>NC_135721.1:72582732-73182732 GCF_964656455.1 Halichoerus grypus
AAGTCATCCTATAACTTCCCTGGGTCTTGCTGTCCTGAGATGTCAAGTTAAGAGGGAGAACATGTATTTCTTACCATACAAGTACTACGGAAGAATCAAGAGAACAAGTACAGATGTCTGATTAATATATTAACTGAGGGGTGAAGGTCATAACACATTATTTTCCAAAGACCCGCCCCCATTCCCAATCAAAAAGTGCAGAACCACCCTGTGCAGGCTGAAGGGTCACTAGAGAGGCAGGAACCTGCCGTGCAGCACCGGGTGCGAGGCGAGCTCTCCAACCTGGAGTTTCTGATGCTTCACCCCAAGACCCCAGAAGCACCACTATCTGATCCTGAGTGCCATTTGCAGGGGGTGTCAGGAGATGGGGGGCTCCTGGAGAACAGAAAGTATGTCAGTTCATCAGGTCATTTCTGCATCCTATGTTGTTACGGGACTTGTTCACAGAGGAAGAGTTGGGCAGGTTTTTCAGAGCCAGTCTATCCTACCCATTCTTCAAAAGCCACCTCCTGCACAAAGCTCTTCTCAGTCTTCCCCTGGACAAACATAATGCATCTGTCTTTATGGAATTGTTTGGGTGAACAAATTAGAAGCTTACTGAGTGCAGGGAACCCTGTCTTCTTGACTTTCTTCTCCCCATCTTACTGGTACTAATTAAAGTTCTGTTAAATTAAAATGGGTGTTCTAGGCCAATGTTTCTTAAATTTTTTTTATTTTTACTGGGACCCACAGATCATATAAATAAAACTCATATAAATAAAACTGAAACAGAAGTTTTATAAAGCCATATTTACCCTTACCACATGCAATGCCTTCTGATAATTTCAGTACTGTTCTATTCTACTTCCATACTTAAAATTGCTGTTTGAGGGGCGCCTGGGTGGCTCAGTAGTTAAGCGTCTGCCTTCGGCTCAGGTCATGATCCCAGGGTCCTGGGATCAAGCCCCACATCGGGAACCTGCTTCTCCCTCTTCCTGCCACGCCTGCTTATGCTCTCTCTCTCCTCTTTCTGTCAAATAAATAAAATCTTTTAAAAATAAATAAAATAAAATTGCTCTTTGAGATCCACTTAATGGATTTCATGACTTCAATTGATGGGTCCTGACCCATAGTTTGAAAATTATTCATGATGTGCTCTTATTCTCTTTCCTCCCCCACAAAAGGAAAAAATGGATCCTCCACAAGAAGTAGATAAAAATTCTAAAAGTTCTTAACTGATTTAAATTTGTAAAGTGTCAAATGATGCTCACTTGCCTAGAATCCAAATCCCATGAGAGAAGGCACATGGTAGCCTTAATGTGTGTGGGCGTCACTCTACTTCCACCAATAGGTTAGGACAGAATCCACTTCCCTCTCTAAAACTAATGTGATCAGGCTTTTCAAGTGGGCATTTCTCCTTTTTATAGTCCTGAATGTAGGCAGGAGATCTCTCCTTTGGAGCCCCTATTCCTCCTAGCACAGCCCCTGGCACACAGCAGGGCTGGAAGCACGGGGACAGGAGAGCACTAAGGAGCCTGCGTCTAATGAGGGCACACACGTGGGAACCCAGTGGAGGGCGCTCCGGCTGGGCTCTGAAGCTTCTCTGAACACAGGGAAGGGCTTTCAGACACACGCCTGATGGGTCTCATTTACTCTCCAGGGACTCAGGACGCTTTCTCAGTCTACAAAACTGCTGTACATCCCACCCACAAGGGGCAACCACGTGACTCCATTTTCCTGCTTGTTTCTGAATCACTGTCTTATCTGTCTTCCTCCCTTTCCCCCTTAAAATAGCTGGCTTCACGGTTGTCTGTGCACAGTCATATGATAAGCAGTGATAAAGAAAAAAAATTTAAAGAGCCAAGAAGGAGTAAGGAAGCAAAGTGAAAGAGACGTGTTCTCCTGCGCCTGGGGGTGGGCTCCTAAGACTCCAGTTTCCTAGAAACAAAGCCCAGAGATCAACTTTAAATCTTTAGCCCTGACCATGTGAAAGAGCTAGGCA
Organism: Halichoerus grypus; assembly: GCF_964656455.1. Lineage (NCBI taxonomy): Eukaryota > Metazoa > Chordata > Mammalia > Carnivora > Phocidae > Halichoerus > Halichoerus grypus. The sequence continues at coordinate 72,584,714 of NC_135721.1, forward strand.
CACTGGCTGAGAAACCCAAATGCCGTTCAGTGTTATCAGGTACTTGGGGAGATAAGACCTGAGTTCTATTCTAGTCCCTACCAGGAGACACCGCTATCCCCAGTTTTCTCATCTGCAAACTTGGGATGAAAATGCCATGCCTCTCCCCAAATCTGAAAGTGATTCATCATTGCTACTTACATGTGTGTCACATGTTTCATTTTGCAGAGGGATATTAAATGAGTCTCGCAACCCAATGAGGTAGGCAGAGCCAATATAACTATTTGCATTTTACAGTTGCGGGAACTGAAGTTCAGAGAGGTTAAATTTCTTCCCCGAGGTCACACAGCTCATTAGGGTGGAGCTGAATTAATCAAGAATAAACAAGCACACTGTCAATGTAGCCCTTTGTGAATGTATACTGGCCTATAAAGGCTTGAAGGCAGGCAGCAAAGACAAACTTAGCAAAAACATAGTGATTCCCTATGTAACTCGTTACGATCAGAACTACCATCTTTTCCAAGTCATGCCCCTCGGATGGAAAGCAACCCTCAACCCCAAGCGACCCCGCAACACACAGAATCAGATCAAATGGACTCTGACAACATTAAGTCCCAAACCAGATAATCTACAACTTATTTTTTACAATAGAATTCTAATAATAATAATAATAACAGCTAATATTTTATGTGTGCTTATCATGTGATAAACACTTTTCTAAGCATTCCAAATGACACAATTAGAGAGAGATTACTGATCTTGTTTTACAGATGATGGACATGAAGGCTCAGACAGGTTACACAACTTGTCAAAAGGACGAACAGCTGGTTCGGTGGCGCCACCAGGATTAGAACCCATCCCTCTAGTGCAAAGCCTTCACTTCTAACCGTGATGCCGCCTGCTTCAATATGCAGTAGCTGGTGCTGCGGCTTTTTCGCCTTTTCCTAAAAGCAGGCAGGAAGCCTGCTTCTCCCTCTCCCGCTCCCCCTGCTTGTGTTCCCTCTCTTGCTGTCTCTCTCTCTGTCAAATGGATAAATAAATTTAAAAAAATCTTAAAAAAAAAATAACATACAGATGTGTGTGTGTGATTTTTTTTGAGAGAAAGAGCGGGGGGAGGGGCAGAGGGAGAGAGAGAAACCCAAGCAGGCTCCACTCCCAGCACAGAGCCCAACACGGGGCTCGATCCCATGACCCTGAGATCATGACCTGAGCCGAAATCAAGAGTCAGACCCTTAATTGACTGAGCCACCCAGGCGCCCCTGTGCGTGATTTTTTAAATAACACATTCTTCTCTGTCATGGAAGGAAGAACACTCCAGACCAAATATCTACAGAACACCTACTATTTAGGTAGATACTATTATAATTTCATGTTAGAATGTATTTAAGCAATCAAGCATCTATTCTGTGCGAGGCACTATGCCAAGTGTTAGCATAAACTGGCATGAGTTCTTCCTCTCTGGGACCTTTTCTGCCTCTGTAAGAGAACAGGCAGAGAGTATCCGACCATCAACACGAGACATCAATAATTTTAAATGGAGGGCACAAATAGTAAATGTTACTAGGATTCCAAGGGCCAAAAGAGCTGTAGGCTGGAGAGTTCTAGGAAAGAGGCCCAAGAAGGAGGGGGATTTGGAGAAGTGGTTAGTATTCCTAGTATTTCAGGAATATGGACATGTGGGGATCGGAGCACCCAGAAAAACTGGACACGGACGAGAAAAGCAAGCTCCCATGGAGGAGGTTCCCAGTGTGGAGGATGCAGGATCCCCTTGGCAGAAAAATGGGGGAGGGGGAAGGATGCGAGTCATGCAGGGCCCAAAATGTCTGGTGGGGTGATGAGGCTAGACTCCATCCTATAAGTAAGTCAGCACCCCAAAAGGGTAGTTAGGGCCACTGCACAACTCTTACATAAATCCCCTGGATTCCAGAGAACCAGGCTAATAAACATAGGAAAATGAACCCTAAAGCTATCATCATGAATTAGTACTCAGGCATCTGACACTTCAGTGAGCTATTCTTTTCTAAAATGAAAAAAAAAAAAAAATACTTTTAAAACAGCTAGGTGGTCATGGCTGGGGACTTGCACTTCCTGTGAACTGAGCTCTCCAATTCAATGTGGGAAAAAGGAGAAGCTGTGGGGTCCTGACATACCTAACAGGCCAGTGGGGTGGACTGGACTTCAAGTGTTAAGGCAGGAGGCCACCTCCACGAGTTTAGGGGTTCTTGAAAGGGGTTGTTCATCAGAAAAACATGTTCCCTACTTCTGGCAAGTGCTGGAATTACTTTTACAAGGGGCTAAGGCTTCCATTTTAAAGTGACTGCAAATGTCCCTCCTCTGCCTTTAGCAGGACAAAGAAATGACAAACATATCCTTTCCTGGGCATGCTTTGTTACTTGGGTAGGGGGGACACAGAGACCCAGCTTTAGCAAATGAAAAGGCAGGATGCCCAGTTAAATCTGAATTCCAGACAATGAATACTTTGTTAGTGGAAGTATATAAGTATAAGTTTAAGTATGTCCCATGCAGTATTTAGGATGTACCTATAGCAGAAAAGTATTTGTTGTTTATCTGAAGTTCAAATTTAACTGGGCTTCCCGTACTTCATCTGGCAACTCTGGGCACCTAACAGAAATAGGACAGAGTCCTGGGAGAGCAAAGGATACAGACAAAGGAGTTTGGGTGCCCAGAACAAACTTTTTCACTTACCTCAACAGATGCTCAGGACACAGAGTTAATGCTTACAAGCCCAAGAACCTTCACCTACATGGACCTCCTTCATTCCTGCCAGCAACCCTACAACCCAAGAAGGGTGACTATTCCTAACCCTTTTCATAAACAAAGAAACAAAAGTTTGAGGAAGTTAAGTGAACGTTCACAAAGTCACAACGCTACAAAATAGAAAAACCAGACCCCCTGCTCTTGGGTGAATTCTGAAGAAAGTTTTGAAGGAAGAAAAGGACTCAGATGGTTGGAGAGGAGAAGAACAGGCAGGTTCTGAGAACGGATCCCTCAGGAAGGTCAGAGGAGCTCTCTGCTACTTTCAGTTCTGTGACTTCAATGTCAAGCATCTAAAATGAAACCTGAGCTTAAAAAACAAGGGTCCTAATAGAAAATTAACAAAGGAATGTATGATTCCTTATAAGCATACAGTAATCTTTTTAAACGCTGGCTATCCTTCAACTCATGTTACTCCTTAGCAATTCTGATGTCCTGGTCAAAAGCAAAGTCCTGCCCTCTCAGTGGAGAACCTTTGTGCCCACCAACAGTCAGGCCAGAACAGAGCAATCGGCGTGCATCCCGTTAGAGGCTGGGCTTACAGAAGAGACACACGGTAGGAAAATGAAATCAGATCCTTTGGCCCAGAGAAATGGGATGTACACTGGACCACAGCAAAAGGGACAGTAAAACAATCTTCAAACCTCAGTTATCCCATTAGGCCCACAAGCGAAGGCAGGTGATGTTCAGGTTAAAATGCAACACTGAATCTGCTTTTTAAAAATTCCAGAGGGAGTAGTATATCAGGTAGGCCCATCCATCCGGAGCAAAGCCAGCCCCAGGGCAGGTAATCCATGTTCCCTGTGCCTCCCACCCCAGGGGCCGCCTAAGAAGGGCCGAGTGTGAGGTTCTAGTTCTGCATATCTGGAATCTGGCAAACCCAGAATTCCCGTTGCTAGCTATTTCAGAAAGGGAGGGAAGTAGGGACTGGAAAAGGTTTTGCTTGAAACTCCTCAGTTGGCATTACTGAATGAAATCTTCCGACAAAAGCTCAATTTCACCTATATCAAATAAAAAATATTAAATGCAAATAATTACCAATAATAAATTACCCTTTATTGAGAAGTTGCTAGAAGCTGGGCACTTTATCATGTTTCATCGGTCAGTATAATAACTCTACAAGATAGCTATTATTCCCATTTTACAGATGAGGGGACGGCTACAGGTGAGTTAAAGAATTTCCCTAATATCATGTAGCCACAACTGATAAAACTAGAATCCAACCCAGGACTGACTCCAAAGCCCACACTACTTTTAGACAAGCCACCCCTCAGCGACCTGAAGGATGCTACAAAGCTAGCCTTCATCCCTATCAGGCCTATCAAGAAATAAACGAAGAAAATTACCTGGAAATACAGCATGGGAGATTTGGGTTAGCCCTTAGGACAGATGCCCTTGATAACCAAGAGTTCAATAGATCATAGTGATTCTGTTCAACACCTTGCCCCAAGCAAAATTCCTAGAACATAAAAAGTGTTTATTATATATTTGCTAAATGGCTGGCTAAGTAGATGGATGGATAGATTAATGACTGAATATCCATTCTATCCACTATTCTCTTTCTTTGGATAGCTTAGTGTTTTAGTGTGTGTGTGTGTGTGTGTGTGTGTGTGTGTGTATTTTAATGAAGCGATTATTTTTGGATTGCATTCCTGCTTTAATCTCACTGGTTTCCTGACTGCCCTCATCACCCAAAATGCTTGCCTGACATTTTTTACGCTCTTCTTCCAACTTAGAGGGGCTCCCTTCCCTGTCTATTCAGATTCCATATTCTACCAGGCCTGGCTCAAAATCTTATGAAGACTTTGCCAACTAGTAGAACCCACATTAATCTTCCTCTCCAGTGAATTCTCGCAGTTCTTCAACTTCACTGTTTCATAAAAGGCTGTTAATCTCAAATCCCCAAATGGCCCACTTGAGGAAAGTCCATTCCTTTTTTTTCCTCATTATAATGTTTTTCAATATATGTCCACAAAACACTAGTTCTATGGTTCTAATAATTTTTTACAAATAAGAGCATTCTATGATGAATCAGTTTGGGAAATCTGTGGTTACACACACAGAGGTGTACAAGTCCCTTTGCTACCAGCCATCTTGGGAGTCTTTGATATACTAATGTGCATTTGACTCTGAAACATTCCCGACATCTTCGATCACAGCAACCTGAGAATATCAGAAGTCTCCTACTCTTTGAAAGATACTCTGGCAAGTACTGGTCGATTACATGTTCCATCCTTGGTGGCTGATTGATGATTCTCTCAGCTGCCCAAAATGGTTTAGATAATCATCCATCTAAAATGTCGGGAGATGGATTCATAGGCCCTGCATTCCAGAAATTCTGCTTGTTTGTTTTTAGAATATCCTTCGAATGGCTCAATGATACAGAAGGCTCCATTTAAAAAATAAATGTAGGGGTGCCTGCGTGGCTCAGTCAGTTAAGTGTCCGGCTCTTGATTTTGGCTCAGGTCATGAGCTCACGGTTGTGAAATCAAGCCCCATTTGAGATCGACACTGGGAATTCACTGGAGAATTCACCCCGTGTCCACACCCAGTGTGGCTGCTTAAGATTCTCTCTCTCCCTTTCCCTCTGCTTCTCCCCCATCTAAAAAAATAAATATATTTTTGTGGGCCTTGAACACTAGGTAAAGAAGCAAGCTATCAAAAATGGCTTTGTGATTTTGATAACAGTAATAAAGAAAGATAAGGAGGGAAAAAAGCAGAGGCTGACAGTTTTTCAGAGATACAAGACTCAGCTTCATGGAAAACAATAAAGATAAAATATCATCAAGTGCTAGGTCGAGCAAAGTCAAGGCCCAAAATGCAGACAGCCAAGTCAGTCAGAATCGTTGCTAACAGAGGCCTTATATAAGGGTATCTAGATCTATGCTCCCTCCTGCTTTCACAGAGGTGGAACCTAAGGTCCAACAGCACTGATTAATAGGAGGTACCCGGCTCCCTAGCCGGTAGGGGGAAAAGAGAAGGATTAGCCAATCCAACTCTAAAGAGGTGTCCCCAGGCTCAGAAAGCCTTGTGATGAGCTTTCCTTCTTAATTAATTTTATACACCAGAATATTTAGGTTATATATTGATTACATTGTGTCTCCTACCAGACTATCTGCTCCATGAGAACAGCTCCTGGCATGGCACCTGGCATATAAGGTATTCAATAAATGTTTGCTAAATGGATGAAAGGATGGCTGGAGCAATGAATGAACAAACCATTGTGTCCACTAGTTAGGATCGCCTGTGGATTCCGCCATCTTTCTTTTCAGCACTGTACTGGGTGGTGAACTTCTTTTTTTTTTTTAAGATTTTATTTATTTATTTGTCAGAGAGAGAGAGAGCACAAACAGGGGGAGCAGCAGGCTCCCTGCTGAGCAAGGAACCCGACGCGGGGCTCGATCCCAGGACCCTGGGATCATGACCTGAGCCGAAGGCAGACCCTTAACCGACTGAGCCACCCAGGCGACCTGGGATGGTGTACTTCTAGAGTGCAGACTAACTTAGAGCAGAATCTAAGTTAGTCTGATTAAAGAGTGTTGCCTATATGACCTTCTACAAGACAGACCCCAAAGGCAGCCTTTAATGCAACCAACAGATGAGTGAGTCGCTACATGTACTTCCTGAGTGGCTCATACTCTGCTTGGTGAGTAACTGGGAGGAAGATACTTCTACTCACAAGACGCTTACATCGGGCTGGGGTAACATAACTGGCATCAGGAGATACTATAGTCTGAAAACAAACGAATCTACTCACGAAGGACATAGGCAAAATCAAAGTCTATGGTTTTCCTCAATAATTAATTACAGGTTCACCTGCCATGGTTTTCCTAAACCCTTCTTGAACCTGATTATATTCTGAATCTGATCTACCTCTTGGGGTCATTAGCTCAATGAGTTTACTCCTTGCTGGCAAAAAAAGGTGACTTTTTCACTAGCTTAAAAAATTACCTCTCTGAGACTTCAAGGTGAAGTAGAGGGGACGGGGAGGGCATGGGGCAGGGGAGGTTCTCATTTCTGTGTTTGGATTCGGTAAGAGACTGTGCTTCTCCCCTTCCTCCCAGGCATGATATTATGGGGCTCAATCATAGTCCCTCTGGAGTTTCCATTCTGTTTAGTGGCGGGCAAGCTGGCATGACAACAGTGTGTTCCTGTCCCATCTACAATCCCAGCAAGTACAGGCGTTTGGCCACTTCCCGTGCTTTCTGCCAGAAAACTGGATTTCAAACAGGTGTGATCCTGCTGATTAGCATTATAATAGATTGTAATTACTTAACCAGCGCATATATACCCGGAGGAACTTGGAGAGAAATATAATGTTTTGCCAAGTGTAGCTTTTATTTATGTAAAATACTGCAGGCCTGCTCTGGAGTTCTTTTAGTCTAAATGAAAGCCCTCGAAGCTTTGTCTGCATATGCTTCGACGAGCTCCAGCCCTGGAGTCCAGGCACCGGAATTTAAAATTTCATTTCTCTGTGCTGCCAATTACTAAGGGTTTTGTATCTTAGGCCCTCATGAGAATTTGAACTTGATTTTAAACTCTGCAAAGGGAGGACAAGCGGGCCTTTTTTCTTCTCCCCTTCCCACAGCACCTTGCACAGGCCCTGGGCACCCAGAACGTTTACAATTCCTACTCTTGGAGACCCTAGACATGACGGAGCTGCTTCAGCTTAGTGCAAACGGCCACATGGAAATAATAGGCATTCTCCCATAAGAACATTTTCAAGGAATCCTACAGATTTTTATACAATATCCTTTTCTTCTGCCTTTTCCTCAATTCTTTCAACTGTACAGAAAGGCTGTTTAGGGAATTCCTTCAACTGCTTAGCATACTAGTCTTCCCAGCTAGATTTCATACTCCTTGGAGGCAGGAATGATACCCCACACAACTTTGGTCTTACCACACTAGGTGCTAGGGTAATACACACTTGTTTACTTAAATTCATTCACTCATTCAACAAGGGACCAGGAACTGTCTGGGGTCCCAAGAGCAGAACAGTGAACAAAAACCTGTGCATTTATAGAAACTCTGTTCTGGTGCTAGAGACAGATAATAAAGATAAATAAGAAAAATATGTAAGAGAGATAAGAGCTAAAGAGTATAACTAAAGAAGGAGAGTATATAAAGCATCAAGATGAAGGGTGAAATTTTATTTTATTTTATTTTTAAAGATTTATTTATTTGACAGAGAGAGAGAGCACAAGCAAGGGGAGCGGCAGAGGGAGAGAGACAGAAGCAGGCTCTCCACCCAGCAGGGAGCCTGATGCGGGGCTAGATCCTAGGACCCTGGGATCATGACCTGAGACAAAGGCAGACGCTTAACCAACTGAGCCACCCAGGTCCCCCAAGGGTAAAATTTTAAACTTGAACCATGAGGGTATCTAGGAAAGGAACATTCCAGAAAGATGGAATGGCCAGTGCAAAGACTGAGGTAGGAACATGGTGAATATGTTGAAGGGTGGCAGGTGGGTCAATATGGCTGGGAAAGGAGTGAAGGGAAAGAGTAGCAGGCGATGTAGGGTCAGAGAGGTCATAACAGGAGCCTGACCATGTTGGCCTTGTAGAGTATAAAGACATGGGTTTCTACCAAGAGATGTGTGAGCTGAGTGACATATGCTGATGAAGTTGGGGCAATGGGGAACCAGTTAGGAGGCTGTTAAAATAATCCAGGTATGAGATGATAAGACCAGAGTGGTCTTGGACCAGAGTGATGTCAGCAGAAATATGCAAAGATGATCAGATCTGGGATATATTTTGAAGACAAAAGATGCTGCTGTTGGCCTGGATATGGGGGTGTGAGAATGACAGGCATCAAGAATGGCTTCTCACGGTTTCTGGCCTGGGCAACTGGAAGGATGGAGTTGCCATTTCTTGAGATGGGGAAGACTATGGGAGGCTTAGATTGGGGGGGAGGCGCCTGGGTGGCTCAGATGGTTAAACGTCTGCCTTTGGCTCAGGTCATGATGCCAGGGTCCTGGGATCTAGCCCTGCATCGGACTCCTGGCTCAGCAGGGAGCCTGCTTCTGCCTCTCCCCCTGCTCATGCTCTCTCTCTGTGTATCTCTCTGTCTCAAACAAATAAATAAAATCTTAAAAAAAAAAAAAAAGATTGGAGAGGAGGGACATAGGATATACAGTTTTGGACATAACAGAGTTTGAGATGCCCTTGCACAATCAAATGACGATGACCAGAGGCAGTCACATATATGAGTTCTGAAGCTATAGCTAAATGGGCTGGAATTAGGAATTTGGAGAAAACAGCATTTGAGAATGCATTGAGATCCATGAAACTAGATGAAACTGGTACAGTAAAACCAAAACAGCAGCTCCCAAATATCCCTATTTTCAATTGGTCATACACTTCAACAAATAATTAACCTTTGGCTACAGTGGCCACACAATTCCTAGACTTTTCAAAACAATCTCATTTCAAGAGATTCTAATATTTTCAAAAAGGCAATTGTTAAGTGTAACTAAATTAACTTTATTTTTAGACTATTCATATAAATACATTCACAAATCAAAGAGAAAAATATCACTGGACCATATGTTCTGATTTAAGATTCTCAAACCATGAATACACACATATAACTCTTCAAATATTAATAAAATTGTTAGAGTGTACAGTAGCCTGGCCCTTTGCTAAGAACTTTACATAGACTCCCTTATTTCTCACAGCAACTGAAAGAGGTTGTCGAACTATTCTAAGAACTATTATATTCCCATTTTACAGATGAAGAAACAGGCCTAAAGAGCCTAGGTCACCTGCCTTGAGAGTGGTAGACGCATCCTGCAGTTAGAACCCACAGACCTGAGAGAAAGGGATCCACTGAAGAGGTAGGGAACTGAGGATCTCAAATAATCACTAAATCTGCTGGTCAAAGACACAGAGAAGGGGAAACAGAACAGACAAGGTCTGACTGCCCAGGAAACCCAAGGCCCTTTAACTGCAGAGCCCCAAAGCCAAGTAGCTTTCCCTGATAGCACTGGGGCAAGAACTAAGCCTCAGGGTAGCTGTTAAATAACCAATCATGTACCAAGGGGAGCCATAGTTAATTAGATGGTAAGTATTACAAGAGTCTGTAGGGAGTGGAGTATGGAGAGATCCTGGAACCTCAGCTGCTGGTGGACAAATTCAAGGGATAGGTGCACACAAAGGGAGATTTGGCCATTCCCAGTCCTTCCACATCCCTTTCTAGACCCTTCCCACCTCACTCCATTTAGATGATGATAAAAGTTTTCAGGGATCTTCTAAGATTTCCCTACAGAAGTCCTGAAGGTAGAGATATGCCTGCAGGCAGTGTATAACAAGGTGTACTCTACCCACCCTCAGTGTGAGACTCAGCAGGGGCCTGTTTAACCACAGCACACGTCCTCAGGCTCCGCCCAGAGCACCAGCATCCGAAACAACAGCCTTAGCTTTGGTGTTAGAACAATCCCCCCAAGGGATTCTGGGGCCAACAAAGCATAACAGTCCCTGAGTCTTACCTCTTCAAAAACAGTGTAGGCCTATCTCACAGGGTCAGCCGGGTGGGATAATTTTGGGAAACCCTATCAATGAGCTATTTGGGAAATAGGAAACAGAAACACTAGCATCCCATTCCTTGCCGAATGAGACTACCCAGCGGAAAAGAAATATTTTGAGGATGATGAAAAACTTGACTTCTTTAGGTCCTGTATGATAATCAAGTCAACAAAGAACCTTCTCCAAGGCCAGGCCCATGGCAGGTTTAGGGGACATAATAATAACTGTAGGAGCTAAACATTCACTGAGCTCTCGCTGAGGGCAGGGCTTGGTCCGTGCACTTTCCATGTAGTAACTCCTTTCATCCCCTCAACAACCCCTTTTGTTAGAGGTAGAGACATTTACTATCACCCACGTCTTACAGAGGAAGAAACAGGAAACAGGAACACAGGTTAAATAGCTCTCTAAAGGTCACAAATGTGGTTGGTGGTGGAGGCGAGATTCAAACCCAAGGAGCCTGGCTTCAGAGCTTAAGCGCTGGGCTGAACCACCTCTCAGAAAATGACATTTTTGTCCTTACCACTGCATTATGAGTGCAGCACGGGAGTGACACAAATGGAGATGTCTTCAGAGGCAGGGGTCGCGGAACCGGGGAGCACGGAGCTCAGCGCACACACTAGTGAGGTGACCACACAGCAAACTCCATGCTGTGCACAGGAACAGCTAGCTGTCATGAGCTGGCTCCATGTACCCTCTCTGCCATCTACCACGCTCCCACCATCCATCCGAAAGGCAAAGCAGCTCCATCCAGCCTTCACGGGGCCACCACTCCTAATGAACCCCAATACCTCTCCTTTACACAACGAGGCTCATAAATCTTGCTGAAGGAATCACAAAGGTCTACTATAAAATCTCAGGACATTTCTGTGTACAAAGTCTTCATACAATAATTATCTGGAGCCCTCCCCTGCCCACAATTTCCATTCTACTCCAGTGTTTCTCGAAGCATAGTCCAATTCTCTCGAGAAGCGCTTGGTACACGTAAGGATTCCTAGCGCTTGTCCTAAACTCCAGAATGAAAAGCTCTGAAGGCAGTGGGCAGATCTATATTTCTAACACTCCCCCCCCCACCCCAGTGATTCTTCTGCACACTCAAGTCAGAGCAGCAGGAATATCTCATTCCTGTGGCTGCAATAGTGTTTAATGGGAATCTGCTTTCAGTATAAGTGAGATCCTCTCATCTCTCTGTAATGAGCTTTCTCTAAAACAACCCCCTTTGTCATCACAACTGATACATCTCTCATTATCTGGAGAATAATTATCTCAGCCTGGCTTTTAAACATTCTAGAATCCACCTCAGTTTTCTCCTACTTTCTCCTACTCCAGGGTTTCCAAAGTGTGGCCCCCATATCGCTAATGGTTTTAAGAGGCACCTGAGATGAACATCCTTCCTTTTTATTTTAGGGGCCGCGTGTTTATTCTAATGTGAACGAAATAAAACTGTAACTACAACACCCCAACCGGTGATTTCAAGCATACCGGGGCTTACGTGGGAAATAAGAGAATCAATGTTTAAAAATTTTAAGTAAATAATAGCACAGGTGGTACTCAGACAAAAGTCTTAAATTTGGGCAAGTTTATCCTGCCTGGTCCTTGCTGACAGGCACCCTCCCTTTCGGCCATGCTTCTCTGATTCCCCACTCCTAACCACAGGCCTTCTCGGCCTTTCTTCCCACAGTGTCTGTGCCTGTGGAATGCTGTCTCCTTTTGTAAATACCTCTTTAAATGTTACCCCCACCTCACGCCCAATCCATGCCTCCTTCCAGGAACCCTCCAGATTCTTCCAGCTCTCCCCCTACACTTCTTTTTTGAACTCCTAGAACATATGCCTAGTCCCACTCATTTAGAACCTAATTGCTACTTAAGTATCTACACGTATCTATCACTTCCCTAGTGAAATGGAAGCCCCCTGGGCTGTCACCCACAGTCTCCTTTAACCCTGGGTTACCTAGAGTGCTAAACTTCCCTGGCTGGGCCTGAGCACAAAACAGGAACTGGGTGAGTACATGTGAATTCGTGGTGCAGTTGAATGAACCTGTCCGCATCAGTGAGAGAAGCAGCTGTTCCATGCCCTCCACTTCGCCTTACTTCAGGCCAGATTTCTTGGCCACACCCGAGAAAGGGTGTATCTCTTCATCACTTCCAGGTAAAGAACACAGAGCCCGGGAGCCTGGGAAATGCTGCCCAAAGGTGTGATTCTGTGGGTGTCCTCTCACTGACCGCAATGGGAATGGGGACTTCAGTCAGCCCAGGTGAACGGGTCTGTTTCCAAGGGCCAGCCCCCTCTGCTGATGCCTCCCCATCGCCCCCACCCACCTCCCCTTCTGGAGGAACCAGAACGGCCACAGCATCCTCCAGTGAAACCAACCCCAGGTGAGCAAACAGAACCAGCTCCACTACTTAATTCATTCTGTGACTTTGGCCTTTTTGTAGCTCAAGTTTTTGTTCTGTTTTTTCAATCTGTCCAATACCTGTTGTACCTAATTCACACTTGCTATGAGACAAAGGAGAGATGATTTTGAAAGCACTTTAAATTATTGAGTACAGTGCAAACATCAGGGACACAGCACATGAATCTGCAGGGTGAGTAGCCTGGGAGGGCCGGGGGGCTCCGTTCTCCACCAGGCAAGCCGTGGGCAATTGGAAGTGTGGGCCCTACCTCCAGTACCCTGTGCGTGCCATGTGACCTTGCTTCTCTCTAAAACCTGCCTCTGCACTGGGGATCTGGTCTAGGGCCAAGTCCAACATGAAATTGAGCACCTTAGAGAATAATGACCAGGCAAGGCTGGTGCTCACGGCATGCTTCACTGCCAAGTGCTCCAAAGTGGGGATGGTGCCCTGATGCACCCAGGGTTTGGGCAGGCCCCGGCAAAGCGTCACCAGACACACTCGGACACCTGTCCCTCCAACAGAGATGTGTTCTGTGGCTAAAGCAGCCTTACGGTTCATCCCACCTGCTCTCTGCCTCACTCCATCTTCCTCATCTGCATGCACAATAAAGGCCCCGTGGCCTCATGACTATACTCGTGTTTTTTCCGTCCTCTTCCTGTTCTAAAACAACAAGTTCAAAACCACAGGTTTTGAGTGTTAAGGTCTGGCCCTGAAACTAGTTATCCCTTCAGCTCACTACTCTCCTGAGTCAAAGAGCCCACGTGTGGAAAGGAAATGAGGAGTGAGTGGGAACTCTGGCGGTGGGAGGCAGGCAGAAGGAAGGGGCATCGGTGAATGAAATGGAATGGAATGGCATGGTGTTCTCTGGAATTCCATAAAGGTTCACCTGCTCCACAAAATGTAAGCCGCAAACCTCCCAGGGTTGTACTTGGTATGGTTTGTTGGAGCTTCCCTGTAAGCCCCGTAACCATGGTTTTGGGCAGACTACATCACAGCGTGAGCAGAGAGAGAAGAGGCTTTTTTCCTATTTTTGTCTAAGACTCTATCTCCTTTTAAAAAAATATGTAAGGTGACATGCCTAGGTGGTTCATATGCAGCCTCTGGCCCTAGGACAATCATGAAGTGGTCTGTTTCCAATCATTAGAAGGGGGATTCCTCTATGTTTCTCCATGAGATGTCTCTTTTTGTATCCACCAAAGAACCCTGAAAACATATGTACCCAGAGCCACACCTGCTCTTGGTGGAAACATGGAGCAAATCAGAAAACACCGAAATCCATTTCCTAATTTAACACCTTCCTTCCTAAAAGAGCTAAAAGAAGGTTGGCTCTCCCTGCCTGGCTCTCCCTGCCTCTTTGGCTGCCAAGGTTGAATGCATTCGGTTTACAGTACCTGGACAAGGAAGGCCTATTTCCAAGTCCCTAGTATTCTGACAGTGTAATCAATTAACTCAATGTCAGACTTAGCAATATCTCATTGCACAGCATCTTGAAAATCAACACAGGGAAATCGAGTAACTTTAAGTAGGATTCAAAGCACTGACTTCCAATTTCTCACAAGCAGAACCACTTTTTAAGATACAACACTCATTCTGGATGCACGGGCGATGCATGGGGCAAAACAAGCTTGGCTTATGTTGCTGGGATCCTGGGGGAGACATCCTCGAGGAGAACACATTTTTCTCCCTGTATGTCAGAAGATGAGCTAACCACCATGCAACAGAATAGAAACAAGCTAGCTTCCTCCTGGAGGGAAAAATAAAGCAGCTCTTCACTCCGCGGCACAGGACAAAGCCAGGACGTGCAAGAAGCCCTCAGTCTAGGGCTCCACGTGCCTCTCCAAGGACGGAGGAACCCACCCACACACAATCACACACAGCCAGCCCACCACGCTCCTGCGGAAGGCACCGGCTTCTCTGCCAACCTTCAGCACCAGTGGCTGGGGGCTCTCCCAGATTGCGAGCTCCCTGTCGCACCCGTTGTCTGGAGGGGGCAGAGGGCCTTACTTACCCTCTTTCCAAGTCTCCTCTTCGTTGCCCCAGTGCCTACTTCTCCTCAACTACGAAATGGAGTATGCTTCCCCGAGGCAACTGAGACACAGACACACACACACCCCAGATGGCAATAAGTCTCGGCGCCCCATGACCAATGCCAAGGCCGTGAGTGCTTCCCTGGGACCCCACAGCGGGGCTCCCGGACCGGGAAGCGCCCGACTCACCCAGTCCTCGAAGTGCCGGCTCCCGTTCTGCAGCAGCTCCTCAAACTGGATGGTGCAGTTGGCCACGAAGTCGTCGTAGCCGATGGGGGCATCGTGGAAGACGGCCAGCTCTATCTTGCGCCCGTTGCACACATCGGTGACGAACTCGTCGTGCCAGGCCGGGCTGTTGGTCTTCTGCTTGGTGGCCGTTTGGCCGATGCGCGAGTCGTCCACGTTGAGGGCGATGTAGGGGTCGAGAAGGAAAGTCTGCGGCCGGGGTCCCACCGCATGGCGCAGCGACCAGGCTGTGGGCTTCAAGCTCACGGCCTCGCAGATTTTGATCTTAAGAAGGCCATTGAACACTACCATGGTCGGGGCGGGGAGTGGGGGCCGGGGTCACTCCGTCCGCCCCGAGGGCAGGAATGAAGAACCGACGCCCTGGCGCTCTGAGCCACGGGGAATCCTGGGTCCCCTCTCACCCCACCCCACACTGTCCCTACACCTTGTAGCGTTGTGCCCTGGCGCGGGCGATTCTCAGCGAGTGCATGTATTTCCCCGCCGGGTTCCTAACGGAAAACAGGGAGGGGGGGAGAGCTGGGGGACGTCCGTGTTTGGAGCAAGTCTCTCCCCCCCTACCACCAGCAGCACCCCCAGAAGAGGAGACGAGCTGTCGGCTTCGCGGCAAGCCGCGGGGGCTGTGTCGCCGCTTCGCTGGCTCTCCGGGTCCGGGCTGCGGGGACGCGGGCGCCGCGCCCGGCGCTTACCTACCTTTCCGAAACATAATCCCCGGGAAATTTCGACTCCGGGAGGGGGAGGGGGATGTGGGACGGGGCGGGGACGAGAACCGGGGGCGCAGATTTCAACCCGGATCCTCTTCGCACACCCAGCGCCTGCCGCTGACCGCGCGGGGCGGGGGATGGATCGAGGGATGTTCAGTCTATCCGGAGGGATGCATGTCGAGAGGAAATGGTCCTCCTCGGAGCCAAATTTTTTAAAAAATCCACAAGCCACACAGCCAGCCCGGCCGCCTCCTCTTGGGCGAAGCCGCGCGGCGCGGCGGTCGGCGATCCGGAGGCGCCAGGAGCCCGGAATCTCACATCCGCGCGGGCTCGGGAGTCGGGGTGGCCGCCGCTCGGGCTCGGGGCGCAGGCCGGCACCGGGCGGTGCGCAGCGCGGCGGCGGCGGGGCCGGGACTGCGACTCGGCGCGGCCCCACCTCCCGGGCGCCGGCGCCCGCCCGCCGGGCTCCCCGCGTCCCCGCTCTCGGCTGCCGCTCGCTCGCCGCCCGCCCGCCCGCTCTCCCCCTCGGTCTCTTCTCCCTCCGTCGGTGTGCGAGCGAGTCTCCCTCCCTCTAATGCAGGAAATGCGCAAAAGACGTCAGTGTGTGTGTGTGTGTGTGTGTGTGTGTGTGTGTGTGTGTGCACGCGCGCGCGCGCTCCTGTGTTTGGGGAAATAGAAAGTTTTGCCTGTTGGGGGAGCAATACGGGAAAAGTGAGCCGAGGAGAGGACGACGCAGAGGGCGAGCCTGCCGGGTCGCGGCGGAGGGCGGGGGAGCCGAGCGGGGACCGGCGCGGAACCCCGGGGAGCCGCGGCGTTGCGGGCGGCGGTGCGTTTGCTGCGGGATTGTGGACACCCCGTCTCTGGTCTCCACCGGGAGACCCGCGGACCGCGCAGCTCCCCGCGCTTCCCGGCCAAAACCCCCTCGTAGAGCCGGAGATGGGGCAGTGGCGGGGGTCGCCCTGCGGGAGGGGACTCGGGACCCTCCCCCAGCCCCACCCCCACTCGGACCGAGGCCGGCGAGGGCAGCCTGGGGAGTATTGGCCCGTCTGTCTGTCATTCTGTCCGGAGCCGCTCTGCTCCGCCGCGGTGGGGGAGGGGAGGAAGGGAGGGGCGTGCGAGGCTCGGTGTGTGAGTTTTTAAACACTCATTCGCTCCTCCCTTGCTTTGCGGGCATTCTCCCCCTTGGGGACATGTCCTGGACTTCTCGGGCCGCGAGAACTTGTTGACAAGTGAAAGCTTAGTAGAAGCTCGGCTCTATTTGTCTTTGTTTAGTTTTTACAAAGTGACTTCATATTTACTCTGGACCTCGTCTGTGCCCTTTTGGGGGACAGGCCTCTGATCAGCGCGCTGACAGCGGCCGTCCGAGCTGCGGGAAAACGGGGCGCGCCCTCTGGGGGGCGAGTGACTGTGTCCGTGCTAATTTCCTCCATAACCTTTAAACTCTCGCTGGAAGCCGCGGCGGCTGATCACGTGAGGCGAGCCTTGGGCTGCTGGGGAAGAATTTCCTCCGCGGGGAGCCGGGGACGGGGTAGGCGGCCCCGCGAGGGACGGCCCCGCGCCTGGGGACGCGAACCTGGGAGGGCGGGGCGGAGAGCGCGGAGGCCCTGGGCGCGGCCCTGGCTGCTATAGCCGAAGGACTGGGCTGGGAAGAGGTCATCTCCCGCAACCTGCGAGCAGGACGCTGTGCACAGGGAAAAAGCAAACCTCGGCCCTCCCGCGTGTGCCGAGCCCAGTCAGGGACTTTGTAGGAATCGTGATAAACGGAGTCTTTTATCTGGCGGGTTTGGTTAGTGTAGACCAAAATTTAAAACCCACCTCTCGATTACATTTTCTCAGTGGAAAAGGTTATCACTGCCTGTGGCTTAAAGGCTTAAAAAGGATTAAAGGCGAGGAAGGAGGCAGTCCCCTGAAACAACTGGATACCAAGCGCGGCACACAGGTCGCAAAAAGGATCAGAAAGTCCCGGGGTGATCCTCTCCTAAGGCCTGCAGTCGCTGCTCTCCCTGATCCTGTCATTTGTCCCAGCCCGCCCTGTTGAATGGGGCAGCTGGGTGGAGAGTGCTAAAATGCAGTCTTGGGGACAACTGAGCTCTTCCGAATGTAAAAAGTCAGGATACGTATGAAAGTGATGCCTTACATGGTCACTCCCACCAGCGGGAAGTGTGTTTTAGAATCTGTCAGTTGGACAAAGCGCAAGTGGGACATCTCACTGCTGTTCAATTTTTATTATGTCTTTGATCATCAGAATTTTTTCCACCATTCTATTCTTATTAAACTTGTTTCCCCCTTCAGGGGGCATGTGATGGACGGCAATGGCAAATAGGGCTAGAGCTTCTGAAAATTCATTTGGGCAGCAGAGCGAGTAACAGAGCTGAAATACTTGACAGAGAGGCCAAATTTAAGGGGTACCAATGAGCGCAGTAATCAAAATGAGTAATACTTTAATGCAATATTTTTTAAAATCTAAATTAATGTAAAAATGGATGAACATATCCAAAATTTAAATAATTTTAAATGTTGCATTAAAATATTTAGGTTACCAAGTTGATAGGTACCCCTGAAATTCTGTACCTGAGATGAGTGCTCCATTTGCCTCACCCTAGCCCCAGCCCTGTTGAGGAGTCTAGAAAGGCAAGGATTTCATGAATTTAGGGATCCATAAGTGTTTCATACCTTCTCCGTACTCTTTCTCTAAGTGAGATTACCAGGCAAACAGAGAAGTACACAGGATTGGAAAACATTGGCCCAAATCCCTCCTCTTCAATGTGTTACACGGGAAGTAAGTTTAGAATTAAGGGCACGCTGAAAGGGCACGCTGAACTTGAACTTTTTGCATAATACCATATTCCACCCCTACCCAGACAAAACTTCCCAGATACATATAAATCAGGTCTATTGCCATCTCAGTGGTTAAGCATTCTTAAAACCAATAACCTACAACCTTCCAATACACTTCCTTCTGCCCCACAGGAGCACAGCATCTGCCTCTTAGCAGGCTGTTTGTTACACCATGTGAATAATCAGGCTGCGATTCTCAGATGCAACCAACACCAGTGTAACCTCACCTTTTTTTGTGGGTTTTAACCATTTTTTAAGTTTTTATTTAAATTCCAGTTAGTTAGCATACAGTGTAATCTTAGTTTCAGGTGTACAATATAGTGATTCAACACTTCCATACAACACCCGGTGCTCATCACAAGTGTCCGCCTTTTAATTACAAGTCTAAAAAGGGGTGGGGGGGTGGAGTGATGAAAAGATCTCACCAAACACACTGCCTGTGTTGTACTGAATGAATATTTAAATATAAAGGGAGAATGGTGGTACGTTACATTGCAAACATTCCTAAATTCCTGCTCTTATTACATCCTTATTTCTGAATAAATATCACCTTCTTACTCTCCGACTTAGCCGAACAAAAATCTGTATTCTCCAGGATCACCATGGATACGCCAGATGTGAGCTTGTTTAGGGAAAACCCTTAAATTTACTTGAAAGGGAGGATTGGGGGCGGGGGGGGTGGGCTGTCTAAAATAACCCTTTGCTCCAGATTCACATGAAAAGAAAAACAAGCCCTTAGAGGTAGGCAAGTTTAGAAAGTAAAATTCCAATCAATAACCTTTGCCTACTTTATCCTTCTCTTGGCCCATGTATGCAGTCCTGAAAGATAGGACGGAGATTGGCATTGACATTGAGTAAGATGCCCTTTGGATTCCAACTATGGCCTAGTTATTTTGTGATCTTTGGGAGAGGGGAAGGAAGAATGATGATATCAGAATTTAACAAAGATGACCAAGAGGGTGCTTTAAAAATTAAGCTCATGGGGGAAAAGGACTGATTGAGCAAGAGTCCCCAGGGCCACATGATTAAGTACTGCAGTAGGTGTAGGTAGGGGTGCACCAGCCTCTCTGAGAGTGAGAGCACAAAGGCAGACTCACCCCTTGCCTGGGTTTGCCTGGGAAGGCATCACCCAGCAGGTCTAGACTTTCCAATAGGCAAAGAGGAGAGGGAAGGGCACTGGAGGCAATGGGAATAGGGTATGCAGAGCACAAGTAGGTAAGGGGACGGCTGAGTGAGATGAGTCAGCCATCAGGAGGACCTGGCATGTTGGCAGGCAGGAAGAGGAGGTGAGGTAGGTTGGATGGGATCATTAAGACTCTGGGGAGCCTGTAAATGAGTTTGAATTTTTTCCTTGTCAGACACTGATCATTCTAAGGTCGGGAAGAGCATAACCAGAGTTAATACCTTAAAAAAGCAATTTTGCAGGGATGGATAGGTTTCTCTTCTGCCATTTACCCCCCAGAAGACTCACCCCAAGACAGGATGTTAAAGAGCTAGAAGATCCACACCTGAAGATGATTTACTCTAATCAAAAAGAAACATGCGTGGATATTGTTGCCATGGGTTGAAGCAGCAGAGAGGGGGTGTCGGAACCTTAGACTAGCATATCAGTATTCATGTCCTCGCTGCTGTGCTGGTGGGTGCCATTTATAGAATGGTAATGGCTTCTGCAAAGGTCGGCCTGGTCAGGGACTGTCATCCATTCCACACATGCTCCGTGGAACAGAATTCAACCACCTGGGCCATGTGATGGAATACGCAGCAGCACAATGACACAGAAAACCTTCCAGAGTTCTGTTGGCCCTGCCTGGCCGAGCCCCGCCTGCGTTCCAGCCCCACTGCTAACCCCACCCTAGCTCCTCCCTCTGGTTGCTGGCCTATGTCTGGCCTGCCCTGTCTTCTTATTTTGGCCCTGACTCTGCTTTGAACTCCGTTTAGGTGACCCAGAGACCAAGCTTCACTCACACCCTGCAAAGAGCTGGAAGGATCAGAGGTAATCCCATAGACCTTAAAGGTGGATGCAGGCAGGAGATGGCCTGCTGCCCCTCCCTCCTCAGTTCTTTGACCCTGCATCCCACTCTCTCAAGCACCGTATGGAAAGTAACATCACATACCGCATCTTTGGCTGTGATGTTGATCTGCATCTTGGGACTTTTTTTTTTTTCTTAAAGATTTTATTTATTTATTTCAGAGAGAGAGAGAGCCAGCATGAACATGAGCAGGGGGAAGAGCAGAGGGAGAGGGACAAGCAGACTTCCCACTGAGCAGGGAGCCCAGTGCAGGGCTCAGTCCAAGGACCCTGAGATCATGACCTGAGCAGAAGTCAGACGCTTAACTGACTGAGCCACCCAGGCACCCTGCATCTTGGGACTTTTAAGTATATAAATTAATCCATGGGTCTTGCTAAGCACCTGCTATGTTCACAATCCTGGGGCAGGTGCTCTAGGGAGGACAAATAGATATATGGATGATTCCTACTCCAGTGGGGGAGACAGGAAGTCATTTATTTAGCAGTTGGTATTGAGTGCGACGTCATTTGGAGCACTGGGGAAGCAAAGATGATGACACACAGTGACCCTTTATTAGTCGGACTGGGCCAGGTCATGCTGCTGTAATAAACAGTCCCCATATCCCATGGTCTTAAAATAACAAGTTTCTCCTCACACTGCTCTAAATCCATGGCAGGTTGGCTGGGAGCTCTGCTCTGCCTCAGTATCATTCTTGCTCCTGCAACCAGACCAACAGAAAAGTCACTATCTGGAACTTAGCTGGTCACAGGCAGCAAGCAAAAGAACCTCTAGAGGGTCTTACCCAGACAACTAACTAGTCCACTGGATGTGCTAAACGATACTCACTTCTGCTCACTAGTTGTTAGCTAGAACCAGTCACATGGCCTCTCTCCCCCAACCACCAGGGGCCTGGGATGTTCCCCCATGTACAGGGGTGAGGAGTCTGGACTGTTTGGTGAAGAACAATGAAGAATTCCATAGACCCTGTCCTCAAGTATCAGGTGCAGAAAGATGACTCAAGGCAGCATATAATACATGAGAGAGAAATGGCACAGCCGGAAAGGGCTATAGAAATGTAGAGGTAACAACAATCACAATCAGAGGGAAACTGTTTGATGCCCCATGGCCCTGGGCCACTGCATGCGGAGGACTTCAGATGACACAGAGAATCCAGCCCGTATCAGAACTAGCAGCCACCTAAGCCCCTCTCCCCTTCCCTCAATACGTCTAACCTCACAGGACCTGTAGGTCCTTCAAGCGACCTCAGAACCAAGTCAGCCCTAAGGGGGCATTTGGACACAACAGAACTAGGACTCGTTTGTTACACGCGGCAAGATTTGGGAGATGACCTGATCTATATTCTCTCTTATTATTAAATTCCTCTATTAAATGAGGAAACTAAGAGCTAGAGAGGTTAACTAACATGCCACACAAGAGAATTTTTAACAATAACCAAAGAAAGCACTAATTAGAGGTCTAAAATAAACTCTTAACGCTTCCTAGTTGGAGTTTACTGCTTTTCCTACGTGGCCACACTAGAACCAATGCAATGCCACTTAATGATAAGAACCCCAATTACACTTTAATACCTTGGAAACGAAATTTCTGTAAATCAAAGGTCCAGGTGTGTTTTAATGTATTGGTTCCAAACTTACCTGGCCTCAGCGCAATAGGATATTATAGACTTGTAATAATTCTCGGGGGACTGTGATATTCACAGAGTTCTTCCTTAGGTTTTGGGGATACTTGTAAACAGAGTCCCTAAAACAAAAGGACTTTATTGTTCCTCAGCTTCTCTACTTTTGCATCTTGTCTCCTAACACCAATTAGATGTATCTTTGGTGTATGATTTAATGATACCTGTACCAAGTGTAACAGCTGTTTCTGCAAGCTCCTGTGGCTAATTCATCAATTAGCAGAAGGACTGATCTTTCTGTTCAGTGAAACCTTTTTTTTTTAATTTTTAATTTTAAGTAGGCTCCACGTCCTACGTGGCACTCTAACTCATGACCCTGAGATCAAAAGTCACATGCTCGACCAACTGAACCACCCAGGCACCCCCCTCCCCCCCCACACACGTTTTTCTTTTTGTTTTTTGGGGGTTTTTTTAATCTGACTGTTCAGATTAGGTTATATATCTCTAACCCATTCTGGACATTAGGTCAATCCATCTCTACTTCTAATTTACCTTTCAAGGTTAAAGAGCTAGTTCCCCAGGGCAGGGAATATTGCCTTGTCATCACTGGTAATAATCATTTAGGTATAACAGATATACAACCAGAATTAGTTAAATTCACAGTTTCTGTTGCAACCAAGATGTGATGCAAGGTGGCAAATCCTTCTCTCTTTTAAGGCCCAACCCCTCCCTGTCCCAGTCCTATTCCCCCTAGCTGAAGCTATAGATCCTCCTCTCTGAACCATCCCACCACTTCCCCCTCACTTCTCATAGCCCTGATCTCTGCCCGAACTACAGTTTTGTTTTGTTTTTTATTTGGGACCTGTCTTAATTCTGCCACTTCCCTGAAAGGTCTTTAAGTTTGGAGATACAGTATGATTCATCTCGACACTTAGTCTCCAGGATCTTGGACGGGAATAGGTACTACCCTGTGCTCTATAAATACTTGTCACAAGGATGACACTTTGAAATAAGAAGAGTGTCACAAATCTTGTTAGCCTCTCTCTTGCCTGCACAGATGAGCGCCTTGGCGATGGTTGGCTCGCTGCACTCCACCGCAACGGGGGATGAAGTGATAAAGTGAACGGGCAGCCTCGCGGCCGCACCTCCAGACCCAGGGCCACCAAGGCGGGCTCTGCGAGCCGACGGCGCCCTCTGGCGGACGCGAGCGCGCCCAGCCGGGCTCCAAAAGCTGGGAGCACTAGGATTACTTGACAAGCTATGGAGATAGTTTCAGGGGCCGACCTCGTGGCATGGGACCACTGGCTTTATCCACATGCCCATCATGAGCAGGGGACAAACGCAGTCAGGGAGCACCTGCCTTATGAAAAAACAATGCTGAGTCTTTCAAAAAAAAAATTTTTTTTAACGAACTAAGCTTCTCAAAACGAAGACTTCTGTTCCTATCACTGCATCAGAACAACAGGCCATCCATTTGCCAGTTAAATCCATGCTGGGTCCAGGAAGAACAATGAAGGAGAAGCAGTGAAGGATTTAGAGAAGGTAGAACTTGAAGTTAAAGGAATGTTATCTCCAGACAGGCCCCAGGGACCCACCCCAACTTTTTCCTGATGTCACACTGCAGATCAGCTCCTGAAGCTGAGGTGAAGGCTATGAAAGATGGCCGAGGAACCCTACTGTCACCCCCAGACGGGGGACAATTGGGAGTGGTAGAGAATTGGGGCCCCCCAGAGGTTGCTCCTCTCGTTCCAGCAGATCACTTGGTTTCCTTTTCTGACAAAACACCGAAGCCATCAGCCCGGGGCTTACTTGACTTTCTGCCACCTAACCCCACAACCACTTAGGAAGGAAGAAGGGATGAGTGTCCTACCTCCATCCCACCAGTTGTCATGGAAGCAGGTCCCCCCAGCCCAGGCCCCCGCCTGTGTCATTACCCAGCCCTACTTCTCAGGGACTCTGCAGCTGGCCACCTCTCATCCTCTTCCTCAACCTCCCCCTCTCTGCCATTCTTTCCCATCAGTGAGACTCACCCATCCTAAAAAACATCTCACTCCCTGCCTCACCTCAGATTTCTCTCTGGCCACCTCTCAAACCTCTTCTCCTCCCTAAACTCCTTAATAGTTATGTATGCTCCCTATCTCCTTTTCTTCCTCTCCATCCCATCTAAGCCCGAGCCCAGGTGCTGAGGCTCACTGAGACACCTCTCGAGGGGACCAATCATTTCCACCCTGCTAAGCCCGTTTGTGGAGTCCCCCAGTGTACTTAACCACTTTTTTGGCACCAGCTTATGCTGTTTCCTCTCCCTCCTTGAAATGCTCTCTCCCCTTGGTTTCCATGACATCTGAGCTCTCCAAAATTTTCTTCCTGCCTCCTTGACTTCTCCTTTCCAGTTTCTCTCCTTTTCTTGGTCCTTTGCTCATCGCTTAAATGCATCATTATTTTACGGTTATACTGCAGAATGCTAAGACATTTAATGCAAAAGTTGTCTCAATGAAACTGTGACCTGAGGCGCAGTAAACGTTGAAGGAAGGAAAGATCATTGTGGCGTGGAATAGTAAGAGAAGCCCCCAAGAAGGGAGCGAGATGGAAATTGGAAATGGAATGGCGGGTAGAATATCAGAGGCAGAGAAAAAGGGAAAGGGCATTCCTGGGGGAAGGACTGCCCACTAAATGCACGGAGGGAAGTTTTATCTAATGACTATTAAGCATCTCTTTGCTAGACATGACATAAAATAGAGAAACATGAGTCCCTAGTCTAAAGTTTAGTTAACATTCCATTAAATAGCAATACAAGGTAGCAACTGATAGAGAAATAGAGGTAAAAGAAGGAAGAGATCAGCATGGGCTTCCTGGAGGTGGCAGGATTTGTGCGCTATTCTGCTCTGTATGAATTAGGGTTGACTAACCGTTCCAACAGGTATAACCCAATGTATAAAAGCTCAAACACAACGGATGGTTATTTCTTGCTCACCTAACAGTATTGAGTGAGTGAACAGGTCAAAGGGTGGCTCTGTCTCCTCAGGCTTCCACAGTCACTTTGGGGGTTGAAGCCAATGGAAACATCCAGAAAGAAAAAAGATCATGGAGGAGCATGGAGCCTGGAAGGTTGTTATGGGCGAGGTCACCCACATCCCACTGGCTATGACTTAGTCACACGGCCACATATGACTGCAAGGGAAGCTGGGAAACATAGTCCGTTCAAGAGCCAGGAAGAAGAGGAGAGCATGGCTTTTTGGTGAACAGAGGGCAGCAGCTCACAGTTGGTCCTTTCTCCCTTTGCTGGAGATTAGGACGCTCCACTTGGGTTAACCATCCATGCAAATGTGATCTCCTCTCCGTTTTCCTCATTCTTTTCCCATCTGATGTGTGAAAAAGAGCTACAAGGACGCTGCAGCTGTGAAAAAAGACACAGGTGCAGGTATGGGCCAAGAGAAGGGTGATGAAGCAGGAGAAAGAGAGCAGTGTGCTGAGCTACAGGTGTCCAGAGAGGACATGCTCTTCAGCCCCTCCTCCCTGCCCATTACAATGCCAGGTTGCTCTCATCTTTGGTGCAGGTGTGACATGGCAGGAGACATCACCTATTGTTTCCTGGGAGAAAGGTCCATTCTCAACCCGCAAGTGAACTTGGTCAGGGTCAGCCCTTCAGGAGATGCTGCAGTGCAGCGTGGGGTGAAAGCGTGGGGTGGCGAGTGAGCACCAAGCAGAGACTTCAAATGTTATAATATTCTGTATTCTGAACTTCCTAGGGAGCTTTTAGATCTATCCCCCCTTTATTGCTCCCTTCTCAACCACAAGTTCAGGACAAGTATCATTATTCCCATTTTACAGATGGGGTAACTGAGAAGAAAAAGTAACTCAGAGAAGGTGAAGCGCACACAGGAGCAGAGCCCAGAGCAAAACCTGGTTGCCTAGAAGGGGCTTCCCTAGGATGACCAACATTATCAACCTTTTCTGTGTGGTAGTCAAGGCATAGCGGGGGGAGGGGGGCGGCTGTTCTGGAGTTTCCTGGGGAAACTGAACCTCTCAGGCCTCATTGCCCTGCAGGACACAGGCTGCTATTCCAGCTGGCGGGCTGCATGGAGACACGGGCTCCAACGTGCAAGTCATTCCATCCACTCTCTGCCCGGGATTGTGAGGGTTGAAGGAGTCCTGGCAGGGGTACATTCGAATCGTGGTGGAGCCGGGAGGGCACTGGCTGCACGGAGAGGAAATGAGGGTATTCAGAACATCACCTTTGAAACTTAGAGCTACTAGAGCACCCTGCTGATTGCTTTTAAAGGGGGTACTAACTTTAGCCCCCTCTGGGTTAGGATAGATGTCTCTCAAGTTTTTATCTCACTGAAGGATTTTATTTTAAAAGCCAGCCTCTCTCTACTTCTCCTTCCTCCCTTCTCCTATCTTTTCTTGCTTGGAACCTGTTGCACCTCAGGTCAACCTCTGACAAAGGAAGCTTTTCTGGATTGTTTTATTTCTACAAATGCCAATGCAGGCTTGTGTTCTTAGAGTGCAGATGCCAAGCCTGGGCCCCTTCTCCTGGGACCTGACATTTCCCAAGCAGCTGGGAGGAAAGGCAGAAACCCTGCCTGGGGCAAGTCCTATTAACCTCTAGGATGTGGCAACTCAGGGCCCTGCACTTTGGGAGGGACCCTGGTGCCTTGGGGTCTAGTGAAGGAAGGAGAAAAGATGCTTTTCTCCTCACTCCCTGAAAACTGTGGCAGCTTCTTTCCCTCACCCGGATCCTGTTCCCCGTTATTCCCTCTGCCAGGGCTCCCTGCCCCATCTGGGGAAGGGGGTCTCAGCTTAGATGGCATATCTCCCAAGAGACTCCTCTGCTCCCCCATCAGCCCTGATTATATGTAATTGTCAGTGCAGGTCTGCCTGTTGGTTTCCCGCAAAGGCAGAATTGTAGGGAAGCTAATACAGCTTCAGCTTCAGCACCCTTCCTTGCTCCTTCCAAGACCCTTTTGCTAATTTTATTTTCCTTTTCCTAAAGTGGGCTTTTCAAATTGTTTAAGTTTTGGGCCACATGAAGCCCAGGTCTACTTGTGGTCTTTCCCATTATTCTGCGAACTCCCAGATTCAGGGTTGTATTCCTGGATCTAGAGCACAGGCAAGACTCTCAATAGACAGGTGTTAAATGAAAGAATGAAAGGAAGAAAGGATCTTTAGCTAGTGCTTAGCAGACCAGTGGTTCTCATTAGGAACCTTCAGCACTGTCACCTGGGCAATCTGAATGGGCTGGTATTAAGTGCCTGTCACTTCAGCATAGTGCCACGTGGGGTGGAATCCAGCCTGGAAGCTCAGGGACTTTGTTTATAGGATCTGGGGCATATCACCTGCCTCTCAATGGGACCTGGTTTATTCAAATGTAACAAGGAGTTTGTAACAACTACTTTCTAGAATAACAATGGATATTGTATTACAGATAGGTACAGTACCTGGCACTGAGTACTTCTCAGGAAGTTTCTTTATATACTCACGCCCTAAGAAACAATTCATTTTTAATCCTTTTTATCTCTAGCACTGACAGTTCCCCCAAGGCTACTTAGAGCCTTTTAACCAGGTAGCTCCTGAACAACAAAGTTTGGGTGAAGGGTCCAAGCACACAAAGGAATTTGCGCTGGGCCCAGCACCCCAATAAGAATGACCCTGAGGGGTACCTGGGTGGCTCAGTCAGTTAAGCGTCCGACTCTTGATTTCAGCTCAAATCATGATCTCAGGGTTGTGAGATCGAGCCCTACATTGGGTTCTGCACTGGGCGTGGAGCCTGCTGAAGATTATCTCTCCCTCTGCTCCCCACCCCCCTCTCCCTCCCTCTCTAAAAAAAAAAAAAGGGGAAAAGAAAAAAAGAATGGCCCTGGGACCAGGTCTGGGGTATCCCCCTATACACTGCTCCTTCCTACAATAAGATAGAGAACTGCAAGACAAATTCAAGGAACTTGAATAAAAATATAAATAATAAGCAAAGAAATCATGTGGTTAACCAGCTTCCTTTTGCAGCCATGGTTGAGTTTTCCAACGCTTTAACCTACCTGGAACTCTAATTTACGTATACCCCTCAGTGGCTGTAAAGTAGTCATTATTTCTCTCCGTCTCACAGAGAAGAAACTGAAACTGAGATGGCCACATGTCACGGCTGGCAAGTGGCAAACCCAGAAATGCAGGCTGGGTCCATGCTCCTGCCACCTTACACACGGCTTCCTGTCCCCCGTCCTTCAGGGCCAGAATGACACACACACTGCTCCGTTAGTTCAAGTTCCCACTCTGACTCCCTCATCTCATGGGAACCAGTCTACATGCCAATGCAAGAGATGACCTTTGCCAACACAACATGTAGAGTGTCGTTGTGGTTGTTCTCTCACAAGAATTGAGAAGTGGTAAATGTTTCTCATGTTTTTCCTCCAGTGACGTCCACACATTCTGTGTTTGCATGTGCCAAAGCTTGAAAATTCAACAGCAAAGTGGGTGGGGCAGGCAGAAGGCAGAATGGAGTGGGAGGGGCATCTTACAATTTATTACAATGCAAGTTCTGCTATTCATTTCTTAAAATAGTAATAGTAGTAATGGTAATAATAACAACAATATAATCATAATGATAGCGAACAACTATTCATTGAGGACTGTGTGCCAGGCATTAATTTTAACAACTTTTTTTTTTTAATCACCAAAACAACCCAGTAGAATAAGCATTACCATGTATCTCCAATTCTAAGACACGCTTTTGTTTTGTTTTGTTTTTTAAAATCACATTTTAACATCTTATAATCCAAGAAAAGTACTGTGTCATACTATAATTGCTGGTGAGGTTTTTTAAAATCTCCTACCAGTACATAACATTGGGGTGCAGGTTACAGATGAAGCAATGGAGATGGAGAAAACCTAAGCAATGTACCCCGGGTCCCACCACTATTAGGTAGTACGGCCTGGCTTCAGACACAAGTGGTCTAGATCCAGCGTCCACCAATTTATTTGTTTGTTTGTCTTACAGCCTCTGGCATCCTGCAAACATCTTCCCTAATAGCCGTAGGTCTGTCCATCAGGACCTGGGACCGTGCTGACGGCACACTCTATAAAATAGGATATGTATGTTTTTCATTCATACCAATTTTAACTTGCACATATAACCATGATTCTATTCTGTCTGTTACAGAAAACTCTGAATTTAGAAACTGCCTTAATTAAAAGAGCCACATTAAACCTGGCTGGGTAGGCTTGGGGTGAGACAGGCAACAGAGTTCCCAAGAGAAAATACACTCTCAATGGTTGCTTCATATATTTTTTTGGCTTTAAGTTACTTTCACTTTCTGGCCTCAGTTTCTCCAACTGTAAAATGAGGGGTCTGCTTCCACTCCAAAACACTTCCAAACTTTTTGATGGTGCATCTTTAACATTTTAAACATTTGGGCACACATCTTCAATATATGCATCCTTTTTATTTACAAAGAGTAAAATGTGTGCGTGTGTGTATGTGTGTACACTTCTATGAGTTTTAACACACATACAGATTTGTATAACCATCACCCCAGTAAAAATACGGAACAGTTCTATTACCTGCTCTGAATTCCCTTGTTTTACCTCTGGTAGTGAAATTGCTTCCCATGCCTAAGCTCTGGCAACTACTGATCCAGTCTTCATCTCTATAGTGTTGCCTTTTCCAAAATATCACGTAAACGGAACTATACAATATGTAACCTTCTGAGACTGGTTGCTTTCATTTAGCAGAATGTCTTTGACCTTCATCCATGTTGTTGAGTGCATCAATAATTTGCTCCTTTTTCTCGCGGTGTAGTGATCCATTGAAAAGGTATACTATGTTTTGGGCACCTGGGTGGCTCAGTTGTTAAGCATCTGCCTTCAGCTCAGGTCATGATCCCAGGGTCCTGGGATCGAGTCCCACATCGGGCTCCCTGCCCAGCGGGAAGCCTGTTCTCCCTCTCCCACTCCCCTCTGCTTGTGTTCCTGCTCTCGCTGTCTCCGTCTCTTTCAACTAAATAAATAAAATCTTAAAAAAAAAAAAAAGAAAAGGTATACTATGTTTTATTTAGCCATTCACTCATTGAAGGGCATTTAGGGTGTTCCCAGTTTTTTGGTAAATCCGAATAAAGCTGCCATAAACGTTCGTGTATAGTTTTCAGTTCTTAAGAGTAATTATCTAGGAGTGGGATTCCTGGATTATATAATAAATATACACTTAACTTTATAAGAAACTGCCATAGCTACCACCTGTCACCCACAGCGGCAACAACAATTTAAAAAGAAAATTAAAAATAAAAAAAAAAAAAACCACTGCCAAACTGTTTTCAGAGTGTCTGTACCATTGTGCATTCCCGCTGGCAGTATCTGAGGGTTCCAGCCATTCGGCATCCCCACCAGCATTCTGCCTGCTGTTCCACTCTTCTGTCATTCGAATAGGTGTATAGGGGTATTTGTGGTCTTAATTTGCACTTTCATAATGACTAATGAGGTTGAGCATCTTTTCATGTGCTTATCAGCCATGGTATGTCTTCTTTGGTGAAGTGTATTCAGACCTTTTGCCTATTTTTTAAACTGGGTTGTTCTCTTACTGTTGAGTTTTGAAGTTTATTTATGTATTCTGGATACAAGTCCTTTGTTGGATTTGTGATTTGTTAATATTTGCTCCAAGTTTATAATTCTCTTAACAATGTCTTCTGCAGAAAAAAAGTTTCAATTTTGATGAAGGCCAATTCATCACTTTTTTTTTCTTTTATGGGTCATTTTTTTTTTATTTCTAAGAACTCTTTGCCTAACTCAAGGTCACAGTCTTTTTCTCCTATGATTTATTATTTATTTATTTTTTAAATTTTTTAAAAGATTTTATTTATTTATTTGACAGAGAGAGACACAGCGAGAGAAGGAGCACAAGCAGGGGGAGTGGGAGAGGGAGAAGCAGGCTGCCCACGGAGCAGGGAGCCCGATGCGGGGCTTGATCCCAGGAGCTGGGATCATGACCTGAGCTGAAGGCAGACGGTCAACGACTGAGCCACCCAGGCGCCCCTCCTATTTTTTTTTAAATGTAAATTTTACTCTTTGATTTTACATGTACATCTGTGATCCATTTGAGGTTAAATTTTCTATAAAATACTCTGATGTATAGGTTGAAGTTCATTTTTTTTGCATATAGACGTCTAGTTGTTTTATTTGTTGAAAGGACTATCCTTTATCCACTGAATTGTCTTCCTACCTTTGTCAAAAATCAATTGATCATGAATTGTCCACTTTAAAATGGTGAAAAAAGTAAACTTTATAGATGTGAATTTTATCTTAATAAAACAATCTATCTTAAAAAATCAATTGATCGTATTTGTGATGATCTATTTCTGGACTCTCTTATTTTTCTCCACAGGTCTATTTTATTTAGGTCTAAACATTCACCAATACTGCATTATCTTGATTGTTTATCTTTAGATTAAGTTTTAAAATTGAATAGTGTGAGTCCTCAAACCCTGTTTTTCTTTTCCAAAATTATTTTGGTTATTCTAGATCTTTTGCCTTTTCACATACATTTTAGAATCAGCCTCCCTATATCTACAAAAAGTCCTGTTATTGCATTAAGTCTCTAAAATCAATTGGGTCCTATAGGGTTGCCAGATAATAGACAGGACGTCCAGTTAAGTTTAAATTTAAGATAAAAAACAAATGAATATTTAGCATTATAACATCCCCAATATTGCATGGAACATAATTATACTAAAAATTATTTATTGTTTATCTAAAATTCAAATTTAATTTGGCATCCTGAAATGTTTTTTTCCTAAATCTGGCAACTCTTGTTTGGGGAGAATTAATACTTAACTATATAAGTGTTCTGATTTATGAACACAGTATTTCTCTTATTTAGAGCTACTTTGATTTCTTTCATCAGTGTTTTTTAGTTTTTAGCATACAAATCTTACACATGTTTTCTTAGATTTATACCTAAGTATCACTTATTTTGGAGGCCTTATAGGTGGTATTTTTAAAAATTCACTTTTCACTTGCTCATTGCTGGTATATAGATATACTATTGATTTTTGTATGTTGCTCTTGTATTCTACAACCTTCTAAACTCAATTATCAGTTTCAGAAATTTTTTTGTAAATTCTCGGGCCTTCCTATGTAAGCAATCATATCATTTGCAAATAGGGACACTTTTCTTTCTTCCTTTACAATATGCCTTTTATTTCTTTTGTCCAGGCTTAATTGCACTAGACTTCAAGAAGAATGTTGAACAGGGATCATGAGAGTGGATGTACTTGCCTTTTTCTTGTTCTTAAGGAAGAGGTAGGTTTTTATAGATACACTTTATTAAGGATGTGCCAGTTCCCAGGTTGCTGAGATTTTTTTCTTTGTCATAAATGAATAAATGAATATTAGAATTTGTCAAGTGCTTTTTTTTCTGCATCAGTTAACATGATCATTTCTTTTTCTTTAGTCTGTTAATATGGTGGACTACATTGATTTGATTTTTAAATGTTGAACTAGCCTTATCTTCTTGGAATACATTCCACTTGGTCGTGATGTATTATGTTTTTTATATATTGCTATATTTTATTTGTTAATACTTTGTTGAAGATTCTTACATCTACATTCATGAGGGATATCCATGTGTAGTTTTCTTTCTCTTATCATCTAATTTAAGCATTTAGTACTAAAGATTTCTCTCTCAGCATTGCTTTAAATGTAGCTCATACACCTTAACATGGTGTATTTTAATTTTCATTTAGTTCAAAATATCTTCTAATGTCTCCTAATGTTTCAAAATATTTTCCAATTTCCCTTGAAATTTCCTCTTTGATTATTTTCAAGATTGGATAATTTCTATTAATCTCTTCAAGATCATTGATTGTCTCTTCTGTCCTTCCCACTCTGCTACTGATCTTCTCAAGTGATTTTTAAATTAAAAATTTTTTTTTGCTTATTGTGTTTTTCAGTTCTAAAAACTCCATTTGGTTCTTTTTCAATACTTTTATTTCTCTGCTGAGATTTTTTTTGTTGTTTTTTTTTTTGGTCTTTCCATTTGTTTCAAGGTTTTTCCATTGTTCCAGTACTTACTTATTGGAACATAAATAAAATCGTCCCTTAAAGTCTTTGATAATTCCAACATCTGCATCATCTACAGATTGGTGTCTATCAGTTGTCTTTTCCTTTGTTAGTTATGGAGCTATTCCTGATTCTTCATAAGTTGAGTAATTTTGAATTGGATCCAAAACATTTGAATTGACATTTTAAATATCATATTATAAGGTTCTGTGTTTCATTTAAGTCCCATGGAGAATATAAATTTTTTGTTTACTTGCCTGTTTTAATAGTCAATAAGCCTGTTAAGGTCAGGGTGCAAGTTCCAAATTGTCTTCTATGGGCTATGTTTCAATGTCTGTTCAACTCTCATAGTCTTTGCTGTACTATTCAGATCTGTCCCCTTTTGTGCTCCTCAAACCAGAAAGATGTTTTCCTTGGGACATGGCTGGTACAGTTTGGGGATTTGGTCTTTGTTTGAATCCAGACCAGGAGATATGGAAAAGAAAAAAGAGAACTCATCACCAGGTCATTAGTACTTTTGGTTCTGGTTTCCTTCCCACATATGTCTGCTATCATTTACTTTTCAGACAGTCTTCAGATGGCTTCTCCAAGCATTCTGTCTAGTTTTTAAATTACTTACTCCATCTACCCTGAACTGGAAGTACCGACCTTTATAGATACTTTATTTTTGAGAGCGAGACACACACAGTGCAAGTGGGGCATGAGGTAAGGGGCAGAGGGAGAGGGGGAGAGAGAGAATCCCAGGCAGTCTCCATGCCCAGCATGGAGCCTGATGTGGGACTCAATCCCATGACCCCGAGATCACGACCTGAGCTGAGATCAAGAGCCAGATGCTTAAACGACTGAGCCACCCAAGCACCCCTGTAGATTTACTTTTTAATGAATTTTAAACATGTATTATTTTATTATGTGAAATATAAATAAATAATGAAATTTAAGAAGAGAAAAACTTCCACTTCCAACTAAGAATAACAAAGACAGAATTTATCTATCCATCAAAACAATCATAAGAAGGACAAAATATATGAAGCAATGATTTTTTTTTTAAGATGCTTGATGTCAGGCAATAATGAAGAGTGATCCCTTTGAGATGGGAAACAAACAAAGCAAACCCTATGACTGACTCAGCTTAATGCCTTGAGAGAGTTTCCAGGCCATAGTTCAATGAGGAAGAATCCAGATAGAGCCTGGTGGACTGCTGAGCTGGGGAGGTATAGCTGACAGTCTGGGAGACCACAGTGGCTAAAAGCTATATGACATAGTACTGGAGAGGTGAGACGTACTAGAGAGAAGATATGTAAAGAGGGCCTCCTCAAGTTTTCATCCATGCACCAATTAGTATATATGTGTGGGTAAACTACCTGCCTGGGAAAGAACCCCAGGAGAGGATTAGAGGGAATAGTGCCCAGTGCTAGAAATAGTGCCTCTTTCCATCAGCCAGAATGGGAAACCTCGTTATTCACAGGGCATTGAGTACTAAGAAAGATTTTGTCTTATTAGTGGGGAAAGTTAGCCCTAGACTGAGCACTGCTCCAGTTCTGCCTAATAATTTTATTTTATTCTATTTTTTAAAGATTTTATTTATTTAATAAATAAATAGAGGGAGAGAGATAGAGCACAAGCAGGGGGAGGAACAGAGGGAGGGGGAGAAGCAGTCTTCCCGCTGAGCAAGGAGCCTGACGCGGGACTCAATCCCAGGACCCTGGGATCATGACCTGAGCCAAAGGCAGATGCTTAACCAACTGAGCCACCGAGATGCCCTGCCTAATAATTTTAAAAGAATACCCAAAGGGATCAAACTATTTACAACTAACTTAACTGTACCCCAGAACAAGGCTTAAGAATATTTAAGGGTAAATAAAAATACCCATTGTGCAACAAGTTAAAATTCATAATGTCTAGCATCCAATCAAAAATCACCAGGTATGCAGGGTGCCTGGCTGGCTTAGTCGACTGGGAGTGCAATTCCTGATCTTGGGGTCATGGGTTCAAGCCTCACATTGGGTGTGGAGCCTACTTGAGAAAAATTACCAGGTATGCAAAGAAGCAAGAAAATGTATCCCATAATGAGGTGAAAAATAAATTGAAATAATTGAAACTGATGAAGAACTGGCACAGATGTTAGAATTAGCAGACAAAAACATTACAAGTATAACTGAATTCCCTATGTCCAAAAGGTTAAATAGAGATAGATAATATTAAAAAGACCCAAATCAAAGATCTAGTGATATAAACTACAATATCTGAGAAGAAAAACCGCATTTAAATTAATGGCAAATCAGACAGCACAGAAGAAAAAAACTGAGTGAATTTGAAGAATAGCAATAAAAAGTATCCAAATGAAACACACGGTGAAAAAAAATATTTTTAATGAAAAGGTCATCACTGACCTGTGGAACAACTTTAAACAGCCTTCTCTATTTATATATAATGTAATTGCAGTCCTAGAAGAGGAAAGACTGGGAGTGGGAGAGACAGAATAAATATTTGAATCTGTCTCTTTCATTTTTATAATTTTAAATGTAAGCAATTCATTTAAAAAGTAAAAAATTCTGCAAGGCAGACATTTCCAGTAGGCTGTCAGGTCTCTGGCATAATAGCATGAGTAAGGTAAGATACATCCCATGGCAGTACAATTGCATAATGAGGCAATAGTTTTTCTCCAGTGCTCCACTGCCTGAATTTAAACTCTTATCAGTGCTGCTCAGTGGGTAAGATGCCCAGAGGCTACTTTGTACTTTGATGGAATTTGAGGTAGATTTGAAAGTTAAGAGTAATAACAAGACAAGAACAATCAAGACAGGACCTCACAAGGTGTAGCTTGTATCAAAAGCAAATATAAGCTCCCTGAGGACAGAGGTAGTGAAAGGGAGGTTCCTGGGTAAGTCAAGGACAGGGGCTGCTCCATGAAAATTGCCATTTTGACATTTCCTCTGGAGGAAAAAGGTTTACCCCTTACCTGCAGGTCACAGGTTCAAATCAGGCTAAGTAAGATATGGCTAATCTCCCTATAGTCTCCAGGCTCATTTATTATTACTTTTTTCTAAACTGATTTAAGTGCAGATATCTTGGTCTTTCTTCCTCTAACATCTTTTCAGCCATATCTGAATAGCCAATCATTTTTCCAAAGAGACATTCTGAGTTCTGAAAAGAGCTTTTTTCCTGGTGCTTTGAAACTTTGGTAATTTAAAAATACTGAGTGAACATGTATGGCTATTTGCCTTATGACAAGGTATCTATCTTTTGAAAGAATATTTTTTTTAAAAGATCCAGTTGATATTCATTAAAAGGTCTTCTCCCACAGCCTCTGGCATTTCTGAAATGCTAAATGCTCTTTTTCATCTTCCTTCCAGCCAAGTGCCCCCAAGTAGGTATGTTCCGTGTGGTGGAGTACTGTGAATGGTAGGGGTCAGCCCTACAGCTGGTGGGAAAGGGGGTGGCACAAGGGGAGTGGTGGCTATCTTCCAACAACCATCCACCAAGCCCTACTTCCTTACTGAGATTGCTTTATTTTGCTTTTGATGGGAGGTTATATGTTTCTCAGAGGCTGGGTCCTCCCCTACTTCCCCAGCCCCAGGAGTGAATTCCTGATCAGTCTAAGGCTCTAAGCCAACCACAGGAAATATAAAGCATCCCCCTTACCTGTGATTATTTTAGGACTGAACATATAATACAAAGCTATCCAGTGAGAAGTAGAAGTAGGGGAGCTTTCTAGGAAGAAAATGATGAAAAGAAAGAAAGAGTTCCTTAGTAGTGCCTAAAATACCACTATTAGTGATTATTTTTCCTTTTAAATTAAGAATTGCCCTTTTCTTTTAGGTTAATATATTTATAATGCAAATATACCAAGAAGGAGTTATACCTGGGCTCATGGTGTCATGAATCAGTTGGTCAGCAAGGATTTGGATGGTTTAAGGAGGTTTCATGATGGCCCCCCCAAAAGATAGGATTACCTCCTAATTTCTGGAATCTAATCCTTGGGCCTGTGACTGTTACCTTATTTAGAAAAAGGGTTATTGCAGATGT
This sequence comes from Halichoerus grypus, assembly GCF_964656455.1. Classification (NCBI taxonomy): domain Eukaryota; kingdom Metazoa; phylum Chordata; class Mammalia; order Carnivora; family Phocidae; genus Halichoerus; species Halichoerus grypus. The sequence goes on from NC_135721.1 coordinate 72,621,906, forward strand.
AATTAAGTTAAAGATCCTGAGATGAAGAAACATCCCGAATTATCCACGTGGGCTCTAAATTCAATGACAAATATCCTTATAAGAGTCAAGTAGAGGGAGATTGACATAGAGAAGAAGGTGATGTGAAGACAGAGGCAGAGATTAGAATGATGAGGCCATAAGGCAAGGAAGCCAAAGAATGAGGACAACCACCAAAAGCGAGAAGAGGAAAGGAAGTATTCTCCCCTAGAGCCTCCAGATGTAGTAAGGCCCTGTTGACACCTTGATTTCAGAATTCTGGCCTCCAGAACTGTGAAATAATAAAATTTCTGGTGCTTTAAACCTCCTAGTTTATGGTATAGCCACAGGAAACTAAGACAAGTGGCATGGGCTTGCTGAGTGATTAAATGAAATAAAGACCAAGAAAGGGAAGTCTTCAGGTCATAAAGAAGAATTCATCGACTCTACACAGGTTAGCTTTTCTTCAGAGTCCCGGCTTTGACCTTAAGTAGGCCAGTTAGCCTGTGCCTTGTGTATGAGTATATACTCAAAGATACACTCATAACTTCTAGTCACACATTTCATCTCAACCCTGACTCCTCACTTTGACCATGTCTTTCAGATGCATGCCCTTTGACCCAGGAAATCAGATGAAACAGTATGGTAGACTGTTCAGTACAAATTTTTCTCATTCCTGGGGGTACAACTCAGAGGGCCCTCCAAGAGCCTTCAAATTTCCTTAAGAAGAAGGACACGTTTGGTAGATTCATTCCCCCCAGGTGACTCCGACCAGGTAACTGATAGTTGAAGATTCTGGCAAAGAGCTAGGAATAAAAGTTTGGGGAAAAGGAACCAATGTTTGTTGTGCAAGCACTGTGAGCCTGGCCCTGTATTAGGTATTTACACACGCAATCTTACTCAATTTTTACAAGAATTGTATGTGGTAGGTAGTAGCAGTATTCATGTTTCATATATGGGTAAACTGAGTCTCAGAGGGGACATAATGTGCCCATGATCACATAACTTGTGATAGAAACAAGACTCACTGTGGTCTGTTTGGCTCCTAAACCCATGTTTTCTACATGAGAAACTGCTGTCTCCCTGTGGAAGTAAGAAAAGGCTCAAGATTGAGAGCAAAAGATGAATGAGAGAAGCATTGGATTCATGTTTCTCTGTTGCTCTATCACCATAGGCAGCAGAACATCATCAGTGTCCTTGGAAAGGAGCAATCAACTCTTTGATGAAATGTGTCTAGGCTAATTAAGGAAAAAATGCCACTCTGCGTATGAAATGACACAGAGCTTTTATGTGGTTTACTGGAGACCTGAGCTTCTCAGTTACCCTGGAACCGTGGATCACTCGGAGATGAAAAGATAGGAGTAGTTGCCTACCTCAGGCTTTGGGGCTTGTTTCAACCCAGGCTGGTGACTAGTACTGGCGTGAGCCGAAAGTCTATTTGGAAAAGGAGGCAGTGCTGTTGATTTTTCCTATTCTCCTTCCTCCGTGCTCCCAATCCACCCTTCCTCAGTCTGCAAAACACACTCCCCTGAAAGAGGTATCCTCACGGTGTTTCAACTGTGCCGTTAGCCTTCAGGGTGGTGCAACTAGGAACAGCGCCAGAGGTCCCCTTTCTCTCCAATCCTTATGAATTTCCCAGGGAGCACCAGCTAAACTTTTAAGAGAAAAAGGTTAAGCTTACTATGGGAATATAGTTTTTAAACCCCCAATTTAAACCCCTGGTTATTATCACTGATTTCTCTCTTGCACTCCACAGTTGGGGGAAATCATGCTTCCTTTTCACTGCTTATCTTTCTTAGAAGATAATTGTCCTTTTCCAGGAAAGGAAACTGTCCAACTGTCCTATTTTCAAATCAAGCAACCCCACACTTGTTCCTTCCATGAATAAGCTTAATTCAGAAGAGGCAGGTGGAAGACTATCTCTGGAAAACTGTTCCGGCTGTATGCATTAGGACTAGTCTCTCTTTCACTGGCTTGTTTGCCTTAATTAGCTTTGAAGTTTACCAAAAACTCCTCTGGGCACCACCCAGTGGGATCTATTTACCTATAGTTCAGCTTTTCTTGTGACATTTCTCTTAGGATATGGACTGGATCCAGGTTCTAAGTTCCTGCCTGACCAGCTAACCAGCCAGCTGTGCGATTTGGAGTCAATCACTAAATGACTCTGAACCTCAGTGTCCTCATCCACATAAAAGAGGCGAGTCATTGCTGCCACCTACTCACAGTGTTGATATCAAACAAGAGAGAGAAGATATGTGAAACCACAATGAAAACACTAGAAGTCGGTAGTGCTGATGTAAATAATACCATTGTAAAAATCTTTGCCCCACCAGGATGTTAACTGTCACCACTGCTCAGCATTCAGCACTGGTCAGAGATCCTGAACTTCAACAGCTTGTAGCTTGATAGAAAGAGAACAACTCTTTATATCCATTGACACTAACAGCTCAGTTGTGGTCAGCTCTAAGTTGCAATTGAGTATCCTAAAATAGGATACTACACCATGAGGGTGGGTGGTAGGAGAGGAATAACTTTGTATGTCCCTACGAGGATATTCTCTGTTCCCCTGTAGGAACATACACATTTCTAACAATGCCATCAGCCTCAGCTGACCCTTCTGGTAACTTCCTTTAAAGAGCCCCTTTCTCATGTGGGTCAGTTATGACTGTTACCAAATGCTTCCTAAGTGAGAATCCAAACCTATCTTTTCTTTTTTTCCTGTTGGAGTTACATAGAGAAGGTCTGCCTACTCCACAGGCTGCAAGATACTTGTTTGCTTTATATCTTTTTCAGCTATTTTGTGGTTAGCATATAGAAATGCAACTGATTTCTGTATGTTAGTTTTATATCCTGCAACCTTACTGAATTTGTTGATTAGTTCTAACAGTTTTTTGGTAAAGTCCTTAGGAGTTTCTACATATAAGATCATAATATCTGAAAACAGACAATTTTACTTCTTCCTTTCCAATTTGGATGTCTTGTATTTCTTTTTCTTTCCTAGCTGTTCCAGCTAGAATTTCCAGTACTGTGCTCAACAGAACTGGTGGGAGCAGACACCCTTGTCTTGTTCCTCACCTTAGAGGAAAGGCTTTCAACCTTTCACCATTGAGTATAATGTTAGCTGTGGGGTTGTCATATATGGCCTTTATTATATTGGGGTACATTCCTTCTATACCCCATTTTTTAAAAGATTTTATTTATTTATTTGACAGACAGAGACACAGCAAGAGAGGGAACACAAGCAGGGGGAGTGGGAGAGGAAGAAGCAGGCCCCCCGCGAAGCAGGGAGCCCGATGCGGGGCTCGATCCCAGGACCCTGGGATCATGACCCGAGCCGAAGGCAGACGCTCAACGACTGAGCCACCCAAGCGCCCCCTTTCTATACCCCATTTATTGAGAGTTTTTATCATAAAAGGAGGCCGAATTTTGCCAAATGTTTATTCTGCATCTATTGAGATGATATGATTTTTATTTTTCATTCTATTACTGTGGTGTATCACATTTATTGATTTGCATATTTTGAGCCATTCTTGCATCCTAGGGATAAATCCCATTTGATCATGATTTATGATCCTTTTAATGAGCTACTGAACTTGGTTTGCTAATATTTTGTTGTGAATTCTTGCATCTATATTCATCAGGGATATTGGCCTATAGTTTTCTTTTTTTGTAGTGTTCTTAGCTGGCTTTGGTATCAGGGTAATTCTGGCCATGTAAAATGAGTTTGGAAGTATTCCCTCCTCTTCCATTATTTGGAAGACTTTGCGAAGGATTAGTATTAATTCTTTAAATGTTGGTAGAATTCACTAGGGGAACCATCTGGTTCTGGGCTTTTCTTTGTTGGGAGGTTTTTGATTACTCATTCAGTTTCCTTACTCATTATTGGTCTATTCTGATTTTCTATTTCTTTGTGATTCAGTCGTGGTAGTTTGTGTGTTTCCATGAATTTATTCTTTTCTTCTAGGTTGTCTAATTTGTTAGCTTATAATTATTTGTAGTAGTCTCTCTGATCCTTTTTATCTCTATGGTATCAGTTATAATGTCTTTTCTTTCATTTCTGATTTTATTTGGATCTTTTTTCTTAGTCTAGCTAAAGGTTTATCAATTTTGTTTATCTTTTCAAAAAACCAGCTCTTAGTTTTGTTGGTTTCCTTAAAACAGCTATTTTGAATTCTTCATTCATTGGGTAAATTACAGATATTCATGTTGTTGAGGTCAGTTACTAGATTACTGTGACCCTTTGGTGGTGTCATGTTTCCTTGATTTTTCATGTTTCTTGAAGTTTTCCATTGCTGCCTTTGCATTTGAATTAGCAATCACCTCCTCTAGTCTTTACTAACCAATGTATCCAAACTCATATTTTTTTTTGCTTCAAAGGTATGCTGGAACCTCTCTGCTGGAAAGCTGGACTTCCACAAAACTTATCTCATCCATGAGTGATTGTCTGAGACAGTACTTTCCAGGGATCCCAGACCATTGTCAAGAAGGGTTGGAGCTGGTTCACAGGCCACTGTAGGGTCCACAGCTGGGACTGAAGTTTGTATGTCCATTACCTGACACACATGTGGGCGATACTCCTCCCAGACTCCTTAGTGTATGGTGTTGGATTGCACAGTTTCCAAAAAGGCACTTTTGTCCGAGGATGGATGCCAAATTGTTGTTGAGAGATGGGACATGATTAGGGATGTTTTGTTTAGTCATGATGCTGATGTCATCCAACTGGAAGATATTTGCACTCAGAAGCCAGGTCCTCATTGGACTTTCCTACTTCAGACAAAAAGAACCTCAAGTGCAATCTACACGTGACAGGGCTTCACACCCTAGTGCCCTCCTGATTGTCCAAGAAGGACACACTTGGGTCACACTTAGGTTTGTTCAGTGTCCCTTAAAGTATGTGTCTTAGTCATCTATTGCCATGAAGCAAATTACCCTAAAACTTTGTTGCTTAAAGCTACAAGTGCTTATCATCTTACGTCATCAATATTCACAATATTGAATATCATCAATATTCACAAAATTGTGCAACTATATCATTATTACGTAATTCCAGAATATTTTCATCATTCCAAAAAGAAAGAGACAGAAATCCAGGAATGGCTTAGGTGGGTCGTTCTGGCTCTGGGTCTCTCATGAAGTCCCAAAAAGAATCAATCATTTGAAGGCTTGACTGGACCAGGAGGATCTGCTTCTAAGAAGGCTCATGCATGTACCTTGCAAGTTCTTTCTGGTTTCTGGCAGGAGTCCTCAGTTCTTGAAGGCCATAGTTCCTCACCATGTGGACCTCTCCACAGGGCTACTTGGATGTTGTCAAAACATAGCAGCTTGCTTACCTCAGAGATAGTGATCCAAGAAAGAGCACAAGAGGGAAGCTATGTTTTATGTCCTAATATCAGAACGACATACTATTGCTTCCTTCTTATTCTATAGAAACTAGTTACTAAGCACAACCCACACTCAAGGAGGGAAATTTAGCTTCACCTTTGAAGGTACCAGCATTAAAAAGTTTGTGGACATAATTTAAAACGATCAGTGTGTTTTTCAAAGCTGGTCACTCACGATGGCCAAGATGAAGTACAATCAGTACAGTTTACCGTCAGGCTATCATGTCCCTTGATCTGAACCTTTCATCTTTTTTTTTCTTCTTTAAAGATTTTAAGTAATCTCTACACCCAACATGGGGCTCAAGCTTACAACCCTGAGATCAAGAGTTGTATGCTCCTCCAACTGAGCCAGCAAGGTGCCCCTGGACTTTTCATCTTTTCTTAATGCAAGTATGGTGCAGTGGTCAGGTACATAGGCTCTGAGTCAGCTAAACTGGGTTCAAAGTCTGACTCTCCCTTTCCTAGCAGAGTGCCCTTGGGCAAATTACTTAACTTCAGGTTCCTTTTCTATAAAATGAAGATAATACCCACTTACAAAGTTTTTGTAATGATCCTGGGAATTCTTGACTCAATTCTCAGTGTCCCCAATAAGTGTTGATGAAACTCAAGATGGCATATCTTAAGCAGCCTTTTTGTCTATTGATTTATTAGGAGTTCATAGGTAATTCAAAATCTCAGTTTTCTTTTCATCACATAAAACTATGAAGTCTGGTCTCTGACACTGAATTTCTGTAAATACCTTTTAAATTCATTTTTTAAAAGATTTTATTTATTTGAGAGAGAGTATGTGTGGGAGAAGGGGTAGGGGGAAAGGGAGAAGCAGATTCCCTGAAGAGTGAGGAGCCCGATGCAGGGCTTGATCCCAGGACCCAAGCCTAAGTCAGACGCTTAACCAACTGAGCCACCCAGATGCCCCTTAAATTAATTTTTTAGAATAAGATATAATTCACATGCTGTAAAATTCATCATTTTAAAATGTGCAATTCAGTGATATTTGGTTTATTCACAAGATTGTATATCTGTCACCACTACCTAATTCCAGAACATTTTCATCATTGCCAAAAGAAATTCTATACCCATTAGCAGTCATTCCCCATCGGCCCCATTCCAATACCCTGCCAACCAACAACCTCTTTCTGTCTGTATTAATTTGCCTATGGTGGACATTTCATGTAAGTGGAACCATATAATATAATATGTGGCCTTTTGTGTCAGTCTTCCTTCATCTAGGATTATGTTTTCAAGATTCAGCCATATTGTAGTATATATCAGTACTTCATTCCTTTTAAAAGCTGAATAATATTCCATTGTGTGAATATGCTACATTTTATCTATTCTTTCATCAACTGATGGTCAGTTGGGTTCATTTCCATTTCCTGGCTATTACAAATAGTGCTGCTATGAACATTCATGTGTAAGTTTTTATATGTACACATCTTTCATTTCTTATGGGTATATATCTAGGGTAGAATTGCTAGGTCCTATGGCAACTTTATGTTTAATTTTTTGAGGAACCTCCAAACTGTTAGAAATAGAGGAGTTCAAGGACAACTTTATTAAATTTCCTTTTACTGATTTCAGAGATTGTTTTTTTTTCAAGTAGTATGAGATGATTTTGTACCCTGTTTCTCCCAATTTTACGATTTTATTTATCAGTCAACACATGGTGTAGAAATGCCAGTCTGATTGGAACTAGGTGGAAATCTAATCCACATTCTTCATCACTTCCACAAAGATTTTATGAGACATCAGACACTTTGCTTACATCAACAAACTCTAGATCTTCTAAATTCTCCAGATTATAGTTAAAATATATATAGTTATATGTAATATAGGTACAACCAGGTTATAGTTAAAATATAATTCACTGGAAGAAACTTAGCAGTTAATGAATGTAATCTCCTTATTTTAGAGAAAGAAAAATAAGATGAAGTGACATGCCCAAGGTCACTAGGTAGTGTCAGAGACAGGATTTGAATTCAATTTCAATTCCAATTTTCACCCAATTATGCTTGTTGTTCATTTTTCTTTTCTTTCTTTTTTTTTTTTTTTAAGGAGAGGTATCTTTTTTGTTTGAGTGTAGTTGACATACAATGCATACTTGTTGTTCTTTATAGGTCACTCAGAGCAGAGGTGAAGGGAACAGTCACATGACTGTTGACAGGATGCAGTCATTTAGTTTGCTGGCAAAGCAAGCATCTCTTGAGTTCTTTCCCCCACACCAGAGCTACAACCTGGCTGTGGCATAAGATTTCTAGAGAACCTATTCTGGGGCCTTTTAATTATCTTTCTTTAAATTTTAAAAATAGTATGACATTTTAATTTTTAAATGCTAATAAACCATCTTTTTAATAATGTACTTTAAAACTTCTGAATGAAAAACTTTACCAGTCTGTATTTCTTATAATCTACATTTTCCACGTGTGCAAAAACCTTTAGTCACCTCTTCTTTCTTTCATATTTCATAGTGATTCCCAAGAATGATTTTGTCACATCTGTGTGTTTTAGTGTTGTGGTTTGTATTTGTGCACACTCAGAGACTTTAACTCCTAAAACCTGACTAGAGATCATCTTAGTATTTTTCTTCTTCTATGGCAAACTTGAGTCTTTCTTCATGGTATTCGTTCTACACTTTCCAATTTGAAGATCTTTATCCTTGGAGAAGAAAGAAACAAAATTAGGGTTATTGGTTTTTTTTTTTTCTCCAGTCCTCTGCAGCTTGTTCATGATCTTTTCTAAAGAGTGTCCTATTCCTTCCTGTTTTACTTTCTGACTTAGGGCATACTGGTTAAACACCACGTTTCATAGTGTTCCCACATAAAAAAGGAGAAAGAAATGCCTTAGATACAAAATAAGCTCCAAGAGGTGTTGTTAAGTGAAGCAAGCATGATACAGAATCAAAAACATAGGCTACTATCTTTAGTGTTAAATTAAAAAAAATAAAATAGACCATATTTTACTGGTTATAAAATGCACAGATTTTTGTATTTTTGATGTCTCTGAAGTTAGAATTCACTGTACAGTTGACAACAAGACATGGTTTAATTGCCAGGGCTCTAAAAAAATTCTTTTGTAGTATTATAATAATATACTATATTTGTAGTATATATAATAAAAAGCATATATAGTGCATATAAACAGAATAATTGCATCTTGTATGCAATCAATGGCATCCTAGATTTGATAAAATATATTATTTCATTTGGTTGCATACCATACGCAAAGAATTTTCTCTGGGAGGATTTACAAGAAACTGGTAACATAGGTTGCTCATAGGGATGGGTACTAAGTGGCTAGGGAACAGAGGTGATAATTTCTATCACATTCTTTTTTTTATATTTTGCATTTTGAATCACATAACTAGGTTAACAAATAAAATGTTTGAATAATAAATTCAGATTTAAAAAATGCAACTGGACATGAGTCCTCTTGACACCACTACTTTGTTCAGACTTGTACATAGCTTTGTGTTTGTTCCTAGTAATGGCCAATGAGCACTGTGAAGGAAGGGCTTTGCCACTGCATACACCACTCTTCATCTAGAGTCCAGCATGATGCCCAGCCAGCCATTAACTCCAGCTGACATCATCCCTTTCTCCCAGGATCTCTGTCACTTGTAAATCATCAACCAGATATTTGTTGGCTAAAACTAAGTTCAATATAGCTGTTTCCCTCATTGTTTCCTTGATATTTCTACTGATAAATCTGTTCCATGGGGCAAGGTGTAAATATATCAGATGCTCTGTTTTTGTTAGACTTTGACTTCCAGCAGAACCATCTAGCAGCATCTAGATGAATGAGGAGAGAAACATCTTGAAAAGAGAAGAAAAACAGTTTAATTGGCACCAGTGCACTTGGCAACAACTGGGTTACCATGATAGCTCATACGTGGTGTTTGCTAAATAAACCAGGGAGCAACTGCAATGAATGACTCTTAAGATGTTGGCAGTTATGCATGCGATTAAAACAGCATTGCTGATGCATTCCTGTTGTTGATAATATTTAGAAATGCAAAGATCCACTTCCCAGACCACTCTGAATGTTTTATACACACAAAACATAGTATTAAATCTCAAGTAGGCAAAATCAATCCCAGCAACCCTGGGTGGCAAAGAATAACGGATAACCAGTGCAGGGGTGAGATATCAGGCCTATTTCGAAAAGAACTCAGAAAGTTTATCACAGAAGTACAACTTTTAGGGTCAGAGCTTTCAAGCTTGATGGAGATGGGATCAAAGCCAGTGATGGTTGGATGTGGATAAGAGCAGGATTCATGGGCGCCTGGGTGGCTCAGTTGGTTGAGCGACTGCCTTCGGCTCAGGTCATGATCCTGGAGTCCCTGGATCGAGTCCCGCATCGGGCTCCCTGCTCGGCAGGGAGCCTGCTTCTCCCTCTGACCCTCCCCCATCTCATGTGCTCTCTCTCTCTCTCTCATTCTCTCTGTCTCAAATAAATAAATAAAATCTTTAAAAAAAAAAAAAAAAAGAGCAGGATTCAGGGTGATTACCATCAATTCCTGTCGGCATTTGTGGTTCCTTGTTATAGGCAGGCTGGTGCAGGGTGAAGCAAGCTTAAAGGCCCAGGAGTGAAATGAACAATTTTCAGTGGTTTGTGTTTTAGGGTACAGATACAACCCTTCTTAGAATTAGGACAGACCTAATTTTATATAAATTTACTTTTTAATAAGATTGTTTAATGTGCAACAAACATAAAACATTTCCATGTGATGAAAACTTTTAAGATCTTACTCCCTTAGTACCTTTCATATATGATATAATATTGTTAACTAAACTCATTATGATGTGCATTACAACCCTGGAATGTGTTTATCTTGTAACTGGAAGCTTTTATTATATTATAAAATAGTCTGCAGACATTATTTTTTTCCGGACATTATTTTCAATATATCTTTGAACATGTACTCTTACTTACCAGACTCTATCTCTCTGGACTTCAGTTCATCCAGTATATTTACCAGATTATTTAAAATATTTACAGCACTAAAATAATATTTTGGGGTAATTTGATATGCAGCGATGGATAACTAATACATATGGGTTTAGTTGAAGTAGGTATATAATTATTTTACATAATTATATATTTTTTAGTTCTTGAGGTTTGTGATACATATATTTAATTGTGTTCTGTAATTTCGGGTGAATTAAACTTTCTAAGCTTCAGTTTCATCTTAAAATGGGGATAAATATATCACCTGTTTGCCTCAAAGGGTTACTTTTAAAACAAACAAAAAAATTATATAAAGTATTTAGCAGAGTATCTTACAAATATCAAGCAATCTGTAAGTGTAAGCTATTTTCAATTAGTAATCTATACCACAGTAGTAAGTGTGGCTAGTAGGAACTGTGAATATCTAGTTTAACCTTTTGGAAGGGCATGTTTAAGGTTAAGCATCATAAAACACTACATTTAGAGACCAGACTGGTACAGCTTAGTCCTCTAACTTTCTTAAATCAAGTGCCCAGTAAGAATCAGGCCAATCTTTCTGTAATGCATTGAACAACTCATCAGAATCACCTGGTGTTGTCATATACATGTAGATACCACCTTAAACTCATTAAATTGGGATCTTGGAGGCTAGGGACCAGAAATCAGCTTTTATTTATTTATTTATTTAAAAAATTTTTTTTAATTTTATTATGTTATGTTAGTCACCATACATTACATCATTAGTTTTTGATGTGGTGATCCATGATCCACTGTTTTCGTGTAACACCTAGTGCTCCATGCAGTACGTGCCCTCCTTAATACCCATCACCGGGCTAACCCATCCCCCCATCACCCTCCCCTCTAAAACCCTCAATTTGTTTCTCGGAGTCCATAGTCTCTCATGGTCCGTCTCCCCCTCCGATTCCCCCCCTTCATTTTTCCCTTCCTTCTCCTATGTCCTCCATGCTATTCCTTATGTTCCACAAATAAGTGAAACCATATGATAATTGACTTTCTCTGCTTGACTTATTTCACTTAGCATAATCTCCTCCAGTCCCATCCATTTCGATGTAAAAGTTGGGTATTCATCCTTTCTGATGGCTGAGGAATATTCCATTGTATATATGGACCACATCTTCTTTACCCATTCCTCTGTTGAAGGGCACCTCGGCTCTTTCCACAGTTTGGCTATTGCGGACATTGCTGCTATGAACATTGGGGTGCATATGGCCCTTCTTTTCACTACATCTGTGTCTTTGGGGTAAATACCCAGGAGTGCAATTGCTGGGTCATAGGGTAGCTCTATTTTTAATTTTTTGAGGAACCTCCACACTGTTTTCCAAAGTGGCTGTACCAACTTGCATTCCCACCAACAGTGTAAGAGGGTTCCCCTTTCTCCACAACCTCTCCAACATTTGTTGTTTCTTTCCTTGTCCATTTTTGCCATTCTAACTGGTGTAAGGTGGTATCTCAATGTGGTTTTGATTTGAATTTCCCTGATGGCTAATGATGATGAACATTTTTTCATGTGTCTCTTAGCCATTTGTATGTCTTCTTCAGAGAAGTGTCTTTTCATGTCTTCTGCCCATTTTTTGACTTGATTATTTGTGTTTTGGGTGTTGAGTTTGAGAAGTTCTTTACAGATCTTGGATACCAGCCCTTTATCTGTAGTGTCATTTGCAAATATCTTCTCCCATTCTGTGGGTTGCCTCTTTGTTTTGTTGACTGTTTCCTTTGCTGTGCAGAAGCTTTTTATCTTGATGAAGTCCCAAAAGTTCATTTTTGCTTTTGTTTCACTAGCTTTTGGAGATGTATCTTGAAAGAAGTTGCTGTGGCCGATGTCAAAGAGGTTACTGCCTATGTTCTCCTCTAGGATTTTGATGGATTCCTGTCTCACATTGAGGTCTTTCATCCATTTTGAGTTTAGCTTTGTGTATGGTGTTAGAGAATGGTCGAGTTTCTTTCTTCTGCATGTGGCTATCCAATTTTCCCAGCACCATTTATTGAAGAGCCTGTCTTTTTTCCATTGCATGTTTTTTCCTGCTTTGTCGAAGATTATTTGACCATAGAGTTGAGGGTCCATATCTGGGTTCTCTATTCTGTTCCATTGGCCTATATGTCTGTTTTTGTGCCAGTATCATGCTGTCTTGGTGATCATAGCTTTGTAATATAGCTTGAAATCGGGCAACGTGATGCCCCCAGCTTTGTGTTTCTTTTCAACATTTCCTTGGTGATTCGGGGTCTTTTCTGATTCCATACAAATTTTAGGATTATTTGTTCCAGCACTTTGAAAAATGTCATTGGAATTTTGATCAGGATGGCATAGATTGCTCTGGGTAGCATAGACATTTTAACAATGTTTATTCTTCTGATCCATGAGCATGGAATATTTTTCCATCTTTTTGTGTCTTCTTCAATTTCTTTCATGAGTGTTCTGTAGTTCCTAGAGTATAGATCGTTGACCTCTTTGGTTAGGTTTATTCCAAGGTATCTTATGGTTTTTGGTGCTATTGTAAATGGAATCGTTTCTCTAATTTCTCTTTCTACAGTTGCATTGTTAGTGTATAAGAAAGCAACTGATTTCTGTGCATTGATTTTGTATCCTGCCACATTACTGAATTACTGGATGAGTTCTAGTAATTTGGGGGTGGAGTCTTTTGGGTTTTCCACATAAAGTATCATGTCATTTGCAAAAAGAGAGAGTTTGACTTCTTCTTTGCCAATTTGAATACCTTTTATTTCTTTTTATTGTCTGATTGCTGTTGCTAGGACTTCTAGTACTATGTTGAACAATAGTGGTGAGAGTGGGCATCCTTGACGTGTTCCTGATCTTAAGGGAAAGGCTCTCAGCTTTTCCCCATTGAGGATGATATTCACTGTGGGTTTTTCATAGATGGATTTTATGAACTTGAGGAATGTTCCCTCTATCCCTATACTCTGAAGAGTTTTAATCAGGAAAGGATGTTGTATTTTGTCAAATGCTTTTTCTGCATCAATTGAGAGGACCATATGGTTCTTCTCCCCACTCTTATTAATGTGTTCTATCACATTGATTGATTTTGAGAATATTGAACCACCCCTGCATCCTGGGGATAAATCCCACTTGGTCGTGGTGGATGATCCTTTTAATGTATTGTTGGATCCTATTAGCTAGGATTTTGTTGAAGATTTTGGAATCCATATTCATCAGGGATATTGGTCTGAAATTCTCCTTTTTGATGGGGTCTTTGCCTGGTTTGGGGATTAAGGTAATGCTGGCCTCATAGAATGAGTTTGGAAGTTTTCCTTCTGTTTCTATTTTTTGAAACACCTTCAGTAGAATAGGTATTATTTCTTCTTTGAATGTTTGGTAGAATTCCCCAGGGAATCCATCAGGCCCTGGACTCTTGTTTTTTGGGAGGTTTTTGATCACTGCTTCAATCTCATTACTGGTTATTGGCCTATTCAGGTTGTCAATTTCTTCCTATTTCGGTCTTGGCAGCTTATAGGTTTCCAGGAAGGCATCCATTTCATCCAGATTGCTCAGTTTATTGGCATATAGTTGTTGATAATAATTTCTAATAATTGTTTCTATTTCCTTGGTGTTAGTCGTGATCTCTCCCCTTTCATTCATAATTTTATTAATTTGGGTCCTTTCTCTTTTGTTTTGGATAAGTCTGGCCAGTGGTTTCTCGATCTTATTAATTCTTTCAAAGAACCAACTTCTAGTTTCGTTGATCTTATCTACCGTGTTTCTGGTTTCTAATTCATTGATCTCTGCTCTAATCTTAATTATTTCTCCTCTAATGTGTGGTTTAGGCATCGTTTGTTGCTTTTTCTCTAGTTCTTTAAGGTGTAGAGTTAGTTGGTGAATTCGGGATTTTTCTATTTTTTTGAGTGAGGCTTGGATGGCTATGTATTTCCCCCTTAGGACCGCCTTTGCAGTATCCCATAGGTTTTGGTCCAATGTGTTTTCATTCTCATTGATTTCCATGAATTGTTTAAGTTCTTCTTTGATTTCCTGGTTGACCCAAACATTCTTGAGCAGAGTGGTCTTTAGCTTCCAAGTGTTTGAATTTCTTCCAATTTTTTTCTTGTGATTGAGTTCCAGTTTCACAGCATTGTGGTCTGAGAATATGCAAGGAATAATCTCAGTCTTTTGGTATAGGTTGAGACCTGATTTGTGACCCAGTATGTGGTCTATTCTGGAGAAAGTTCCGTGTACGCTCAAGAAGAATGAGTATTCTGTTGTTTTAGGGTGGAATGTTCTGTATATATCTATGAGGTCCATCTGGTCCAGTGTATCATTCAAAGCTCTTGTTTCCTTGTTGATTTCTGCTTAGATGATCTGTCCATTGCTGAGAGTGGAGTACTGAGGTCTCCTACAATTAACGTATTGTTATCAATATGACTTTATTTTGGTTAACAGTTGGCTTATGTAGATGGCTGCTCCCATGTTGGGGGCATAGATATTTACAATTGTTAGATCTTCTTGTTGGATAGCCCGTTTAAGAATGATATAGTGTCCTTCTGTGTCTCTAACTACAGACTTTAGTTTAAAATCTAATTTGTCTGATATAAGAATTGCTACCCCAGCTTTCTTTTGAGGTCCGTTGGCATGGAGGATGGATCTCCATCCCTTCACTTTCAGTCTGGATATATCTTTAGGTTCAAAATGAGTCTCTTGTAGACAGCATATGGATGGGTCCTGTCTTTTTATCCAATCTGCAACCCTGTGCCATTTTATGGGAGCATTTAGGCCATTCATGTTGAGAGTGATTATTGAAAGATATGAATTAATTATCATCATGTTGCCTGTGAAGACGTTATTTTTATAGATTGTGCCTCTAAATTTCTGTTGTATATCACTCTTGGGGTCTTTCTCCTTTTATAGAACCCCCCCTTTAATATTTCTTGCAGGGCCAGCTTAGGGGTCACATATTCTTTCAGTTTCTGCCAGTCTTGGAAGCTCTGCATCTCTCCATCCATTCTAAATGACAGCCTTGCTGGATAAAGTATTCTTGGCTGCATGTTCTTCTCGTTTAGTACCCTGAATATGTCTTGCCAGGCCTTTCTGGCTTGCCAGGTCTCTGTGGATAGGTCTGACATTATTCTGATGTTCCTCCCTCTGTACGTAAGGAATCTCTTCCCCCTAACTGCCCTCAAGATGGTTTCCTTGGTTCTAAGATTTGGGAGTTTTACTATTACATGCTGGGGTGTTGGCCTATTTTCCTTGATCTTGGGATGGGTCCTCTTTGCCTCTAGGACATGAATGTTTGTTTCATTCCCCAGATTAGGGAAGTTCTCAGCTACGATTTGCTCGAATACATCTTCTAGTCCCTCTCTCTCTCTACTCCCTCTGGGATTCCAATAATTCTGACATTGGAATGCTTCATGGTGTCACTTATTTCTCTGATTGTATTTTCATGGATTCTGAGTTGTTTTTCCCTGGCCTCCTCTTTTCCCTTTTTATCTATTAAATTGTCTTCCAGGTCACTAATTTGTTCTTCTGCCTCACTTACCCTAGCTGTTAGATTATCTAGATTAGACTGGATCTCATTGATAGCATTTTTAAGTTCTGCCAATTCAGCTTTCATTTCTGCCCTCAGAGACTCTATGTTGCCATTAATGGATTTCTCCATTCTAGCTATTGTCTTCACAATTGCTAGCCTGAATTCCATCTCCGACATCTTGGTTATACCTGCATCCATTTGTAAATCTGCAGCATAAGTCATAATCTCTGAGTCTTTCCTATTTTGGGGGTTCCCCCTTCTAGTCATTCTGTTGAGGGGTTGTTGAGGGAATGTATAAAGTCCAAATTATTGACCAGAATCCAAGCAAGATGCACCTGTTTTCTTTTTATTTATTTATTTATTTATTTATTTGACATAAAGAGACACAGCGAGAGAGGGGACACAAGCAGAGGGAGTGGGAGAGGGAGAAGCAGGCCTCCCGCTGAGCAGGGAGCCCGATGCAGGGCCTGATCCCAGGACCCTGGGACCATGACCCGAGCCGAAGGCAGACGCTTAACGACTGAGCCATCCAGGTGCCCGAAGATGCATCTGTTTTCTAGGGACCTTGGGGTTGCTGGCCTCTTGTTCTCCCAGCCTGTCTTCTGGGGGAGGGGCCTACTGCGCTGTTACTCAGGCAACCCCGTTTGGGCGGAGTTGCCCTGCCCCCCTGTGGCAGGGGATGGGCTCAGTGGGACTCAGTTTGGGGGGCTTTTGTTCTCTGGTGGCTTTCCCTGGCGGCTTTCTGCGTCTCTTCTGCGAGTCAGAGCAGAAGAGACCGTTTCCAACCCTCTGCCTCAGAGCAGAGAGATCGCAGTTTGTTCTTCAGTGAGCGCTCCAGGCCACGCTGTCTCTGTTTCTGTCTGTGCTGCTATAAACTGCAGCGTCCTGGGTTGTGCGCCCCTCCGCAGTGCTCCCAGTCCTGCCTCCAGGTCGGGGCACGTCTCTGCCCTTTGTGCTTCTAAAACCGCCAGCCGCTCCCAGTTCACACGTGCGACCCTGCCGCTCTGGGTTTCCGCCCCGGGGGCTGCCCTAAAGTCCTTTCCCTGCCCCTACCAGTCTGCGAGTCTGTGCCCTGTCCCCAGTGAGCAAGGCTGTCACTCACCGGAGGTGTAGGATCCCCACGGCCAGGCATCCTCCCGCTGCCGTTTATCCTCCAATATCTGCCCGTGGAATCACAGCTCCCCGCTTCGTACCTCGAAACCAACTGCCTGCGATATTCTGTTTGTAGAGATCCAGATCTTCTTACATCTCAGGCTGATTTTGTGGGTGCTCAGAGTAGTCTGGTAGATTTCCAGCTCAATTCCGGGGACAAGTTGGAATAGGGTCCCCTACTCCTCTGCCATCTTTTCCCCCAATTAGAAATCAGCTTTTAAAAGGATCTCTGCTGGTGATTATTATGTGCATTAAAATTTGGGAAACACTAGCTAATAATTTCTAGAAACACGCCTGAAAGTTATAGGAATTATAGACCTGACAAAAGCTCATAGCTTCCTGACAAAAGCTCATAGCAGAAAGTTATCAAAGGCCCTTATATATGCAATACCTACTTCTGCTAAGAAGTTTCTTGGTAAACTATTTAGATTTTCTTATATTCAGATCATAATCCAGTCTAAACAAAATACCTGGTTATGCTGTATGAACACTATGGCTTAACTAACTTTCCACATTGTTTTCAAAAGCTTGTGGGTACCACCTTCTCGATTTTAAAGCATTCTTTTAGGGTGATCATCTTTCACTGTGAAATTAGGTCATTTTGCTACAAAGAATGTTTTCTGTCTGTGGTGATGTTGGTTTCAGAAAAATTCATGTATGTAAAAATGGTGTTGGTTTTGATATCATCTTTTAGCTAGGCTCTTGAAAAACACTTGGCTGTGGCAGAGTTTTCTTTGTGGTCAGAGAAGAATTCATTTTTCTGTGTGCTATTATGCTGGCAACCGCTTGTGATAACTTACAACTCTTAAAGCCAAGTGTCATATTTGATAAAGGACTAGTATGCACAGTATATAAAGAACTCTCATGATTCACAAATCAAAAAATCCAATTAAAAATTGTCAAAATATTTTAACAGATACTTCATCAAAGAAGATATATGGGTGGCAAATAAACACATTCGTAATAAATATCATTAATCATTAAGAAAATGCAAATTAAAACTCTAATGAGATACTCCTACACACCTATTAAAGGGTAGAAAGAAAGAAACAAACTTGACAATATCAAGTCCTAGCAAGGGTGTGGAGCAACTGTAACTCTCATCCATTACTGGTAGGAATGCAAAATGGTATAGCTACTTTGGAAGACAATTTACTAGTCTCATAAAACTAAACACTCACTTACCATATGACCCAACAATCCTGTTCCTAGGTTATTTATCTACCCAAGATAAATGAAAATATACACTCACATAAAAAAATTTGTACATGAATGTTCATAGCAGCATTATTAATGATAGCCAAAAAGTGGAAAAAACTGTATGTCCATCAACTATTTTTTTATTTTTTTATTTTTTTTTGAAGATTTTATTTATTTGACAGAGAGACACAGCAAGAGAGGGAACACAAGCAGGGGGAGTGGAAGAGGGAGAAGCAGGCTTCCCACTGAGCAGGGAGCCCAATGAGGGCTCAATCCCAGGGCGCTGGGATCATGACCTGAGCCGAAGGCAGATGCTTAATGACTGAGCCACCCAGGCGCCCCCTGTCCATCAACTACTGAATGGATAAATAAACTGCAGTACATTCACAATGGACTGCTAACTGGCAATAAAAAGAAAAAAAAAACCTATCGATACATGCAATAACATGGATTAATCTCAAATGTGTTATCCTAA
Organism: Halichoerus grypus; assembly: GCF_964656455.1. Lineage (NCBI taxonomy): Eukaryota > Metazoa > Chordata > Mammalia > Carnivora > Phocidae > Halichoerus > Halichoerus grypus. Next base: position 72,640,550 of record NC_135721.1, read on the forward strand.
GTGAAAGAAACCAGACTCAAATGGCTACTTACTGTATGATTCCATTTATATGACAATCTGGAAAAGGTAAAATTATTGAGACAGAAAACAGATGAGTGGTTGCACGGGCTGGGCATGAGGGAGGAGACTGACTACAAAGGGGCATTTTTTTTTTTTAGGCAATGGAAATGTTTTATATCTTGATTGTGGTGGTGGTTACATGACTGTGTGTGTTTGTCAGAATAAAAGAGTTGAGTTTTACTCTGTGTAAATTATATCAAAACCCTGATTTAAAAAAAAGGGCAAACTTGGACATAAACTGATCTGACACACAACGCTTTTCTGAATTTGAATTCCAGTTAGTGTGTGAAGCTTCCAATATTAGAACTCTGTAGGCGTTCTGGATGAGTGTTTCTAGCAAGCATTTTGCAGGATAGTTCCAGCTTATTAAGCTGTAAGATAGACCAAAGGTGTTAGAAACAAAACCTAGTTCTGATGTACAGTCTCCAGACATGGCTCCCCATGGTGAGGAACAAAATAAATTTGGCCCCACTATGCTGCCTTTCATCCCTTCCCTGCAATGCAACCAGCCATGCCATCATTAGGATCCTAATGAACCCTGTGGGGCTTCTATACTTAGATCTCAGGTTGTTTAATGGATATTTTGGGCCTTTGAGAGGGTCCCTGGATACTACTTGAGAATGAGAAACTCATCATGAGAAAATTGTGCAATATATTTGCTCATGAATCAACTGATTGAGCCTTTTAGCCAGTGAATTTGCCAGGCAGGTGATGAGTGGAACAGTGGACCATGCAATAAAGTATTTCATCTATTATTCAGGTATTTTTTGCCTTAATCTTGCCTTTTTTTTAATAAAGATTTTATTTATTTATTTGTGTGTTTGTGACAGAGAGTGATGCACGCATAAGCAGGGGGAACAGCAGGCAGAGAGAAGCAGGCTCCTTGTTGAGCAAGGACCCTGATGCGGGACTCGATCCCAGGACCACGGGATCATGACCTGAGCTGAAAGCACTTAACCAACTGAGCCACCCAGGTGTCCCTTAACCTTGCTTTTAATTGCATTCATTACAAAATATCTGGAGGATTTGTAAAAAAAAAAAAAAAAAAAAGTAAGTGGGATAAAACACTGGAAATTTCAGTTTTCAGCTAAAGCAGAATTTATATTCTAGTTCAACATGTTGGTCCCATAGTTTTACTTCATGTAAGATAAGTTAAATATATCTAATCCCTTTGAATGATGCCTGAATATCTATTTCCTAGAAAAATCTACAATTAATTTTCTCAGGCTTCACTGATGGCTCCTCAAGATCCATTCACTATTTTATCAAAACTCAGGATTTTAATCCCTTGAATCTTTTTTCTTTGACACAAAAGACTGGCATACTTACTCTGGGCTAGAACAATGTCCTCAGCACTAGACAAGCAGTTTGGAATTATGCTGCTGCTCCCAGTCAGACTGAAAAAATAACAGAGAAGGCCAAGTTTGGGAACCCAACTACCAGCCTGGTCTAGCTCACTTAACACCCTTTCTCATTAGGAAAACAGAGGCAGTCCCCTCTCTGTTTACCAATCTCTTATATTTTGCAGGAAATCTCTAAGTTCCTGGCTGAATTATTGAGAGAAGCTCTTTGAAGCCAATGAGTTTCAGTGTTAGGAATGAGAGCTTCTAAGAGTGGGAAAGTGGATGGGCAAGGCTAATATGCAAATTCATAAAATAGGGCTTAGTTTCAGTTTGTGCATTCTCTAATCTGAAACAGACTCCTCTACCTTTGCTAGGTGATTGACTCTCAGGGACAAAAAGTTTGAGCTTCCAAAAGTACACTTGAGTTTTTAAATGGTAACCCACCATGGCAGGAGCTTTAGATTACTTTCATAGTATGAGAAAGGATTTTTATTTTTTTTTTACTCCAGGCACATTCTTTGGGCCACAAGTTAGTCTACAATTTTATTAAATACCTATTATTTGTCAAGATTATTAGGCACTGTGTAGGTTGAGGGAGAAGTTGCAAAGGGGAGACCAAAATGACTAAGAGTTAGATACAAGTACCTTACAATTTAGTGGGTGCAAAATATAGTGGATCTATATTTAGAATTTTTGTTCCCATGGAACTTTGATTAGTTTGAAGTCAAGGGGGAGAAGGGCATTGTTATGTCTATTTAGAGATTTAACAGTTCCTGAGCATCTCAAAGATTCAGTCTTGCACTGGCCAATACAGTGGAAAAAGGAAAGATCTTTGCTTTGAGTTGGTGGTATATGGATGGCTTTAAGAGTACTAGGTTTAGGGGTGCCTGGGTGGCTCAGTCGGTTAAGCATCTGCCTTCAGCTCAGGTCATGATCCCAAAGTCCTGGGACAGAGCCCTGTGTCAGACTCCCTGCTCAGCGGGGAGCCTGCTTCTCCTTCTCCCTCTGCTGCTCCCCCTGCTTGTGCTCTCTGTCAAATAAATAAATAAATCTTAAAAAAAAAAAAAAGAGTACTAGGTTTAGATCCAGATCTGCAATTTAATAGCTGATGTGACTTTGGCTGGTCCTCTCATTTATAAAAACAGGATAATAGTAACATCTCATTGAGCTAATATGTGAGTTAAATACACATACATGTAAAAGCTTTAACTTAGTGCCTGACACAAAGTAGATGATCCATGACTAGAAGTCATTACCATTATTACAGTGTCCCTGGGGAGACAGAACCCATAGGGAAAGAACTTGAAAACACAGAAAATAACATGCAAGTGATAACATACCAATGAATACCATATGAATAGCTGTATGTTTTACAGGAATAAAATAACCTGCAAGCAAATCCAAAACATGTTTCATTACTCACAAACCCTATTGCATAAGTCTCAGGTGAGAGTCTAGATTACTCCAGGCTAAAGCCATGAATTTTTTGAAATTCAGCACTTAAGATCCAAAAGTAAACAATAGATTGGGCAAGGTCCTAGAGAGAAAAGGCAGTTTTTGTGGTGGGGCCTGGCTTATATTTAGTGATTATAAATTTCCTTTGACAGCTTTTAGTGGGAGTGACTGTCTTACAAAATTCCAACAGAGAAATGTTTTCTGGACAGTCTTACTTGTCTTTGGAGTAGGTCACCACCTGCATTAATTTTAGAGGACTCCGTCCCAGCTTTTATTTTTCCCAGACGTCTGATGTCTAAAACCTTATAGGTTATTTACTTTCATTTAATAATCTTTTTTCTTCCCCAGTTGAAAGGCAAATATCCCTGATGGAGGAGTCAAGATCCAAGACAATGCTGCTTAATCCCTATTCTTGCCCTCACTTTATACTGTGGCTACTTTGATATACAAACTAATCCTGATTCTAGACTGTCTTACATGGATCTCTGCCTCTTGTGATTATATGTAGTCTCCAGCTTGTTTGTAAATTCCTCCAGGGCAGAAATTACGTCAAAAGATTTTGTAAAATATTGGTTTACCTTAACCTTTATTATCCCTTACCTTAAACCTGTATAGCATAATTCAACATCAAAAATAGGTGAATAGTAAAAGAGTAAATTATTATTGTTGATTATTATGACCTGGTTTCCCTTTCTATAATCCTGAACTGTAATGTGTTCTCTAGTATTTTCAGAACTAGAAATTACAGAGCAGACTGTGATTATAGCAGACAGTTCCAAACCTTCTGGAACCATTTCAAAAGGCAACATAAGACTACAAATTAAGAAGGAAAAAAAAAAAAAAACCAACACCAACCTCTGAACAATCTCAGAAACTGATCCTTACTCACCAAGAAGCTTAGATATAGCTGAACAGACTGTTCAAAAAAGAATCTTGTTCTCTTTCTGTCTCAAACGTTATCCAGTAAAATTTATGTTCACTTTGGGTGAATCTGTAGCAAAGCCCACTCATAAGACATTTCAATGTCTTGCTTGGTCTTTCAGTACTCACATGGAAATGAGTCATTAGCATGGAAAGCTGCTCTACAGAATCTTCTAAAACAAATCCGTTTTTTTCTTTAAATATTTAAAAAAATTTTTTTAAGTAAACTTTACCCCTAATGTGGGGTTCACACTTACAACCCCAAGATCAAGAGTCATGCTCTACTAACTGAGCCAGCAAGGCGTCCCAAATCCATAGGGTTTTGATCTGCTAAATTTGAATCTAGACTACCAACAGACTTATTTCCCTAATTTTTCAGTCTAATTTTTTTGTCTGTTTTTGTGAGTTTAGGGTGTATTTGGCAAAAAACACATCACCAAAAAACAAGTCATTTTTCATTTCTACTGAATACTGATTTTGAGAAAATATATTCAAGGAAAAGGTAAAGAATTGCTGGTGAGGCCTTTATAGCTTTTAACTTGGGTTAGTGAAAAAAAAAAGTGGAGCTTAGGGAGTGCAAGTGGGGTTAAGATACTTTGGAGTCATTAAAATAAAAAGCAGGAGCTACTTTTGTGTTTTGTGGGAAGGGGACTGGAAATGCTGGATTAGGAGCAAGGCTCACCTAGGACACTTGGGTTGTTAGGACTCAAGTCACAGCACTTTCCAAAAATCTGAAAATGAAATGGGGCAGGGTTTTCTCATTCTTGCCCAAGATGAGGTATCTCGAGCTGCGATTACCTTGAGTAAATTAATTCTGTGAGTATTTACTCCTAATATGTAAGGGGGTACCTTATCAGGTATGGGGTAAGATGGAAGGGAGGGGGTGAAAACAAGTTCAAAGACATAAAGGGATTTGCCCAAATGTACTAGTAAGTTTTTAAGAGAACCAGGTTTCCAAATCGATGTACTTGGCAGTACAAGCTGCCTCAGAGACTGCAGTAAGACAACGACGACTCTAGGGTTAAACTCTTCCATTGAGGTAGCATGCACCTCAGGGATGTGTGAGGGCTTCTCAGAAGAGGCAAGATTTGGGTATTTTCATAAACTAGAGCAAAAATCCTTATCTCGGGGCTTAGGAAATAATGAAACATGCTAAAAATACGCTTAAAACACCCTGAGGGAAGTTCATTAACGATAACCAAAATTGACTTTAGAAAGAATAAAACTTATTTTTTTTCTCATTTTTCTACTGCCAATTACAAATAATGTAATGAAAATATTCTTGACTGAATTTAAAAGACGCTGAATGCGAAGAGAGTACAGTGGGTGAAGAAAAAGAAGAGAGAGGCGGGTCCGAGTTCCTAGCACCGCCGGCCCCACCCCCACCCGGATCCGGGGAGAGAAAGCTCGCCCCCCGGCCCCCGGAGCAGGGCCCCACTTCAGCGCTCCCACGGGATCCTCGCTCTAGCCCCGCCTCCGTCCGGCTCCGCTCCATCCCGCTCCGGTAGCCCAGCGCCTCTGCGGCGAGTGACGGAATAGCGAGGCGGGACTTCCGGCGTTTGAAAAACTTCCGGCGGGAACCGGAAGATGCGGTCATACACACAGCATCCCGGGCCTTCTGACTCGCCGGGCGGGAAGGTGAGCTGAGCGTCCGCCTTGGCGGTGTTCCTGAGGGCTCGCGTGAGCGCGGCGCCCGGGCTCCGGTATTTTTGGGGCCATTTAAAAAGTTCGGAGCGCTCATTTGGGAAATAACATCCCTTTTTAAAGTGAGAAGTTTCATTACATTTTACGGTCTGCGGTCTCTATCTTCCAACCTACACCCGGAAAACCCCTCCTAGCTGCCGCGTGTCACCTGGCGCGTCTTCTCAGTCAAATTGCAGCTCTTAACGCGTAGGGGTAGACATGGGGAAACCCAGGCAAACCTAGATTATCTGTATACCTCAAGTTATCAGAGATGGGGGAGGAAGCACCCTTTTCAACTAGCACATCATGGCCTTGACTGCATCCACCGCATCCTCAGCAGTGTGTATGGCATATAGGAGGCGCTCAGTAACTCTTGAGGAAAGGAATGAATGAATGGGAACTCTCTAGGCAACTTTCCTCGAACCTCCCACGCGCCAGAATGTTATTAATATGTTTGTGGAATGGGAAACAAGCCTAGTCTTGCTGTTTGGGGCTCTGGGTTCTAGCTACATAACTAGAACATAGGTTTTCCCTTTGAGTAAACCATTTCACTTCACTGGATTTCAGGCTTCTGAGATTAAAAAAAAAAAGAGGCTCTTTCCAGGTGTATTACTTTATTATGGAGGGATCTTTGCTGACATTCCAAGCACTTCATTTTGTACTCGGAAACTTCTTTAGGTGCCTCTTAAAAACGTGTTCCCCTCTGCTCTTCTTAAGATTTCTAATTGTGGTTTTCCCAATTTTAATGTAATATTTGTGTCTGCAGGTTTTCTTCATCCCCCCCTTCCCTTGATTTTTACTTGCCCTAGTTTAGTGCCTCCCCCCTTAGTAATATCACAGCATCTGATTTTGAATATGCTCATGTGTCCACAGAGAAAAGACAACTTTGAAAATGAAAAATCTCAAGCTGCTAAGAATGTTCTTCTGTACCATCACTCTTTAAAAAAAAAAAAATAATAATAATGAGTGCCTTGTGTGCAATTGCCTAATAGTGATGGGGAAAAATGTATACTCTTCTATAGAGACCATGTTGTATATATTCTTACATTCATTTAATAAATAGTTATTAACAGCTATTAAGTGCTAAGCTCTGTGTTATGCAGAAGTGAGTAAGGCAAATGTGGTTTCTTCATGGTGTTTACTGTCATGAAGTAAACATGGGGGATGCAGACAATGAACAAGGATAATTATAGATTGTGCTTTATATAGTACTGTATGAAGGAAGTAAATAGGGTCCTATAATAATATTATATCTGGGAAACCCATTTTAGGCCTGAAATGCTGAGCTCTAAGAGATGAGAAGGAGCCAGCCTATTGATGAGCAGGGAGAATAGTGTTTCAGGCCGAGTGAACCTGGGAAGGCAAAGAATCGTGATTGTTACAGTGACTGAAACAATTGTGACTGTGGCTGAAGAGCGGCAGCACATGGTAAATGTGGTTAGAAAGGTAGGCGGGAGTGGCATTTTAGAAGGCCATGGTAAAAAATATGATTTGATTCTAAGTGGATAATGGAGTGGAAAGCCACTGAATGGTTTTTAAGCATTTTCTAAATGATCTTTTGGGTTGATATGTGGAGAATGGGTAGTAGAGGCAAAAGGGGAAGCAGGGAAGCCAGTAGAGGCTATTATAATAGTCTAGATAAGAGATATTGGGGACTAAAGACTCACTGGAGATCATAGAAATTTAACCTATTTTTTTTTTTTAAGATTTTATTTATTTATTTAATAGAGAGAGAGAGACAGCATGAGAGGGAACACAAGCAGGGGGAGTGGGAGAGGGAGAAGCAGGCTTCCAGCCGAGCAGGGAGGCCAATGCGGGGCTCGATCCCAGGACCCTGGGATCATGACCTGAGCCGAAGGCAGTCGCTTAACCAACTGAGCCACCCAGGCACCCCTAACATATATTTTGGTGGAAGAATTTATGTTATTTACTAATAGACTGTGGGAGGTGACAGAAAAAAAGATTTGCAAGGCTTTGGCTTAGCAAATGAAACTTTAGAGGATGATAGATGTATTCAGTATTTTGGTTGTGGAGATGTGTATACATATGCCAGAACTTATCAAGTTTGTACACTTTAAGCATGTACAATTTATTGTATATCAATTATAGCTCAATGAAGCTGTTAAAAATTTTCTAAGGTTCTGGCTCAGCCATCCATTTAGGTGGATGATGGTGTCATTTACTGAGATGAGAAAGACTGGAGTAGGAGTGGGTTTTAAAACAAGAAATGGTTGTCAAGATTTCATTGTGGGTATGTTACATTTTAGGTAACTTTGAGGCATCTGCATAGTTTCATAGGCAGTATGGATAGTTTATTATGTAAATCTGTATCTTAGGCAAGATTGGAATGGAGATATTAGGATTGTTATTAAGTAGGTGATACAGATATTTAAAACCATGGAAATGGATGGAATTTTGTTAATCTAACAAATCCTATGATATGAAGAAAGGGGACATGGGAGGAGTGGAGATGGAGAAACTTCTCCCAAGAACATTGGTTTTTAAACTGGAATATGAATATTCTTGGGATATACATGGCATAGGCAGTTTTTAAGAAATAATTTCTAGGTCCTTAGTTTCTGTATACACTCTTTCTAAAGCCGATCAGTCTGAAATTGACCTATGTGCTCATGCATGTTCTCTTTTCCCACCTCCCTTTTCTTTTTTTAGAGAGAGTGCGCCCATGCACATGTATGAGGGGAGGGGAGAGGCAGCAGGAGAGGGAGAGAGAGAATCTTAAGCAGGCTCCACACCCAGCGCGGAGCCTGCTACAGGGCTGGATCTCACAACCCTGAGATCATGACCTGAGCCAAAATCAGAGTCTGAAGCTGAACTGACTGAGTCACCTAGGCACCCCCCCCCACCTCCCTTTTCAAACTCATTATTTTTCTGCTTGTCAAAAGACAAGTTTACATCTTACTCATCTTTCAATGGTAACATTGCTTCCCGGGTGCCTAATTAAGGGGCATTTGGGAATACTTGTTTCAGGGAAGTTTTCTTTAATGGGTAATCAGAATTTTATGAGATTGCCAAGGGTTTGTCTACTCCTATTTTAAACCCATTTCTATTAAGGATGAAGTGTGGAGTGAGAACTGGTGCGTGGTGGTCTGTAAGGGAATGTTCTGAATTCAGGTATATTGTAGAATAGGGTGGTGGGAGTAGATGATTTGGTTGGGTTGTTTGTTGGGAAACTTAGTATGTTCAGGTTTTTATTTTGGGGCTGTTCAAATTGTCCAGAGAAGAGTCTTTCCGTTCTCTTTGGAAGGTAAGGATCTGACTAGGAGCTTGGTGGGAGACGAGGACTGGGGGGAGGGATCCTCTATATATTTAGCATTCAGTCTGTATGGTTCCCATGCCCACAACTATACTTGCTGTCCTCTAGTCCAGAAACTCTTTTTATCCTCTTCAGTGAATAAACCTCCACATGTTTTCCTGGGGCAATTGCTTAATAGCATGAAATAGAGTGGGGCCTCTAGAGATTTCTTTGCCTCAGACAGCTTACACCAGCCCTTAGTCCCTTCATCCATAGTTCCAAGGTATTAGGTACTGCTTCTTGTGATTTTTTTTTGAGGATAGTGCAAAGCAGATCAGTTTGCTTCTGAAATGCTCCCACTGCTGACCTGGAATTTTAATTTTTATGTAGTGAAATCTGTCTTTTTGGCTTTTGAAATTTTGAGTTATGCCTAGGAAAACTTTTATTCCCCCACCTCTACTCCAAATTATGAAAATGATCATCTTTATTTTCTGTAGTACTTTTATAGTTTTATTTTGTACATTTTATTTTTACTTATTTTTTAAAAGATTATTTATTTATTTATTTGACAAAGAGACAGCGAGAGAGGGACACAACCAGGGGGAGTGGGAGATGGAGAAGCAGGCTTCCCGCTGAGCAGGGAGCCTGATGCCGGGCTCGATCCCAGGACCCTGGGATCATGACCTGAGCCGAAGGCAGATGCTTAACGACTGAGCCACCCAGGCGCCCCTATTTTGTACATTTTAAGTCATTAGTCAGTGTGGAATACATTTTTGTTCAGGATGTGGTAGTAGGACTTAAATACTTGTTTTCCTCCAGAGGGATACCTTGTTGTCTTAATACCACTTATTGAATAATTCATTTCTGCCCTGGTTTAAAATGCTACCCCATCATACACTAATTTTCTCTGTTTGCATTTTTGTTTTATTCTGGTAAAGTACATGTGACACAGAAATCAAAAGTTACCCATTCCTTTATGATCAATATCTAGAAGCACTTGTTTGAGGAAGGATGACCTGCATAAACATAAAATGCCACAAAGTGGGATGAAGGAAAAGATGGAAGATTATCTTGTCTACTTCCTGGAGACCCTTTTCCTTTTGTCTCCTGCTTTACTCTGAGTGCTCTCTTGGCTAATAGTGCTACACTTCCTGGAGTTGAGCTATGGAACCGAGGGCACATGTTCTGTTTTTTTGAGAACCTGTTTGGTATTTCTGTGGTATTTCTATTCCTTTCTCTTCTAAGTGGAAGTTAGAACCAGAGGCATTGTAACATATGACTGGTTTAGAAACTTTTTTAAAGGGTTCCAAGCATGTCAGAGTCTCATGTAGTTTTTGTGGTTTGATATACACTCTTTAGGTAATATATTATCTAAAGTGAATTTGCTTACTTCCTATATTATAGGATGTCTCTGGTTATTTGTCTCAATTTCTTAAAGCACTAGGTCTTTGAATTTGGTAAATATTTTCTAGGGACATTAGTGATTGTTTTTTTTATTTTCAAATAAGTGTTTTATTTAAATACTGTAAATTTTATTATAAGGGAATGGATTATCTTGTTTTAGGAATAACCTGGCTGCTTATTCAGTCCATCAACATCATTTATTTGACTGTCAACTTTATAGAAAGGCCTTTCTTTTATATTGTGAGAAAATATAAAAGTGGGGAAATACTTCTTACAGTTTAATAAAGGATTTTATAATTTGCTGACTGATGAGCCATCTAATAGCACTTGTGGTATATGCAAGCATATAACTCTAACGAAATTAAAAATTGTCACCCTGTTGGAGCTTACATTTTTCCAAAGATGGTACATACTCATCAGGCTTTTAAACCATTCGAAGGCTGTTAGCTGCTCTTATAGTTGGCAGCTGCGTGGGAGGGGAAACCAGTGTTCAGGCTTTTGAATGCTTCTCATTTTTTTTTCCTGTGGCATTTTTTAACAGCAGAGCTATTGGAGCGTTAGTTTTGAATGGCACATCACTTGGTAGACAACATAAGTGATCAGTCATTCAAGTGATTCAGATCATGCTGATTTTATATTCTGTTTCTTCCAGATGTCATCATTGCCAAGAAGAGCAAAAGTAAAGGTCCAGACTGTGGTATCCAAAGATGAATTCTCTTCCTTGTCTGAATTGTAAGCATATTGGCTTCATATGGGGTTAGGAGAATGATGTATATTTTCAGGAGGAATGCATTTTGTCACTTACTAATGAAAGTCATTTGTGTCTTTTTCATTCATTCATGAGACAAATGTTTATCGAACTCATGCTGTGTCTCAGGCGCTGTTTCAGTGTTGGTGTTAAACTATTGAACAAGGAGAGAGAAAGTAACAAACTAAATATATAACATGATACTTACACTAGAATATGAGCTCCATGAGAGCAGGGAGTTTTTTATATCACTTCAAAGTAGGGTTTCCCAAACTCAGCACTACTGATCAGGTAATTCTTTGCTGTGGAGACTGTCCTTTGCATTGTAGGATGTTTAGCAGCATCCCTGGTCTCTACCAACTAGATGCCAGTCATATCTCCCCAGTTGTGACAATCAAAAATGTCTCCAGACATGGCCAGATATTCCCCATGGGGGCAAAATTGTCTCCGGTTGAGAACCTCTGCTTTAGAGCACTGTAGTGTTTGTGCCCTGAAGATATTTGTTAAATAAGTGACTGATGAATGTTAGGCAGTAATAAGTACTCTAAAGGAACATAAAACAGGGCAAGGGAGAGCGTGGTCAGTGGTTCTGGGCGGGGGACATCTTGGATATAGTATTCAGGAAAGTTCTTTTGGAGGATGTGGCAAGAGATTTAAATGAAATTTGGAAGTACTATAACTTGTAAAGATCCAAGTAGAGGGAGCAGAGCAGCAAGTGTGAAGATCCTATGGCAGGAACAAGCTTTGTGTGTTCAGGGAACAGTAAGACCAGTGTGGCCAGACAAGAGTCACCAAGGCAGAGAGTGATTGGAAATGAGATGGGAATGGGCAGGACCTAATAGGCCATGACAGATCATTATGATCTTATTTGAAGTGGTGTAACTGAACCAACATGAGTTTGCTCCTTGGTGAGTCACAGATACACCAGGTGGAGTTGTCATGCAAGGTAAACTTTATTTGCAGCAAATAAAGAGATCATGGGGAATAGCTGGGGAGTAGCTTTCAAAGCCTCCAAAGAGAGTGAATGGGTACCTTTTGTTTAGGGTTAGGATGAATATTTAGATAGGGAAGCCTTGTCATCTGTGTAGAGGCAGGCATCAGGTCGTGCGTGCACCTTAAGGAATCATGCCTATATATACATTGTATGTCATGTAAATGAGGCTGAGCCTCCTCTTTGGGCAGAGATTTTAGTATTATGATGAGGTAAAGGTAATTGCCAGTCATTCCAGGGGTCGCTCCAAGGTCCGTCTGCTCAGGCGTGAGTCAGGGCTTTAGCTCAAAGGGGCTGAGTGGTCTGGGCCAGTAAGAGGTCTTGTCAGGGCAGTTTCCATCACCTGAAGGGTGGTTTCGGGTTTCATTTGCCTGAATTAAGAGGTAAGCTGGAAAAAACAGCTTAAGGAAAAATGTAAACAAAGCAGGTGGGCAATAAAGGTCAGGTCTTGGGGTCTAGCCAGTGACAGTGGGTTGGAAAGCCATTGGAAGGCTTGGGGCAGGGATGTGACATGCTCTGGTTTACATTTGTAAAAGATCATTCTGATTTCTTGGTGGAAGACAGACCGTAGGGGAGCAAGAATGGAAGCAAGGGTTTAGTTAAGGAGATTACTGTAGAAGCCTAGGGTCCTGGAAGTGAAGGTGGTGAGAAGTAGTCTAATTTGGGATATATTTTGAAGATAAACTAGACCAGATATGGGGATGGATTAGATTTGGGGTGTGAAGGAAAGACAGGAATTTGGGGAAGACTGGAAGAGGATCACGTATGAGGGTGGTAAAATCAAGGGTTCTGTTTTGGACTTGGTAAGTTTGAGATGATTGTGAGGCATCCAATGAAGGTATATATACAAGTCTTGAGCTCAGGTCAAGTGGGAAAGGGAGATAGAAAATTGAGATTCCTCTCTATTCCGCTTTCGAATAAGATAGGTCATTTAGTAAGATTGCTTACAGGAGTGCTGAGGACTGAGTCTTAGAGTATCCCAACATTGAAAGGTTGGGGAGAGGAAGAGCGGTAAGCAAAGGGACAAGGAGAAGCTGGAGAAGCTGCCAGGGAAGTAGGAGGAAAACCAGGGGCGTGAAGACCTTGGAAAGACCTGGAAGGTGTGAAGGATGTGTTGTAAGAAGTGACGGCCGGATGCCAGTAATAGGTCAGGTATGGTTAGTGGGAGATGACTTAAAACTGCCTCACGTATCATAAAATAATACCTGTTCTTATGTTTTTCTTTCTGATACCTGAAAGCCCTTTTGTATCTGTCATGTGACTTTTGCAATGTTCCCCTATGAACTGGGGTCCGCGCTCCTGCTGGAATGAAGTTGTTCTGCTAGTTTGGAGATAGTATGAGCAGAACCCTGGTTTCCTGTTTCCTTAGTTTTCTAATTCTCCCTCCTTTCAATGCCACTGCTGTGTGTTAGGTGAGTTTAAATGATTTTGTTTGTTTTTGCCTACTCTTAGGCTTTAGTTTGCATCTGCTTCTGAAGAGAACTCACTGGGGGGGTGGGGGGAACTATCAGTGGCTTGACCTAGGAGAGCATAATTTAGAAGAAGTTATTTAATCAGGTTTTTGCCTCCAGGCAGAACTTAAAACCATTCAAAAAGCCAGATATCCCTATTCACTAGCCTTAGTGAAGGAAGTGGTTGTCCTTCCCACCAATACTGACCTTTTACATTGGGGGTAGACGTAGATTTAAGTGGGTTGGCAGGAGCATGATGTTACTTTACCAGAGTTCACATGGCTATTTTTCTTCTGCTGTTGCTGTGAGTTTGATTCATGGATTGTTAGAAAGTACTGTATCTGCACCTGATCCGGTCTAGGAAACAAATCCATTCTGTGAAAGGGAAAAACAAAACAAAATGAAATGGTTAATTGAAGCATTTGGAAGGGTCTTGGTGCTAGCTTTTTATGTAGTTTAGGGTGTTTCCTAGCACCATTTCCCATTCCTTACATTGGTCTGAATAAGTAAATTTGATTATCACTTAGGAAATTGTTTAAGCACTTTTCTCTGTTATAATGGTAAACCTTACAATGACTATGGTGTGACACCACTCAGTAAATTGCTTAAGGTAATAAATGGTTTCCTCTGTTTTGAATGTGTGTGTGTGTGTGTGTGTGTGTGTGTGTGTGTGTGTGTGAGGGGAATGGAGGGATGCCTAGCCTCTAATATCACATCCCATTCCCCTCTCACTCACCAGAGGGGAATGGAGAGACCTGTGATTCATAGCATATCAGGGGCTATTTTTACGTTGGTCCTCGATCAACTCTTGTTTTAGTACTTAGCTATATCTGTTCATAGCCTGTGCTCATATCACTCCATTTTATATTAAACACCTCCTACCTTATTTTTCTTTCAAGAAGCATGTTTCTTTTGCCTTTAGCATTTAGCTTCATTTTTCCTAGATATTTTTCTGTCAATTTACTTTTAGATCATCTGTCTCTGAAGAAGATGACAAGGAAGATAGTGCCTGGGAGCCCCAAAAGAAAGCCCCCAGAAGTCGTAAGCAGCCTGTTCCCAAAGAATCCAGACCAAAGAGGGTGCCGCGAGTGAAGAGGACCACCCTACAGATCAGTGATGGCTCGGAAGGCGTGGCTGTTAAGGAGGAGCTGGTAGGTGCTTGAGTTGGGTGGAGGGAACTCTGTAGTGCTTTCCTAATTGGTGACGCTACTTTCTCCTTACAGAGAGCGAACAGTGTAGGTAGTTGACAAAAGTGCAGGGCAGTGGTATTCTCTACCGCAGGCCATAGTAGTGTTTATCATTAGACCCACTGTGTTGGAGGGGAAAGAATATTTATCAACTGACATATTGATGTATTTTGCTATAAGCAAACGATGTATTTATACTAATCTGGATTAAAACAACAACAGCAATAAATTACAGGCTTTGTTGCATTACAAAAAGTGTTGTGCATTTCCAAAATCATTCTCTATGGTATTCCGCTAAGAAACTGCTTCCATGGTACATTTGAAATAATACTCTTTCAGTATGCAGTAGAAACCTGACTTTTCAGGGACACATTTATTGTGTATAGTAGAGGACATTATATTGTACCTGCTTTGCTCTTAGGGCTTTTATTTAAATCAGTCTTTCTCCTGTTATCCAGTACCTCTGTTTCTTCATCTTTACATACAAGCTTTTCACTGAACACACTTGAATGGATGAGCAGGCTTTACCTATAGCTGAGAAAGTATTGACTTCTATCATCTTGTTGGCAAAATTTGGAGGTTTTTCATTAAGCATGGCAGGGCTGCACCTAAAAGTAGCTTGATTGCCTAACCGACGAAATAGCTCTTAGTTCAGTGGTTCTTGGCATTAGGGTCATAAACCCTTTGAGAATCTGATAAAAGTTATGAACCCTCTCTTCTGTAGAATGTGCACGTGCCTAGCCTCTAAATATTAAAATATAGCCCAAGAAGGTACAGCTTAAGAACCCTTGTGGTGATTTCTTGATCCTTCCAGTGATGCTCAGTTATATGTGTATAAAAAAGAATTCGAATAGAAAGTCTTTCACTTGAGAAACATTCTGGGGGGTTTTTAAAATTTCTTTCAGAATTGCCAAAATTCACCCGTTTTATACCTCAGCGAGAGCACATGGAGCATGTTAGAAGACTTCATTTCATTAGGTTTGGCGTTCTGCTCTGCTGTAGCCACCACTGAACAAAATAATTGAAAACCTTATTTTGGGTAGAATTAGAATTGGTAGCCTCCTTATAACTTTATTTTTAGCAAACATCATAGACAAAATTAATCGTTATTTAGCCTCTTCCTCTCTATGTTGCTGGCATTTACCAACCCGGTGGCCACTCCATTCATTGAAGACTTTAGCTCAGCTCCACTTCTCATCCCCTGTCCGCCACCTTCTGCTGTTGTTCTTGGGGATTTCCCTTCCACTGGGATGAACTCCCTGGGGCCCTGTGTTCTTGGTTCTTTGACCTCCTCATCTCCAGGGACTGTGTCTTCTTCTCTGCCTTCACCACCCCTCTCAGGAACTCAGCCTGAATCTTGCCATCATCAGAAACTGTGCTACTGACATTCCTTTTCAAGCATCCTGCATTCGGAGGACCATCTTACCATTTCCTGTTCTCCCAGCTCACTGTCCAGGTGCCCTCACGGCCACACTTTTCCAGCCTCGTCACATCTTGGTAGCTCTCAACCCGGGCAGCTTGAAAAAATGCCAGTGCTGAAGCCCCTGTCCTAGACCAGTTAAATATGGAAAGGATTGTGGGGGTGGGGGTGGGCCCAAGCCTCAGTGGTATTTCTTTCCTAAAGCTCTCCTGTGACTTCTGTGGACAGGGGCCGAGGGCTACGACCTAATCCATGGACTCTAGCGCTTCACCAGATCTGCTTCACGCATCACTATCAGTCAGCCCTTTTCTTTTCCTACCTTACCTAGTCCAGGCCACAGAATCTCTCATTTCAGTCACTTTTTATTAGCCTCACCAGTTCTGCCCTTGTTTCCTTCCGTGACACAGGGCCGATCAGAGCCGACACTGGGTGAGCCATCGCCTCTGCTCTGCCAGCACCGAGCAGCTGAGTCTTGTGGAGAACAACCTTGACTGATTTTGTTTCCCTTTAGATTCATAATCTCAGACCTCAAAATTACACTAAGAATACCTGGTAGACTGCTTCCTTTTCTCTGGCAGATGTGTTTTTCCAGTTTTTTTTCTCGTTTCTTAAACTTCCTAAATTCCTTTCTCTCCCTCTCAGCTGATGACGTTGCCTTTTACGTATTTGCGAACACAGGAAGCTCCTCATTATCTCACAACCAGGCTAGCTATGTTTGCGTTCCTCTTTTGTCCTGTTACGATGGAGGAAATGTCATCCTTCCTGTCCGGGATTAGTCCCACCGCTGGGGCTGTCGTTGCCGTCCCCTCTTGCTCAAGGTTTGTGTGTCTTCAGTCATCCCCTTTCTTTTTTCTCATCAACTTTTATTCCAGTGGCTCAATTGCTACAGAGTATAAAAACGCTCTTTTAAATCTAATTTTTAAGAAGCCTCCCTTCAGCTCCTTATCCGTCTCCAGTTATCTGTCAAGCTCACCCAGTACAACACAAGCCAAGGCCAAAGCCTGCTGACTGATTTGACTGGAAAAGACACATTGAGCTACTTTTTTGCTTTAGATAGTTGACTGCTTTCAGAGACAGCAAAAAGAAGAATAGTCACATTCTTTTTGGAGTCTTGGGTTTAGTCATAGGCTACATAATAACCATGTGGAGTGTTAAGGCTGGTTAAAAAAACAATAAAGGCAGAAGAAAATGAACTTTGATTATTCAGTCTGCCAAAGATTCAGGTTGAACATAAGGAAGAAAAATGTTCTCATGGGGCTTACTAAACTTGAGTATATCACTGAGACAGGCTGTAGAATCTTAGAAGCTTCATAAAATGGAGAGATATTTCCCTATGTTTTCAATAGTTCAGATCTACCTCTTTCAAACTTTTGCCCTTTGAATTCTTTTACACTCTTAAAACTTATTGAGGACCCCAAGGAACTTTTGGTTATGTGGGTTATTGATATTGATATTTACCATATAAAAATTAAAAATGAAAAATTAAAATATTGATTAGTTTTTTAAAAAACCTAGTACATGTTAATGCAGCTAATTTTTATTTTAATGAAAAATAAATATATATTTTCCCAACCAACAACAAAAAATTAGTGAGAAGAATGACATTTACATTTTTACAGATGTCTTTAATGTCTGACCTACTAGAATATAACTGAAATGTATAAAGAAAACCCACCTCCACACAGATATGTATTTGGAAAAGGGAGACGTGTTTTAAAAGCTTTTTCGGATGGATATTCTTATTTGATGTGGTACCAAAACTCAGTAAATGGTAGTTTCTTAAAAGTTTGTTTCATTGTGGAATCTGAAACCATATTAATGAACTTCTTATACTCTACTACATTAAAATCCACTGGTTCGTGTTATTTGAATGGGTCTTCTACCCATGCATGATTTTATGACATATATTGGTCATTTGAAAAATATCGGTTCACTGATTTATGCAGATCTTCCAAATGTTAGCATCTTTCATTATCTCATGTCAAAAAAACACATTTGTTAATATAACCTCCAGTCTCATCACAGTGTTGGGAAGCTGTCAAGTTCACAGTGGATACAATTTTCCAAAAATTCTAATTTTCACTTTTAAAGCCTGAAATTTACTACTGGTTGCAAATGTCAGGTATTTCCTTAACGTGACGGTCTCAGTTCATTTCTGAAAAAATGTCCACCAGATACCCAAGTCTGAATAACCATAGTTTGTCAGTCATTATTTCAAGTAAAAATGGTGCTTTATGGAAAAAGAAGCTGGTTCAGTTCACAACTGAAACGGGTGCATGAGAGCTTTTGTTTGAGACGACCACTGCACATCCGTATGCACTGGCATGCAGCAGAAGTGTTTTATGTGTACTCACTATTTCAGCATAGAGTATTAAAAAGGTGTGTTTTCAAGGACTGAGACCTTAAAAATTAGTACTTTATTTATTTATTTATTTATAAATAAAGGCTCCATGCTCAGTGTGGGGCTTGAACACACAACCCTGAGTTCAAGAGTCACATGCTCTACCAACTGAGCCAGTCAGGCACCCCTAAAAATGAATACTTTTTAAGTGCATTATTAAATGGAACTTAGATCGTTTTGCTGCAAGTGTGGCAGTGAAGGGAACAGTGATTGCTACTACTGCTTGGTGCCATTGCTCTTGTACTATCAGTAAAATGTCAACAGGAAAAGGCAAATCGTGTCTTAGCGTTATTATGAATAGAGTGTGACCTCGCAGATACCCTGAAAGGGTCTGTGGACAACACTGAGAAACACTAGGCAAATCTTGCCTGAAGACTCCACAGACGATGCCTTTAAGTGTCTTTATGATTGCTGACTTTTCTTTTTTTCCTCTCGGTCATTTTACTTTTTCTTCATTTCTTTGTCTACTTCCTTTTCCCTCTACTAGGAAGTGGTCTAGTATGGTAGTGGCCGTAATGATGGTGGGATCTGCAGATGTTTTAGTGCTTATCAGCAGCCAGGCAACATGTTCAACATTTCGGTTGTGTGAGCTTACGTAATCCTCACAACAACCCCTCAAGGCAGGTGCTATTACTATCCTAACTTTATAGATGAGAAAGCCAAGGCAAGAAACGTGAAGTGATTGCTCATGGATAATAGATAGTAGGTGATGGAACTGGGTTTCTAAGTTAGCAACATGATTTTGTCAGCATTTCAGGAACCAATATATCTCTCATGGGTGGTTTTACCTCAGCCGTGCTCATAAGAGGGATGTGTAAAACCAGAGTACTGATTTAATAATTAATGATTTGATATAATAATCACAAGGACATGAAATTTTTTCTGACTGGTGTTGTCTCTCCTCAGAGGCTGAAGTAAGTAGGCACTTAAATAAGAATCGGAAATTTACTCGATGAGCATGGATCCAGATTGGGAGAATTAGATAAATCCATTCTATTGGATTTGATGAATGCCTACTGTGGTCTAGGCATTATGTTTGTCACAATGACATCAAATGTTTTAAATGCACGAATCTAAGGTAGTCTGATGTATCCATCTCATAGGAGGGCTGCTCTTACCATTGGGACCAAAATACTCAGAGTCTGTTTGCTAAGCTTTCCTCTTCCTTGTACATTGCTTAGAAGAATGCTGATCATCTTTGCGTTTTACAGTTCCTCTTTTTCTGCTGCTCTATGGCTGACAGCCCTCTGTATGGTTGACACCTTTCTTTTACTATATCAAGTTATTTGATCGGGTTATTATCAACTCTTATGGACATAGGAGTCATTCTATTTTTATATCTCTGTTCTTATCCATTATGTTTCAGCTAAAAATGTAATACTCAGAGGGCTATCTAAGGTACATCATTTCCAGGTTAGGTATTGGTGGGTGGGTATTAGGATGGGGACGCTCTTTATAGTAGTTCCCAGTATTTTCAGTAGTCAGTAATTCTGGAAAAATACCTGATAGGAGAGAAAATTGAATTTTGACTGAAGAATAGTTTGGGAGTTCTTCTTTTATTTGAGTTTGTGCCATCTGCATCTGCTTAGGTAACCAGAAACAGGCTAGCTTGTGAAATTGTAAACTCCATACAGGTAGCGTCTGTATGTTATTTACCACTCCAGTGCCAAAATGAATGCCAGGTGTCATTCCTTCACACCTGTGCTGTCATGAGGGGTGGGGGTGGTGGAGAGAGTGGCCCCTGGACACTAGTGTGGACTATTATGTAGATTCTTCCTAAAGAAAAATGCCTGACACCACTCTGCTGTCATGCTGTGTTTTCTGTTCCCTAGCCTTCTGCATAAATTGGTGGCAGGTATAGTCTGTTGAGTTTTATGAGTGTGTGAGTTGTTACTTTTTTCCCCCAAAGGGTTGACTTTTTTTTTTTTTTTAAAGATTTTATTTATTCATTTGAGAGAGAGAGAATGAGAGACAGAGAGCATGAGAGGGAGGAGGGTCAGAGGGAGAAGCAGACTCCCTGCCGAGCAGGGAGCCCGATGCGGGACTCGATCCCAGGACTCCAGGATCATGACCTGAGCTGAAGGCAGTCGCTTAACCAACTGAGCCACCCAGGCGCCCCAAAGGGTTGACTTTTGATTGCAAGTTTTAAATCTTGGTTTTTCCAGCATGCGTAGACTTATCCTTTACTCATTTTAAAAAATGAAACTTTTTATTTCTAGATAATTATAGATTCACACACAGTTATAAAAAATGATACAGAGATTGTGTACCCTTTAATTTCTTCCAATAGTGCATTTTACAAAACTATAGTAAAATACCACAACCAGGATATTTATATTGATAAAATCTAGGGATCTTATGAGATTTCTCTGTTTTTTTTTTGTATTCATTTATTTGTGTATTTCTGTATGTTTAGTTCTGTACAATTTTATCACATGTATACATATGTGTATCCATCATCCAGAATGGTTCCATCACTACAAGAATCCCTAGTACTGCCTAGTATTTCCCTTTTTGTAGCCACACCCACCTCCCTTCGGACCCTTACCCCCATCTCGACCCCCCCAGTAACCACTAATTTTTTTGGGATTGTTATATAAAGCATAAATCATTAATGTTATGTAAATTATAAGGTATGTAACTTTTTGCAAATTGCTTTTTTCCCCCTCCATTCAACATAGTTTCTGTGAGATTCTTCCAAGTTATTGTGTGTATCAATAATTTGTTCCTTTTTATTGCTGAATAATATTCCAGAGCATTTGGTTTTTATCTTTTAATTCTCATGTGTTCTATTTGTGGTTTGATAGAACAACTCTGTGGCTATTGCTGATGTTGATTTGGAAGACAGGAAAAATAAATTGGATAGCGTGAAGACTCTGAAAACAAAGACAAAACGGAAGAATTCAGCTCAGTCACCTTCGGGTCAGAGGACCAAAAAGCTGAAAGTTGATGAAGAAACCAACATGGTCAACACTGCCGAGACACCATCCACGAGCACCGTGTGGGAAGGTGCATGCAAGAAGGAAGAGAATGAAGATGACTTTACATTTGGTCAGTCCCCTTTAAAGAAAATGAAGACTGAAACATGTCCTCAGGGGCAGCCTGTGAGGTTTCCAGCAAATGCCAACAGCATTAAAGAGGAGGTGGAAATGAACTGGGACATAGTACAGGTATGTGTAGTCATTTTAGTTTGTGGGGTTCCTTTCTTTTTGACTAGGATAGGAGTGCCACTGGCTAAGAAAGTGTTGGGAGTTTTCAGGTCTCTTTTCAGTTTTGCCAGTGATTTTTTTTTTTCTTATTTTATTATGTTAATCACCCTACATTACATCATTAGTTTTTGATATAGTGTTCCGTGATTCATTGTTTGCGTATAATACCCAGTGCTCCATTCAATACATGCCCTCTTTAATACCCATCACCAGGCTAACCTATCCTCCCACCCCCACCCCTCTAGAACCCTCAGTTTGTTTCTCAGAGTCCATAGTCTCTCATGGTTTGTCTCCCCCTCCCAATTTCCCCCCCTTCATTTTTCCCTTCCTACTATCTTCTTTTTTTTAACATATAATGTATTATTTGTTTCAGAGGTACAGGTCTGTGATTCAACAGTCTTACACAATTCACAGTGCTCACCATAGCACATACCCTCCCCAATGTCTATCACCCAGCCACCCCATGCCTCCCAGCCCCCACCACTCCAGCAACCCTCAGTTTGCTTTCTGAGATTAAGAATTCCTCATATCAGTGAGATCATATGATACATGTCTTTCTCTGATTGACTTATTTCACTGAGCATAATACCCTCCAGTTCTATCCACGTCGTTGCAAATGGCAAGATTTCATTCCTTTTGATGGCTGCATAATATTCCATTGTATATATATACCACATCTTCTTTATCCATTCATCTGTCGATGGACATCTTTTGCCAGTGATTTCTGGAGGCTTTGGCCACTGGTGTCTATCCTAGGTATGCTGTTTCATATTATAGCTCATCATCATAAGCTCTTGAGCTAAGAGCTGTGACCTCAGGTGAGGTGGGTCTCTGCCATGGTGTTTTGGTGAACATGAGTCTCTAGAGAGATTACACCAACAGACTGGGCCCTCATAAGTTCATTGTGAAGGTTTTGTTTCGAACTTGGACTGTATTTCCCGATAGAAGTAGTGTGAGTGATTAGGACATTGGCCTTAGTACAGCTCTAATTCTTAAAGTAATGTTGTAATATACTGTAAACAAGGTCTAGAAATTTCTTAGGAAAAGTCTATCTGAATTCCAACTTGAGCTGCCTTGAATTTCTCCCAATTTCTTGGTTGGCTTTAGGGATGGCAGAGAAGACCGAAGAGTGATTTTTAAATGGTGATTCTCAACCTTTTGTCTGTGCCAACACACACTGGCAACGTTTCAAACTTAATTATGGTAGTGCCTCTCAGGGTAGATGCGTGTGACCTCCCTTCCTCTTGTCTGTCTTGTGGTGATTCTGATGGGTACTCCTTCCCCTTCTGTGAATTACTGCTTAGAGCCCGGGGCCTCTGCTTGCTCCAAATACTACTTCTCAGTCTGGGACTAGCTGTGCGTTACCTTTTTCTTCAGAGGAATTTTTTTCCCCCGTGTTGTCTCTTCTGTTACCTATTAGTAGAACATCACCATTATTTTTTAATTATGATTTTTCTTTTCTCTGGCCCACGAAAGAGTAGAATGTTGCCTCAGAACTTTCTTCTCATCCTTGTTCCTGAACTGAACAGTCCAAAGTTTCTTGGAGAAGCAGTGTATCATTAGGCTCCTTTCTATACCATCTTTTTCTTTATTCACTTAGGTCTACAAGGACATGTTTTTTTTTGTTTGTTTTTTACTTTTTCTCCCTACCCTCCACCCCCCAGAAGGTCATGTTTTAAAAGGTCATATACCACCTGCATCAGATTCACCTGAAGTCTTTCTTAAAATGCAGACCCCTTGCTTAGTTCCATTCCAGACTCACAGGGACAGATGGATGTGTCCCACTTCCCTTTCCTTTCACTAACACTTAAAAGCTTATGTCTCTGCTGTTGACATAGATCTGCTTCTAGTAGTGGGCAGTCAGCAGGAGGGAGGAAAGAAGGTTTCAGAGACCATGAAGTCTCTTGAAATGCAGAGATAAGTTCTTCAAAGTTAAGGGCTCCTTACTCTGTGACCCTTTGCTTCACACCCATCCCCTAATCTGTGTAACAGAGAAAGCGATGAAAATGGTCCTACCTTAGCCCATTATCTCTTGGTTATAAGTAATAGAAACCTGCTTCTAATGATCTGAAACAGAAAAGAGTTTATTACCAAGGACACTGGGGTCTTTCCAAGAATGGAAGGGACGAAGTGTGATCAAGGCTCCCAAAGGCCTTGAACCAGAAATTCGAAAACCATGAGGACTTGAGGAAGGCACTTTCTCAGTTTTCTCTTTCTTTTCAATTCCAAGCATTGTTTTCTCCTCCTCCTCCTTACTGGAAGTGATTTTTTGACAGTTCAAACAATCCTGCTCTTGGAATCTGGCACTCCTTGCTTGTGAGTTGGGAGAAATGGCTGCTACAGCTGCCACTTTCACCGGGCACCCTGACAACTAGTAAGCTCAGCATTTTCTAGATGGCTTTAGGGGTTGCCCGGGGAACTTTAGGTGTGATTTGCATTTGGGTTTTTTTGATAACCAGATGCAGTCCTCCTTGTCCAACCTTGCGTTACTTTTTCAGACAATTCTTGTGGTATATGTGGATTTCTTTTCCATTCCTTTCTTATTCCCCCCATAAACAGCAGAGAATAATTTTATCTTGGCACTGCATTCCTGCTTCCAAACATGGTGGACAGCAGTGGCAGGTGTTAGGGGAGAGGAGACTAAGAAGAGGGAGAGTCACCAGTGCTGAGTCCAACAGTCAGAAGGGCCTTGACCCGTTGGATGAGGAGCAGACTCATTGAAATGTCTGTGATATGCTTATTATCTGCCACAAAACAAAATATGTGGCCAAGTTCTTTGGGGAAATCCTGAAAGATACCTAGTTAGTAAGGAATTGTCAATGGAAATTAATTGTTAAATCATTACTAATTGATCATGTGGGAAATGTCATTTCTATTTCCTTCTTTTTTTTTTTTAAGGATTTTATTTATTTATTTGACAGAGAGAGAGAGAGACAGCGAGAGAGGGAACACAAGCGGGGGAGTGGGAGAGAGAGAAGCAGGCTCCCGCTGAGCAGGGAGCCCGATGCCAGGTTCCATCCCAGGATCCTGGGATCATGACCTGAGCCGAAGGCAGACTCTTAATGACTGAGCCACCCAGGCAGCCCTATTTCTTTCATTTTATGTGCTGTTCCCCATAGCCCCTGTCCACCATGTCATCATGAGCCTCTGTTTTTCCCTTCATGGTGTGTTTCTCAACTCTGAAAAGTCGACTGGTTTTTCAGGAACATTACCATCTTGTTTGGGGAGGGAAAACTGCATTGCCAATACTTAAGTACTTAGGTTACTTACAGACTTTATGTATAAACAAACTTTGTGTCCATTTCTTACTCAGGCTTTGGGGACTTCCAGGTCCCTTGAGCAGAAGCAACCTATTCTTCAGCCCTTTCCCCCAAACTGCAAATGTGTGGTTGCTATCAGAAACTAGTTTTCGTTAAAAAACATTATATATTTATGCAAATATGATACAAATACCATGACCTTTTTTAGAATTTGAAGAGGTAACTAGCTACAACCAGTTTTTGAGAAAATTAAATGCTTCAAAATGGTGATTGCTATTAGAGTCTCTTTATTTTGAGGGGGCTGGGAATATGGGAGTGGAGTAGCCACATATATGTTAGTAAAGTTTGCCAAATTAGAGAGGAAAAGCAAGCAAAACCCTCTTTATTAGCTATTTTTCTTGCAAGAGATGATGGGGAATGATGTGACCATGGGATGACAAAGTTGGGGAAAGTGGGACTGGAAGGAGGTGAGTGTGTCTGAGTTGGCTTTCTCACTGCACTTCTGTATATAAGCACACACCACCCATTAGGTTACCTGTTTGTTCCAGGAGGGATTAAGTAAAACAATTGGATTAGCCCTTTTTGTTTTTATGATTTAGCTGGTATTGTTATGGGCTTTAAAAAGCATCTTTTTTTTTTTTTTTAAGATTTTATTTATTTGTCAGAGAGAGAAAGAGCACAAGCAGGGGGAGCGGCAGGCAGAGGGAGAAACAGGCTCCCCGCTGAGCAGGGAGCCCGGTGTGGGACTCGATCCCTGGGATCATGACCCAAGCCGAAGGCAGACACTTAACCAACTGAGCCACCCAGGCGTCCCTGGGGCTGGCTTCTAATGAGGGGAAGTATATATACTTCTATTTTGAAGTGTATATAGCTCATGAATGTTCGAAAGTAACAAGCTTCCAGATCAAGAAACAGAACCTTACCAGCACCCTACAATCCCCTTTATATGGTTTTCCAATCTCCTGTCCCCTTTCTTTTAACCACTCTTCTGACTTCTGACAGCATAGTTTTTCCTTTTGCAGGAAAAGCTTTAAGGAAGCTTCTATGTGTGATAAAATAAGTAATAAAATAAATAGGCAGGGATAAAGAGAACAGCAGGAATCAAAAGCTTTTGAGAAAGGAGGTGTCAAACTGCTGATTGGGAAATGACTTTGAGTAGAAAATTCTCTCTCTCAATTCTATTCATTAGAGTAGAATTTAATTTAATTTTAGTTCTTTTAAAATATAGATGCTGCCAGGATGATTAAGGCTATAGTTTGTTGATACTCAGATATTTTCTTTTTTAAGGGAACGGGAATATAGATTGGAGGAGTAAATCTCAGGACACTTTGGGAGAAGGCCATTTTGTTGGCAGTTTTAGACACCAGAGGGCAGTATGAAGGCACCATGTTTCATCTGCAGTGGGATTCAGGAAGAGAAGTGAGGCTCTTTGTTTAATTTGTATTTTTGCCTAAAAAAAAATCATCTTGCTTTGTACACAAATCAAATTTTTGAAAAGGTAATGTAGCTTGTGGGACTTTGGGCTATTAACTTTTTTGGGCCTTAGTTTTCCTATCTATAAAATGTGAGTAATAATACCTATCTCATATAGTTTGAGTTAATACTGAATATGTGAAAGTGTTTGGAACATAATAAACTCTATACAAGTGTTAGCTTCAAACAACAGTCACAAAAACTGCTTCTCTTATTTAAGTGTTAGCGTTGAAAAAAATCTTGAGACTGCCTTCCTTTTTACTTACTCTCATTCCTAACCAGTTAATTATAAATAATATTATAGTAATAAGTGTGAATAGCTTAAAAGTAAAAACTATAGTAGTTCTCTGGCCTGAACCCTTACCCATCCCTAAGGTTTGATCTCTGCTTTTAGCTCTTTTAGTTATATCTTTGTTGTGCGCCTCATTTTCTAAAACATAGATATCTGGGCCCTACTCCAGAGGTTCTTCTTCAGTGGATCTGGGTGGGGCTCAAGAATTTGCATTTCTGACAAGTTCCCAGGTGATGCTTATGCTACTGGTTTGAGGACCACACACTGTGAGCCACTTTCTCTAGTCCACAGATCTCACTGATTTGTAAAATGTCACAGGGATTTCCACAGGGAGGTTGACTCAACAGCTGAAATTAAGTAATGAGCAGATCGTCACTGAGTGGCTTAATATTGAGTATAGAATAAAGTTCAAACTACATGGAATTCACCATCTAGCTCTATCCACCTTTCCACTTCTCACCTCATCTCAACACCCCTTGTACATTTTATCATTGCTGAACGTACAGCAATTTAAAAAATGTGCAGTGGTTTCTCATCAGTGGTTTTTGATATGCTGTTCTTTCTTCGTGGAATTCCTGTCCCTATTTGGCTGCCTGGAGATACCTTCCTTCTCTTTGTTGCTTTTCCATCGCTGCAGAATTAGATGTTTCTACCTCCCATGTGTTCTTGAAACAATCTATATGTGCTTCTGTCAGAGTACAGATCACAATATATTTTAACTACTTGTCTGTCTTTCTTCTTTCTAGCTTGTAAGCTCCTTGGGAAGAGAGTCTTGGTATTTTACATTTCATTTTCACTGGCTTGGTATAGTTGTTGGCATATAATATGAGCTAAAATAAATATTTGACTAAAGACAGAAGGAATTGGATGATTTGGAGGCCCCAAAGTGGAGACTGCTTATATGGAGTTTTGTTGTCTTTAATTTCAAGGAGCAAATCTACATAAGCAGCAGTATACACTCCCTTAACACATATGATGCTTCTGGATTTGTTAGGACCGCGTACGACCCAAATGTGGATCTTGGGCTATGTTTGAGCACCTTTCAGTTAACAGTAGCTGAGGTAGTTTAGGATAGTGGGAACCCATGGGTTTCTCTTAACAATCACACAGTTCCAAAAGGATGAGCATTTGGTCATTTTCATTTTTCATATCTTTTAGAATCTTGCCTATCTTTCAAGGGCCAGCTGAAATGCTACCGCTGTAGGAAGCCTTCCTGGATTACTCCTGGGAGACCTTTCTTTTCTCTGAAAACAGTATATCACTGGCACATCCTGTTTTATTTGCACTTAATTGCATTAACATTTGCCTTCCCTTCTAGATTGTTTACTCCTTTAAGACAGTGCAATTTGGAACCACACTTAGGAAGAGATTTTAAAACTATGCCACGGTGGTTGAACTTTTACCAGTATGTAGATAAAAGTCATTGGAACTTGTGTTTAGAAGAAGAAAAAGAGAAAAAATACCCAATTTATATCTGTGTTTTAAAAATGTAATCAGTAATGCAAAGAGGCTGGGTGGAAAACATAGAAAACAAAACTGCTCTGTGGTTCAGATAAAAGATGATATTAGCAGAAAGGGAACTTGAGGGGAAAGAACAGACATTTTAGAAGTTCAGTTTGCTTCCTTGGTGACAGATTAGCTGGTCATGATAGGGAACACACAGTGATACTGAGGACATTGACTAGAATGCTTTTGGTTGCAGTAAGAGAAAACCCGTCTCGAACTAGCTTACGCAATGAAGGATATTTCTTGACCCCTGTAACAGGAAAAGTTTGATCAGTGCACTGACACAATCTTTCCAGGATTCTCTTAGCACTGCCATCCTCAGCTTTTAAGAATCTATGTGTACAAACCATGTTTCTCTAGAAGAAACTGTCCAGAGTTTCAACCCAAATCTTGAGCTTCATGCTGACTGGACCAATCTTTCTGGCCACACTCTGGCTGTTAATTATAAAACAGTTGGATACGGAACAAAATGCTATGGAGGTGGAGTTGAGGTCAAGTACTCTTAAGGTATATAGCTGCTACATGGTAGGAAGATGGTGTTGGAGGAGGTAGCTATAATATCCCTGAGGATTTCTGTGGTAGAAGATGATGTTGGTTGGAATAAGAAATAGGAAGAGGTACCGGTTTGAGAAAATACTACTGAGTCTGATTTTGGAGGGGTCAGGGAAGATAACAAGCAAGAGCAGCATTTCTGAATGATAGAGCAACCTCAGGAAGGCCTCTAAAGAGGGAAACAGCTGGGCTTGTTTTAGGAACTAAGAGGAAGTCATTGGCGCTGGCTTTTTTTTTTTTTTTAATTTAACTGACAGAGAGACAGAGAGAGAGCACAAGCAGGGGGAGCAGCAGAGGGAGAGGGAGAAGCAGACTCCCCACTGAGGTCCCAGGACCCCGGGATCATGACCTGAGCTGAAGGCAGACGCTTAACCGACTGAGCCACACAGGCGCCCCTGGGGCTGGCTTCTAATGAGGGGAAGACTAGATAAGATGAGGTTGGCAGGAGGCTGATGTTTTTTGGGTCGTGGTAAGGAGTTTAGATTCTAAATGCAATGGGAAATCATTAAAAGGTTTTAACTAGTCAAGTGACATGATTCAGTATACATTTGATCCTTTTTTTTTTTTAAGATTTATTTATTTATTTAAGAGAGAGAGCCTGTGTGTGTGCATGCATGCAAGCAGGGGGGAGGGGCAGAGGGGGAGGGAGAGAGAGAGAGAGAACATCAAGCAGACTCACCGCTGAGCATGGAGCCCGATGTGGGGCTCAATCTCACGATCCTAAGATCATGACCTGAGCTGAAATCAAGAGTTGGACACTTAACCCACTGAGCCACCCAAGCGCCCAATATACATTTTAAAAAGATAATCCTTGTTTGTTCATGGAGACTGGAATAGATGGGATTGGAGTGGGTGCAAGAAGAATAGTTACAGGCTGTTGAATAATCCTGGCTTGAACTAGACAGGTATGGGGAGGAAGAAATGAAGAACAGTAAGAGACTACAGAAATATTTTATAGCTAGAGTTAATTAGTTCTTGTGATAGAGTGGATTTAAGAGTTGAATGAAACGAAAGAGTTAGACTTAGTTTTCTGGCTTGAACTGCTGTTTGGACATAATAAGGGGGAAAACTGGAGAAGGAATAGTCTGAGAGGAAGAACACTTTGCAAAGCCAAGTTTGAGATGCCCATTATGTTTTCAAAAGAATAAATATCTCAGGTAGTTGTCTAAATGAGTCTGGAGCTCATGTGGAAGAGAGCCAGGGCTGGAGATATGAAGTTAACGTTCTCACTCACCAGAGAGATGGTATTAATGCATCTAAACGTGATAAGATGTAGGCCTCAGGATTTAAGATGGCCAGAAGAATGAGAGTATCCTCCCTTGATAATCTCTGGATTTCAGCCTCTTATTTCATCTGTAGTTTTGAAATTCACTCTATTTTATATATTGACTTGATTTTGTTAATTAGTTGATTTTGATAATTCCTTAGGGATTTTTCTGGTTTTTTTTTTTTTTCCCCTTTCAGTTTTGGCTGATCTTGGGCATCACGATTGAAATAATAATAAAATTTATGGGGGCGCCTGGGTGGCTCAGTCATTGAGTGTCTGCCTTCGGCTCAGGTCATGATCCCAGGGTCCTGGGATGGAGCCCCGCATCGGACTCCCTGCTCAGTGGGAAGCCTGCTTCTCCCTCTCCCACTCCCCCTGCTTGTGTTCCGTTTCTTGCTGTCTCTCTCTCTGTGTCAAAAAATAAATAAAATCTTAAAAAAAAAATAAAATTTATACCTTTTGTACTGTACTTTGAAAAATCTGCAAGGTTTTGAGAACAGTTACTGAAATTGCCTTTCCTTCTTTCTCTTCTTCAGGCTGACTTCCCTAAACTTTTCTGCTTACATGTACATTCTCCTGAAGCCTATAGATTTGTTTTTTTTTTAAAGAATTAATTATTTCAAATATGTAGTATATGTGTATGATATGAAAATCAAAAGATACAGAAGAGTCTTCCTATGCTTAACCATCCAATCAATTACCTTTTCTGAAAGTAAGCCATGTTCCTAGGTCTTGTGAGTCATTCCATATCATTTCACATAAGATTAGTTGCATGGTATACATTCTACTCTTATCGTATCATGATTTATTTACCAGTTTCCCATTATAGACTTACGTTTTTGCTGACTTTTCCATACTGGAAAAAGTTCTTCAAAACATATCACTATAAATAATATCATTTTCCAGGAGTATGAATATATCAGGATAAATTCTGAGGAGTGGAATTGCTGGGTCTAAGAGTTTATGCATTATAAATTTTGATAGATACTGCCAAATTGTTCTTCCTCCAGAGGTTATACCATTGCACTTTCTCACTAGCAGTGAGACAACACAGTGTCATATGTTGACACATGTCAACATAATGAGTTACCAACTCCTTGATCTTTGCTGCTAATCTTGAGAGGTGAGAAATGTGTCTTATTGAGCCCTGTAGAATTTGAATGATTACAGAGTGGCTTTGATTTTATTTTACTGAATTAGTGAAATGACTATTTTATGATTGTCAGTATATATATGTATTTTTTTTAAATCACTGCAAGTGTTTCTAAGTGACTGGAGAACATTATTTGATTCTATATTTAAACCATACATTATAATATAGATGTTTAAGTTTCAGGATTTTAAATCACTAAGTATCCTTAATTTGCAGGTTTTATCTGAGAGAACTAATATCGAACTTTGGGTTTGTGCCAACATTATTCGTCTCTTTAATGATGATAACACAATTCCCTTCATTATACGGTATCGAAAAGAGCTTATTAATAACCTCGATGCTGATTCCTTGAGAGAAGTTCGACAAACCTTGGAGGAGCTCCGGTAAGAAACCTGGGAAGGGATGAGCCTACTGTGGGGCGAAAGAGGCCATGTGAGCCAGTGAGGAGAAACAGTGAGGAAGTGAATGACAGCTTATTTCAACAGTTCCATTGTTTTGTTTTCTTGAATTATTGTAATTGAATGTAGTCGCCTTCTGACAGAGGAAGTCAACGCCATTTTACTTCTTTAGGTGTGTACAGAGTCCCTCTGCTGGAGTGTTTATGAATAGCTCAGGCATGCATGGGTAGAAAGGAGGTTTGCCTTAAAAGTGCGTGCCTAAGAGTTTGACTGTCATATTCTCTCATAGAAATAGTTGTGCATAATGGCAAAGGAAGGAAACTGAGAAAAATACATTTTAGTCTGAATCTTCAATAGCTTATGTAAAACTGTCCTCTTAATACTATGAAGTCCCTAAATGGAGAGTTTTTTTTGGCAGTATAGAGTTTGTGGGAAATATGTATATTTCCTTTTCCTGATCTTTTAAAGGGCATGGTAATTTGGTATTGATGGGTTTTAAGTTTTGTATAGTTATAGAATGAAAAGCATCCTTTAAAAATTATTTCTCTGGACTTACTGTAGTAACTCAGAAATAAGCATGCAAAGACTGTAAGATTAACTATATTTTTCAGTAGAGTTTATTAAACACTCTTCACCATTCATGCATTTATTGCATGTCTCCTACATGCCAAGCACTGTGTTGTTAATGTGTGTGTTCTTCAACTCTATGACAAGGATCTGATTAAAATTGGATAGAATCTTACCTTCAAGCCATTCTAAAAGTGCTAAAAGTTATTTTTTACAAGCAACCTAATAATCTTCCTGTGATTTGGGGGGAACCTGCATCTCACTAGGATTTCTACACCTTTTGTTGAAGTTCTTTTAGTGCCAGGAGGATTAAGATGCTAATAGGTGGAGAGTTATATTTCATTGAGAGAAAAATCAATTAGCCAGCCCAGAAGTATAAATGACTAGCTAATCAGGTGGTTTCAGATTTAAGTCTTCCAGGCCCAGGGTAGTATAATCAAGCATTAAGGGATACAAACTCGAGATCCTAACTTGTAAGAGGGTTAGCATCTATTCCAGCTGATTACTGACATGCAGGCTTGTCCACCCAGTTTGCCAGCTTGTCCTATTTTTTTTTTTTCTTCAAAGAATCTGGTAATCTGAGTTTTTATATAAAAACTTTCTGGGCCAAACAAAACCATCCACAGGTCACATGTAGAAGGCCAGTAGTTTACAAATTCTGAAGTAAGCTTTCTATTTGGTTGAATTCAAGGTAATGGAGATCTGAGGATTTGGGGATCTGAAATTGAGGAGAGTGTCACAAACAAGCAGGAATAGTTTACATTAAAAATTAAAGATATTCTAATAATATTTGGTTGTGTGGGGGACAAATAGAAGCTTTATGTCAAGATTACTATTATTTTCTTTTTCTATTAAAAACACTTCTGCAGAAGAGTTCATTCCCTGGGTATCTATTAATAGTGAAATACATTGAATATTAATGGAGGAATATTTCTCTGAGTAAGTGGGGGCATTGACTGGGACTCTGAGCAGTTTCAAGGACATTATTGAAACAGTTGGTGAAACTTAGGTGAGATCTGTGGATTAGAATATAGTAATATATCTATATTCATTACCTGATTTTGATGGCTATATTGTTATGTAGGAGGAGATTCTTATTTATAGAAAATATGCACTAAAATATTTGGGTAATGGTAACTTATTCTTAAATGGTCCAGAAGGGGGGAAAATGTTTTTATCTCAACTACAACATTCCTGTAAGTTTGAGATAGCTTCAAAAAGGAAGTTTTGACACATAAGTCTTGTATATTACAAAAGTTTTTATTTTCAGGGCTGTTGCAAAGAAGGTTCATAGTACAATCCAAAAAATTAAGAAGGAGGGAAAGATGTCTGAGTGCTTGTTAAAAACCTTGCTGAACTGTAAAACTTTTGAAGAACTAGAACATGTGGTAAGGAACTCTTTTAATCTTTTAATATAATACCTACCTAATTATATTATGATTTGGATCTTTTTATATAAAGTTAAAAAAGATCTGGAAATAAAAAGCTAAAGTCATCAGCCATCATTATTTAATTCAACAAAGTGCTTATTCAATAAATATCTATCAAATGCTTTTTTGTGTGGTTTGCTAAGATAGGTAATACAGAGTCCTTGTCTCCAAGGCATTCCCAGTTGAGTGGGGAGACAAAGGAGTGTAGGTTATGGAATTGAGAAACCTAAGGGAGAGTGCTCAGCTGGAGACCTAGCTGTGAGGGTCTTCAGCATGTAGTTGGTATTTAAAACCATGAGAATGGATGATTTCACTCAGGGAGAGTTTATGGGTAAACAAGTCAGGATAGACCATTGAGGAACACTAACTTTTGAAGCATGGGTGGAGGAAGGGAAAACCGAAGGAGGAGACATGGAAAGAATGGTCAGGGAAGTAGGAGGAGAATCAGGAGATGATGACACCATGGAAGACTGTAGGGAAGAGAGTCTTAGAAGGAGGTAATGATCAATAGTTAAGTAAGTAAACGTAGCAGGGAGGTTTGGCAAGATAAGGACTGAAAAATGTATATTTGGTAATTAGGGGATCATTGTGCCTCTTTGGGATACCACTTTCAGCAAGGTGTGGGAAGAGAAGCCCACTGGCTCAGGTTGAGGAGTGAATGTGTGTTAAGAAGTAGAAGCATTGTGTGTCAGCAGCTATTAGAGGAGCTCCCTTGGGTTGAGGAGAGGACCTTACAGTCCTTGCAGTCCAGGCACTGAGTTTTTAAGATGAGTGAATACAAACAAATGACTAATGTGAAGTTAATAGAAAAGTCTAAAGAATCAGATAAGGAATAACCGTCTTTGTACAGCTAGTAGTCTCTGGTTAGTATTAATTCATCTCTGAAGGGAGAGGAAAGGGTTGAGAAAAGGATGTCTTTAGCATTCCCACCATGTCTTCTGATTTTGTGTTTTAATTTCAACTTGCTTTTTAAAACAACGATATGGTATATTTTCTGACTTTTTTTTTCTAGTCAGCTCCATATAAAACTGGAAGCAAAGGCACCAAAGCCCAGAGAGCAAAGCAGTTGGGATTAGAAGGAGCAGCCAAGATACTGCTTGAGAATCCAGGACAGCTCAATCTGCTATCTTACATTAGACCCAATATGAAAGGTACCAGCTTTACTTTAAGAGATCATCCCTGTTTCTTTCTGTTCCTTTTTTAATTTGAAAACTGTTTAAAAATTTTTTTCATTAAGTAATGACTATGCAAGAGTATTGTAGCATATAAGAATAAATAATTCTAATAAACAAATCCCCATATACCTCCTCTTACGCATCAGCTTCCTCTTTTGAAGTGCCTGTTCTAGTCTTTTGCCCATTTTTATTGTGTTGTTTCTCTTCTTTTTAATTAGTTTATAAGTACTTTTTAAGATATTCTTTCCCAGTTATATGTATTACAAATCTTTTCTCCCAGTTTGTAACTTCTTTTCACTTTCTTTATGCTGTCTATTAAATAAACAGAAAATAGAAGGTCTTAGTTTTATTATAGTTAATTTATTAATCTTTTCAGTTTTGCTAATCTTTTCTCTAAGATACTTGCTTTTTTTTTTCTTTTTAGAGAAATTTCTTCATGTCCCAAGGTTATAAAGAATGTCCTGTATTTTCTTTTAAAACTTGGATTCTGTTTCTAAAAATTTATTTAATTATAAAAATCATATCTACTTTTTAAAACTAATCTCAACAATTCTGACATATATTAGTTATAAAATGAAGTCCTGCTTCCACACTTCTACTCTCCAGGAGTAAAGGGTCTTTTTCTGAAATGTATCTTCTAACCTTTTGTGTATGTGTGCACAAGAAGGAGAGTGAGATGGGAGGAGGGTAGGGGAGAGAGAATTTCTAAGAGAAACCCATGGAAAGTGACAACTGATATATGTCAAGATACATTGGTTTTATTGGCGAAATTAGCCCTAGAGTGAGAGCTCTTTGAGCAAGAGTGACTTTTTACAGGAGTGCTCTGACAGGATAGGATGGGGAGATTGGTGCTCTCCTAAGTCCTATTCTCATTCTAGTTTCTTTGGTCTTCTGTTTATTCTTTTGGCTAGGAGACCTAAGTGTCTATAGGGGGCAGTCTCTGATAAGAATATCCACATTCTGTACTACACTATGGGGAATCCTAGCATATTGTAACCTGCATTCATTTTAAACTATTCAGCAATGTGAGTTTGCAAATAAAAAATTAAGGATGAGTGTCTGTATCTATTCACATACAAATATACACATCTTAATATCTGATTTGAAAATGGCAATAATTAAAAGAAAAAGCAAATAAGTATTGAATTTAGAGATGGATCGAAATGAGTAAAACTCATTTGTTTTATTTTTTAATGTGTATTTTTAGTTAGATTTTCAAATGATGCAATTTTAATGTTTTAATAGAAGCTAAGACTGTATAGCCAAGCATTAAGGGCAGCCACAGTGGGAACTTTCTTGCCCAGTGATGGTATGTTTTCTTAGAATCAAATATTGGAGTTTTCAGAATGTCAGGTGCGTAAAGGTTTGTCTGTTCTTACTCTTTAATGATTGATTTCTGTTCCTTTTCACCTCCTTTGGTACCAAGTTTTCCTTAGTTTGCACATATACTGAGTTCCTACTGGGTAGGTTTGATAACTCTGTCTCTTTGCATGGCCATATATGGTGATGCTCATGAACTACATGGTGATGGACACTTAGTGATACTTCTGTTAATGGGGCTCAGTCAGGGCTCAGTGCAGTTACAGTAGTACTAGCACATATATTGAACTTTGTTTGCTTTATTCCCTCTTTCTTTTACTCTGATTATAAATGTCAAAGAATTACAATTAATTCCAAACAAGCTAGATACTGTTTTTTAAAGTTTGCTTGCATTGTGTTTTTCTTTTCTCTGTCCCCTCATTTCTTGGGCTATACACATACTCATGATCATCCTCAGTTCTCTTATTTTTCTAAAGACGTATTTTCATCATTCCCATCATTTCTCAGAGAAATATTTAAGAAACCAACTATTTCAGTGTGAAGTGGAAGACACTTCTTACTTGCCACAGACCAATAAGAATTTGGTCTGAATCAAAAAGATATACATGCCACAGATGGACTACGTCCTAGAATTTTCAGAATATCCCCATGTTGTTTACAAGGAGGAGTAGCTGATTGCTCTGTTGTGTGGAAGAAGAGGTAGCCGTATTGCAGATAAAGTGAAAAGAAGTGTTGGCCCTTCAATTTTTGTTACAGTTGTGGAGCTTTGAAGAATCTGGCTGGAAAGTTTTCACTACAACAGAGGAGATAACAATTTTCTGCTTCTGTGGTCCTTATATCCTCCTGATTTCATTGAGGTGCTAAACTTTTTGAACTCTTGTTATTTTTGGCTGTCTTAAGCCCCAATGATCAGTTCTCTCTGATGGAAGAAGATGCTTATTCAAACACACAAGACTCTTTTCCCAGTCCTTTCTCTTCCTAGTTGGACTGAGAGGGAGGTAATGTAATGTGGATGAGGTACCTAAGTGACTCTGATAATTTCTACCTCCCATTAGGAACCACTGCTCTAAAGGTAGCTCAAGGCACCTCCCCAGCAGTGCTTTTGCCTTTTTTTTTTTTTAAACTTTAATGGGTATCAGAATCATCTGGAATGCTCTGCAAAACAAAAATCCCCAAGTCTAGGAATCCATATTTTTAGTAAGTACCTAGTGTGATTTTATTTTTGGGTCCTTAGACTATACAAAACATTGCTCTAGAGCTCTAGTGTAATTTTAATTATATAAGGTTTGTCAGTTATAAAAAGTTTACAAACTGTATTCGTCAAAAATGATGGGGGCTTTTTAAAGGTCTCTTATTATAATAGAAAAATATATAACTTCCTTTTTCTGTTCTCTCTCATTGATGATTCTCATTGGAGATAGGTTCCATCTTTACTTCTGATTTACTACTCTGGTGTTTTTATTAAATTTTGTGTAATGATGCTGTAAGGTGCTTTGGGACTCCAGGAATTAGTGCATAGTGACTGGTTTTCTTTTCTTTCTTTCCTTTTTTTTTTTTTTTTTGGTAAGATTTTATGTATTTATTTGAGAGAGAGCAAGAGTGAGAGAGAGAGCATGAGTCGGGTGAGGAGCAGAGGGAGAAGCAGGCTTAATCCCAGGGCGGGGCTCAATTCCAGGACTCCGGGATCATGACCTGAGCCGAAGGCAGCGGCTCAACCAACTGAGGCTCAGTGACTGGTTTTCTTAGATGAAGACTGATGTAGGGAGATAGCTCACCCAAGAGCAGATATTTACTGACTGCTTACTATATGTCACAGCTGTTCTAGGTCCTTTATATATACAACCTTCCACCTCTCAAAGGTAATTCACTCCTGAAAATCCCCTCGTAGGGAAACTCTCTTAAAATGTAAACAGAATTTATACTAATTTTAATGGTTAAATTTCTTCAAAATAATTTTAGTTATTTTAATAGTTAAGAGTAGTTATAAGAAAACCCAACAAGGCATTTCTCTTCATTAATGACTCCCTAAGTCTGTCCTCTTATTTTCTTTGTCTTCTGTACCTATTACTCATTAAAACTATGCTCTCAGAAAAACATACTCATGATACTTACTGCTTGTGTAATTCAAACTTTAATGCAAGAAAAAAAAGCTTTAATAGAACAACTAAGAAGAAATGGAAAAAAAGTAATGTGAATGATCTCTCTCAATGTATATATAAGTTGATATCACAGGGCCCTGATGTTCAAGAGTCACTGCTATAAATGAGCAAACCAGAAGCACTTGGAAAGAACGTAATGCACAACTGGTAGACAATTCAACTATGAAGATGAATGACCACATAATGGCTCTTGTTTTGTGCTCATGAGATTTGAGAAATTCAAATGGATCATTAAAAATGTGAATAAATGCCTCATAAGTCAAAATAAGAATATTAATAAAATTACTCGTAAAGGATAATTTTTGTAACTGGTATGAAATGGTATACCTTAGGTTATAACTCTGTTAATATACATTTCCCATAGTACATTTATTCTTTATAAACACTTCATGAAGTAGGTGCTATTATTCCATTTTTATAGGAAACTGAGGCACAGAGGTGTCAAGTAATTTGCCCAAGGTTACACATTTGGTAAGTGGTGGAACTAGGATTAGACCAGGCAGCTGGCTCCAGAGCTGCATTTTTTACCACTAGGTTATATGATATGTAAAGGTCCTGTATTATTGCTTTGGAGACTTGTTATTTTTTTGCAGAGGTAAGCTAGTCATTGCTATGATACTTCTCTGTCTTAAGGTTTTCAATTTAAGGGTTCATTTTGACTGGAATAAATTTATTATGATTTAATTGTAGACTTAAAGAACCAATCTGTAGTTCTTGCTTTGTTTTCCCCCTTAAACTTCTCCTAAAGGACTTTCAGCACTCCAGGATATTGAAACAGGAGTGCAGCATATTTTAGCAGACATGATTGCTAAAGACAAAGACACGCTTGACTTCATTCGGAAATTGTGAGTAACTCTTTTTTAGCGTTTTCTGCTTTGTGGACTCATGCTGTTAAGGGTTGAATGGTTGGTGCTAACACTAGTGTTCATTAAAAACTTTATTTTTAGACTTTTTTTTGGTAGCAGAACTCTTTGTTCAAGCAACAGAACCCTAACATATAAACAGATAAAAGTGATATTGCTTTAATTGAATTCTAGGCAGGAAGCCTGGAACTCTGCCTGCTCATCTTCCTTACACTGACATACCTCAGTGGAGGGCTCTGAGGAACAGTTTAAAAACCATTGTATTAGAGACTTAAATGTGAGACAGGAGTCCATCAAAATCCTAGAGGAGAACACAGGCAGCAGCCTCTTCGACCTCAGCCACAGCAACTTCTTCCTAGGAACATCGCCAAAGGCAAGGGAAGCAAGGGCAAAAATGAACTATTGGGACTTCATCAAGATAAAAAGCTTTTGCACGGCAAAGGAAACAGTCAATAAAACCAAAAGACAACAGACAGAAT
Organism: Halichoerus grypus; assembly: GCF_964656455.1. Taxonomy (NCBI): domain Eukaryota; kingdom Metazoa; phylum Chordata; class Mammalia; order Carnivora; family Phocidae; genus Halichoerus; species Halichoerus grypus. Next base: position 72,679,970 of record NC_135721.1, read on the forward strand.
GGGAGAAGATATTTGCAAATGACATATCAGATAAATGGCTAGTATCCAAAATCTAAGAAAGAGCTTATCAAACTCAACACCCAAAGAACAAATAATCCAATCAAGAAATGGGCAGAAGACATGAACAGACATTTTTCCAAAGAAGACATCCAAATGGCCAACAGACACATGACAAAGTGCTCCACATTGCTTGGCATCAGGGAAATCCAAATCAAAACCTCAATGAGATACCACCTCATACCAGTCAGAATGGCTAAAATGAACAAGTCAGGAAATGACAGATGTTGGCGAGGATGTGGAGAAAGGGGGACCCTCCTACACTGTTGGTGAGAATGCAAGCAGGTGCAGCCACTCTGGAAAACAGTATGGAGGTTCCTCAAAAAGTTGAAAATAGAGCTACCATACAACCCAGCAATTGCACTACTGGGTATTTACCCCAAAGATACAAATGTAATGATCCGAAGGGGTATGTGCACCCCGATGTTTATAGCAGCAGTGTCCACAATAGCCAAACTATGGAAAGAGCAAAGATGTCCATCAACAGATGAATGGATAAAGTAGATGTGGTATATAGATACAATGGACTATTATGCAGCCATCAAAAAAAATGAAATCTTGCCATTTGCAACGATGTGGATGGAACTAGAGGGTATTATGTTAAGCAAAATAAGTCAATCAGAGAAAGACATGTATCATATGATCTCACTGATAGGAGGAATTCTTAATCTCAGGAAACAAACTGAGGGTTGCTGGAGTGGTGGGGGGTGGGAGGCATGGGGTGGCTGTGTGATAGACATTGGGGAGGGTATTTGCCATGGTGAGTGCTGTGAATTGTGTAAGACTGTTGAATCACAGACCTGTACCTCTGAAACAAATAATACATTATATGTTAAAAAAGAAGAAGAAGAAGATAGTAGGAAGGGAAAAATGAAGGGGGGGAAATCGGAGGGGGAGACGAACCATGAGAGACTATGGACTCTGAGAAACAAACTGAGGCTTCTAGAGGGGAGGGGAGTTGGGGGATGGGTTAGCCTGGTGATGGGTATTAAAGAGGGCATGTACTGAATGAGCACTGGGTGTTATATGCAAACAATGAATCATGGAGCACTACATCAAAAACTAAAAAAAAAAAAAAAACAAAAAACCATTGCATTATACAATGTATACTAGAGAGAGAGATTCGTTTAGACTGGGTGGCATGCTTTTTAGACATATGTACGATACATGTATTATAATATCTCATTTCTGGTATTTATAAGTGATTGAGTTAACTTGAGAATGTTTAATATCAGGTATAGATAAAAGTGCTGACCTCAAAATGAATTTCAGCTGATGGAGAGAGCTGCTTATCCATGGTATCATGGTCCATTTATAAGAGATTAAAACCTCATGACCTAGTAGGCCCTACTTGGGCTTTTGGATTTTATGCCTCATTAAAAAAAGATACTATCCTAAAACCCTATTTTAATATATTTTTCAGCTGTGTATCAGCAGAGAAGACTGTCTGCTCTTACTCTTTCTCCACATCTCTGTATGAGGTGTGCAGAGGAGAGGAAAGGTGGAGATGAACCAGTTGACTGCAGTGGCTTGTCAGGGTTTTTGTTAATACAGGGAGAGAAGTTTCCTATTTCCTCAGTAATAGTAAAAATTCCTAGTAGGAATGAGTCAAAGGAGGAGAATCGACCAGGTTTAAATGTGTTTTTATAAGTATCATACTACCGAAATTTGTTTCAGTTTTATAAACTGTCACTGGAAAGCTGTCCTGCCATATCCTCTCATTTCCCTTCTTTTTAGCTTTTACTTGGCTCTTGACTGCCTGACTCAGTGGTTAGAAAAGGATGATACCTAGACCAGAATTATTGATCTGGTATCTGTAGTTTTGGTCTCTTACATAACTGCAGATGAACTGATTTAGGCATTTTATAGGAGGATTGGGTTGACATATACATAGATCTGGAGGACCTATACTAGCAGAGTCCTCTTTTGATGGGTCAGTACCTTTTAATACTTGGGCATCACTTAAAAAAAGAATCTCATTTGGTAATAGCTTTTTTGCTAACGTTTCCATATAATGTGTTTCTTTACTGAACAGGTGCCAAAATAGGTATATTTGTATACAGTCATCTCTAGCAAAGGTATCCTCAAAAAAAGTAAATGAGAAAGATGTTGATAAGTTTCTGCTCTACCAGAATTTTTCATGCAACATAAGAAACATCCAACATCATCAGGTAAATAAAGAAACTGCTTATCCATGTTGATAGTAATAATAATGATGATACTTTGGATTTGCCTACAACTTTACTTACTAAGGAATTAAAGAATTTTAAGGCAACCATTTTCTTTTTTTCATATAAATTCTTATAATATTGTCATATCTTTCGCATTTCACAAATGTGGAACTCAAGACCCAGAAAAGTTAGTAAAACTGAGATTTATTAGCAGAACTGACAGTATACCACTTCAGATATCTTGAGGTTTTGGCTGGTGATCTTTCGTATTAGATTTTGCTTTTCACTGTGCTTGGTTTAGAGCTCAATACTTTTCTGTGTGACATACAAATTAGAGATAATCTGATTTAAAGTGTGAGATCTCACTTAGTTGTGTAAATTATAGTTCTTATATTTCTGTCTTTTAATATCATTTTTCAGTTTACTAATTTTTTTCCTAATTGTTATATCTACAATGTGGAAAGTGGCTTTTATGTCATATGGGGGAAAAAAGATGATTCACAAACTGAAAATAAAATAATACTGGCTTTACATTTACCTATGTAGCTACTTTTACCAGTGTTCTTTATTTCTTTGTATGCTTTTGAGTTACTGTCTAGTGTCCTTTCATTTCTGCCTGAAGGACTTCCTGTAACATTTCATGTAGGGCTGGTCTACTAGAGAGAAACTCCCTCAGTTTTTGTTTATCTGTAAGGTCTTAATTTGTTTTTTTAAATTTATTTTTAATTGCGGTAAAATACATGTAACATATGTATTTAACTTATAATTTTACCATCCTAACCATTTTTAAGTGCACAGTTCAGTAATGTTAAGTATATTTAAATTGTTGTGCAACCAATCTCCAGAACTTTTTCTGGGTATAGAATTCTAGGCTGACAGTTTTTTCTTTCAGCTCTGAATTTATCATCCCACTGTCTTCTGGCCTCCATGGTTTTGATGAAGAATCAGCTGTTAGTCTTACCGAGTCCTTAACACATGATGAATTACTTCTCTTCTTCCAGGATTCTCTGGCTTTAGGTTTTAACAGTTTGATTATAATGTGTCTCACTGTGGATCTCCTTGAGTTTATCTTTCTTGGGGTTCATTCTGATTCTTGGATGTGTTGATTATTTTTCATCAAAACTGAGAAATTTGGGTCATTATTTCTTCAAATATTCTTTCTGCCTCTTTCTCCTCTCCTGGGTCTCCTGTTACATGTATGTTGGTATACTTGATAATGTCTCACAGGTTTCTTAGGCTCTGTTTATTTCTTTTTTTTTTTTTTCCCTTTTTCTTCTCAGACTGTATAATCTCAATTGACCAGTCTTCAAGTTTGCTGATTCTTTCTTCTGCTTGCTCAAATTAACTCTTGAACCCTTTCAGTAAATTTTTCATTTCAGTCATTGTAGTTCTCAGCTCAGAATTTCCGTTTGGTTTCTTTTTGTAATTTTCAACTCTTTATTGATATTCTGTGTTTGTTGAGACCACGTTCTCCTGATTTTTTTTAGGTCTCTGTCCGTGATTTCCTTTAACTCTGAGCATATTTAAGACAGTTGATTTAAAGTGGTCTGGTAAGACCAATGTCTGAGTTTCTTCAGAGATAGTTTCTGTTAGTTTCTTTTTTCCTGTAAATGGGTGATACTTTCTTGTTTCTTTGCATGCCTTGTAATTTTATCTTAAAAACTTGACATTTTGAATATTATAAATTGGCAACACTGAAAATCAGATCCTCCTCCTCAGTATTTGTTGTTGCTGCTATTGGGGATTTTATTGCTTGTTTAGTGCCTTCTAAACTATTTTTTAAATGTCTGTATTCTTTGTCATGTGTGACCACTGAAATCTCTTCCATTAGCTTAGTGGACCGCTAGTCATTTGACAGAGATTTTCTTAATGCCTAGATAGCCAAAACAAAAAGCGTATTTTCCTAGTTCTTGCAGATTGACTGTTAGGGGTACTCCTTCAACATTAGCATAGCAAGGCTATTTACAGTTCTGTCCTTAGCCTTCACTTCCTGTTTGCATGGAGCCCAAAGGTTAGTCAAAGGTGAAAGCTTAAGGTCTTTTCAGAGCATGTGTCTAGTCCCAAGCATGCATACAGACTCCAAGATTCTCTAATCTATGCAGGAACTAAAAAACCCCCTTCTCCTCAAGTATCTAATATTCAAGCGTCTTTTTCACCCAGGTTTTTGTGGTCTGTTTGTCGGTTACCCTGACTGTAATCCCTCATCACCTACTTTTATCCCTTACCCCTCGACACTGCGACTAATTTATTTGCCTTTAAATACTTTTGACAAATGCCACCCAGAGAATGGCTTCTGTTCTGGGGAAACTCTGAGACAGGCAAAACAAAGGCAAGCCCTTGAGTCCATCCTTCACAGAGCCATCAGACAGATCAAAACACACAATCACAAATTTTTGAGAATAAGGTCCATGTTGCTCCCGCTGGCACTAGCAACCTGTGCTAGGAATGTAGGCTGTTATCTTCGTGGCCACTGCTCATCTGCAGAGCAGAGGATGGCAAATGGGTAAGTTAAAAGTGCTCTTTTACGAAAACTCTGTGGCTCCTTTTTTCTTTAAATGTTCCTCTGGTTGTTGTAAGCTTTTTATTAGGGTCCAGAGTTCTAAAAAAGTTGATTCTGACAGTTTTGGCCAGTTTGTTACTGTTGTAGAGGGATGGACTTTTGGAGTTCCCTTCTCTATTGTGTTGGTGATGTCACACCTAACAGCAACTTTAAAGTGTGCTAATAGTCCTTGCTCTATTCCAAAACCAGAATGTGGCTTTAACATTATAAACTGTCCTTCTTTATCTTGTTTCATGGTTTTTAGCTTAAAGTCTACTTTGGTGTCAGGATTGTACCTGTATTTTCTTAATGGAAATTGATTCCTCCCTTGTTTTAATCTTAGCCCTACAGTTATATGAAATGCTTGCCCTTAGTCCTTTTGCCAGAACTTTCCAATCTTTTGTTGTAATGAAGCTTATTGTCTAGTCCAGTAGGGAGTTGGCCAAGCTTTGCTGTAGAGGACCAGAGAATAAATGTCTTGATTTTCTGAGCCAGGTAGCTTTTGCTGCAGTTACCCAACTGCCATTGCAGCTGACAGTAGTCACAGATAATATAGAAACAAGGGAGCATGGTTGTGTTTTAATAAAATCCTATTTATGCAAACAGATGTTTGACTGGATTTGTCCCAGGGACCATAGTTTACTGACCCCTGCTCTTCTATATTTCTTAAGGAGGGTGTATGTGTACAGTATTGTCTGAGTTCTAATACATTCACAGTTGTTTCCAATGGATACATGGACAGCTTAGATCAGTATATTATTTTTTGTTTTTACTTTCTTTCCTTAACTTTCTTAAATATGTTGCTCTGTTGTTGCCTTGCTTTGTATGTTGCTTCAGAGAAATCAGATGGCAATTTAGTTCTGTTCCCTAGAAATGCCAAAGATGTGGGTCTGTATTGTTTTTGTCTCTTTTTTTTTTTTTTTAATTTTTTTATTGTTATGTTCATCCCCATACATTACATAATTAGTTTTAGATATAGTGTTCCATGATTCATTGTTTGTGCATAACACCCAGTGCTCCATGCAGAACGTGCCCTCCTCAATACCCATCACCAGGCTAACCCATCCTCCCACCCCCCTCCCCTCTAGAACCCTCAGTTTGTTTTTCAGAGTCCATCGTCTCTCATGGTTCTTCTCCCCCTCCGATTTCCCCCCCTTCATTCTTCCCCTCCTGCTACATTCTTCTTCTTCTTTTTTTCTTTCTTAACATATATTGCATTATTTGTTTCAGAGGTACAGATCTGAGATTCAACAGTCTTGCACAATTCACAGCGCTTACCAGAGCACATACCCTCCCCAGTGTCCATCACCCAGTCACCCCATCCCTCCCACCCCACCCCCCACTCCAGCAACCCCCAGTTTGTTTCCTGAGATTAAGAATTCCTCATATCAGTGAGGTCATATGATGCATGTCTTTCTCTGTTTGACTTACTTCGCTCAGCATAATACCCTCCAGTTCCATCCACGTCATTGCAAATGGCAAGATCTCATTGCTTTTGATGGCTGCATAATATTCCATTGTATATATATACCACATCTTCTTTATCCATTCATCTGTTGATGGACATCTGGGCTCTTTCCACAGTTTGGCTATTGTGGACATTGCTGCTATAAACATCGGAGTGCACGTACCCTTTCGGGTCCCTACTTTTGTATCTTTGGGGTAAATACCCAGGAGTGCAATTGCTGGATCATATGGTAGCTCTGTTTTCAACTTTTTGAGGAACCTCCATACTGTTTTCCAGAGTGGCTGCACCAGCTTGCATTCCCACCAACAGTGTAGGAGGGTTCCCCTTTCTCCGCATCCCCGCCAACATCTGTCATTTCCTGACTTGTTAATTTTAGCCATTCTGACTGGTGTGAGGTGGTATCTCATTGAGGTTTTGATTTGGATTTCCCTGATGCCGAGCGATATTGAACACTTTTTCATGTGTCTGTTGGCCGTTTGGATGTCTTCTTTGGAAAAATGTCTGTTCATGTCTTCTGCCCATTTCTTGATTGGATTCTTTGTTCTTTTGGTGTTGAGTTTGATGAGTTCTTTATAGATTTTGGATACTAGCCCTTTATCTGATATGTCATTTGCAAATATCTTCTCCCATTCTGTCAGTTGTCTTTTGGTTTTGTTGACTGTTTCCTTTGCTTTGCAAAAGCTTTTTATCTTGATGAAGTCCCAATAGTTCATTTTTGCCCTTGCTTCCCTTGCCTTTGGCGATGTTTCTAGGAAGAAGTTGCTGCGGCTGAGGTCGAAGAGGTTGCTGCCTGTGTTCTCCTCTAGGATTTTGATGGACTCCTGTCTCACATTGAGGTCTTTCAACCATTTGGAGTCTATTTTTGTGTGTGGTGTAAGGAAATGGTCCAGTTTCATTCTTCTGCATGTGGCTGTCCAATTTTCCCAACACCATTTGTTGAAGAGACTGTCTTTTTTCCATTGGACATTCTTTCCTGCTTTGTCAAAGATTAGTTGACCATATAGTTGAGGGTCCATTTCTGGGCTCTCTATTCTGTTCCATTGATCTATGTGTCTGTTTTTGTGCCAGTACCATACTGTCTTGATGATGACAGCTTTGTAGTAGAGCTGGAAGTCCGGAATTGTGATGCCGCCAGCTTTGCTTTTCTTTTTCAACATTCCTCTGGCTATGCGGGGTCTTTTCTGGTTCCATACAAATTTTAGGATTATTTGTTCCATTTCTTTGAAAAAAGTGGATGGTATTTTGATGGGGATTGCATTGAATGTGTAGATTGCTCTAGGTAGGATTGACATCCTCACAATATTTGTTCTTCCAATCCATGAGCATGGAACGTTTTTCCATTTCTTTGTGTCTTCCTCAATTTCTTTCATGAGTATTTTATAGTTTTCTGAGTACAGATGCTTTGCCTCTTTGGTTAGATTTATTCCTAGGTATCTTATGGTTTTGGGTGCAATTGTAAATGGGATCGACTCCTTAATTTCTCTTTCTTCTGACTTGTTGTTGGTGTATAGCAATGCCACTGACTTCTGTGCATTGATTTTATATCCTGCCACTTTACTGAATTCCTGTATGAGTTCTAGCAGTTTTGGGGTGGAGTCTTTGGGATTTTCCACATAAAGTATCATATCATCTGCAAACAGTGAGAGTTTGACTTCTTCTTTGCCGATTCGGATGCCTTTTATTTCTTTTTGTTGTCTGATTGCTGTGGCTAGGACTTCCAATACTATGTTGAATAGCAGTGGTGATAGTGGACATCCCTGCCGCGTTCCTGACCTTAGGGGGAAAGCTCTCAGTTTTTCCCCATTGAGAATGATATTCGCTGTAGGTTTTTCATAGATGGCTTTTATGATACTGAGGTATGTACCCTCTATCCCTATACTCTGAAGAGTTTTGATCAAGAAAGGATGCTGTACTTTGTCAAATGCTTTTTCTGCATCTATTGAGAGGATCATATGCTTCTTGTTCTTTCTTTTGTTAATGTATTGTATCACGTTGATTGATTTGCGGATGTTGAACCAACGTTGCAGCCCAGGGATAAATCCGACTTGGTCGTGGTGAATCATCCTTTTAATGTACTGTTGGATCCTATTGGCTAGTATTTTGGTGAGAATTTTTGCATCCATGTTCATCAGGGATATTGGTCTGTAATTCTCCTTTTTGATGGGGTCTTTGTCTGGTTTTGGGATCAAGGTAATGCCGGCCTCATAAAATGAGTTTGGAAGTTTTCCTTCCATTTCTATTTTTTGGAACAGTTTCAGAAGGATAGGTATTAATTCTTCTTGAAATGTTTGGTAGAATTCCCCTGGGAAGCCATCTGGCCCTGGGCTTTTGTGTTTTGGGAGATTTTTGATGACTGCTTCAATTTCCTTAGTGGTTATAGGTCTGTTCAGGTTTTCTATTTCTTCCTGGTTCAGTTTTGGTAGTTGATACATCTCTAGGAATGCATCCATTACTTCCAGGTTATCTAATTTGCTGGCATAGAGTTGCTCATAATATGTTCTTATAATTGTTTGTATTTCTTTGGTGTTGGTTGTGATTTCTCCTCTTTCATTCATGATTTTGTTGATTTGGGTCATTTCTCTTTTCTTTTTGATAAGTCTGGCCAGGGGCTTATCAATCTTGTTAATTCTTTCAAAGAACCAGCTCCTAGTTTCGTTGATCTGTTCTACTGTTCTTTTGGTTTCTATTTCATTGATTTCTGCTCTGATCTTTATTATTTCTCTTCTCCTGCTGGGTTTAGGCTTTATTTGCTGTTCTTTCTCCAGCTCCTTTAGGTGTAGGGTTAGGTTGTGTACTTGAGACCTTTCTTGTTTCTTGAGAAAGGCTTATATTGCTATATACTTTCCTCTTAGGACTGCCTTTGCTGTATCCCAAAGATTTTGAATGGTTGTGTTTTCATTTTCATTGGTTTCCATGAATTTTTTTAATTCTTCTTTAATTTCCTGGTTGACCCATTCATTCTTCAGTAGGATGCTCTTTAGCCTCCATGTATTTGAGTTCATTCCGACTTTCCTCTTGTGATTGAGTTCTAGTTTCAAAGCATTGTGGTCTGAAAATATGCAGGGGATGATCCCAATCTTCTGGTACCGGTTGAGACCTGATTTATGACCTAGGATGTGATCTATTCTGGAGAATGTTCCATGGGCACTAGAGAAGAATGTGTATTCCGTTGCTTTGGGATGGAATGTTCTGAATATGTCTGTGAAGTCCATTTGGTCCAGTGTGTCATTTAAAGTCTTTATTTCCTTGTTGATCTTTTGCTTAGACGATCTGTCCATTTCAGTAAGGGGGGTGTTAAAGTCCCCCACTATTATTGTATTGTTGTCGATGTGTTTCTTTGCTTTTGTTATTAATTGCCTTATATAATTGGCTGCTCCCATGTTAGGGACATAGATATTTACAATTGTTAGATCTTCTTGTTGGATAGACCCTTTAAGTAGGATATAGTGTCCTTCCTCATCTCTTATTACAGTCTTTGGTTTAAAGTCTAATTTGTCTGATCTAAGGATTGCCACCCCAGCTTTCTTTTGGTGTCCATTAGCATGGTAAATGGTTTTCCACCCCCTCACTTTCAATCTGGGGGTGTCTTTGGGTCTAAAATGAGTCTCTTGCAGACAGCATATCGATGGGTCTTGTTTTTTAATCCAATCTGATAGCCTGTGTCTTTTGATTGGGGCATTTAGCCCATTTACATTCAGGGTAACTATTGAAAGATAGGAATTTAGTGCCATTGTATTGCCTGTAAAGTGACTGTTACTGTATATTGTTTGTGTTCCTTTCTGGTCTATGTTGCTTTTAGGCTCTCTCTTTGCTTAGAGGACCCCTTTCAAGATTTCTTGTAGGGCTGGTTTCGTGTTTGCAAATTCCTTTAGTTTTTGTTTGTCCTGGAAGCTTTTTAGCTCTCCTTCAATTTTCAATGACAGCCTAGCTGGATATAGTATTCTTGGCTGCATATTTTTCTCATTTAGTGCTCTGAATATGTCCTGCCAGTCCTTTCTGGCCTGCCAGGTCTCTGTGGATAAGTCTGTTGCCAATCTAATGTTCCTGCCGTTGTAGGTTACATATCTCTTCTCCCGAGCTGCTTTCAGGATTTTCTCTTTGTCTCTGAGACTCGTAAGTTTTACTATTAGATGTCGGGGTGTTGACCTATTTTTATTGATTTTGAGAGGGGTTCTCTGTGCTTCCTGGATTTTGATGCCTGTTTCCTTCCCCAAATTAGGGAAGTTCTCTGCTATAATTTGCTCCATTATACCTTCTGCCCCTCTCTCTCTTTCTTCTTCTTCTGGGATCCCAATTATTCTAATGTTGTTTCGTCTTATGGTATCGTTTATCTCTCGAATTCTGCCCTCGTGATCCAGTAGTTGTTTATCTCTCTTTTTCTCAGCTTCTTTATTTTCCATCATTTGGTCTTCTATCTCACTGATTCTTTCTTCTGCCTCATTTATCCTAGCAGTTAGCGCCCCCATATTTGATTGCACCTCATTAATAGCCTTTTTGATTTCTACTTGGTTAGATTTTAGTTCTTTTACTTCTCCAGAAAGGGTTTCTCTAATAACTTCCATGCTTTTTTCAAGCCTAGCTAGTATCTTTAAAGTGATGATTCTGAACTCTAGATCTGACATCGTACTAATGTCCGTATTGAGTAGGTCCCCGGCAGTCGGTACTACCTCTTGTTCTTTTTGTTGAGGTGATTTTTTCCGTCTTGTCATTTTGTGCAGAGGAGAATAGATTAATGAGAGAACAAAATGCTAGCAGGGTAACAACGTCCCCAGAAAATATACTCTAAACAAATCAGAAAAGACCTGAAGCAGTGGGAAAAGAAAGGGAAAGAGAGAAAAAAGAAAAAGAAAGAAAAAAAGAAAAAAGAAAAAGATAAAGATAAAAACAAACAAAAGCAGAACAAAACAAAACAAAACAAAAACAGAATGTGATCAAATATGATCAGGCTGGTTTATAGATCAGTGCCACACACTAGATTTTGGGTGTATTTTGGTCTGTTAAAAGAAAGTCCCTCCCAAAATTTTAAAGAAAGAAAAACTTATATATGTACAAAAATAAGGGTTGATATGATGAAGGGATGGAATATGACTGTAAAGATGGAAATTATAAAAAATTTTAAAAAAGGATTTGATAAGTTGTTTGAAAAAAGAAAGAAGAGGATTTAAAAAAAAAGGAAAGAAAAAAGGGAGAGAATGTGATCAGGCAGGGGAGTAGAGAAAAACAATACACTAGAGATTTAGAGTATATTTTGATCTGTTAGAAGAAACTATCTCAAAATTTTAAAGAGAGAACAACTTATATATATATGCCAAAAATACGGGTAACTACTATGAAGGGATAGAATATGACTTTAAAAGTGAAAAATAAAAATTTTTTTTTTTAAAAAAGGGATTGATAAGATGGTTGAAAAAGGGAAAAAGAAAAATTCAAAAAAAAAAGAAAAAAAGAAAAAAGAAAAAAAGTTAAAAAAAATAATTTTCTTTGAAAGACTAAAGAATCATGGTAAAAAAGCCATGAATTCTATGTGCAGTATTCCCCTACTGCTGGAGTTCTGCCGTTCTCATTGATCGGTAAACCTGGTCTTGGCTGGCTGTTCTCGCTGATCTTCTGGGGGAGGGGCCTGTTGCCGTGGTTCCCAAATGTCTTTGCCGGAGGCAGAATTGCCCCGCCCTTGCCTGTCCGGGCTAAGTAATCTGCTCGGGTTTGCTCTCGGGAGCTTTTGTTCCCTGCAAGCTTTCCGTACAGCTTTGGAGGCGGAGAGTGAAAATGGCGGCCTCCCAGTCTCCGCCCCGGAGGAGCCGAGAACTCGGGGTCCCGCTCCTCAGGGAGCCCCCAGAGAAAAGCAGTCAGTCACTCCTGTCTCCCCGGTCTCTGGCCACACTCCGCGCTCACCCGGCCTGTGACCGTGCCTTTCTATCTGGCACCCGACCCCAGGTGGAGTCTCCAAACCCAGCAGATCCCCGCGGTGCGCTCCCGCACCTCTCCTCCCCGGGGAAGAAGGTCAGTCTCCCCGGATCTGCCGCTTGTTGGGTCCCTGCTGGAGGAGCAGTGGCCCTACTGTGCCGTGGATCACAGTCTATGCCAACCCCGAGCTGAGAGCCCGCTCCTCGGCTCCGTCTCTGCAGCCGGCTTCCCTGCTCCGATACCTGGGAGCTCTGCCGCACTCAGGCATCCCCGGTCTTTCTGTGACCCCGAGGGTCCTGAGACCACACTGTCCCACGAGGGTTCCACCCCCCACTTCGCCACCAGAGTGACGTCCCTCAGCGGAGCTGACTTCTAAAAGTTCCGATTTTGTGCTCCGTGGCTCTATCACTTGCCAGAAGCGGCCGATGGAGGCCCCTCCCCCGCCGTCTATCCTCCCGAATATTGCCTCAGATTCACTTCTCCGCACGTCCTACCTTCCAGAAAGTGGTCGCTTTTCTGTTCAGAGAGTTGTTGCTCTTCTTTTCTTCGATCTCCTGTTGAGTTTGTAGGTGTTCAGAATGGTTTGATCCCTATCCAGCTGAATTCCTGAGAGGAGACGAAATCCAGGTCTCCTACTCCTCCGCCATCTTGCTCCGCCTCTTGTTTTTGTCTCTTTTATTAAGGTTTTATAGGAAGATGAGGGGGAGATTTGGAATCAAGAGATTGCCAGTGTTCTGGAAGTCCTCAGTATAAAATTTTTAAAATTAATTTTTCCTTCCATCTGCATTTTACTGTTAAAAGAAAAGATAATAAAAAGAATTAGATTGCATTACCTTTCATGTGATATTTTCCACCATTATAACTCTTAATTTTTTAACTTATGGTGATATACAGACATGCAAAGGTGTTTGTTTGCTTTAAGGTAACATGGAGAGTCATCAATTACTCCACAAATTTTTCTTGGACACTTATTATATATTGGTTCCTACTTGGGGTGTGAAGGTGGCATGGCCTTTGCTCTTGTTAGTTATAAGAGTCATTTATCTGTTCTAGATTTAATTCTTTTATGTGACAAATGATTTGCAAAACTTTTCTCCCATGCTATATGTTTTCTTTTTACTTTCTTAATGGTATCCTTTGATGTATAATTTTATTGAAGTCTAATCTATTTATTTTTTCTTTTGTTGATTGTGCATGTAGTGTTACGTGTAAGGTCTTACCTAACTCATGGTCATGAAGATTTTCTCTTATATTTTCTTCTAAGAGTTTTATAGCTTTACTTCTTATGTTAAGGTCTTTGACCAATTTTGAATCATTTTTGTGTATGAAAATGTAAAGGAGTCCAGCTTCATTCATTTGAACATAGCTATCCAGTCATCCCAGCATCGCTTGTTGAAAAGACTGTATTTTTCCCAGTGAATTGTCTTGGCATCCTTGTTGAAAATCAGTTGATTGTAGGTGTATGGACTTATTTCTGAACACACAGTTGTGATTACTGTAGCTTTGTAATAAGTTTTGAAATCAGAAGGTAGGACTCCTTCAACTTTTTTCTTCTTTTTCAAGATTGACTCTGGGTCCCTTGAATTTCTGTATGACTCTTAGAATTTGTCAATTTCTGCAAAGAAACTAGCTGGGATTTCATAGGAGTGCATTGAATCTGTAAATCAATTGGGGTTAGTATTGCCATTTTAGCAACATTAAATTTTCTGGAACATGAGATATTTTTCCATTTTTTCAATTTCTTTTAGCAATGTTTTGTAGTTTTCAGAGTATGCATTTTGCACTTCCTTTGTTACATTTATTCCTGAGTATTTTATTCCTTTTGGTGCTATGGTAAATGAGTTGTTTTTTTTTAAATTTATTTTCACAATGCTTATTGCTAATGTGTAAAAATTGATTATCCTGCAATCCTGCCGAACTCTTTATTAGTTCTAATAGTTTTATAGTGAATTCCTTAGGGTTCTCCATATATAAGTTCATGTTATATGCAAATAGAGATAGTTTTCTTTCTTTTCAATCTAGATGTCTTCTATTTCTTTTTCTTGTCTAATTGCCCTGGCTAGAACCTCCAGTACGATGTTGAATAGAAGTGGCAAGAGGAGACCCTTGTAATTTTAGAGGGAAAGTATCCAGTCTTTGACCATTAAATATGATACTATCTGTGGGGTTTTTGTATGTGATCTTTATCACATTAAAGAAGTTGGTTTCTGTTCCTAGTTTGTTGAGTGTTTTTGTTGTGAACAAACCTGGAATTTTGTCAAATATTCTTTCTGCATCTATTGTGTAAGAAGAAGATTGTGTAATTTTTGTTTTTTATTTTATTGGTATGATGTATCATGTTAATTGATTTTTGGGTATTAAACCAACCTTGCATTCCTGGGATAAATCCCTCTTGATCCTAGTGTGTAATCCTTTTTATATATTTATGGATTTGGTTTACTTTTTCTATTGAGGATTTTTATATCTGTATTCATAAGAGAGAATGGTCTTTATTTTATTTTTATTTTTTGCAGTGTTCCTGTCTGGTTTGGGTATCAGGGTAAATAGAGTTGGGAAGTTTTTTCTTCTTTCGTATATTTTGGAAGAGTTTGTGAAGAATTGGTGTCAATTCTTTAAATGGTTGGAAGAATTCTGTGGTGAAGCCATCTGGGCCTGGACATTTTCTTGTGGGAAAATTTTAAATTACTAATTTAGTCTTTACTTATTGTAGATCTTTTCAGATTTTTTGTTTTTATTTTCTGCTTTGACAGTCTGTCTTTTTAAGAATTTTTCCATTTTATTTAAGTGGTATAATTTGACATACATTGTTCATAGTATTCTTATGATCCCTTTTATTTCTATAACTTCCATAGTAATGGCCCCTCTTATTTTTGATTTTGGTAATTGGAATGCTTCCTCCTTTTTTCTTGGTTTAGTGAAAGGCGTTTCAATTTTGTGATATTTTCAAAGAAGATTTTTGGTTTTGTTAACACTATTTTCTGTTGTTTTTCTATTCTCAATTTTTCCTCTGTTCTTTTTTATTTCCTTTATTCTACTTGCTTGGGTTTGTTTGCTTTTCTTTAAAGGAGTGTTTTTAATGTATTTTAAGACATTTGCTTAAGAGATAGACAGCTTGATCTGAGTTTAAATTTTTCCTTCACTTGTTATCTTTGTTATTTGGGATAAATTAATCTTAAAAATTATTATATAAAGTGAAGATAATACATATCCCCCTGTTAGCTTGGAAAATTAAATAAGTATTTAAAGGGCTGAGATAGACCTAACAATTAGTAAATGCTCAATAAATGATAACAGTTAGTAGTTATTATTCCACTTGGGAATTTGCATGCATCTTTATCGTAGCAATATGTTTTCACAAATATAAAAAGAAAATTTCCTAACTCCAGATGATCAAAAATTTTCAGTTAGTCAAATCTGAAATAATCTCACCAAAGTCTCTTCCTGTGAATGTCATAGGCTTTGTACCTGTATTTTATTTAAAAAAAAACTTTTTTGAAAGAAGTATAAAGAAATGATTATTTTTAAATACATTTTTGGTAAATAAGTTAATAAAAAATTGATCTAGCTCTTGGCTGGATAACCGCTCTATTTATTTCACCAGTGTTGACTGGTTAAATTAACCGTTTACCTATTTAGTGTATCATCAGTCTTTGCTATATATGTTTGCATTCAGATTCTGGCAATTAACCGTGGAGAAAATTTGAAGATACTGACTGTCAAAGTCAACATTTCTGATGGAGTAAAGAATGAATTCTGCAGGTGGTGCATCCAAAACAGGTCTGTTTATAGATTTTTACAGAATTTTCTGTCTTCCATTTCTAAAATACCATACTGAGACCTATACTTACTGATATGGGAAAATGTCCATTCTATTAAACAAATAAACATTGACAATGGATATGTGTCCTTTTTATGTCAAAAAGAAGTAGAAATGTTGTGTATGTTTACATAGGAAACAGGATATATTAAATATTAAAATAAATTATTGATAGTGATTACCTCTGGGGAGAAAGACTTTTACTTTAATACTTTTTTGTACCATTTGAATCTTATACAGTGTTTTCTCTTATGAGAAGCTAAATTAACAAAAACATAGTGTATATGGCATATCTGTATCACTAAGGATACAGATCATTAAGGAGAATGTAATATAATTACATTACACAAGAATATAATTTATCGGATATTACAATATAAGTCTCTAAACATAGTATATGCAATTTACTTAAAATGTTTTGCACACTAAGGATGATTGAAACAAACATTAAGTTTATTGGATATTTCAGAGAATTGTCTAAACTTATGTAACTTTTTATTATCCTTTTTCATTTGTTAAGGGAACCTTTTAAAATAGCACCACATATTTGTATAGAACTTCTAACTTTTAGTTTTAGCTTTTCAGAGTGTATTTGATCCTTACAACAGTCTGTTCGGTTGGTAGAGCAGATTTGTAGCTGCCATTTGACCAATGAGAAAACTGATGCAAAGGTAAAAAAGCTTGCCTAGCAGTTAGGGCATGTAGATTTGGGTCATGCTCCTCACAAGCTACTTCTGTGTAAACTTAAGTTAGGGAGATTGCTGGGAAAGCTATTTGAAGAGTTGGATGAATTTTTCTTTGAGAGGAACAAGTGCTATATACTTTGAAAGTTAACTCTCTCATCCAATATCGTTCTTTGATCAATTGATTGGAAACTGGTTTGCCAAAACCCAATTCCATGAAGGATCAGCTTGCTTAATGACCAAATAATGCTAACCAAGGACCCATCAAGTGAAAGAACTATCTCAATGTTAATCAGTAGGTAAATTGTGTAAGCCAATTATGTTATATCCATTCAGTGGAATTCTGTGCAGCCATCTTTAAAAAAGGTGAGATAGAGCTAAAATTGAGATATAAACATGTCTTATTAGGTTAAAAAGACAGTTTACAATTAGTATTTATAGTATGGTCTCGTTAGTGGCAAAAAATAGGTCTTTGTATGTGTAAGAAAATTTTTGAAAAAACACAGATGATCTATTCCATAGCTCTAGTGTGAGATTTTAATTTTCTGTTGTATACTGTCCTGTAGAGTTTTTTTTAAAATGATGCTTATTTCTTTTGTAAACAAATACATTTCATTAAAAATAAAAAGGAAATAAATACCTAAAAGAAATCATAGACTTAAACAATTGTGTTAAGAAATTAGATTATTTTAATTTAAAATATGATGAAATTCTAAGAGTTTCATAAAAAGAACAAAATCCTAGAAACGGATATATCTGAGTTTGAATTCTAGTTATATTACTTCTTACCTTTGTGACTATGAGCACGTTACTTAATTTCTTTTAGTTTCATTATTGTCAAAATGATGAGTAATACCTTTTTCACAGATTTAAGAGAATTAAATTATATTCCATGTAATTGTGTAGCCTTCAGTGGTATCTATTATTACAAAGTAGTGGGATTGTTGTGCAAAACTCTTTTTTAGAAATGGCTTTTGTAAATAGATCACAGTAAACTGGAGACAACTTCTGTCTTATTTTCCTATGAATGTTCATAATGCTCAGTATTAGAGTCTGTCCTCAATAGCTAACAAGTATTAGTTACATTTTAAACTGTATCTTCATACTAAGTAAATGTTAAGGAATGGTTTCCTTACAGAGATAGTATAGATGGTATAGTGATATAAGTTTCAGTTACTTTCTAGAAGTTTCTCTTCATATAGATAATTGAAGAAACTCTTCTATGGGAACTAAAGAACTGAAACAAGAGCCAGCAAAAATACTTCTCTGGAAACCAAAGAACCATTCTCAAGGAATTGTTTTCGTTTTTTAAACACATGTGAATGACTAGAGATACTCAAATCTTTTCTTCTTCCTCCTCCTCTTTTTTGTTTTACTCTCTTTGTCCCTACTTCTTCCACCTTCCACCTCTCTCGTGTATTCATCTATTCAGGTTATATGCTAGATGCTGGGGATTCACCTATAAACCAGACAAATATGCTCTTTGTCCTTGGTGACGATGTAGTTTAATGGAGAAGACCCTGAGCAAATGGTTAAGAGTATGCTGAGGTTCTAAAGGAGAAGTGCAGTGTTTCATGAGCTTGTAACAGGGAACCCTAATGTAGTCTGGGTTGTGTGTATATGTAGGTCAGAGACAAAAGGAGAGGAACAGGAAGCAACAAGAAATGAGGATTGACTTGTAGGCATGGGCCACATCATACCTAATTTTCTAGACAGGGTAAGGATTTTATTCTTAAGGAAAATGAAAAGCCAATAAAGGGTTTAAATAGATGATTCTCATGATCGGTTTGCATTTTAAGATCACTCTGGCTTCAATATAGGGAATTATTTAGAAGGAACCCAGAGTAGATGTCGGGGCAAGAGATAAGGTTTTTGGAAAACTATTGAGGCTTACAGAGGGATTGGGTAAGCAATGTTAAGGATTTCTGTGTTTTTCCTACTAGCAATGGGGAAACCTAGGTTTGGTCTTTTTTTTTTTTTTTAAGATTTTATTTGACACAGAGAGACACAGCGAGAGAGGGAACACAAGCAGGGGGAGTGGGAGAGGGAGAAGCAGGCTCCCCGCTGAGCGGGAGCCTGATGCGGGGCTCGATCCCAGGACCCTGAGATCATGACCTGAGCCGAAGGCAGACGCTTAACGATTGAGCCACCCAGGCGCCCCCTAAGTTTGGTCTTAAAGGGAATGACCCCCAGCAGATATCCAATACATATATTTAAAAAATCACTCCATTGGGGCCTTCCTGCCTCTAAGGATTATCTTCCTAGTATATTGTCCCATGACCCAGGACTGTGTTCTCTCCTAACTTGCCAAGCTCCATAGCATGCTGTATAAGACCTTTAATGATCTGGCCACTGCCATATTTTCTAGCCCCATCTACCGCCCACCTGATCCTGACATTCATACTCTAGCAGTACTAATCTACTTGAAAGGACTCATCATGTTCTTCCACGCCTCTATGCTTTTACATGTGCTGTGGTTTCTTTTTTCTCTGGGTCTTGTTTGGTAAAGCACAATTCCTTTTTTAAAACCCATCTCAAATGTTTCTTCTGGGACATCTTTCATGACATTGGGCTCTCCAAATTAATAATAATAACAGCAATAACAGTAACAACAATAGTATTAATTGTAATATTAATAATGTGTGTCTAATTCATCTCCGACTCCTCCCTAGCCCTCATGCCCTCAGGTAAAGGTGACAATAGGGAGTAACAGGGATTTGAGTGGAAGGATATATGTCCTGAAAGCACTTTCATTCAAATTAAAAAACAAAACTGTATTCTACTCAGATGATAACATTCTATGGAAAGGATTCAATTAGTTGTTATTATGAAACCGTTGGTGTATCACATTATGGATGCTTAAAGGTTTGTCCGCTGAAATTTAGTTTATTTCCTACCCGAGAGATGTAAGAGAGATGACAGTGTCCCTGGGCTATATTAATAGTTTATTTTATTATGACTTATAAAATAGATATTTTATTAATGGTTTCTACTCAAGAGTCATTGAAGGGCAAAGGCAGAGATGCTGTAGATGGATGGAAACATGGAAGGGGTTGGGCTGAATTTATCCTTTTTAGCTTGTGTTTTTCTCTTACTGTTTTTTATCCAGTGCCCACTACCATTTAGTTCTCTGACATTTATATCCATCAGCATGTATGCAGATGCACTGTGTGGTAGAGCACTGCAGCCTGAGGAGTAGAGTGAGTTCTACTAAGGAATGGCAAGAGGCAAGGGTTAAAACAGAGTTTCTCCTTTGCTCAGTTTGCTTTAACTCTCAGGAAGAGATAATGGAATGGGCAAAGAAGGATACATGTTTGTCTTAGCTTTGCTGCCATAACAAAATACCATAGACTGAGTGGCTTAAACAACAGAAATTTATTTTCTCCTAGTTCTGGAGGATGTAAAGTCCAAGATCAAGGTACAGGCTGATTTGGTTCCTGGTGAGAACCCTCTTCTTGGCTTGTAGACTGCTGCCTTCTCTCTATGCCCTCACCTGGCTGGGAGAGAGAGGGATAGAGAGAGGGCAGGCTCTCTGATAATCTTTTCTTCTAAGGGCATTAATCCCATCATGATGGCCCTACCCTCATGATACATCTAATCCTAATTATCTCCCAAAGGCCCCATCTCTAAGTACAATCTCTTTGGGGGTTAGGGCTTCAACATACTAATTTTAGGGAATATAATTTAGTTCATAGAAGTGTATTAGTCATTTTCTGGTGACTTTCTTATATCTTAAGATTTTCACCATTATTAATAATGCTCTGGAGACTCTTCCCAGAATAAGAAAGGTTTTTCCTCCCTTAAGTTTTATATGTGACCGTGGTTACCAGATTTTTAAAAATAAGAACTCCAGATGTCATAGTAATAATTTCCAGACATCACAGTCTTTCCTCACAGATTATGTTACTTTGGCTTCAGTAAAGTTTTTCCCCCTTTTCTGTTCCACTTCCTCTCCCCTCTTCCAGGAACCCTTTTATGCTCTTGTTATTGCTACATCGGTTTTAGTGTAGGCTTTTTTTTGCAGGTGGAGACCACGTGGCTTTGCAAGGCCAGAGTTAATGAAGATCTTACACAATTCACTCGATGATTCTTTTAAACGCCTTATTTATCCTCTCCTCTGTAGAGAGTTCAGGTATGTATCTTGTCTTATTTAATTTTATGTACTGTTTATTATTATTTATGCTAATAGACCCATTAAAGCATGAAGTAAGTATTTGTTGATCCACTAACCCATCCGGAGAACTGAGTCAGGATCACAAAGCAATTATAGTTAAGCGTAGATTTCAATCTGTAGAGGCATTCATATGCGTAGACCACCAAACAGAGGTCTTAATTATAATGTACTTTTCAAATCTTGACCAGTTAATGTGTACCCCTTCCAGTCCTACAAAACCAGTTTTGCAATTTGACAGCCAAGACAAACAAATGGTTTTATTGATGAGAGATTTAGCTTGGGATAATAAACTAAGAAGTTAATGGAGAATTTAGTTGGAAACAGTTTTTGGAGGTAAGAGAACCAAAAACAGCATAAGAAGTTCATCATGTGCTCAGTGGGGCACATGATGAATTTATTCTATGAATTTATTACTATGAAGAGAGAAAGCTAATACATCTTTTTAATTCTAAATGGGAGTTATTTAGGTGAATAATTATCAGCAGTGATGAGCACATATTAGAGGAGATGATTAAAGTGACCATCTAAATGAACTCATGGAAGGACTAAGAGTTACAAAGAAGAACTGCAAAAGAGCTGAGGTGCAGATTGTGGGTTTTTGTAGGGGAAGAGATGGAAAGACGTTTGAGGAGGCAAAAACCCTCTTTCCTGCTTATCTCTAGCCTTTGTCTTTGTAGTCAATCTTCAAATCAGCCATTCCCTCATATATTCCTTCCTATGTGTTCTAGACTTTCTTCATTCGCTCTTATTTATGGATTTCAGCAAGCGTTGCTTGAAAACTGTAGATTTCTAGCCATCTCTTCAAGCTCACTATAGTTGATAGCAGCCTTTATAATGTTTGCCTGTTTTTCTTTTACTGGACTTGGCCATTGACTTTGGAGGTGTTGACAACAGGGACTGAGGGGGTACTACTAAAAAAGACACACAGTTTTTTTGACCAGCTTCTTTGTATCAAAGTCATTCATTCTCTTGATTCATCCTTCATAGCTCAGTTGTCCCTTAACAATATTGTTTCTTTTCGAATCCTATTTCAAGTCTGTGCGAGGTTACATCTCTTGCTTTTGAGTGCTGGGGCATAAAATTTAAAAATAAGGGGTTTTGTTCATAAGGAAAAAGAGAAAGTTACCTTGTTAAAAATTTCATTTCCTCTTGTTTTTCTTTATCTTGGTTTTTCATGTTGCATATAATGTCCAGTAGTGCTTTTGACATTTTTGCATACATTTGACTTGAGTAGCTTCACTGCCTATGGGATGATTTCATTGAGATTTACTGTAAGCAATTTGGTGTGGGATTGTTTAATGTATAATCCTTCTCTGACTTCTTTTAGCAGTGAGCAAACAAGAGCACTTTTCTTTTCTTTCTCTAAAATGCCTGTGGTTAAAAAAATATATCTTATTTTAGTCTGTAAGTTGGTTTGCAGACATTGTCTGCAGATGTGTCTCTTGATAGAAATACTTGTAATTACCCGAACAGCAATTGAGGGAGAAAACTCCCAATTGAATTTTCTTTAAAGAAAATTACTTCAATTCTCTAATTAAAAAGAAATTTGTCCTAATGTAGAAAAATGGAAAGAATCAGTAAAACACTGAGGAAAAAAACCCACAAAATTTTACTTCCTAGAGATAATCACTGTTAACCAGATTTTTCTCCATTCATGTGTGAGTATTTAAAACAATCATACAGACTATATTATTTTGCAGACATTTGATTCAGTTGACTATATACTATGCAGTCTACTTTGGATTTCTTATTTCTGTAACTATCAAGATGATTCATCCCTGTGTTGTTTTTCACACCTACCTCTTTCATCAGTTCTACATTGTCAGTTACCAAGTGCTGCCCGTTTTCCCTTCCTTTATTATACCTTGAATTTTGCCGCTTCTTGATCTCTGTGGTTACTGTTTTAGTTCAGGATATGATAATTTCTTGTCTGGATTACTGCTCTAGGGTCATAGATGATCCCTGTCTTTGTTTTGCCATACTACACATTTCATATTGCCATCCTAACACTCCCATCTGGTTATATCATGCTCTTCTACTTAAAATTCTCCAGTGGCTCTTCTTTGTCTCTAGGATTAAATCCAAGCTCTTTAGAAGATCATGCATAGCCTTTTGTGGTCTGATTTCATCTTGGCTCTACAGCCTTGTGTTTTGGTATTTCTTTTTACTTTAGCATATGAAATTACTTGCTTTTTCTATAATGAGTCATGAGTCTTTACGTATGGCATTGCCTGCAACATTTTCTCTGTGCCTTCACTCTATTCTCCCTGCCTTTGTTTGCTTAACTCTAATACTTATTCTTCTTGATTCACCTAAGAAGGCATCTGTTTTAGAAAGTTTTGCAGTTTAGGTGTCCGTCCCATATGTTCTCATTAGCATAGCACTTACCATTGTTTATACTTATCTGATTATTTTCTGTTTTTTGCACTGTACAGTCGTATTCAGAGCAGGGATCTTGTTTTTTTCAGCTTTGTATCTTACACTGATCATGGTACTTTATATAAGACTGACAACAAACATTCGCTTTATAAATAAAGTTAAAAGTGAA
The DNA here is from genome assembly GCF_964656455.1 of Halichoerus grypus. Lineage (NCBI taxonomy): Eukaryota > Metazoa > Chordata > Mammalia > Carnivora > Phocidae > Halichoerus > Halichoerus grypus. Next base: position 72,703,331 of record NC_135721.1, read on the forward strand.
GATTTAGAAATACCTATCGTGATACTTTTCATGTTGCTTAGCTGAAGGCGGGAGAATGACAATGAAAAGAAGATGAGAGAAAGCCTTCAGAAATTGACTCGACAGAAAAGCAGACACTAGTTAGCTTCAGATATGTAGATAATTCTACCTCAGCACTGATAAGAAATGTACTTTGAATGGTTTTTGTACTGGCAGTTTTCTTGTGGCCATGGCATGAATGTCTTTACCTGTTCTAATGGAGAAGACATACTTTTTATGTCTTCTTATAAATTTCATAAGAATTTCAGGAGATAATATGTTAAGAGCTTTTGTTAAGAAGATGAATGGTGTTAAGGGGCACCTGACTGGCTCAGTCAGAAAAGTGTGTGACTCTTGATCTCTGGGTCGTGTTTTCGAGCCCCACGTTGTGTGTAGTGATTACTTAAATAAATAAATATTAAAAAAAAAAAAGAAAGAAAGTGAATGGTGTTAAAACTTAGTTTCTAAATGCCTTTAAGTTCATTATAGGCATATATTTTTATCCTAGAAAAAGTTTTAAAATTAGACTTTTAATAACTTCTCTGGAGAAAACCTGGGAAATTATGTGCATGAAGCATGGTTCTGGACTGATAACTAATATCCTTGGTCATGTCACATCTCTGTGAGAATGACAAGGTGGGGGCTAAATGTGGGGAACTGAACAGAGTGAGAAGATGACATTGAGATTTGTATAGGTGAAGTGTAAAAACTATGTACTGATGGAAGAGACTACTTAGGATTCGATAATTTATCACTAATTTTGTGTTTGTATTTTTAATCAGCTGATAAACTTTAACTTGACTTCCTATATGATGTCTAGGTCTTTATATACTCTGTTTCTTTCGCATACACAGATATTTATACATATAGATTTTGTATATAAAGAGTTGATAGAGAAAGAATGTAGGTATGACAAACTCAGATTTGCTTCAGAATTGTTTATGGTTTCATATATTACTGCAATTAGCAAAAATAGGCTCAGTATAATTTTATATATGGTGTTTTCTCCTTTATTTTGTTATAATAATTATTCCTGTGAGGAATAGGTGTATGGAATGAATTCTGTTCTTTTTCAGGAAGAAACTTTAGGTGAATAAAAAACTAAATTCTTTCTCTTTTTCCTTTTATTTTTTGGTTTCTAAAGAGCCAAACTAACATCAGATGCAGAGAAGGAATCAGTAATGATGTTTGGACGGAACCTTCGTCAGCTCCTTTTAACAAGCCCTGTTCCAGGGCGCACCATGATGGGAGTGGATCCTGGTTACAAACATGGTTGCAAATTGGCTATAATTTCTCCTACCAGTAAGGACATCTTTCAGCTCTTCAATTAAAAGTTGTTTGGTTGGTCATAAGTTTCACATCATACATATTGTGAGGATTTGAAATAATGTTAATTTTCAAGGCTTAGAAAATGGTTTTCTCACATACAGCAATGTGGAAGCCAGAAAACCAAACTTCATATTTGTCTTATTTGTTGATCAAAAATCTCAACATATTACTATCATTTATGCCCTTCCCTATGTCACTGTGGAGATGTTGAAGATTAACCAGGCTCAAGTTTTACTATTCCCCCATTAACTTCTGTTTATTGTAGTGTATTATATATGATGCATTTTAACTCTGTGTACTTTAAGTACCATTTTTATTGTTTTGCCCATTTTTCCCCCTTATTTACTATCTACCCTTTCTATGGCTTTTCATTTCTTGCTGCATTTCTGTGTTTACATTTGAGATCATTTTCTCTCTGCCTGACCCTCTAACCTGTTACATTTAATATGGGGTCAGCTGGTGACAAATTGTGTTAGTTTTTGTCTAAAATGTTTCTGATTTGCCCCCCTTTCTGAAGGATATTTTTGTTGGGCATAGAATTCATGATTGGCAGTTATTTCCAGTACTTTAAAGGTGTCATTTCATTTTTTGTTTCTGTTTTTATCCCCCTCTTGACTACTACACTTTTTGTTGAGAATGAGAACTCAACCAAAAATCTTATTATTGCTCTTTTGAAGAGCTCTTTTGATGTCTTTTTCCTCGGACTGCTAAAATTTTCTCTCTTGGTTTTCAGAGGTTTTCTTATGATGTGCTTAGCTCTGTGTGTGTGTGTGTGTGTATGTGTGTGTGTTGTGTGTGTGTGTGTTGTGCATTTGGTTTTTTTAGCATGAATTCTCCTTGGGATTTTTAGAGCTTCTTGCATTTCTTTCTGGAAATCCAATTACATGTATATTAGACCTTTCAACTTCCTTTTTCTTCTGTTTTTCATTCTTTTATTTTATACTGTGTCTTTATGTTAATTAAGCCTCTATTCTGCTGTGTCTGATCTGCAGTTAAAGCTGTCCATTGAGTTCTTTATTTAAATTATTATGTTTTCAAGTTTTTGAATTTCCATTTGGTACTTATAAAAAATAGATTTCAGTCCTATAATGAACTTCACTTTAAATTTTTTTGAGCTTTTATATTTTTCTTATTTTTACCTTATAGCTCTCTTATTACATTTATATTATTATATTATGCACTATTACTATATATTATTATGTATTACATATATATTACATATATTATATACTATTATATTTATTGTTCTTGTGTTTCTTTTGGTTTAGATTTTTCTTTCTGAAATAACTTTTTTCTTAAATGATTTTATTTATTTATTTGAGAGAGAGAGAGAGAGAACATGAGAAAGAGAGAGAGCACAAGCAGGGGAGAGAGGCAGAGGGAGAGGGAGAAGCAGGCTCCTCGCAGAGCAGAGAGCCCGATAGGGGACTCAATCCAAGGACCCTGGGATCATGACCTGGGCTGAAGGCAGACGCTTAACTGACTGAGCCACCCAGGTACTCCTGGAATAACTTTTTCATGTCTACTTCAGTTTTGAGTTCTCTCATGTTATTTCTGGGGTTTTCTAATTCTGATTTATGTTATTCTCATTTTCTATGATTTTTTTTTATAGCTCATTCTTTAGGTTACAATTTTTCTCTGTGTTTTGTGGACACATCTTTCTGTAAGGACATACTAGTCTTTTTTTTAATTTACTGTTTTAAAAAATACTCATTCTATATGGAATTTGACTGTGATCCTTTTCTGTTGCTTAGGTTTACATAAAATTCATTTTCCCCAACTTTTAGGATAGAAGACCAGGTCAGGAAAGGTTTTCTAGCAGTATATTTCTAGAACTATCCCTTCTTTTTTCCCCAAATTATTGGTGTCGGGGGGGAAAGCACTGTAGTATCTATATGAATAAAGAGATAGTCTTCTACTTTCTGGAATCTGTTTTCCTGATACTTTCTCTCTTTTACCTGGACTTCTTTTTCCTTTGCCCATTTTATCCTTATCTTGTTCAGTGGGGATATAATTCCCAACAATTTCTCTTCAGTTGGGGTTTTTGTCTTGAAAAGGATATTCTGCCTGTTAGTTTCAAGAGTTCATAGAGATTAGAATTGTCCAGTCCTTCCTGAACTCAGTGGGCAGTCTTTCTACTGACCTATAAATTGTAGTATGCAGAGGTCTTTCCCACACTACAGGGAAGTACCTTTTGATATTTTTTGGTCCATGAGATACTTCATTGCTTGTCTCTTCTTGCTCCCACAGAAATGCCAATGCATGTAGGTCTTGATAGTTGCATTGTTCCCACTTGATCATCTTTTGAGTTTTGTGAATGCTTTGTTACAGATAGCCATGGATTTTTGGTTTTGCTGTCCTAGTTGCTCTGTCTTTTTATTATACTATATATTTTTACAGTAAGTGGGAAGACTACTTTGCCAATGTTTTTTCCTGCATCTGTTGAGATACCATATGTATTTGTATTTGGATATATTATTTGTATTGCTTGCAGGATGACTTCTTAAAAATACTGTATGCACTCCCACATATATATGTCTGTATCTTCATTCTGTTTTGGTAAGACATTTCCAAGAATTTATCCATTTCAACATTTAAATTAACATGAAGTTGTTTATAATAGTCTTTATATCTTTTTAATCTGTGCTGAAGCTCTAGTAATATCCTCTTTTCATTTCTAATATGATTTATTTGTATCTTCTTTTTTTTATTTATCTGTGTCTTCTTTCTTTTTCTTGATTGGTATTGCTAAAAGTATGTGTTTTTCTTAAGTGATTTTTTAAAAAATTTTATTTTATTATGTTATGTTAATCACCATACATTACATCATTAGTTTTTGATGTAGTGTTCCGTGATTCATTGTTTGCATATAATACCCAGTGCTCCATTCAATACGTGCCCTCTTTAATACCCATCACCAGGCTAACCCATCCCCCCACCCCCCTCCCCTCTAGAACCCTCCAGTTTGTTTCTCAGAGTCCATAGTCTCTCATGGTTTGTCTCCCCCTCTGATTTCCCCCCTTCATTTTTCCCTTCCTACTATCTTCTTCTTCTTCTTCTTTTTTTTTAATGTATAATGTATTATTTGTTTCAGAGGTACAGGTCTGTGATTTAACAGTCTTACACAATTCACAGCGCTCACCATAGCACATACCCTCCCCAATGTCTATCACCCAGCCACCCCATGCCTCCCACCCCCCACCACTCCAGCAACCCTCAGTTTGTTTCCTGAGATTAAGAATTCCTCATATCAGTGAGATCATATGATACATGTCTTTCTCTGATTGACTTATTTCGCTTAGCATAATACCCTCTAGTTCCATCCACGTCGTTGCAAATGGCAAGATTTCATTTTTATTGATGGCTGCATAATATTCCATTCACATTTGCTTTATCCATTCATCTGTTGATGGACATCTTGGCTCTTTCCATAGTTTGGTTATTGTGGACATTGCTGCTATAAACATTGGGGTGCACGTACCCCTTCGGATCACTACATTTGTATCTTTGGGGTAAATACCCAGTAGTGCAATTGCTGGGTAGTACGGTAGCTCTATTTTCAACTTTTTGAGGAACCTCCATACTGTTTTCCAGAGTGGCTGCACCAGCTTGCATTCCCACCAACAGTGTAGGAGGGTTCCCCTTTCTCAGCATCCTCGCCAACATCTGTCATTTCCTGACTTGTTAATTTTAGCCATTCTGACTGGTATGAGGTGGTATCTCATTGAGGTTTTGATTTGGATTTCCCTGAAGCCAAGTGATGTTGAGCACTTTGTCATGTGTCTGTTGGCCGTTTGGGTGTCTTTGGAAAAATGTCTGTTCATGTCTTCTGCCCATTTCTTGATTGGATTATTTGTTCTTTGGGTGTTGAGCTTGATAAGTTCTTTATAGATTTTGGATACTAGCCCTTTATCTGATATGTCATTTGCAAATATCTTCTCCCATTCTGTCGGTTGTCTTTTGGTTTTGTTGACTGTTTCCTTTGCTTTGCAAAAGCTTTTTATCTTGATGAAGTCCCAATAGTTAATTTTTGCCCTTGCTTCCCTTACCTTTGGCGATGTTTCTAGGAAGAAGTTGCTTAAGTGATTTTTAACGTTAAACTTTACCAGTCCTCTCCATTATATATATGTTTTTTTATTTCGTTAATTTCTGCTTTTAACTTCATAATTTCCTTCCTTCTACTTTCTTTGAGATTATTCTCTTGTTCTTTTCATAGCTTCCTAAGTTGGTCACTTAGCTCATTATTTCTGTTCTTGAGGTCTTTACCCTCAAATGTTGAATATATTTTTCACTGAAATATAATATAATATAATATAATATAATATAATATAATATATAGAGAAGCACACAAGTCATAAATATGCAGCTTAAGAATTATACCTATCTACATTCACATATCTACACCCCAAAAGAAGAAATAGAATCATATTACAACATTGCCTGGCATTTGGTACATATTCAGTAAATGTTAGCTTGATGTTATGTGCTATTAAAAACATTTATCTTTTAGGTGTCATGGCATATAATCTGGTTAATATGATTTTGTTAATAATAAGTAGCAAAGTAGTGTCCTTATAACTTTGGAAGTAACAAAATTTCAGAGTGCTTTGGGAGAATCTGATTTAGTGAATATGAATGATTCATCCTGCATTTTAAAAGACAAAGCAGTTCCCTTTTCTGGTATAAATTACTTAAGCATATCATCTTTGTGTTGTGTTTTGTAATTTCTTACAAAATTGGCTTATTCTTTTCATTTTCTCTAAGGTCAGATACTTCATACTGACGTGGTTTACTTGCATTGTGGACAAGGCTTCCGAGAGGCAGAGAAAATAAAGAGGCTTTTGCTGAATTTCAAGTATGAACATAAGTAACCTTTTGAGTACTTCACTGGCTCAGCCAATCAGAGATACCTTTGAAGCTCCTAATTTGGAGGGAGGGATTAAGGGAAGTGCCTTGGTGAGAGAGAAGGAATCATGTAAAACAATGCTGGGGCAAATTGCTGGAGAACTCTACATTTGGAGACTCCGGAGGGATGCTTCTCCCTTCCTCTGCCACCTTCACTAAACAAAGGTGGTAATATGAGCAAAAGTGAGCATTGAATTCTTTTATTTGGGCTTTCTCTCTCTCTCTCTCTCTCTCTCTCTCTGCCTCCCTCCTTCCCTTCCTCCCTCTTTCCCTCCCTTCCTTCCTTCCATTCTTTTTTATGGATCTGAGGAGTGGATGTGATAGTAGTTTGAAGCTTCAGAGATTATTTGGCAACATATCACATAATTCAGTCATGATGTCTTTATTATGGCCTAGAATGCTCCAGAGTTTCTTATCTATGTGTAAATTTGGTTCCTTCTAGATGGGAAGAAAGCTGACTGTTCTTGATTGTATGACAGTAAAATATTTCTCCATTGCTTCCCATACCAAATGCAGGGGCATTGTCCTTTATTCTATAAAAGTCTGTGCCTCCATTGTGAAATAGTGGAGATGTTGCTTGGCTATATGAGAGAATAAGATCATCGTATGATAGTATTTGTGCATTCTGTGCATTTTCTCCTGATTGATTTAGAAGCATGCCTTGAGCTCATTCCATTTCTCATCTTGTTTATCCCTTGCAGCTGCAGCACGGTGGTGATTGGAAATGGAACTGCCTGCCGGGAAACAGAAGCTTACTTTGCTGACCTGATAATGAAAAATTACTTTGCACCACTGGATGTTGTTTACTGGTAAGGATATTAGGAATGTTTGTTTTCTTTGAGAAGCAAAGGAACTTCTACACTTCCTTCTGTGATGAATTCTCTCTTCTTTTTTTATAATATCCATCTTCTTTGCCTGCAAAACACCTTCTGCTGTTCACAAGCGCTTTGTAGGACAATGTAAAGTGTCTGTCTCCTAGAGAAATTTGAGTTTCAGTATCCTAAAGACTCCCACAGAAATAGCAAGATAGGACTTACTTGCGTTCATGGGGTTTTCTAGGTTGTACCTTGTGTGAGGGCTCTAATTAACTACAAACTAGTACATAGGACTGTGGATAACTTAGCTTTTTTCTCCCAAAGTTCTGATGCGTATAAATTGGTTTTCAGAACTGACAGCCAAGGATATTACCAATTAAAAGCACTTCTGATATTCCTTTCTTGTTTGTGTCTTCATTGCAAGCTTTCATTTTATATAGGCATCCACTTAACTTCTGAATAGCTTTGGCTTAGCATGACCCATTTCTCTAGTCCTTCCCCAGATCTGTAGTAGTTCTGCTTTCATTCACCTTCGTTTCCTTACTTTCCCTTTAGACCTCAGGTAGCCAGGCTTACCTTTTTCTTTTCTTTTCCTTTTTAAGATTTTACTTATTTATTTGACAGAGAGCACAAGTAGGGGGAGCAGGAGAGGGAGAAGCTGGCTCTTTGCTGAGCAGGGAGCCCAACGTGGGGCTTGATCCCAGGACACTGGGATCATGACCTGAGCTAAAGGCAGACAGTTAAACCACTGAGCCACCCGGGTGCCCTCAGGCTTACCTTTTTCAAACTACAGTAGAATATTAAGTTCTTAAGGGTTTAATTCTACGACAGAAGATAATTACAATAGCTGATATCTAGGGAAGAGTGCACAAGCACCATCTTCCACTGCTATAAGTCAACTGATGAGTATGTGACTGACAAGATCAACAAACAAAACCCAACACAAGAAGAAGAATCCTAAGATCCATGGAGGTAGGCCAAAAGAGGAGGACTTGTATTTAGTGTAGTGTTCCATAGGCCAAGAGTATAATCAAGATGTCAGGAAAACAAATGCAGGGTAACCAAAGGGGATTAGGAGGTCAGGGAAAAAGAAAAAAGCTGTAGGTACCACAGGCCATGGTTCAGGAAAGGACCAGATTGAAAAGTCCACCTCAGCTTCCCCTGCCCCCCTTCTTGTTCAGGATGGTCTGGGGAATACTGTGGATCTTACCTATACTGGGAACTGTGCACATGCATCCAATCCTTTTGAGAACCTGGTACAAGGACCCGATATAGCTGATTCAGTTTATTTCAGGCAACTTGTCTGATTTTTTTTTTTTAACTTGTTCATGTTAATTTAATATGAATATCTTGGGTACATTTGTAGTGCTTATAAATAGAACTTTCAGATCATTAAAATATTAAATGTGCCTAGTGTGCTAGTATGATTTGCTGTTTTCAATCCTCTGGCACATAGTAGGCACTCATTTTGTTTTTTGAATATCTGAATATTTGTTTCCATTCATGTTAAATTATTATACTTGATTATTTTCTGCTTTTGTCCTGGTTTTTCCTTTTGTAAAAAAATAGTGTTTTTTGTGTAGCAGTGGTAACATTTATTGAAATGTAGAAATGGCTAGCTCCTTATGAGACATTTATGCTTATGAGCAATGTATCTAGTTTCTCCTCCCACATTGAAACCTTCTTAAATCAGGGGATCATGTTTTATTTATCTCTGCCTCCTTCCCATTAAACATAACATCTGTACTTATAGGTCCATCTCAACAAATTAAGGTTTAAATTATTTTTAATCAGATAAATATTTTCAAGCTATTGACCAGAATTACAATATGGAACAACTGTAGAAAACTTCCCCTCAGCTTAACACTCTGGTAAATCTATGACTTACCGTTTTCTCTCTTTTTTCATTGATAGAGAAATTTGCATTTGGTAGATTAGAGATTATATTTTGCCCAAGATAAATGATAATTTTGAAATAAAAAATATTGCATGGTTAGAGTTATATATTTATTTAATGAACTGTGAAAGAATTAAAAGGACTCTTTAACGTTTGCCTTCTTATATTTCAAACTATGGTTGGCACACTTTACGCTGATAGTAGAAGCATTGCTAGAAATCACAGCATTGTGTGCGTTCTGTAGAATTACATGAGATCACATAAAAACCTGGGAGCAGCAAATGGAAAAGAAAATTTTGTGCTGTTAATTCAGACCCTGCACTTTATGTTTCTTCCCTGAAAGCTACAGTATACAAGTGAGTTTGAGCAGGCAAACATAGAAAATAAGAGAAAAGAAATTAATTTTGCTCCCAATGCCCTAGATCATTAGGATAATAAAAGAATTAGAAAATAGAGTAACCTGAGGAGGTGCGGTGTGTGATGAGAGAATGAGAAAAGGGAACAGGTGCTGTGGGAGAGGCGTGGGGTTATGGGTTTGAGGTTAGATGTAGCAGGCTTGGCCCTTGAAGCATGAGCAGACGGCTAGATCATATTAGCAAAAGAGGGTCAGTGCTGGACATCTGTAAAGTACATATTGGACCTCTCTCTTCTTTCATTCCAGGAGGGTACCAACCATTTAATAGAAAGAAAATATAAGTTAAGGAATCGTAATTTTGTTGCTTGAGATTAGTTGTTGTATCTTCCAGAGTTTAACTTAATTGCAGGGAGTAGCTTGAGCCTCAAAGGGTTAACTCCTTTGTGAAAAATGTTTAAGAGTGAAGCTAATGAAACTCTTGCCTTAAAATTAGAAAACAAACATTATTTCTTTAAAGGTATTAGTAATATTATTTCAAATTGGAAAACACAGATAAGTGATAGGCTCTTCTATTAGCTCAATTGTTATTTATAGTTTAGCATATTTCTAGATTGTGTGTGTTATAAAAAGAAACTCACACTGTACATGTTTTACAGCATTTCCCCTACTTAATACACTCCCATGCCAATAAATGGACTTTACAAAGTCATTTAAAATTACTATGGATAAACTTTTATATGATCTTATATTTTAGTCATTCCTCATTGTGTGACACTGGCTTTTTCTAATCATCACCATTATCAGCAAAGCTATAATAAATGTTTCGTGCTTAAATCTTTGCACATACCTTTATTGCTTTCGAATCCATTCCAAGAAGTAGACTACAGGTTTAAAGAGGTACCTTACCACTGCTCCTAAACTGCAGAGTGCTTAATTACCAAACCCAATCTATTACTGAGATTATTTCCATGCTATTTCTCCCTCTTCTCAGCATGTTGGCTAATTTGGGATGTCTTTACTTAAAAATATTTATATTATAAGTCCGTATAAAAGTCCAGATGAAGAGGGAAAAAAATAAAGCACTTCTTAGTGTGAAATATATTTAAAGAATATAGAACCTCTATATACAGTTTGAGGAAGAATAAAATGATTGTCCTTGTTCCCAGCTTTTAGGCTCCTTGTGTGTTTTTTCCTTGGAGTGCCTCTACCCCATGTAATCACTGTCTTGGGTTGTATGAATTATTGCTTGTTTGAGAAAATTAATTTTCAAACTGTGTATTTGTAGGGCTTTTGAAGTATATTGCCGTGCTGTCTTCCAGAATGACTATGCCAATTAATATTCTTACCTACAGTGTCTCTGCTCACCTTTCTCTGGGACCTTGAGTATTATTACGATGCATGTTTGTTCTATCATTTTTCTTTTAATTGCATATTGATATCCCAGCAGTACTGCTTCTTAATGAATTGTGTAACCTTGGACAAATTACTTAACCTCTCTGTATTTCAGGTTCATCATCTGTAAAAGGGGATGATAATAGTACCTATTTTACAGAATTATTGTGAAGGTTAAATGAGTTAGTATATATAAATTGTTTAGAACAGCACTTAGCATATACTTGCTATTATTATTAATGAAGTCAAATATATTTTTGTATGCTCACTGGCCATTTCTGAATTGTTTTGTGTATGTGTGGATGGCTTATGCCCTTTGCTCATTTTTTTTCTGTTGGAGGTTTTTGTCTTGTTCATAATGTTTTGTAAATGTTTTTATATATTAATTATTGGTCCATTTGTTGTAATTTTTGCAGATTATGCAAGTAGTTTTCTCCATTTTGTATTTAAATTCAAGCTTTATTTTGTATAGAATCCTAAATTTTATCTTTTTAAGATTTATCTGTCTTTTTCTTTATGGCTTTTGAGTTTTTTATTAATCTTGAGTCTAGAATATTAGAAAGTTTATTAGTTTTTGTAGAAAATAAGAACCTCCTATATGTCCAAGAATATCAAGTGATTTTTTTTTTTTTTTTAATGCAGGCTTCCCTCAAGTTTTTATTTCTCTAACTTTTCTTTAAGTCTTCTGACTTTTCTTTGTAAAGCCATAAAACCTTATTATCTTCTCAGTTACTGATATGGTTGCTTTGAAGCTTTTTATTCTCCAAGAAACCAAAAATTAACCAGAGAACCTTAATCAGCTTAGGTAACAGAAACAGAATAGAAAGCTGTTAATTAGTTTTGAGAGTAGTTTTGAAAAAAGGATGGATGCTGATTTTTCCCTTTCTTTCTGAAGGCCTTTATTGCCAGCTGCAGTGTTTTGTAAACAGCAGAGCCACCTGATTTCTTCCCTTTCCTCCCTTCCTCTCCCTCCTCTTCCCTTTCTCCTTCCTCATTTTCCTTCTCCTTCCCTCCCTCCTTTTTCTTCTTTAATTCTCTTGTTTGGTTACACCATATTTTAGTCATCTGTTGACAACTGGTTATTTTCGATTTTTGATGTATCTTCAGTTTTAAACCTATGAGTATAGACTAATCAGCTGTATTTTCGGTACTTATTTGCAGGCACATTTAGTATGGGATTTGTCTATAACCCATTTAAAGTTAACTTTTATATATGATATGAAGTTCTTTTTTTGCATATGACTGGATTATTCCAGTACCATTTGTGAAAGGTTTTCCTTTCCCCATTGAGCTGCTTTGGCATGTTCATTGAAAATCAACTACCATATACATGTGAATCTATTTCTGGAGTCTGTTCTGTTTAATTGATCTATATGTCTTAACACTAATAAGTCATTAAATTAGGTAGTGTAAGTCCTTCAATTTCATTCTTCTTTTTCAAAATTGTTTTGGCTATCGTAGGGCTCTTATGCTTCTACATAAACTGTAGAATCAGCCTTTCAGTTTCTACAAATGGTCCTGCTGCGATTTTGATTGGGATTAAATTGGCTCTGCAATTTAATTTGTGGAGAATTGACATCCATCCATGTAATTTTTTTTTTTTTTTTAGTGTTGTTGACACATGATGTTACATTAGTTTCAGGCACACAATATAGTGATCCAACAAGTGTACATTATGCTGTGCTCATCATGAGTGTAGCTACCATCTGATTCAATTTTTAACTTCAGTTATGATTTTCATTTCCAGAAGCTCTGTATTTTTTCAGATTCACTTGATCATTCTTATGGTCTTTTGTTTTTCCTGAATATATTTTCACACCTATCTTTTATTTCCTTAACCATACCAACCATTGCTGTTTTATAGTTTGTGTGATAATTCTAGTATTGAAAATCCTTGGAAGTCTATTTCTGCTATCTGTTGTTACTGCTGGTTCTGCTGCTTTGTTTCCTCTTCAGTTAATTTTTATTGAAAACTCCTTATTTTCATGGAACTTTATCTGTGGGAATTCACTGAGGCCTACGCTGATTGTGAGACACTCCAAAAAGGATTTGCATTTGTTTCTGTCAGGCTCCTGTAGACACTACGAGCTTGGAATCAGAAAGTCAGCGGGTGAAAGTCAGCTTCAGAAATCAAGGTTCCCACATTCACTTCACCTTTTTTAGGTTGAGTATTTCTTTCTTGCCAACTCACTTTTTAAATAAGAAGATGTATTACATCTAGGACTTCTCATTGTTTTCAATAAAATAGACATTTTAGGTCCAGGTAACTGATCTTCCATATTACTGGCAAACAAGGTCATAACTTTATTTTCTATTTTTGTTTCCCCCCTCCACTTGATTTTCTATTTTTTATCTACTACTTTAAACTTAAAATTTGGTGTTTTCAGATATTGAAGACAAATAAAACATAAGGTAAAATTAGATGATCATTTTTAATCATCTAAATTTATACTTTTGAATTAAGAATTACTTGTTTCTTTTATTTGTTTACTTTATGAATGCTCACTGAAATGTGTATGACATTGTTCTCTGGCAATTTAGTGTTTTTTGTTTTTTGTTTTTTAAGTTTAAAAGAGGTTTTGAAAAATCTAGGAAAGTATGAAGAGGAAAATAAAAATAATTTGTAATCTCACCAGAGAATGGTATCAACATTTTTATATATTTTATTTATGTATTCATTCATTCCACAAGTATTTATCATGTGTAAATGTTTCATTGAATGAGATGGACTCACTCAGTAAGGTGCAAGAAGAAGACAACTACTTACTTACTATCCCACTCCTAGTCAGCTCATGCTTGGAGTAGTTCTTCCATCCCTGGCTGGGATAAGGGTCTCTGCTCTTTCATTCCCTTTTAGTCTGGAGAACAGTCTCATTTCAACAATTGAAATATCTTCAAGGCTCCACATTTGATGTGCATTAATTTCTATGTCAGGTCTGTTTCACTCTGGGGAAACACCACTTCACTCTAGGGGTTTGTAGGGGCATGGTTAGCTTCCTCACTCTTCCCTCCTTGTTATTGTTCCCTTTCTTCCCAACTCACCAGCTGAATTTTCAGATTCCTTTAAGTATAGTCTTCAGAGTTGTGAAGAGGTAAAAGGAGCCGTAATATTACACAGTGGGGACAGTTGCAGTCTGAGGATAGGGCCCTCTGGGTGGCCTACATGCAATTGCTGATTCATTCTTCCATGGGGAATTTTTGAAGTACTTGGTTTTTATTTTTGTTTCCTGAGATCTTCCCCAACAGGATCCTTGAATTGTTTCTGTGACTTGGCAGATATGTTCTCAGGCTGACCATGACCCTCCTTCAGTCCTGGGTTTCAGACAGACTGCTCTTGTCTGAATCACTTTCCTACTCAGTCATCTTGGACAGAATCTTTTTAGAGCTCCCTCACACTGCCTCCTGTAGGCCTGTTTGGTTCATACATCCTTGTCTTCTCTCAAAGGGGGATCAACAACTCATCCCTAGTATGGCTCTCTTCCTTTGTTATTCTCTCTCTCCCTTTCTCTCCCCTTCTCTCCCTTTCCTCCCCTCTCCCCTCATGCTTGTGTTTTCATCTGTTCTCTTTCTTGTGTCACACTCACATATTGGTCCCAGGCAGGCCCCTCTCACCTGGCACGGTGTGAGTGGGACATGCCTCCACATGAGATGTTCAGCAGCAGGAAAAATGCCACAGCATTCCAACAGTTTTCTTAAAGAAATGTTCTCTTTCAGCTCTAACACCCCTGTCCTTCTCCTCAAACACATATCCATTTTATAGGATGAAGTTGGGCGATTGCTCATGGTGGCACAACAGGCTTTTGGGACTTAAGCCAGAACAAAAACATCCCATTACACATGCTCTCATATGGTCAGCAAAGTACTATTAGCACTCAGACTATGTGGCAGGCGAAGTACTGTGCTGGGAGGTACTTGACTTGACTTCTTGATGCTTTTACCTAGTAGGGAAAACAGATGAAAATCTAAATGTATGTGTTTGTTTATATATATTATGCTAATTGGTGATGAATTCTCTATGGAGAATTAAAAGCAAGGTAAGAAGATAAAGTAACAAGTGCAGTTGTAGGTAGATCTAGATATAACATATATTCTTATCTCTTATGCTAGGAATTCTTTCCATGTGTTATGGTATCACCCAGGCTGAAGAAAAGCATGATGAGTTTATGCCCCTCATTTATCCGCATCCACATTCATGTCCTCATTATCCTCACCTTTCCATGTCATATGAGCTCTCTAGACCCATGGTTTTCACACTGTGGGTTGCAGTCCATTGGAGGAAGGTGACATCCGTATAGTGGGTCCCAATCAGCATTTAAAAAAAAAAAAGGATAAAAACTAGAGTGCATCTCTTGTTATTAAGTCTAGGTATTGTTCCATGAATATAGGTTTTGGGTACATACATGTATTGTGCCCTGGATTGTGATGTAAAGCATATTTTATTGTCAATAATAATCAGAAAAATTTGAAGAAATATTGC
This sequence comes from Halichoerus grypus, assembly GCF_964656455.1. NCBI lineage: Eukaryota > Metazoa > Chordata > Mammalia > Carnivora > Phocidae > Halichoerus > Halichoerus grypus. Next base: position 72,718,519 of record NC_135721.1, read on the forward strand.
TATATGAAGTCCGATATTTGAACCTTTAAAAATGCAAAGTTAAGGGGGCACTTGGGTGGCTCAGTCAGTTAAGTGTTGGACTCTGTATCTCAGCTCAGGACTTGATCTCAGGGTCATGAGTATAAGTTAAAGCCCTGTGTTGGGCTCCACAGCCTACTTAAAAAAAAAAAAAAAAGCAAAGTTAAGAGGTAAGATTATAGGAGTCCCTAATGAGAAGCTGGGAAACTCTTAGAAATATAATTCAGATTACCCTATAAAATTGCAAAAGATCCTCTTAGGGAAAGAAAATAGGGCAACAGTCCTCAACACATTGGGAAATGTAAGCTGGACTAATGTGCTCCACCACTAAAATTATGAACTACAATCCTTTCCAAATTCTCTGGAAAAAGTTAATGGATAGAATTTTCTCAATTAAAATTCCTCATGTCAAAGAAAACTTTCCAAACACTTCATTTACATATGTTAGTTTTTTGGTAATCTTCTTGCAAAGGAAAAGGCTTCTCTTAGGCCAATTCAGAGATTCACTCTTGGTAACAAAATTCTATAGGAAAATGAGAATGTAGGATAATTACACTAGAAAACAAAATAGTTTGGGTGACTGGTTTGCTAAGTCTTATACCCATTTAAGTATATGAAAATTGCTGACACATTCTGTGAAGAATGCTTCCCCCCCCCCCCATAGAAGAAGGCTGTAAATTACATTATACAAGAATGGTTCTTTGTCAAACCAAGTTTGGAGCAATTTTTATTTTACACTCATACATTTTTCTTAATTTGTCGACGTCTACTAGTATCTAGTATTTGATTTAGCCCTGTATATTCAATCATATGGTTTGAAATTCACCTATTTCATCATGTTCTGAATGGAGCATTTTGACTTCCAGGGGCTCTACCACCAGAAAAAGATGGGGAAGTAAATCAGTTTGTGTGTGTTGGCAGTAAACTTTCAGTCAATTGTATATTTTACAAGGTCAAATACAAAGCTGATAAAAAGTAAGTAACCAAGTGTGTGTAAAAGAAGAGTCACTGATCTGCCAAAAATAGTACAGGAAGACTAAGGTTCCAGGCCTGAATCCCTCTATTTATTGCCTCTCCACAAATGTTAAATATAGCATAAAAGATTTATAATGATTATCTTAGGAAAAAGAGAGTGAGGAAAGAGATCCCACTGCTTGTACATAATGTCATCCTCCTTATCAGGGGCTATCAGAAAGTAAAAGTGCTCTTCTTTTGATTGGCGAGATAGAATGATTTGGGGCTAAGAAGATAGAATAAAGATCACCAAAGAAAACCACAATGTAACTAAAATAGGGCATTAGTAAGAGTGTTTCCATTTCTCATTTCATCTTCTGGCGCAGATAAAATATTTTCTGGCGTTCTGGGTGTACTTGGGAATAAAATTTTGGTGCCACTGTTGGTTAATTATTAAGAAATTATGGAAGCTTGGAGAGGGGTGGATGGTATTTTAATGTTCCAAAGGGGAATAAAGATGCAAATGACTGTTGAGTGTCGATCTTGATCAGGCTATTATGAAATCAGAAAAGGATGGTTAATGAGCACCTAGGAAGGGACAATAGAACATATCTACTGGAAATCAGTGCACACTTTCTATAAATAAAACATTTTGGCTTTATCCCATTTCATTTTCTGTTTGGAAAACTAAAACTGGTAGGCACATCTAGATCTTAGCACAACTTTGAATAGTCTCTTGATACTTTAATGGAGAAACTAGAGAAATAGAGATTTGGTTACGTGGCTCCCGGAAGGATGTTGATTAGCTACTGGTTTGATGTCTGGTGTGAGGTCTCTAGGGGCTTGCCACAGACACTTTATTAGTTAACGTTCTGCTCAGTGATTTAGTCAAGATTTTCAGGTTTGCGGACATGGAGGTGTATTAGAATCAGGATCACAGACCTGTACCTCGGAAACAAATATATATTATATGTTAAAAAAAAAAAAAGAAGAAGATAGTAGGAAGGGAAAAATGAAGGGGGGAGAATCGGAGGGGGAGGCGAACCATGAGAGACTATGGACTCTGAGAAACAGGGTTCTAGAGGGGAGGGGTGTGGGGGGATGGGTTAGCCTGGTGATGGGTATTAAGAGGGCACGTATTGAATGGAGCACTGGGTGTTACACGCAAACAATGAATCATGGAACACTACATCAAAAACTAATGATGTAATGTATGGTGATTAACATAACATAATAAAATAAAATTAAAAAAAAAGAATCAGGATCAGGAAAGTTTTGGAAACACTTGAGTTGTTGAGCCCAATTTAACAAGATGAACTGGCACAGGGATAAATGACTTTTGTGATGTTAAAGGAATTTTCAGTAGAGATTTCAATGAGATGATTTCTAAGGTTTCCTTGAAATTTGACCATTGAGGATTCTATCAGAATAATGTGTAGCAGATCTCTTGAACCACCTGGATTTAATTTTTTGGTTTTGTTTTAAAGAAATTTGCTTCCCATCTAATCAATAAGCTTAGCTATGTGACGTAAGATATATCTAGCTATGTAAAGCTCATTATGTTGTGAAGTTAAAGTTATTTTATATGGAGGAAAAGTTGTTGTTGCTGTTATCTATTTATTTAATTAGTTATTTATTTTAAAGATTTATTTATTTATTTTAGAGAGCATGTGCATGCATGCAAGCAGGGGGAGGGGCAGAGGGAGAAAGAGAGAAAATCCCAAGCAGACTCCAGGCTGAGTGTGGAACCTAACACAGGGTCCAGTCCCAGAACTCCAAGATCATGACCTGAACCAAAATCAAGAGTTGGCCACCCAACTGATTGAGCCACCCAGGCCTCCCCCCTGTTATTTATTTTTGACTAGTACAATCATTTTTGCTTTTCATGTAAGATCAGTTTCATTGTATTTAAAAAGATTTTCTCCTCCATCTCCATTTTATAGCAGTGATGGAGGCCATGAATTAGATTTGAAACATGGGACACCCTAAAAGTGTTTTTTGGATATTAGTTTGAATACTATGCTTAATGACAAGTTAAGGTGATAGAATATTTGTCTCACTTCTTTCTACACTGATGGCTTCAGAAAATGTATTGTGATGTTTTAGGATTTTGTTGTCCTTCACCTATTGACTGATAATCCTCTTTCCATTTCTTTGACTATTGTAAACACTAGACTTGTTTTAAAGCTTCCTTTCTGGTATGTTTGTGACATTAAATAAATTTTAAAGTAAAATTATTTTACAACCCATATAATTTATGTTCATTTTGTGGAAATGGCCAGAATACTTTTAAAAATATATATTTAAGTAGACCGTTTCAATGAGATATGTTGGAAAGGAGGCTTAAGGAATGAATAATTATGGGTGTGTGTGTGTGTGTGTGTGTGTGTGTGTGTGGTTTTAAAATACTATTTGGATTCAGATTCAATTTGACAGTTTTTGATCGAAATAAAATATTTTTTACCAGTTTTGTAACCCATGTGTTTCTGTATCTCTAAGTCCAGTTTAAATATCTCCAGGAGTTATCCCAACCCCCCTTAACTGTAGCCCTTCTTGCAGATCTTTGTTTATTGACTTAGATTAGAACTGGCCTAGAGCCCAGTGATGGTCATTTCTAGTCTTAAGGTTTTTGGTTACAAATCTGCTTTTGTTGCCAGATCCAATAAAGAGTCTTGATTGTTTTTGTTAGTTTTATTACAAGTTCTTGCCAAAGATACAATGTATTATAACCAAAACAGATGTTCTGTTTAGACAAGTGTATTTGCTATAACAGAACCTAAAATTTAAATTAAAACAATAGTATGTTCTGCGTTAATGTAACAAGTGATGAAGTTTGGGATTTTATGAGTATTTTTGATAACCTTTAGAAATGGAAGGAACAACGCCTTATTTTATGCGATAGTTTTACATTTTTTCTCTATCCCAGTTTGTGTATATACAGTCTTACACTCCTAGATCCTCCTCCAAGCTAACATTTTACTGTGATCTTGAAAGTGGAATGGAATTCACCATTTTCATCTGTACACAAGTTCTGTTATTAAAGTACATTTATCAGATAAATACTCTTTTCTGCCATAGAGACATCAGTTGCATAGAATAGTTTTTAAGATTCTAATGTTTATAGGGGTGCCTGAGTCGGTTAAGCATCTGACTTCAGCTTGGGTCGTGATCTCGGGAACCTGGGATGAGCCCTGCATTGGGCTCCATGTTTAGCGGGGAGTCTGCTTCTCCCTCTCCCTCTGCCCTTGCCCCTGCTTGTGCTCTCTCTCTCAAATAAATAAAATCTTTTAAAAAATATTCTAATGTTTATAAATAAGTAGATAAGTTTTCACAGACCTTTCCATAAATGCTGTACTTGGTAAAGATAGGAACCATTTTATAAGCTTGTATTGTAGATCTTTTGGTACACTAAGTAACTGTCTCTGTGATTAGGGCCCAGAGCAATCTTGATTTATGCTGAATTCTGTGTTGTAGTGAACACAGACATGTAGTGAGTACAAGATGAATGTATTTATATTATGTAATTTTAATTCTTTTTAAAGTCCTAGTCCCTCAATAAATTAGATATGGAAGGAATAAGACTACATTATCAACAAATTACTAATGGATGAGTTTTACCTTGGGATTGTTAACTCCTTGGCCCATTCTAATTTGTATTTTCCTCTTTTCTTTGGCATTAAAGAGCTTGCTATTTTCCCTCACCTTTGGTCGACATTTAAAAAAAACATGTCCCATTGATTATTTGGGAGCATTTAAGGTTTTTTTTTTTCTTTTTTTAAATTAGAGAAGTTTGGGTTGTACAGAATCACTATGATTCTGTCTCTCATTTCAATTGCATTAGGAGAATGCAAAATTGCTAGAATTCTTTGTTGTTGAGATCCTTTTCATTTGATTATATGGGACTTGGAGATTCTGGGACCAGAAACTTATACTTGCAAATAGTTTGAATCCAACTTATTTGTGTTTTATATGGTTTGGGGTTTTTTGTTTTGTTTTTGTTTTTGAGGGAGGAACCTTTTGAGTCTAATGTATTTTATGTGGCTAAATCTTTGTATTATGCTCTTCTGACTTATTGAAATACAACTTTCAAGTTCCCCCACATCCATACATTTCTAAGGTTACACCCAGCTTAATTCCCATTACTTTTCTGCTTCACAGCACTTGCATTTTGAAGGGACCCTAACATTTGGGTTCACATTATGATAATTAGGTTTCAGGGGCATGGGGGATTAAAGATGTCTCAGGTCTAGTTGCAGAATAAAGTTCAGAAGCACTTGTAAAACTTGCCTGATTGGTGGGTAGAGGTGCTTTTATTTATTCACTACTCATGCAGCATTAATCCGTATTTCATCAGGTACCTACAGTGCTGTAATTCTAGATGTGACCTTGGGACTTGATTTACTTCAGCTCCATTTTCTTTATTAATGTACCATGAAAGAGGTACATGAAAGATAGCCAACATCAAAGTACCTTTTAAAGTAAAATGGTTGATAGGAATTCCCTGGTATTTAACACTGTCTGTCAAATGTTTCAGCTGGTTTGCATCCTTTTACAAGCTATTGCTTGCTGCACTAAAAGAAATTTAAAGCAGTTGTTTCAAGTCTTTTGTGGGGGGGCTGGTTATGGTGGTGGTAGCTGGCGTGGTGGTGGCTGGGTGGCAATAGTTAGCTAGAGAAGGGAGTAAACGAGAAGTTAAGAACATACTCTTTTTCAGCTGTGCTCCTCCCGAGGTGGTTTGTTTTTGTGTTTTTCTTTGGGTTGGGGAATCTTTAGTCCAAAGTGGCACTTATGATTAGAGTTGAGGAGGCACTCATCTTGGTTATAAGGAAATTGAAGAGGGTGGCCAGAGAAAATTCATCAAACCTCCATGAAAGAGAGAATAAAAGGCAAAGTCAGTATCTTATTCAGAGATTGTTTAACCAGTTTAACTTCACAGCCTGTTTATTCTTTACTGAGCCATCTGAGAAAAAGCTTTTAAACATAGTAATGTGGGAAACTGAGTCTTAAGAAGAACAAAGGAAACAGGACTCAGACAAGGTTTGCCATATGTATTGTGGAATATTTATTTTCCTGTAAATGCATGTTTTAGAGTCTATGGTCTCTGTTCTAGGTTAAATATATGGGGGTAGAATTCTTGTAGCTCAGTTTTGAAACTGATTCCTTCTTTGTTTCACAAACATTTGTTGGATGTGTCTCTCTACTTAAGAAAAAATGTTTAAAGCATTTTGCTTTTCAGATATTATCACAAGGATTATCTGTGGATCTATTTCTAACATCTTTACCGCAGACCTATCTTAATCTAAATAGTGAAAAATAGAAATCACAGAATATTTTAGAAAATGAAATTTGCTTTCAAATTTATACTTTGTTTTCAAATTACTTAATCTTGACCTATAGAAGTCTTTTAAAATCTATTGTAATAAAAACTTTTTGTAATTGGTATTTGTTAAAATGTATTTGTGTAATATTAAAATGCTTTAAAAATAGCGTATTCTCTTGATATTCTGTAATTTTGTTTGCACTTAGCTGCTTAACATTTTATTCCTATATGGCAGGAAAATAAATTTCAACCCAGACCTGATCTTGCGATTTATTGAACTAAAGTCTTTGGCCTATAAAGTGTAAGAAACCAACAGTGTAACTAACACAGAGGAGTCTGGTAACAGCCTTTCTCACTGTCAACATAGTGCTACAGAGCTGTAGAGGTCTCCTGAAGACACATAGCTTAGTTATGTGGGGGAGTGAGTGGCATATGCAACTTACTTGGCATTTGAGTCTATGATTGAGGAAGGGGGTAGAAGAGGTACATCTTGCCCGTTTCCTGATACAGGAAATGCAGAACTTCTTGCTGCCACTGCTGTGCACCATATATGGCTCACCCCTGGCATTAGGAAAGGTGACCGAGGGTTGAGAGGGGTAGATATTAGGAAATCAGTGGTAGAATGAAGGCTGGAAGATGTGTACCTTTCCATTCATGCCACGTTTTTCTCTCCCCCTTCACAGTTAGCAACATCTTTTTTTGCATAGAAGATATGTTCCTTTAAGAATTTGATATGACTCATCATAGTCCTAGGGAATTGAGAGACAGAGAAGCGTGATACTGCCTAAAAAGTCATCACAATCTTATCTTGCAAGCATTTTAGCTTTTGTGAGGCCCAGTATTGTGGAGTCCTTTGGTTGGCATAGTGATGCATGCCTCTTTTTTTTTTCCCTTAATTCTGAGGCTTTATATATCCTATCTAATTTAAGGTCAGTGTAGTTAAAGCACATGAATTAGCCCTAATATTGTATATTTAATCATTCAAACATAATAACTCTAAGTTAATCTAAAGCTTGATTGAAAGGATCAACAGAGTCAAGGATTATAAATTTATCAGTTAGTGATAAGCAAGTTGGGCTTGCAAATAAGTCACCAGCTTACAGTTGATTGGTATGTTTTCGACTGATTTTTTCATGTTCCCTTAGTTACCCTGCTTACCTAAAATTCCTCTTATTCTTCAGAGCATTTTATTTTTCCTCTCAACAGAATGATTTTCGTGAATCTAGGAATATAAGGGACCACAAGAAGTGTGATAGACTACCCTCCCAGCTCCCAACAGGTTTGATTTCCAACAGTTCCATGGTTCCATCCTGACGCTGTCACCATTGCCATTGTCACGTTCTGCTTGCTATTTTAAGTTACACTCAGTAATATATTGCGGATGTCTCTTGGCTCAGAATTCAGATGTTAGTGTGGCCAAAATGCTAAAACTTTGAGGAGGGATACAGGCATGAAGAAGCTTCTGTAGTGTCTTCAGTGTATAAGAAATACTTTGAAGATGTGCATTTCTATTCAGATCATATGCTCTGATTTCTAAGGGTCAGTGATTTCCTTCTCTTCCAGGTCCTAGGCTTATTTTGAATTAAAATTCACTGGTTGGGGCGCATGGGTGACTCAGTCAGTTAAACATCTGCCTTTGGCTCAGGTCATGATCTCAGGGTCCTGCGATTGAGCCCCACATGGGGCTCCCTGCTCAGCGGGGAGCCTACTTCTCCCTCTCCCTCTGCCCCTCCCCCAGCTTGTGCTCTCTCTCTTTCTCACTCATTCTCTCAAATAAATAAAATCTTTTAAAAAAGTTTTTAAAAAAATTAATTGGTTATATAAGAAGAACTCCGATATCTTTTTTCTTTCTTATCTCCACTTCTTTACGAGAGGGTCTTTACCTGTCAAACTCTTTTTGAGATTCTGTATCTCGTTCTAAATACGAAATGCTACTTTTAGGTGGTTTTGACTTTGGTGGGAAAAGTAATAAGTAAAATTTTTACCAAGAGATCAGTCTTTTTTTCTGTTTCAATAAATTTTGTCAGGTGTAGAAAGACTGGAAGGATGTTAAAGACCCCTGCTTAAATTTTCAGATTTGAGACTTGATATTTTTCTCATTCATGGTTTTTGGCAGGGGAGTATGAGAAGTGGATAAAAGAAGCTGACCGGAGAATCTCCCAGTAACATGTTGGGCTTCTGAAGTATCTTAGATCTTTCAGGTTTGATTTGCTTCTACTCTTCATTTTCTTACTGACTTTTTTTTTTTTTTTGTCATCTTCTCCTTCTGGCTACTTTTCCTTAGTGAGAAGTGACAGGTTTGTGTTAAGTGGGAAAATGTAAAATGTATCTGTCTTGTTGAATTTAGTAACTTGGAGGAATGTTTGTCTCCAAAATCCAGTGTAAGCACAGCATCCATTTTTTGTTTTTATATAGAAGCAATAGTTTTCATTTACTATTTGGTCCAGCTCATCTTGACTCCTTTTCAGTTTCATATACTGCTGTTTCTCCCACCTCTTTTGAATAATCTAATTTCCACTTCTCATAACTCTTTTTTCTATGCACCCTTGCACCTCTTCTTTGCTCTTCAACTTAGTGCTCCAAATATTTTCTTCATTCCCTTTTTCTTCTCTATAGATCTTCTTTTCTTGGTAATTTCTCCATCCACTTGTGGGGCTTCATCTTTTGCATCTGTGGGTTCAAATGTACATCCTTAGTTTGAAGTTCTCTCCAGAGATCTGGACTCAGGTTTCAATGGCTTGCTGCCAGTCATTTGAGTATCCCTCTGGTGCTTCAGATTCAACCAAATTTAACTCCATGCTTTGGCTCCCACAACTATTTTTCTTCATGTGTTTCTGTTCTTTTATAAGCCTCTACTTTGCTAGCAATTCCGTCGTTGGGCACAAAATTGATAATCTTTGATTTCTTATTCGGCTATATACTCCATTCAAATTGCTGTCAAATCCTGTTGATTCTCCTCTGGAATGTTTCTACTATTTCTTTCCTACAGTGTCTCCTGTTGCCATTCTTCTTTCTTTGAGAGTGTGAGCCTTTGATGAGCTGGCCTTAAGCTACATTTCCAAGATAATCTCTTGATACTCCCTTCTCAACCCAAGGCATGATGTTCATCATTCAGGCACTCATAATCTGAGTCTGCATAGCTCTTTACATTATGCCACCGATACCATTCATGAAGGAATCATATAAGTTAACATTCCTTATAGGAATTAGCACCAAATTATAATTTATAAACCTATATTTCATTAAATAATAGCTAAAATAAGTCCATTTTCAATATTTTGTTTTATTTTTCAAGGTAATCTCATTTAAATCTTCCTCTGATCTGCTCCTATTATTTGTAGTGAAATTTTGGTTCCTATTTTCAGTGGATTCCACTTAAATGCCCTTCTCTCTCAGAACAGGTGTTCTCAGATATCAGAAATTCTTATATTCCAGGTAAATTGGAATATTTGTTCTTTGAACTTGTGTGGGTTCTTTTTCTACTTTTGTAGTTAAGAGAACAGTCTGTCGAGCCAGGTTCAAATTAGAGCTTCACCCCTTACTGCTACAGTGAGTATATCAAATCATTTAATCTTTTGGTCTCTCATCTCTAAAAGTGGGAATGATAATATTATCTACCAGAGGATTTGGTGAAGATGAAGTGGAGTGATACATTTAAAAATACTTGGAATGGTGCTTGGCACATAATATGTAATCAGTAAATGTTGGTATAAGGGTCCTTGGCTGTACAGTGTGGCTACCCCTTTGCTCATACCACCACCTTACCTCACACCCCACCCCTTTCAGACTAAACTTTTGCTTTGTTAGCTCAGGGAAGAGAAGGCCTTTACCAAAGGAAAAGAGGAACAAGAAGTTCATCTGGCCCGTTGTGCTTCCAGATGGCCATTTAAGGACTTTACAAGGTTATCTTTGATTAAGCACATTTTCATTGTGCTCCATCTCCCCCACTGCATACTCTTTTATTTCCTTAAATATATTCGGCATACATACACTATATTCTTCATGTGATAATTCCAACAACTGTGTGTTTGCTGGTTCAGAAGCAAATTTTGTTACTTCTGCTGACTTAGGCACATGCATTATGTGATTTTTTTAAATTGTGTATTCATTTTCCCTGGAATTTTAACTCTAAAATCTTTGATGCCTGGATTTAATGTGTTTTTCTTCAGGGAGGATGGAATTTGCCTCTCTTACATAGCAGTGGTGCAATCTTTTAAATACTTTCATACATTAACTCATTTAATCCTTGTAGCAGCCTTATAAAGTTGCTCTTCATGTTTAAAAAAATATATCTAAAACATGAGACACAGAAATGACAAAAGTAAAAGAATGGAAAATTATATCCCAGGCAATTACTAGTCAAAAGAAAGCATTTCCAGATGTCAAAGAGGGCCCATCAAGCAGTCAGCAGTGAGTAGTGCAGAGGCAGCAGCAGGCCCTGGGCCTCAGTGGTACTTCTGTGCTGTTGTTGGTTCAAATCAGGCATATGCCTGCAGGAGTATATCTGCTCAAGCTCTGAATCTGGTTTCACTGAAGAGTATCTGGAAGAGATACCCCTTCAGTCCAGGATGCCTTGTGAGAAAGTGGATTCACACCTGTTCACACAAATTGCCAAAGAGCAGTTTGTTTTTGGCATCTTTGATGACAACTAGAAGATCTCCACATTTACCACCAGGATGCAGCCAAAAACCTATAGAGATCTAGAGAAGCAACAGAAGAGAGTGCCGGTTCCAGAATTTTATGTAAAGAACTCCCACAACTCTGTACCAGAAAGCCAGACAACCCAATTAAAAAATGAATAAAGGACTTGAATAGATATTTCTCCAAAGAAGAGATACAAATAGTCAATAAGTACATGAAGAAGCCAGACACAAGACAAATATGGCATGATTCCACTTATATAAGGTACTGGTAACTGTTAAACATTTAACAGTGTATTTAATGTAACTGAATTGTACACTTTTGAATGGTTAAAATGATTAAAAATATGTTATGAATACTTTACCACAGTAAAGACAAAATTTAAAGCAGTGATGATAAACAAATAAATAAAATATAAGAGGATACAAACAATACAAAGTATGTTCTATAAGCACAATGGAATGAAAATAGAAATTAGAAATTTGGGAAATTCACAAATATATGGAAATTGAACAATACTAACTTATTAATCCTAAATAATCAAAGAAGAAATAAAAAAAATTAGAAAACACATTGAATGAAAATAGATACATAACATACCAACCTTTATGGGATACAGCTAAAGGAGTGTTGGGAGGAAAGCTTATAGCTGTAAATGCCTTTGTTGAAAAAGAAGTCTCAAATTAAAAAACTTAACCTTCCACATGACACTGAATAAAGAAAAGCAAACTAAACTTAAAGCAGGAGAGAGAAAAGAAGAAGAAAGGAAATAAAGAATAGAACATAAATTAATGAAATATAGACGAGAAAAACAAATGCAATGAAATGGCAATGAAATCAAAAGTTGGTTCTTAGAAAGTATCAACAGCATGGACAAGCCATTAACTAGACTCACCAAGAAAAAAAGAGAAGACTAAAATCCTTAAAATCAGAAATGGAAAAGAGGACATTACTACTAACTTTCCAAAAATAAAAATGATTACAAAGGAATAATAAGAAAAATTGTATACCAATAAATTAGATAACTTAGATGAAATGGACAAATTCTGAAAAGACACAAACTACTAAAAATGACTCAAGAAAAAATAGATGATCTGAATAGACCTATATTAAATAAAAATAGTGAATTAGTAAAAAAAAAAAAAAAAACCCCACAAAGAAAAACCAGGTCCAGATGGCTTTACCACTGAACTCTACCACATATTAAAACGAATAGACAACCATACTAATTCCTCACACACTCCTCTAAAATGCAGGAGGAACACTTCTGAGACCTTATTCTGTGAGGCCAATATTACCCTGATACCAAAACCAGACCAAGAAAACTACAGACCAGTATCAGTTATGAATATGAATGTAAAAATTCTGAACAACATATTGGCAAACCAAATCTAGCAACCCATAAAACAACACACCATGATCAAGAGAGACTTATCCCCAAAATGTAAAGTTGGTTAAAAACATCCAAAAATCAGTTAATGTAATAGATCATATCAACAGAATAAAAAACAAAATTCATATGATCACCTCAGTAGACACAGAAAAACCATTTGACAAAATCTAACATCTTCTCATGATAATAACACCAAGAAAACAAAGATTAGAAGAACTCAACCAGATAAATGGCATGTGAAGAAACTCACAGCTAACATCACAGTTAATGGTGAAAGACTAGATACTTTTCCCTAAGAACAGGAACAAGATAAGGATTCTATTCTGACCACTTCTATTCAACATTGTATTGGGTTCTAGCAAGGGCAGTTAGGCAAAAAATAAAATAAACAATATCCAGATGGAAAAGAAGAAATAAAACTATCTCTGTTCGGAGATGACATGATCTTATATGTAGAAAATACTAAAAAATATACTAAAAAAAAAAAAAAAAAAAACCTGTTCAACTAATTAAAATGTTCAGCAGGGTTGCAAGATACTAGACCAAGTGGTCTTGCCACTTGGCAACTGCCATTTGCCAATTATATTTCTATATACTTGAACAATCCAAAAATGAAGTAAGAAAATTCCATTTTTAATAGCATCCAGAAGATTAAAATACCTAGCAGTGAATTTAACAAAAGAAGTATAAAACTTACTCTGAAAACTACAAAACATTATTGAAAGAAATTTGAGAAGGTCTAAATTAATGGAAAGACCTCACAAGTTCATGGATTGGAAGACATATTGTTAAAATGGCAGTATTCCCCAGACTGATCTCCTTATGCAGTGCAATCCCTATCAGAATCTCAGCTGAATTCTTTGTCAAATTGACAAATGATTCTAAAATTCATATGGAATTGCAAAGGATCCTGAATAGCCAAAACAACCTCAGAAAAGAACAAAGTGGAAGAAAGACTCACATTTTCTGATTTCAAAACTTACTGTAAAACAATGATCATCAAGACAATGTGGTAAGTGGCACAAGGACAGACATATAAATCAATGGAGTAGAGCCGAGAGTCCATAGATGAACCTTCATTTCTTTGACCAACTGATTTCAGCAAGAGTGCCAAGATCATTCAGTGGGGAAAGAGTAGTCTTTTCAACAAATGTTGGTGGCACAATTGGATAGCCACATAAAAAAAGAATGAAATTCAACTCTTTCCTTATGGCATATACCCAAATTAACTTAAAAGGGATCAAAGACCTGAATATAAAAGCTAGAACTATAAAACTCTTAGAAGAAAACATAGGAGTAAATCTTCTTGACCTTAAATTTGGCAGAGGACTCTTACATATGACCCCCAAAAGCATGAGCAACAGAAGAAAAAAATAGATAAATTGGACTTTATCAAAATAAGTCTCCTAGCAAGTGCTCAAGGAAGTTGGGAGGTGTTGTGGATAATTAGTTAAATATTCAGTAGATTCCTTGAAGAATCTGTGTTGCATAGAAGAGCCAGAGGAGGAGAAATAAATATCACAATGATTGGTGAGAGGTTGTGGTGGTGGAGGAGTCTCTGCCTCTTTAGTAGGTGAGATGCCTAATGCTAAGTCTAGGAGCATAGACTTCAGAGTCCTATAGTCTCAGGTTTGAACCTCAGCTCTGTTCCTTGCTAGCTGTCTGACTTTGGGAAAGTTTCTTTATTCTGACCTTCAATTTTCTAATTAGTAAAATTAGAGTAATATCTGCCTCTCAGGAATATGAAGATTAATGAGATATCTGCATTGTGCTGAATATTGGACATAGCTCAAAATAATGGTTAAGAATATGGGCTCTTAGGTCACACTATGTATTCTTACTGTAACCCTGCCACTGACTAGTTGTATAAACATCAGCAAATTGTGCAACCTCTCTATACCTCAGTTTCCTCAGCTGTTGTATGGGATAACAACAGGGTTGTTGTGACAATTAAAGAAAACTAATACATATTGTAGCACAACAGTGTTGGACCCTGTAAGTGCTACTACTCAGTAACTCATAAGAAGTCCCATTTCATTCTGAAGTGCCTCCACACTTCATGTCCGTAGGATATCATCTCATCTACTCTTTCTTATTCCCAGATTCTCACCGAATTTGCCGTTCTTGAGTTTAAAGCACTGTTAGTTTCCAAGTGTCTCAGTCATATTGCTCAGTAGTAGGTTTTCTCACGAGATACAGAAATTCCTTTTAAAATGAAAGTGACATCCAATGATAAAAGGACCAAATAAAGATATTTGATAAAGAATATGGTCTATCATAGCTGTTCATAATCTAAGACAGACTTGGAGTTTTGGGTTGAAAATGCTTTGAAAATTGTTAGTGCTATAACATTTGAAGGTATAAGGAAGTTGTTAGTGATTTTAAAAATGGTTTAAATGAGAATTGGAACACTTTGAGAGAGACTGTGATGAAAATAGATATTTCCTCTGGAAACCCTGAGTCAGAATAGTCATTGATTTCCATAATGATGGAGCCAGAAGGTCTCAGACAGTTCCAACATCCCCCATTCCATTTTATTCTTGCTGAAAAGGGTACAGAAGTGTGATGTGTATTTGTTTTCATTCCAGTCATGGATTATGTAGGCATGTAAGAAAATTGTTTTTCTGCCTAATTTTAGCTCAGAAGCTAACTAAACTAAGTCATAGTTAAATTATTTGTGTTGGGATGTGTTTCTGAATGGTGTTTTTGCATTTTAGGAAATACTGTATGGCAGTAAAATAACCCTTTCTTTTTCCTTTTCTTTCATAAGTGGGTTGCCACATAAATTTTATCTCTCACATGTTTTTTGAGATTAATACACGTTTACTTGTGAAGTTATACTTGTATTATTTAGTACTGCTGATTAGCCACGATGATACCTTACCACAACAAATTATTCCTGCTTATTTGCTTTGTCAGTAGGTCATTGCTTTGTAGAATGTGATTTCATGAACTGGGAATTACTCTCAGTAAGAATTTCAAATTGTTTGTAGACGAAAGGTTACTTCAATCAAAAATCAGGAAACTTGCCTTCAAATATTGACTTTAGGAGTTTTACTTGGAAAATATTTTTACTTTATAGTAAATTATTTTGTGTTCTGATGTGTGTTTCTTTCCTAAATCATGATGTCCTTTTTTTACAGGTGAAAAAAAAGTAGATTTTAGTAAATTCTTTAATTCAGACTTTTTTGTAATACCATCCCATGGCTTTACTATAGCTTTCAAGTACCTTTACACCTATTCTTATTTATTTCTAACAGGAAGCCCCTAGTTGTTAAGTATTATTTGCATTTTACAGGTGAGGAAACTAGACTGCAGGATGGTATGGATCAAAGACTTAGTGGAATGGGGACTTAGGTCCAGGTTATCTGATCTTAAATCTCATGCTGTTTCCAGCACACATGCTTTTTTACCTCTTTATTGTTTAAATGTGGTAGGTGTTGGAGCGCCTGGGTGGCTTGGTCGGTTAAGTGACTGCCATCGGCTCAGGTCATGGGATCGAGTCCTGCATCAGGCTCCCTGCTCAGTCTGCTGAGCAGTCTGCTTCTCCCTCTGACCCTCCCCCCTCTCATGCTCTCTCTCTCTCTCTCTCTCTCACTCACTCTCTCTCAAATAAATAAATAAAATCTTTACAAATATGGTAGGTGTTTCTAGAAAGTTTGACTTAAGGGAATAAACTTGCCTATTTTTAACACTCTTAATTTAATCTTTTATCTTTGTTCATTTGGAAAAGATGGAGACAATAGCAAAAAACTTCTGAACAAGACTGAGTTTATATTTAGATTAATCCATTTTCATATTTTTTTAGCATTAAAGAATTTCCCCAAATCATGCATCATATAGTATTGGAGTCAGAATACCCTCAAAGACCTCATCCAAGTCCTCATGTTCCAAAAGGGGCATGAGACTCAGTGATCAAGCCAGCCAGATTTTGTTCTTTGTCGACCCTCAAATAGTTTTTTATTAAGGTAGTGGAATAGAACACCTCTTGAGTTTCCCATCCTCTTCCACTTTTAAATGTTTTAGAATTCAGCAGGAACTAAAGTTGTCTCAATGCTAAGGTGAAACTATTTCAACTGGTCATTTTTTTTAAGAAAGCATTCTGGAGGAGTGGACTTCTGGGGTAAACTAGCCCATGTTATATAAGTGGGCAGTTTTGAGGCTAGAAAGTCCCTGGCTGGGTCTGAAAATTAAACTGACAAAAACAGATTAACAGAAAAAAAGCATGCACATTTATTTCATATAAGTTTTATGTGGAACATGAGCGTTCATGAGGGAATGAAGACCCAAAGAAATGGTTAAGACTGAGTGTTTTTACTAGGTTTGATGAAGAGTGGAAAGTGGAAAAACATGTTAGGACAAAAAGGGTATGAGCTTAGGGTAGTAAACTGGTGGAAACTTAGCAAGACCTGTCTATTGGGTTTCCCGGCATCCCTCCACCTTCAGAGATAAGGATGCTCCTTTCCTCAGATACAGGGAAGACAGCTCTGACATGAGAGTCTTATGACCTGCTTCAGGGGGAAGGAAGGTTAGAGAGTCCTTCCTGTGCCTGCTGTTTCTCAGATTCCTTCAGCTTAAAATAATTATTCTGTCAAAGTGGCAAATTTGGGGGTGACATATCCTGATTCCTTCACTTTCAGATTTCGCTTCCTCTTAGCTGAGGGGGTGTGCTCCAAGGGTAATTTGTGAGTGATTATTGTATTCTTGCTTGGTCCTCAATAGGGGTTTTTACCTCTTCCCATTTCCCTTGGGAACATAAACTAGCTGTAGGTTAAGGAGGACAGACCTTTGTTTCTTCTAATAGTAAAGCACAGAGGTTCATGTTTCCATGACTCATATAGGTATGGTACAGGCTTAAAGAAAAGTATAATTCAATTATGCAAATTCTAAACACAAAATCACAAGTTAAAAGCTCATAATGGAAGGGATGATCAATTGTTTTACCAATTAATTTTTTGCACTATTAAAATTTCACTTTCTGCTCCTTTAGCTAGTGAGCTGCCTTGTTGCATTTAAAATGGAATTTGACTTACGAAAATTCAGGTTAAAAGCAGACTTTCATGAATCCACCTACACATAAAGCAAAATCATCCTCTTTTTGTTCAAAGCCCAGGTTGATTGTCACTTGGAAATAGTAGAGACTTCGATATATGCTCTTGGCATAAATGCCTGAATTTGATGTGCCAGAAAATTGTTGTTATTCTTTGAAATTTAAAAAATCTCTTCAGCAGATAAGTATAGTTTAGTATGTTGATAGGATTATTTTTTATGGATTCAGGTTTTCTTTCCATCTGGGGTAAGTGATGGGTATTCTCCTTGAATAGACCAGACTGAGAGTTTCTAAGTCCAGAATTGTGGTTAGCAGTAGGGCTCTGAAAATTAAGTATACTAAGGTCATGCAAATATATGTAAACTAAGGAAATGTAGTCTATAGGTAGAAAACTTGGGGAAAGAAGAGTCAATAACATGGAGATTTTCTTTTCCTTTCTTTAAACGGCCTTCAGACTTAGAAGCATACTTAGAAAAACAGTGTTTTAACCATGAAAACACTTTTGTCCTGACAAAAGCATGTGGGTCTGCATGCTACTTTGCCTAAGAGATGGATGGTAGTGATGGGGGTGGAGAGAAAAGATTCAAGTGTATTTCAGCTGCTTTGCAGGATAAGGCAAAGTGAAGAAAATAGCCATGCTGTGTGTCTCAAAGGGCCCTTATGTGGGTATTTCAACTTGAAAGGGGATTAGCATTGGAAGTCTGTGATCATGTCAAACATTTGTAATTGAAGGTGGCTGTTGAAATAATTCTTAACATAACTGGATTCTAGCAGTCTTGTTGATGATGAGGTAAGTAGAGTGAATAGGAAATGATCTGTTTGTCATTGCTTGAGCCACAAAGCCAAGAAACTTAGTCTCTGGGAATGGAGACTTTAAAAAGCAACAACATTGGGAAATGTTTGATATTTCAAATCAAAGAGGCTTTCGGTGAAAAGTGCAGAAGGAATATATACATGGGAATATATACCATTGACTTTTTGCTTCTAACATTGTCCCTTGCCACAGTTAAAATCTTTTGATTACTTTAGTAGTCCAGGTCATACAATGACTTTTGCCAAATTGTAAGCCTAGATAACTTGGATGCATGCCTCATGTAAACAGTTTTTTTCTGTGAGCTTGTTTGTCCTGTTGCTTATATTTCTGTCCTTTGAAATCAAATTTTAGAACTTTTGGGGGGAAGTTTATGGACAATCAATAGCTCTTTCTAGTAGATGAACATGACTTCTACCTCTGTGGGTAAATTACAGATAATTGTACTGTATAAATTCATCTGGACTTTCAGGTAAAAAAGATACAGTGTGATTGGCTGCCAAAGAACATTTATTGCATCTGCACACTTATGCTGCTAATGAATGAACACTTCCACAAGGCAGTCCGAGTGATATGCAGCTTTTGGAAAACAACGGAGTGAACAGGAAATGTTTTCCTTAGAGGATTTTATTTGTTCATCCAAGGCAGTAGAGGAACATTAAATGATTTGTGGTGGATTTTATTTTCCTGAAGCACCTTCTGTAACTTGAAATTCAATCAGTTCTTGTGCTAAGGGATGAGTGCACTGACCTTGTCAAAAGAGTGAGCAAGGATTTCATTTGACTTTGGTTTGTTAGTTCACAATACTCATGTATATCTGGGTCTCTAACCTTGGCTTTTTATAACTCAGTAATCCTAGGCAGTCATTCACTATGAAAACACTTGTGTTTCTCTTTTTTCTTTGTATTTGTTCATTTGAAAAGCAATTCAATTGCTTTTTTTCAATTGAAAAGGAATTGCAGCCTGCATGTGATTATAGCTATCAGTAGCACTTAAACTAACTGCTGAGATGAAACTTTTCTTTTTGGACCCTGCTAATTTCAGTTATCAATAGAAAAAGAAAATTTTTCCCCATTAAAAGGCCCGACTTTACTAATTGGTAGCTGCTCTTTGGGTTGAGCTTACATTCCTTAGGGACAGCATTTGATAGAATAATTTTTGACATTTTAATTTGACAAGAAACAATTCAGAAAAATGACTTAGACATGTGCCTGAAGTGAAGTCTTCTCTCGCTAGGGTTGTGATACCGGTGCAGGGAATGCCTTTGAATGTCTGTAGCATTTTGTAAACCCTGCGATCCATTTAATATGATAGCTCAAGCTTGGCAGGTTTTTCATAGGAGCTTCACCTAAATTATTCTTACACAGTTGAAAGACTTTTTTCCCCCATACATATTAAGATGTGGGGGCTGATGCCATAAATTCTTACCTTTGTGATGAAAACACAGCTTTCCATAAGAACAATAAATTTAGGTATAAAATGTGTAAATTTTATGCCTCTTTATTCTTTAATTATATTATAGTCTATCTCTTTCTAACTCAGAAGTATTATTTGCTTTAAAATTTTGTTCCTGGCATTTGAAAGTGGTGGAATAGACTAGTTTCAGATACAAGTGATCTGTTTATATCTGTATAATGGAAGATTTACATTTTTAAATGGTGAAGTTAAATCTTGAAGCAAATATGAAGTGTACACACACACACACACACACACACACACACACACAAGCATGCTTGCTCATTATTTCTTAAAAATATCTGAGAAACCTGCATTTCTCCAAGTATATTGGGGAATATTTTAAGGGCCAAATTGGAACTGAAATGGGTGTTTGAAAAATATCTGTTGACAGAAGCCTGGTTTCTAAGCCTGGGAAATAGATTGAAAGAAAAGGTAAAAGTGATTTTTAGTTTCTTCTTTGTGTGTGCATGTGTTTCTAATACGTGAGGTTTTGTTTTTTAACCACCAGATAAGGTTAGAAATGGATACTCTCAAACTTGCTCATGATGATAGTGATTTATTCCAGGTGAGGAAAATGCATTCATTTTACTACCAGTCTATCCCCCTGAGAGTGCGGTGGGTTGATGGCTTGGCAAAGTAGACTGCTTTGGGTCGATTGGTTACATTCTGTTACTTCTTTACAAGCCATTATTAGTTTGTATCCTACATATTTTAGTGGGGAAAAAAACCTATTTTAATGGATTTGCCAGTCATGTACGCATATGTGTGTACTCGCTCTCTTTCTCTCTCTCTCTCGAAAACATTTATCTGTCTACTTCCCTTGCCTCCCCTCCCTCCGTTTCTCTCCTCTTTCTTTTTCTTTTCCCTACCATTTAAATATGGTGAAAAAGTTAACATCTTCCATATCACTGTGTAAGAATGCCTGTCTATAATTTATTTTGTTTCATAAAGACTTATGATTTAAATCATTTTTATATCTATTTTTAGTAAAGTCATTTATTACATTTAGCAGTCCAGTGTTTATAACTGCACATAAAGAAGAAACAACACTATCCAATTTTCCTCTAAGAATTAAAAAGTCATAGGGGTGCCTGGGTGGCTCAGTTGGTTGGGCGGCTGCCTTTGGCTCAGGTCATGATCCCAGAGTCCTGGGATCGAGCCCCACATCGGGCTCCCTGCTCAGCGGAGAGCCTGCTTCTCCCTCTCCCTCAGTCTACCACTCTGCCTACTTGTGCTCTTTCTGTGTCAAATAAATAAATAAAATCTTAAAAAAAAAAAAGAAAAAGTCGTAGTTACATTAACATACACTTGGGTTTGTATTCTAATGTTTTTGTTTTTGTTTTTATAACTTTCAAATGAAAATGATGTTGGAATATGACTCCCCAGTATGTGATGTGCTACATTAACATTACTTTAGCGATTGTAATTTGACTTACAATCATTCAAGTTTGAGTTAGAAAACTTGAAATTAACAGAAAAAAATTCATTGGAGCCCTTTGATATAAAATAAATTTTTAGAACAACATCAAGTCATTTAAAATTTACTTTGGAATAGAGACTTCATACTTAAACAAACTTAGGGGAAATAAAATAATTTTAAAAGCTTTTTCAGCCATTGTGCACAGTTACTGTTGGAGGTGATTGCCAGCACTGGAGAATCAGGAAGTCTGTAGTTTAAATTCTTCAGGATCAGATTATATCGCAGATTTTCTTTACACATGGTGTTAAGTACATATTAAGTGACAGCTATAACTTTCTTTTCCTTTCTTACCTTTGGGAATCTCAAGAACACAGCTTTAGCTTTCTTCTTTTTTGTGTTATTTTTAGATTTGTTTTTAATTTTAAAGAGTGTGTATATATATATATATATATGTACACATATATATATATACCTGTAGGTTACAGTGTGACTAAACATCTGAACAATCCAACTTTAGTATGTTGTGTTTTTAAAATTACGTAAATATCTATGGCCAGGTTTTAAAAATTGGGGGCAGGAAATTTTATGAAGGAATGGGGGAGATGTCATTACTTTTAGGTAAGATTAGACCAGGAGGTTATGTTTATTCATTTGTTGGTTTTAGAGTCCTTTTCTTCCTGCTTATGATTTTCTTAATATCGAGGATTGTTGAGATAAAATACATTTGCCAAAAATAAGGCCCAATATTTAAAATGGCCAGGGAGACCATCAGAGGTATTAGAAAATTTTAGAGATCCAAAGAGAGAACTGACTGCATATGGATTTATTTTTAAGTTTCAGAGAACATTCAGTGATTTTCATAAGGCTTTTCTTTTGTTCTTCTGTTTAACTGAAGAGATTGCATCATTAGCCAACTAGCATTGAAATGCCTGAGTTTGTGCTCACTCTTTTTTGGGGAGTGAAACTGATGACTGTTTTCATGATACTGAAAATTATGAGATACCTCTATATGGCTTGTCCTAGTTCTGCTTGTGTTTAGTTGAAATTTGTGCCAGATCTGATTCTAGTGCAGAGTATGTCCATTTCATGTGTCTATTTACCATTTGCATGATTTTGAGCAATCGTTCCTTGACAACAGCTTCACACTTTGTTTTCACCAACCCTCATCTTTGCTATACCCCAAACGTGAACACAAATTGGTTTTTATTAATATAAATGAAGAAACAAATCCCTCTATTTCAATGGGTAAAGCAGAAAAACACTGGAATCAATTAAGTTAGCAAAGTGTATAGGAAAAAAGATAGCAGACATGGAAAATAATCATACCAAAATAACTTGTTTTACAGAAATGAAAACCTTCAGATTAACTGATGAGCAAGAAGTTAATTTAGAAAATTTTACTTTAATTTATTTTTAAGTTGTATTTAATACCTTTGATTTCAAGTAGTAGAATATATATGTGAGAGTACTCTGAGTCCTTAAGTGAATGTGGGTGTGTGTTGATATTTACTTTTATCCTTTACATAAAAATAAGATCTGAATATAGATCAGAATAAGATCTAAAAATACGAAGTTGAAAAAATCATGTGAGCAACTGCAAACAGTTGAAGAATAGTACTTGCTGGTTGCTTAGAAGGCAAGACGAGATAACGTAGATTCCAGTGAACTGTTTTAGTGTGGAAACAGGCACAAGTATATGGCAAATAAATGAATTTCAGTGGTGTAGCCATAGTAAGTAAAAATGCAGGAAAAAAACAATTTATAACTTGAATCCAAGTGAAGTCCTGGTTCATGTTTATGCTTTGTCCTTTGAGGTATGGGAGTAAATCAGGTGTTTTGACGTAACAGTCTTTGGCACAGTGATCCCTTTGTATATTCAAATAGAGCATAAAATCCTAATGATAATGGGTTTTCTTTTCTGTGGATTATATCATTATATTGTGTACTGCTCCTCTGAGTGAGAATCCTAGTTTGTTTAGTTTCTGATGTATCTAACCAGATGACCTGATAGTGAATGTTCCACCCTAAACAATTGACATATTTTGTGCTTCTTCAGCATCTCCTGCTTTGAATATTCCTCAGAAATCATTACTGTTTCTTAAGAGTGAGATCTGAGAAGAAACAGAGACCATCATGCCAATCACATTAATCTCTGGGAACGAAATGATTATTGATTGACCTTCACAAACAACTTTCAAAAAGTTCTAAAACTTTCTTATTATTGTGAAAACCTGTGAAAAGATGATTGAGAGGGAGGAACAGACAGAGAGTAGATATCTAAACAGAAAGAAGTCTGGCCGAACAGTTCTCGAGATGATTTTTTCTTTTTAAGTCTTGGTTTCAGATGATCTTGGCCTAACTTGAGTTCTTTGGTTCTCTCTTACTCCATAGGTAAAATGAAGAGGTACTTGTGATCCTGACTTCCTTATAGGAAGTTAGAGTTAGTAGATCTTAAAGCACTTTCAAAAAGCTATAATTATGCAAATGCAGCAGATTTGTATTATTGCTTTAGAATAACTGAAAAGGGCCTTGCAAAAATAATACCCATCTGTAGACTAAGCAAAGGATTCTGTGGCCATTGTCTTCTCTGCATGGAAGGGTCTAGTTTGACCAAATTATCAGACGGACAGGATATGGACAGGTGCCATTGCATTCAGCTATTTTCCCTTTTGTGAGAGTCTTGAGTTGAATGTTTCTTTGGGCAGCTAATCTTTGGCAGTGAGGTTTGTTCCAGTAGTGGCATCTGGCACTAGATTGATTTAACCATGTCTGAGGTTTGCTCTTTTCAGAATGTGCTCTCTAGGCAGCTTCTGTGTGGCTCTGACATGACCACATGCTGCTGCTGCTTTCCTGCCTTCTGGTACCACATGTGAGGCTAAGGCCTTCTGACACCTGCCATTTGGAACTTTTACTTGCTGAAAAATGTCAAGATTCGCAGGCAAGGTGAAGACAGATATAACTGATCATTCTTCCCTTTCCCAGGAATCAACTGAGGGCATTTGTTCATACATGGATAAATTGCCGAAATGGTACAATTCTCCCAACTTTGGAGAGCACACGGGGTTTGTGTAGAAGTTCGTATGTGTTTGTGTGTTCTTACTCTCCTTTATACCTATTTGGTGTGATACTGATTTGCTATTTGTATAAACAAAGGTTTTAGTGATTATTTTATGGATTTCACTGGATAAACGGTGAGAGTCAGGGCAGAGTGCTCCTCTGTATTCCTCATTTTTATTAAGAACCTCACTAGGAAATTGCAGATTTTCAAGGATGAGCTTCTGTTATGATCATATTGCCATCTATATGCACACACTAATGATTGTCAAATCTTAAATGGCCAGGAGTAAGACATCCTGTTTGAGGTCCCTGTTGTTTCTCTTTTTTTCTACCTTGAGCCACCCAGAGGAAAGATTGGTGAATAAAAGACAGAAGTGCCAACCTGATTAGTTTGTTCCTTGTGGTAACTGGTATCTAAATGACTGAGGAAAGAAGTTGAACTCTGGTACAAAATGAAGGCTTAAAACACTATTATATTTTGCTTATCCTTACCTTTCAGTTTTATGGATAAATCATAATTGGCTATGTGCTATTGAGTAAACTCTTTCTTCTGTTTCTCTTATCTTGATCTTTATGTTGGATCTCAAGCCCAGTAACATCACAGAGATGGTGATACCCTATAATTTGGGAAAGAAGTTCCACTGACTCTAGGTATTTTCAATTGCAAAAAAATACAAAAGAGAAGATTCCTAAAAGTTAAGTTATTGGGAGCCAGACTGTGTTCAGAGGCTGTGGATCACCTGTGAAACTGTATCTTCTGGCATCTCTTTGGACAGCTTCCTTTGAAGTGGCTTGAAGTGGCTCAGTGGAAAAGGGAGGATGAATATTGGCTGATAGTCTTGTTCCTTGTAGTGTAATATACAAAAGTTAGTAGAAATATAAAATACATCTCCAGCAATTGGAAGGCAGTGAGGACTAATGGCTTTTATGTTATCAACAGTATCCATGTATTGGAACATAAATATTTGAAAACATTTTAGTAGAAGCCTGGTAGTTCTACAGTGAACAAAGCTTCTTGCTTCACATCCTATGTTAACTTGAATTATATAAAGAAGGACTCTTGTTGCAAACCTAAATGGATTTTCTTCATCTTTTAACTGGATCCTTCCTATTGTTAAGGTTTTTCCATAAAATCACAGAATATGTGGCTCAGGTCATGATTATAGAAATAATGTTGAGTAAGCTTCTTAATCTTATGATTTCCTTTTTGGATGTGGATAATCATCAAGGAATAAACATAGAGTATTTTGGGTTTCACCTTAGAAACTACTAATCTTACCATTGCTTCTACCTGAATTAAACCTATCTGGTATTTTTTTGAGGTGTGTTTCGTACATTTGCAAGTTATGGTCCTAGACAGGATTAGAACTTTGGTTGCCATCTTTGGCTCCTTTTAATTTAAAGTTAATTTAAAGTTCAATAGCTTTTCAACAAAGAAAGGGCTGTAGTGATATATTAATTATCTTTAAATCTTCAGTGAAGAAGGCTAATAAAATCAGACAAAAACATCAAGATAAATCAAATGTATCTTTCAGGGAATGCTCTTTTCTCTATACCCTCTACCATGGTACACCATTTATCTTTGTTCCCATTATTGTGTAGACATATTTCTTACAAGCTTTAAGCACAGCATTAAAAGCCATAGGACTGATCAATGATTCTGAAAACACTGGCTCAGAAGTTCGTATTCTTTAGTGCTGGCATTCCATCCACTATTCCAAATAGCTCGGAATATTTGCAGCTGAATTTTTCATTCCATAATATATTAAAGCCAGTTAGTTGCAAATTTTCTTTTCCTCCTGAAAATGGTGAATATATTTAGGATGATAGTTGTAATAGGCTTTGCTAAAAGGAAACAAAACAGAAAAGTGGATATGAGTGACATTTACATTTGCTTATGCAGATGGGAAACCACTAAGCTTTCACATTTTTCAAGGGTTTGGTATTTCTTTTGAATTTTTGAAGCTTTAGAACAGTGGTTCTTAAAGTATCATTTCAGACTTCATCAAAATTAAAAACTGTTGTGTTTCAAAATACCATTAAGAAAATGACAGGGCAAGCCAAAATTTGGGAGAAAATGTATGCAAATCACGTGTCTGTTAAAGACTTGTATTTATAATACATAAAGAACACTTATGACTCGATCACAAGCAGACAAGCCCATTAAAAATGAGCAACAGATTATAGAAGATTAGAAAAGGTCAACATATACTTGAATAAATGTTCAGCATCATTAATTAAAGAAATGTAAATGAAACTACAAGAAGATACTACTTAATAACTACTAGAATAGCTATTCAAAAAGACAAACGATAACAAGTATCGTCATGGAAATGAATAAACTGCAGCACTCATTCATTGCACCAAGGCAGTTTCTTTTAAAATTAAGCATAAATTTATACTTTAGCATTTCTACTCCTGGAAATCTGTCTAAGAGAAATGAAATGTGTGTCCAACACAAAGATTTGTACATGGATATTTGTAGCAGCATTATTCTTAATAACAGAAAACTGGAATGAACCCCAGAGTCCATCGACTGATGAGTAGATAAATAAAATGTGGTATATATAGAACAGTGGAATACTGTTCAGCAATAAAAAGGAAACACTGATGCAACAACATGGAAGAATCTCAAAAACATCATAAGTGAAGAAGCCAGACATAGATGACCATATATTTTATGATTACATTTATAGGAAATGTCCAGATGAGGTGAATATATAGAGACAGAAAATAGAAAGTGGATACCTGGGGCTGGAGGTAGGAATGAGAACTGTAAATGGGCACACACTGTCTTGGGGATGGAAATGTTCTGAGATTGTTTTTTGGTGATGGTTGTATAACATTTACTAAAAGTCATTGAATTATACACTTAAGATGGGTGAACTTTATGAAATGTAAATCATACCTCAATAAAACCGTAAAACAGAAAGTGTGGTCCCAGGACTAGCAGCATCAGTATCACCAGAGAATTTGTTAGTAATGCAAATTATTGGCCCCAGTGAAGCAGAAACTCTGGGGGTGGGGCCCATCTAGCTTCGGTTTAACAGCCTGCAGCTGATTGTGATGCAGGATCAAGTTTGAGAACCATTGTTCTAGAATCACGGAAGGGCACATGGAGATGAGGGTAGTTTGGGGTATAGTTTATGTACATTCAGTCTACTCTGTTCCTGTAACTGCAGGAAAGGTTTGAATTAAGGACTGTTGTAGTAGAGCTAAAGAAAATTACAGGGCAATGGGAATAAAAATAAACTGGCCTTTCATGTTCTTGCTATGTCCCCACGAGAAGCTTTATGATTGTGATGTTTGTGTACCACACATGTTAGTAAATTCCTGTGTTCTTTTAGGCTTACTGTTACTTAACAAACATAGCATAAACAGGTTCATTTGCCATAACGACAGTGGAAGTTTAGATCCTTGAAAGGAATTATTTCTCCTAAATATTTACACAGTGTAATATAGCAGAGCCAGAAATGTGCAGTGATCCCAAAAAAGTAAAGATCTGACTATAGATAAAGAAGTAAATGGAGCAGTTAGCTGAACTGAAATTCATTCTCTCCCTCCATCTGTTCAGTGTACCTTTAAAAACTACGATTAGAAAATTGGTTGACCTAGAGTAGTGGTCTTATGCCTGGCATGTGTGTTCAGGTTTGTTTTTTCTCCCCCCTCCCCCCAGCATTATCTGGGTGGCCAAAGGAAATTTTGAAGGTTGAGGCTACTCCAGGCTGCTAGCTGGTGCATGTGTAAGATGAAGTTTGTAGATAGGGTCTCCCTTAACGGGGCAAGGGAGCCGGGACTGGCAATGACTTCTGCCAAGGTATAAATTCACTTCAGAGGAAAGTAGGGGTTTGGACGGTTAGGAATAAAACAAATATGAGAAGGGAGAAAAGGAGGAATGGGTAACAAGGTATGCAAGCCAATCAGTGTGCATCGTTTATTAGTGGAGTTCACTGAGATTGTCAATGGTAATATTTAGAAGAGTATTAGGGAATGTAGCATAAACCATTGCTGTTTCCAAAACTTTATTCCACTGTGGGTAATAAGAACGGGGCTACTACTCGCTGGCAAAGTAGGTCTCAGCCTCTGTTTCTCTTTTTAATTATTGTTTTTATTTTACTTTTCATTGTCTCGTTTCCTTTGCTTCTCTCCTTTTTGTTACTGTTCTTAAAACTTTTAATAATTAGTATGACATTATTGAACACTTACTATTAGCAAAATATTAGAATATTATATCTCTAAATTGGTAATTCCGATTCTGACTTCTGTTATTGGATGGATGATAAAGGAATAAAATATTTTGAGATAAGTTTCATTCTAAAAAGTCTATGCCATAACAATCTGCACTCTTCATATTTACTAGTGGATAAACTTGCGTAATGTATATAAGCTAGAAAAGGTGAAAAGATGAGTTAATGAGGCAAATTTTTCCCTTTGTAAGAAAATTCAACACAATTCTCTATGCAACTCTCAAATTTATATCTGAATAGAATTGCATTTGAAGAATAAACAAATACAGATAATTGGTTATTATATGAGTAATGGGCAGTTTTGGAGTAAAATGTAAGAATCAGGAGAAGCATACTTTTTGGTGTGGGGTGGGGTATTGGCAAGTAGGTTGATCTTTAGAGCAATAGATTTCAAAATGTTGATCAAAGGACATTTTCACTATAAAATCAGGTCAGTCTTTATTCCCTGCCCTCTTAGTTTTTGTGTCTTGTCAGTCATGAACATGGAATGTTTACAGTTACAGTGTTTACTGCTGCAGACAACACTTTCTTCTGTAGTTAGTGCTCCTCTCTTTGCCCCATTTTCTTGTGTTGGAGGCAGGGGGGCCTGTCCTTCTGCTTAGTCTGACACTACGCAGGCTCCAGGCCTTATGGCAGCTTTTTCTTGAGCTCCCTTAGTGGTATCATGCAGTACTTGTAACAACTTCTGGTTGGTCTCAAATGTAGATGGGGAAAACAAAAGAAATAGAGGAGGGATTTTTAAAAAGGAAAGCAGAAGAAGGTGAAGGGAAGGGAAAGAGAGAATAAAAGGGATGCTTACTGTGGAGAGTAGCGGAGATGATCATTTATGCTGGTGCCATTCTTGGTTGGAAGTAGCTTCTACCTCAGTGGAGGGACCCAGCTTCCAGATGGGAGACAAGCTCTCCATCCTCTTTGTCTTTCAGTTTGTTGATTTGCTTTCCCCTATAACAGCATTTGAAGATACCAGTGATCATCTCTGTCATTGAATGGCCTACTGCCAGCAGTAACAGTGATTTCAGTGTAATGTTTTGCCACACTGGTCCACTGTAGAGGCTCGGTATCACTGTGCACATAAACCTCTGATGCTAAAGAGCAGAATCAGATTCTCGTGCTCAATACTGTTCGTGTATTTATAGCACAGAAGGATAGGTAGCTCTGAGGAAATTTAAACTCTAAATTAAAGTTCTGCTGCATAGTTGCTAATTTGGGTCTTCCTTTTTGGGGTTTCCTTTGTGGCTGGAAAGTGTTCTTTTCATCTGATGTGGTATGGGGCACTGAAGGAAAGGTAGCCGAGGGAATTCTGTACTGTTGAAATCTTCCTCTGTGGATAAGATATGGTAGGATGTCCGTCGGGGAGTACATACACGTTTGGTAGACATTTTAAGTTCTCCCAGGCTTATTATGGGTCCTCTGTGTGATTACTGTACCATTGCTAGGCTTACTCTCTTTGAAAAATGCTCATCTTTTGAAAGAAGGCTTAGAATTCTTGTTTGTTTTTTTTTTTTTAAACTGGCAATTGAATTCTTTCTAACTGGTCTTCCACCAGATGGTGCCAGTGTTACATATCTAAAGGTAAACTTCTTGGTGCCATTGAAATCTTGAGCTTGTATGTCTTTTCTCTCTTTTTCTCCTTCGCGATATTTTGCTTTCAGTGTTTTTTCCACACACACTACTTTCCTGGCACACTACTCTGTCGCTTCACATCTTGTACGTTGTGGGTAGTGAATTGATTGTGCCTTGGCGATCATAAAGGATAACTTGGGTGGTGGGTTCAGAGGCCAAGGACTGAGTAAAACTTAAGGATATATAATATGTAATTTCTTGTAAAATTTTTCATCATGTTTACCCAGATTAAGTTCAAAATAACTTTAATAACTATTCAAGAAAGTTTGGTAGAATAAAAGAAAATGTTGGGCATTATGTAATATCCCATTTCCTGGCCAATTAACAATTGTTATTTTAAACTTAAATTTTAAACTTTTTCTTTTTACAAATATTACATGGCTATTGCAGAAAAACTTAAAGAAACGAGAATGCAGTCAAAGGAATAACTCAATTAAATACTATTAACATTATATTACATAAATTTTCTTTTTTCTTCTTTTTATATAGGTCTATATTTTAAAATATCAGAGTTGGTCTCATAGTCATATAACCATTTTTTTTCACTTAATATTTTATAACTAATTTTTAGTGACAGTATAGTTTTTCATTTAATGAACCCTGTAATGATAGGTGTTTTGATTTTCAGTTTCTTTCAGTAAAAGCTTGAATAGCAGTTTTTCATTTTTTTGTGTATTTTAAAATTTCTTTTGTATGAATTCTTAAAAATGTAATAGCTGATTCAGAAAGATTGCATATTTTTATAACTTGATCTGTATTTTCAAGCTACCATCCGAAAGAGTTCTACAGTTTAAACGTCTTTAACAGCGTATGATTTTGCTTGTTTCTTTGCTTCCTTATCACCAGGT
The DNA here is from genome assembly GCF_964656455.1 of Halichoerus grypus. Taxonomy (NCBI): domain Eukaryota; kingdom Metazoa; phylum Chordata; class Mammalia; order Carnivora; family Phocidae; genus Halichoerus; species Halichoerus grypus. Next base: position 72,749,359 of record NC_135721.1, read on the forward strand.
TACCCTGGTTTTTAAAGCGGCTGTATATTGCTCATTTGAGACTCCCTGAAATGACAGTTCATCATTAAATACAGGAACTGAAAATTGCTTTGATATTTTCTTAGAAATAAGCTTTATCCTTTAAACATTAAATCCTAGACCCCCTTTTATTCACGGTGGTTTGGTTTTGGCTTTGTCTCCTATCCCTAAAGTACAACAGCCATCCTTTCATACTTCAGAATGGGTTATCTCATGTGCAGGGCACAGAATCAAGGTCTCTGTTGGCTAGCTGTTTTAGCACTTTCTATTACTCGTTGGGAAACTTAGGTCAAGCCATTTACTCTCTCCGTATGAATGTTTCTCAGTCTGAAAATTTGGAAGAACGGTTTTTAGATAAATTGTTTTTAAAAACTTTAGTGAAATAAGCTGTGCATTTAATGTAGAAGCTATTTAGTGCATATTTTTTGGTGGGCAGAAGAAAGCTGTTAGGTAACAGTAAAGTTTGAGGAATTCTAATGTACTTTTGAAAAGAATTAAGAACATATCAGTTTTTATTGATTCAAGCAATATATCCTGGCTGATTTTAATATCTTAATAAATAACTGCATTTTCATTTAAATAGATTATCTTTGAATTAAATTTCTCCTGTTAACATAAGGAAGCATGTGATTTATTTTAAAATAAGAGAAAATAACAAAACTATTTTCGTATTTGGGAAATGGGAAGAAGAGAGGAGACATCATGTAACCTTGTAAATGAATGTGAAAACTATTAGCCTAGTAACTTAAAAAAACAAACAGCTAGTTTCCCTGTCTCATGAAAAGAATCCCCACCCCATCTCAATTTGGTAAAAGAAATTGCCATTCTCTTTATTGTCAGAACAAATAGTCACTATAAGAAAACTGCTTGTAAACCAGGTTTAAAAGATTCATCAACATACAGTCTGTTTTAGCAGAAGACACTTAAATTGCGTAATTTAAACATATCTTTTAAAAAAATAAATTATATTGATAAATGGTCAATTTATGTAATGTCATTGAATTTTACTTGAGATATAACATTTTAGCATTTTTAACTTAAGAGTTTTTATTAAAATTTTTAAAAATGGATTTAAAAGTATATGCATCCATATTGTGGGCATTTCACTTGCTTTTTAGTTTTGAGTGTATGGTTTGTATTTTTTTTTTTTAAGTAAAAAAGACCCTAAAATCGTGCTGAATTTGATTGTTTTTAAAAATACCTATTTAATTATAGAGCATTAGCACATTAACATATGTATCTGGTAAAATGTAAGTCCAATGGTAGCTTCTGAAATGTACTTACATATTTTTAACACTTGAGATACTATATGTATGCATTTAACTATTTGTATGCACTAGCAGTTTGAAGGGGCTTCAGAGCACTGTAATAATATTGACCCTTCAGTTCATTTACAACTGTGTCAGTTAAATTCCCTCCAAATAATAAATCCTGCTCAGAGTCTTGTCTGCTTTATGGCGAAATAAAGTAATCAAGTTGCTAACATTATGAGCCTGGTTTCTTTATACCTGAGAGAAATTTGTTTTGTGGAATATAATATTTATTAAATCATGAGCTGTCTGAATTTTATGTAAAGTTCATTTTTGCTTTTCTCAAAATATATTAGAGATAATTGGAATACTTTTCTATAGTTTATTGGAAAACTTGGCAATAAACAGAAAGTGGCTTATAAAATCTAGCATACTTTTTTAGTCTCTATCCTTGACATCCAGATGGGAATGAACAAAATGGGAGTGGGATCATTATAAACTTTTATTCTTCACAACTTCTCCTGGAAAAAATCACCAATCTCAGCTTGATTTGTTTCATTTAATTCCTGCCACATAAACTTCTTAGGTCCTTATATGTTGTATAAGAAATCAGTGTTGAGGTTTTTCTGTTCATTTAGATTATTGGAGCATTCTGTTCTGTGCTTAGTAGTGACCTGTTTATTGGACCCATGCTGTCTAATAACGAAAGCATATGAAATTTACTACATTTTGTATTGATTTAATATTAATGTTAATCTAAAATCTTTCAGTGCAGTATGTCACATCTGTTTTGTATTCCTCTGTTTAAAAGAAGTGGCAGTGTGGTATTTGGAGGAATATTTATTATCTGAGTGTTTTTCTTTGCAACAGTTCCCCTCAGTCTATTGAGAATTTTAACTTCCAAGAGACAGTGAATCACCCAGCAAATTCTCAGGTACCAAACTGCTAAAAGCCACAGTTAATTGGAATTTTTTATTTACCACTTCACTTCCTTTTACAGTGGCAATTTTGGAGTCTTCTTGAAATGATAGAAAATAAATTTGTGGTGAATTTTTTAAAAATATTCTTTTCCCTTAATAATAGGTCCAGCCTGCACTTCATGGATACTCGAGTTTTTTTAGAAAAAACTTTGTTAGACTGAGTGATTTGTGTTTGAAACCATATTTTCCATGACCAGTGACTGAATATTCTTATCCTGTGATGGTGCTTCCTAACTTTTTCAGGGGTTATGGGTTTCTTTAAGTAATCACTGAAAACTATAATCCCTTTTCCTAGGGAAAAAAATGCATAAACAAGGGTATTTTGTATGCAGTTTTAATTAATCCTGTTTCTCCCTGCCCAGAGGACCAAGGGCCCCTGGTTAGAAAGTGCCACTATAATGGAACTGAAAAAAATCCCTTTAGAGTGTTGGTTTTAACATCCTGTTATGCCACACTAAGAATTTTCTTCACTTCAAGCTTTATTTGACATTACATTTTCTCCTTGATCATTACATAGAAGATGAGCAGAATCTAAATCTTATTTTGGAGAAAAAGCACAATTTCTTTTTAATTTTAAAGTCCATCTCTGAAATTATAAAATATATTTGACCTTCTACGTGCTTTAGATTCTACCTTAGACACATAAGAAAGGAAGAAAATGGTTCTTCCTTAAAAAGATGTTATTACACTTATTTAGCACAAAAGTATGGGTTTTCATTTTTTTTTTTTAAGATTTCATTCACTTATTTGACAGAGACATAGAGAGAGAGCACAAGTAGGCAGAAAGGCAGGCAGAGGGAGAGGGAGAAGCAGGCTCTCTGCTGAGCAGGGAGCCTGACGCGGGGCTCGATCCCAGGACCCTGGGATCATGATCTGAGCTGAAGGCAGCCACTTAACGGACTGAGCCACCCAGGTACCCCTGGGTTTTCATTTTAATGAGAGGTTTCTGAAGCTATTCAGAAATTACTTATGTGTGCTGGTTAAGAGTTCAGACTTAGGTTTAAAGCAGATGAGAGTTCAAATTCAGCTCAGTAGCTTACCAGCCAAATGACTTTGGGCATATTACTTATCTGTTTAAAAAAATCACCATAAAAGGATTAAATGAGATAATGTCTACAAAGTGGTTGGTTTTGTACTTTGTGTGTAATATGCACTCAATTACCTCTTTCTGTACCATGATGATAGTATTGATGAGGGTAAACAATTACAGAGTGTTCATTTTTCCTATTATGAAATTTAGGACAGTAGACTTGGTTGCAAAAAATATAAATCTTCATGTTCCCCAAAATAATCTTCTCAAGTCTTGGTGGCTATGATTGTTGTCTAAGTTCAGTCAAGAGTTCTTCAAAGACAGGGGTAGCAAACTAACTTTTTCACACTTTCCTTGTCAGTGTTCAGCTGTTACAATGGGGCAATATGTTAAAAGTTATCCACTAAACTTGTCTCACAATTAAAGTAAATATTGAGGAACAGAGAAAGGAAGAAGTTTCTGAGAGTGGATTAAAAAGCACAAACATGTTTCTGCTTTTGAGTCTTGACACCTAGATGGTCTTGTGGTAGAGCCACAGGTATCATGAATACTTTGGGTAGATGATGTTTCTTTGCATATTATGTCATAGAGAATACCTCTAACTTAGGGGCACCTGGATGGCTCAGGCTATTAAGTGTCTGACTTTGGCTCAGGTCATGATCTCAGGGTCCTGGGATCGAGCCCTGTATCTGGCTCCCCACCCAGTGGGGAGTCTGCTTCTCCCTCTTCCTCTGCCCTACCCAAACCCGCCCCCGCTTGTGCACGTGCACACGCGCGCTCTCTCTCTCTCTCTCTCTCAGAAAAAATAAAATCTGAAAAAAGGAAACCTCTAACTGAAAAATGTTGAATAAACTGTAGTGATGTCAACTACTATATACTTGTCCACTGTAAAAGAGTGTTCCCATCGTGGTTTGTAAAGTATTTGGAGCCAAAGAAGAGGATAATATGTGTGATGCTTTGATTAAATAAATGGTTTAACACCTGCCTGAAGTGAAAGGCTTCGAGTTTACTAAAAGGATGATTTCAGACCTCCTGAAAAGAAGTGGGATAATATCCTATCTGATCCCTTTCCTATTCACATTGTGGTTGTTCATTATAATTGAGTAGTGATCATGGCAGTGTTTATGGCAGTGGTTTTTGTATATATCCACATGTGCACATATCCACACACATGTATGTGCTCTCCATGATGCTTTAGAATGATTAATTCAGTTGGGAGTCATAAGTGTTAATAATAGATTATAAACATAAAGAATCTCAGTATATACTAGAAATTCAAAGTTGGCATTAGGGGAAAGGATCCTTTGTATTCATCTATAAACTCTATCATTACTACTGACAGAAAACAACTGAATGAATTCATTATGGATTTAAACCTGTGTATGTCCTCTGTGGCAAACACAAACCTTACTTGATTACTTGATGTTTATGAAAAATTAAATGCTATAGGTACCATTGAAATATAAAGAGAGCAGTTAGCCCTGCAGTTTTTTTCCTTATGATGCCCAGTCTTATTCATTAATTTTCTTTGACCAGGCAGAAAGTTTGGAAAATGATATTCCCCCTTTTCTTTCTTCTCAGTATCGTCAGTGAAGCAGGGGCATCAATCTACAGTGTCAGCCCTGAAGCTAACAAAGAGATGCCAGGGCTGGACCCTAATTTGAGAAGTGCAGGTAAGAAACTATGGGCCATCACAAAAGCATGTGGTTTTGATATTTTGAAGGACTTCTGTTTTTAGCAAGCAAGAAAATTTAGGAGATATATGCGTAAAAATTAGCATGTTAGAAAGAAAATGGCTGATTGGGATAATAGTTGGAATTATGGAAAAGAAGAGGAAGAATAGTGTTTTTAAAGAGTATAGTAAAAAATTAGCCCAAAACATCTTTAGTAAAATTAGGTGCTTGAGAGTTAATAATAAAATTAATAAAATACTCCAGATCTCTTATTACTACTACAAAATATTATTTATTACAGCTTTTTATTGACAAAAAATAATATATTAACATAAATATTGTGCAAATATATAAATATGCACAGTTTCTTGCTAAGTATTTGTCAAATGACCAGTTTCTCTTGTCTTGCTAATAGGGGCAGTCATTAATGTTTAAAACAGCCTGCTTTGATTTTAGTTGTATTAAGTTGCTTTGGTTTCTGTTTTGTGGAATAGTTAAAATCTTGTGTGTGAAGAAATTGAGATACTTTGATACATCTAGTGAAAGTAATTTGTATTATAAGGAAATTATTAAATCTGGTCAGATCATTTCTCTGTGTAATAGCAGGATATTTAGACTGCTTTGTTAGAAAGGGACTTTTTATTTAAAATTTTTCCTTAAGGGGCACCTGGGTGGCTCAGTCGGTTAAGCATCTGCCTTTGGCTCAGGTCATGATCCCAGAGTTCGGGAATCAAGCCCCACATTGGTCTTCCTGCTCAGCGGGGAGTCTGCTTCTCCCTCTGCCCCTCACCCTGCTCTTCTGTGCTCGTGCACTCTCTTTCTCTCTCAAATAAATAAAATCTTTTAAAAAAATAAAATATTCCTTAAATATTCTCATCAAGTTCATTGGCTGTTCTTAAAATCTATACTTGGAGATACACATTTGAAAATTTTTGCATTAGTCTGAGGCTAAAAATCTTATTTCTTACATCCAAAAGAGCTTGTAGTTTCCCTTCAATTGTTTTTTCCATGATATCATCCTCTGTCTAAAATGATCATCTTCTCAAACTCAGATCCCAGCTCAAAATCTTGGTCCTTCTGTGAAGCTTTTCCCTATCACAGCACTCAGTGTGGTCTCTGCCTCCTTCCCATGTGTTCTTTTGGTACTTACCTTGTAATAACAATAGCATTAATAATTGTAGGAGGAGGAGATATAGTAATCATAGTGGGAGCTGCTAATACTAATTTTTTTAAGCACTCAATATACGTGAAACATTGTGGTAAATGCATTACCAGATTATTTTGTTTTATTCTCATAAACCAAGGCTTAAAGAGTCCACCTAATCAATAAGTGCATATATAATACTTGTGTACTTGTATAATAAAAGGATACTTTTCTTTCTTAAAAAAAAAATTCAGGGGCGCCTACGTGGCTCAGTCAAGTGTCCGACTCTTGATTTTGGCTCAGGTGATATCAGGGTTCTGAGATTGAGCCCCATGTTGGGGTCCAGGTTGAGGGTGGAGCCTGCTTAAAATTCTCTCTCTTCCTCTCCCTCTCCCTCTGCCCCTGCCCCGTGTGCGTGCGCTCTCTCTCTCTCTCTCAAAAAAAAAATAAAATTCAGAACCTTTCAAGTTGACACTGAAAGATAATCTTCCAAAAGAACATTTGAAAGAAATATTGTCTAGGAAGTGACAGTCTCTTAGACCTCCCACTGCTAAGGGGTTGACTGTTTCCTTTTCACCACTGGCCTGTGTGGATGCGTAACTGTCAACAGTGTTATAGGTGAGACAAGATTACAACATTCCAACAAGACTCTCTGAAAATAGGAGATAATAAAAAAGAAGAATCATTATATGGTCCGAATTACTCAGATTCCAAAGTCTGGTTGTGTCTTCAATTTGGGATTCTCTGCACATGTCAATGTCTAGGTTGATCCATATCAACTCGAAACATCCACCTAGATATTTTGAGCCTTCAAGGACTGATCCTGGTGGCAAATATTGAAAGAAACTGAGTCTCCACTCTTGATTTTCTAGGGTTCACTTCCTTCCCAATTCCTCATTTCTCACTGGAACTCCTTTCCTAGTAATTGATGCCAGGGATGACTTCATACTTCATTTGAGACCTGTCCTACCGATGGGTGTGGGTTTTCCCTTTCAGCCCTCCGTAAGTTTACTATATCAGAATATAACAGAACCTTAACATTCATACAGTCTTTAACATGTGTAAGAAGATGACCTTCATATTACTGTATCTTCTTGACCAGTTTGTCAGCTTACTGAGAGCAGAGATTATCCTTATATATTCTTACGGTCCCCCATAATAAGTTCATTATACTTGAGAGGCATTTGAATTGGATAGACAGAATAGTAGATAGGTGATATTGAAATGTTTATTATGGATTTCTGATTTGAAATAGAAGATTGAGTATACCTGTTATTCCTTTACTCCCTTCTGAACTCCCATTAAAGTGACAGTAACATGATAGAAAGAAGACACAAACTTACTAGGGCAAGGATGGGAGAGGAAAGAACAGCAATAATCATTTTGAAGCAAGAAAGCAGATGGCTGAATAATAAGTGATCTAGCCAACTGGAGAAAGTTGAATACTAAGACAGCATTGTAGAAAACCGAGAACTAATCTGAAATGATCATGGAACCCTTATAGGTTCAGGAAATGCATGCACCAAGTTACCTTTAGAAGTATCTTGGGAGGGCTGCAGGTAGGTCTAAAGTAAAAGGATCGATTCAAAGTTCTGTGTAGAAAGCAGTTAGACCCAGTTAAACACAGAATACCATTTAACCCAGCAATTCCACTCCGAGGGATATACTCAAAAGAGTTGAAAACAAGGACTCAAATACTTGTACAGAGTACTCATAGCAGCACTATTCACATAGCCAAAAGCTAGAAACAACCCAAATGTCCATCAGTGGATGAATGGATAAACAAAATGTGGTATATCCATACAATGAGATATTATTATTTTTAGTCATAACAAAGCATGAGTACTGACATGTGCCATTAACATGGGTGAACTTTGAAAACATGCTAAGTGAAAGAAGCCAGACACAAAAGGTCACATATTGTATGGTTACATTTATATGAAATGTCTAGAATAGGCAACCTATAGATGCAGAAAGCTGATTGGTCATTGCCAGGGGCTGGGAAGAGGGGAAAATGAAGAGGGACTACTTAATGGGTACAGGGTTTTCTTTTGGGGCACTGAAACTGTTTTGGAACTTGGTAGAAATGGTGGTTTGTACAACAGTGTAAGTATACTAAATGCCACTGAATTGTACACTTTGAAATAGTAATGTTATGTGAATTTCACATCAATTTAAAAAAAAACAAAATAGTTAGATCTCCTGTTCCACACAGTTGGGTGACTGTCCTTCTTTCACCTTTGCAGAAGACTGGAGATTTTTTTCTCTGGAGAGGGTTAAACAGAAAGTCTCTCTGCTGGAGGACACAGGTTATACACGATAGTGGGGATAGCTGCTGAAAAAAGAGGGATTAGATAATTATTTACATGCTGATATAGAGATCTTAAGACTAAATCTTCCAGATGTAGATCAGAGGTCCACAAGAAATGGGCCAAATCACCATATAAGGAAGCCCACAGTTGATAAACTTCACATTTAAGCAAGGCACTTACAGTCAGCTTTTTGGTACCCTGCCCCAGGTGGACAGTCAGGGGTCACCTATCATGTGAGGAAACTTATACTATTAAAGACAGATGTGGGGGTAGTGCAGAAATCACTTAGAGGAAATAAAGACTATATAGAAAGAAGAAAAACTTTTACATCCTTAGAGAAATGAAAGGTATTTTGTTCATTTAAATGAACTTGACATAAAGTAAAATTCACCCTTTTTAGGTGCATTTTTGAATTCATCTGTGAATTTTGAAAAGCTTAAACTAGTCAGGTAACCACAACCACTAACACTACAATCAAGATAAAGAATATTTTTTTTTAAATTTTTTTTATTGTTATGTTAATCCCCATACATTACATCATTAGTTTTAGATATAGTGTTCCATGATTCACTGTTTGTGCATAACACCCAGTGCTCCATGCAGAACGTGCCCTCCTCAATACCCATCACCAGGCTAACCCATCCTCCCACCCCCCTCCCCTCTAGAACCCTCAGTTTGTTTTTCAGAGTCCATCGTCTCTCATGGTTCTTCTCCCCCTCCGATTTCCCCCCCTTCATTCTTCCCCTCCTGCTACATTCTTCTTCTTCTTCCTTTTTTCTTTCTTAACATATATTGCATTATTTGTTTCAGAGGTACAGATCTGAGATTCAACAGTCTTGCACAATTCACAGCGCTTACCAGAGCACATACCCTCCCCAGTGTCCATCACCCAGTCACCCCATCCCTCCCACCCCACCCCCCACTCCAGCAACCCTCAGTTTGTTTCCTGAGATTAAGAATTCCTCATATCAGTGAGGTCATATGATACATGTCTTTCTCTGTTTGACTTATTTCGCTCAGCATAATATCCTCCAGTTCCATCCACGTCATTACAAATGGCAAGATCTCATTCCTTTTGATGGCTGCATAATATTCCATTATATATATATACCACATCTTCTTTATCCATTCATCTGTTGATGGACATCTTGGCTCTTTCCACAGTTTGGCTATTGTGGACATTGCTGCTATAAACATCGGGGTGCACGTACCCTTTCGGGTCCCTACTTTTGTATCTTTGGGGTAAATACCCAGTAGTGCAATTGCTGGATCATATGGTAGCTCTGTTTTCAACTTTTTGAGGAACCTCCATACTGTTTTCCAGAGTGGCTGCACCAGCTTGCATTCCCACCAACAGTGTAGGAGGGTTCCCCTTTCTCCGCATCCCCGCCAACATCTGTCCTTTCCTGACTTGTTAATTTTAGCCATTCTGACTGGTGTGAGGTGGTATCTCATTGAGGTTTTGATTTGGATTTCCCTGATGCCGAGCGATATTGAACACTTTTTCATGTGTCTGTTGGCCGTTTGGATGTCTTCTTTGGAAAAATGTCTGTTCGTGTCTTCTGCCCATTTCTTGATTGGATTCTTTGTTCTTTTGGTGTTGAGTTTGATGAGTTCTTTATAGATTTTGGATACTAGCCCTTTATCTGATATGTCATTTGCAAATATCTTCTCCCATTCTGTCAGTTGTCTTTTGGTTTTGTTGACTGTTTCCTTTGCTTTGCAAAAGCTTTTTATCTTGATGAAGTCCCAATAGTTAATTTTTGCCCTTGCTTCCCTTGCCTTTGGCGATGTTTCTAGGAAGAAGTTGCAGCGGCTGAGGTCGAAGAGGTTGCTGCCTGTGTTCTCCTTTAGGATTTTGATGGACTCCTGTCTCACATTGAGGTCTTTCAACCATTTGGAGTCTATTTTTGTGTGTGGTGTAAGGAAATGGTCCAGTTTCATTCTTCTGCATGTGGCTGTCCAATTTTCCCAACACCATTTGTTGAAGAGACTGTCTTTTTTCCATTGGACATTCTTTCCTGCTTTGTCAAAGATTAGTTGACCATATAGTTGAGGGTCCATTTCTGGGCTCTCTATTCTGTTCCATTGATCTATGTGTCTGTTTTTGTGCCAGTACCATACTGTCTTGATGATGACAGCTTTGTAGTAGAGCTGGAAGTCCGGAATTGTGATGCCGCCAGCTTTGCTTTTCTTTTTCAACATTCCTCTGGCTATGCGGGGTCTTTTCTGGTTCCATACAAATTTTAGGATTATTTGTTCCATTTCTTTGAAGAAAGTGGATGGTATTTTGATGGGGATTGCATTGAATGTGTAGATTGCTCTAGGTAGGATTGACATCTTCACAATATTTGTTCTTCCAATCCATGAGCATGGAACGTTTTTCCATTTCTTTGTGTCTTCCTCAATTTCTTTCATGAGTATTTTATAGTTTTCTGACTACAGATCCTTTGCCTCTTTAGTTAGATTTATTCCTAGGTATCTTATGGTTTTGGGTGCAATTGTAAATGGGATCGACTCCTTAATTTCTCTTTCTTCTGACTTGTTGTTGGTGTATAGGAATGCCACTGACTTCTGTGCATTGATTTTATATCCTGCCACTTGACTGAATTCCTGTATGAGTTCTAGCAGTTTTGGGGTGGAGTCTTTGGGATTTTCCACATAAAGTATCATATCATCTGCAAACAGTGAGAGTTTGACTTCTTCTTTGCCAATTCGGATGCCTTTGATTTCTTTTTGTTGTCTGATTGCTGTGGCTAGGACTTCCAATACTATGTTGAATAGCAGTGGTGATAGTGGACATCCCTGCCGCGTTCCTGACCTTAGGGGGAAAGCTCTCAGTTTTTCCCCATTGAGAATGATATTCGCTGTAGGTTTTTCATAGATGGCTTTTATGATATTGAGGTATGTACCCTCTATCCCTATACTCTGAAGAGTTTTGATCAAGAAAGGATGCTGTACTTTGTCAAATGCTTTTTCTGCATCTATTGAGAGGATCATATGATTCTTGTTCTTTCTTTTGTTAATGTATTGTATCACATTGATTGATTTGCGGATGTTGAACCAACCTTGCAGCCCAGGGATAAATCCGACTTGGTCGTGGTGAATAATCCTTTTAATGTACTGTTGGATCCTATTGGCTAGTATTTTGGTGAGAATTTTTGCATCCATGTTCATCAGGGATATTGGTCTGTAATTCTCCTTTTTGATGGGGTCTTTGTCTGGTTTTGGGATCAAGGTAATGCTGGCCTCATAAAATGAGTTTGGAAGTTTTCCTTCCATTTCTATTTTTTGGAACAGTTTCAGAAGAATAGGTATTAATTCTTCTTGAAATGTTTGGTAGAATTCCCCTGGGAAGCCATCTGGCCCTGGGCTTTTGTGTTTTGGGAGATTTTTGATGACTGCTTCAATTTCCTTAGTGGTTATAGGTCTGTTCAGGTTTTCTAATTCTTCCTAGTTCAGTTTTGGTAGTTGATACATCTTTAGGAATGCATCCATTTCTTCCAGGTTATCTAATTTGCTGGCATAGAGTTGCTCATAATATGTTCTTATAATTGTTTTTATTTCTTTGGTGTTGGTTGTGATTTCTCCTCTTTCATTCATGATTTTGTTGATTTGGGTCATTTCTCTTTTCTTTTTGATAAGTCTGGCCAGGGGTTTATCAATCTTGTTAATTCTTTCAAAGAACCAGCTCCTAGTTTCGTTGATCTGTTCTACTGTTCTTTTGGTTTCTATTTCATTGATTTCTGCTCTGATCTTTATTATTTCTCTTCTCCTGCTGGGTTTAGGCTTTATTTGCTGTTCTTTCTCCAGCTCCTTTAGGTGTAGGGTTAGGTTGTGTACTTGAGACCTTTCTTGTTTCTTGAGAAAGGCTTGTATTGCTATATACTTTCCTCTCAGGACTGCCTTTGCTGTATCCCAAAGATTTTGAATAGTTGTGTTTTCATTTTCATTGGTTTCCATGAATTTTTTAAATTCTTCTTTAATTTCCTGGTTGACCCATTCATTCTTCAGTAGGATGCTCTTTAGCCTCCATGTATTTGAGTTCATTCCGACTTTCCTCTTGTGATTGAGTTCTAGTTTCAAAGCATTGTGGTCCGAAAATATGCAGGGAATGATCCCAGTCTTTTGGTACCGGTTGAGACCTGATTTATGACCTAGGATGTGATCTATTCTGGAGAATGTTCCATGGGCACTAGAGAAGAATGTGTATTCCGTTGCTTTGGGATGGAATGTTCTGAATATGTCTGTGAAGTCCATTTGGTCCAGTGTGTCATTTAAAGTCTTTATTTCCTTGTTGATCTTTTGCTTAGACGATCTGTCCATTTCAGTAAGGGGGGTGTTAAAGTCCCCCACTATTATTGTATTGTTGTCGATGTGTTTCTTTGCTTTTGTTATTAATTGCCTTATATAATTGGCTGCTCCCATGTTAGGGGCATAGATATTTACAATTGTTAGATCTTCTTGTTGGATAGACCCTTTAAGTAGGATATAGTGTCCTTCCTCATCTCTTATTACAGTCTTTGGTTTAAAATCTAATTTGTCTGATCTAAGGATTGCCACCCCAGCTTTCTTTTGGTGTCCATTAGCATGGTAAATGGTTTTCCACCCCCTCACTTTCAATCTGGGGGTGTCTTTGGGTCTAAAATGAGTCTCTTGCAGACAGCATATCGATGGGTCTTGTTTTTTAATCCAATCTGATAGCCTGTGTCTTTTGATTGGGGCATTGAGCCCATTTACATTCAGGGTAACTATTGAAAGATAGGAATTTAGTGCCATTGTATTGCCTGTAAAGTGACTGTTACTGTATATTGTTTGTGTTCCTTTCTGGTCTATGTTGCTTTTAGGCTCTCTCTTTGCTTAGAGGACCCCTTTCAAGATTTCTTGTAGGGCTGGTTTCGTGTTTGCAAATTCCTTTAGTTTTTGTTTGTCCTGGAAGCTTTTTATCTCTCCTTCAATTTTCAATGACAGCCTAGCTGGATATAGTATTCTTGGCTGCATATTTTTCTCATTTAGTGCTCTGAATATGTCCTGCCAGTCCTTTCTGGCCTGCCAGGTCTCTGTGGATAAGTCTGTTGCCAATCTAATGTTTCTACCGTTGTAGGTTACATATCTCTTCTCCCGAGCTGCTTTCAGGATTTTCTCTTTGTCTCTGAGACTCGTAAGTTTTACTATTAGATGTCGGGGTGTTGACCTATTTTTATTGATTTTGAGAGGGGTTCTCTGTGCTTCCTGGATTTTGATGCCTGTTTCCTTCCCCAAATTAGGGAAGTTCTCTGCTATAATTTGCTCCATTATACCTTCTGCCCCTCTCTCTCTTTCTTCTTCTTCTGGGATCCCAATTATTCTAATGTTGTTTCGTCTTATGGTATCGTTTATCTCTCGAATTCTGCCCTCGTGATCCAGTAGTTGTTTATCTCTCTTTTTCTCAGCTTCTTTATTTTCCATCATTTGGTCTTCTATCTCACTGATTCTTTCTTCTGCCTCATTTATCCTAGCAGTTAGCGCCCCCATATTTGATTGCACCTCATTAATAGCCTTTTTGATTTCTACTTGGTTCGATTTTAGTTCTTTTACTTCTCCAGAAAGGGTTTCTCTAATAACTTCCATGCTTTTTTCAAGCCCAGCTAGTATCTTTAAAGTGATGATTCTGAACTCTAGATCTGACATCGTACTAATGTCCGTATTGAGTAGGTCCCTGGCAGTCGGTACTACCTCTTGTTCTTTTTGTTGAGGTGATTTTTTCCGTCTTGTCATTTTGTGCAGAGGAGAATAGATTAATGAGAGAACAAAATGCTAGCAGGGTAACAACGTCCCCAGAAAATATACTCTAAACAAATCAGAAAAGACCTGAAGCAGTGGGAAAAGAAAGGGAAAGAGAGAAAAAAGAAAAAGAAAGAAAAAAAGAAAAAAGAAAAAGAAAAAGATAAAGATAAAAACAAACAAAAACAAAACAAAACAAAACAAAAACAGAATGTGATCAAATATGATCAGGCTGTTTTACAGATCAGTGCCTCCCAAAATTTTAAAGAAAGAAAAACTTATATATGTACAAAAATAAGGGTTGATATGATGAAGGGATGGAATATGACTGTAAAGATGGAAATTATAAAAAATTTTATAAAAGGAATTGATAAGTTGTTTGAAGAAAGAAAGAAGAGGATTTAAAAAAAAAAAAAGGGAGAGAATGTGATCAGGCAGGGGAGTAGAGAAAAACAATACACTAGAGATTTAGAGTATATTTTGATCTGTTAGAAGAAACTATCTCAAAATTTTAAAGAGAGAACAACTTATATATATATGCCAAAAATACGGGTAACTACTATGAAGGGATAGAATATGACTCTAAAAATGAAAAATAAAAATGTTTTTTTAAAAAAGGGATTGATAAGATGTTGGTTGAAAAAGGGAAAAAGAAAAATTCAAAAAAAAAGAAGAAAAGAAAAAAGAAAAAAAGACAGTTAAAAAAAATAATTAACTTTGAAAGACTAAAGAATCATGGTAAAAAGGCCATGAATTCTATGTGCAGTATTCCCCTAGCGCTGGAGTTCTGCCGTTCTCATTGATCGGTAAACTTGGTCTTGGCTGGCTGTTCTCGCTGATCTTCTGGGGGAGGGGCCTGTTGCCGTGGTTCCCAAATGTCTTTGCCGGAGGCAGAATTGCCCCGCCCTTGCCCGGTCCGGGCTAAGTAATCTGCTCGGGTTTGCTCTCGGGAGCTTTTGTTCCCTGCAAGCTTTCCGTACAGCTTTGGAGGCGGAGAGTGAAAATGGCGGCCTCCCAGTCTCCGCCCAGGAGGAGCGAGAACTCGGGGCCCCGCTCCTCAGTGAGCCCCCAGAGAAAAGCCGTCAGTCACTCCCGTCTCCCTGGTCTCCGGCCGCACTCCGTGCTCACCCGGCCTGTGACTGAGCATCTCTATCTCTGGCACCCGACCCCGGGTGGAGTCTCCAAACCCAGCAGATCCCCGCGGTGCGCTCCCGCACCTCTCCTCCCGGGGGAAGAAGGTGAGTCTCCCCGGATCTGCCGCTTGTTGGGTCCCTGCTGGAGGAGCAGTGGCCCGACTGTGCCTCGGCTCACGGTTTATGGCAACCCCGAGCTGAGAGCCCGCGCCCCAGCTCCGTCTCTGCAGCCGGCTTCCCCACTCCGATACCTGGGAGCTCTGCCGCACTCAGGCACCCCAGGTCTTTCTGTGACCCCGAGGGTCCTGAGACCACACTGTCCCGTGAGGGTTCCACCCCCCACTTAGCCACCAGAGTGACGTCCCTCAGCGGAGCAGACTTCTAAAAGTTCTGATTTTGTGCTCCGCGGCTCTATCAGTTGCCAGAAGCGGCTGATGGAGGCCCCCTCCCCCGCCGTCTGTCCTCCCGAATAACGCCTCGGATTCACTTCTCCGCATGTCCTACCTTCCAGAAAGTGGTCGCTTTTCTGTTCAGAGAGTTGTTGCTATTCTTTTCTTCGATCTCCTGTTGAGTTTGTAGGTGTTCAGAATGGTTTGATCCCTATCCAGCTGAATTCCTGAGAGGAGATGAAATCCAGGTCTCCTACTCCTCCGCCATCTTGCTCCGCCCCTCTAGAAATGGGATAAAGAATATTTTTATCTGGTCAACAGATTTGTCAACTTCTTGTTCAGAAATGTAATTATTAGGGGATCAAGATCATTTATTAAAACTACATTTTAATAAGTATTATAATGAAAAAAATTCTTACTCGGAATTGCTGAATGAACAAAGACAGCATGAGAAGTCTTACTTATCTTCCTCTGTTGCTATCTGATGACAAGGGGAAGGGGAAATTGAGGGGAGTATTGGACTTTATAAATAAAAATTTCCACTTTGATATTCTTAGATAACAAAATAAGATAAATTTTTAGGAGAACGCAGTTTAGTACAGTCTTTTAAGCAATAAGTTTATTTGCTTTAGAATGGCTTTTAGATTCTAGATATTTCATAGAACTGAAGACCAAAACCCATAGAACCCTTATTATCCTTCAGATATAAGACACATTTTGAATGTGGGGGGGGGGAATGGTGCTTTCAGGGTCTCTCCATGTGGTTGTGCAGATTTGTGCCCTGGACATCCTGCCTAACCGTATGAGGTAGCTCTGCTTGCTGACCTTTTAGCTCACTGTCTGCTCCCCTGCCCTCCTTTTGGTATAACCTGTTTTTTTCCTCTAATGCTTAACTTTTTGTTCAAGAGTGGTTTGGTTGTCTCCCTTTACACAATGAGTTATGTTATTACCATTTAACAAATTACCATATATTAAAGATGAAATTCCTGTGTGTATTTTTAGTCCTCTTTTCCTTGGTCTGACTAATTTGCCACAGCGCAAGACTCTCAGTTATGGTGGCTTATGATGTGACTTGCTTTGATCTTTTTTTAATTGCACTTTTCCTATTTCTTTTTTTCCATATACATTTTAGAGCCATTTAATTGAAATTCTGTTAAATTGGCACCTTTATCCCAGTTCTGTACACTTCATTACTCACAGGCAGCACACACACATGCACACACAGAGTAAATGGATTGTCCTCCATGTATTTTCTTATTGGTTGTTGATGGCATATGGTTCTGTATCAGTTATTGTCTGGGTGTCTTAAAACCAGCCAATTGAAATCTTATTAGTTCTAATATTTTTTCAGTTGACTTGTTTGGGTTTTCTAAAGTAGTCAATCATCATCTGCAAATAATAATCTAGTTTCTATCTTTTCGGTAATTATACCTTCTTTTTTTCCTTGTCCAGTTGCATTGACTAGAATTTCCTGGACAATGGTGAATAGTAACAGTGATACAGAGATATATTGACATCATGTGGGCAAAATAGTATTGGCATACATTTGGATATATTACATTTAAAAAATATATAACAGCCTCATTGAGATACAATTTAGTAGCATAAAATTTGCCCCTTTAAAGAGTGTAAGTCAGTGTTTTTTAGTACAGTCAGAATTGTGCAACCATTGCCACTATCCAATTTTAGAATATTTTCATCACTCCAAATAGAAACCCAACACCTATTAGCAATCGGTCCCCTTTGCCCTCTTCCCCCAAGCCCTGATAAATACTGATCTACTTTCTGTCTCTATGGATTTGCCTATTGCAGACATTTCGTATAAATGGAATCATTACAACATGTGGTCTTTTGTAACTGGCTTCTTTCACTTATCATAATGTTTTCAAAGTTCATTCACACTGTAGCATGTATCAGCACTTCATTCCTTCCCATTGACAAATAATTTTCCATTGTATGGGTATACCATATTTTGTTCATCCATTCATCTGCTGATGGATATTTGGGTTGTTTTCACTTTTTTGGCTGTTATAAATAATGCTGCTATGAACATTCATATACAAAATTTTACGTGGACATATGTTTTCATTTTTCTTGAACATATGCCACATAGTAGTAAAAATTTGCGGACATATGGTAACTATGCAAACATTTTCTAGAATTTTTTTTACTTCTGTTGCTATACTTTCCTCACTATTTAGTTTCTGCCTCTTTCACTGTGTCCATCTTTTCTTCTCTATCTCACAATGTGAATATGCCCCCAAGTTTTGGGCCATGACTCTTCCTTTCTCTTCGTTCTCTTTATCAGCACTCTATAAGACTCCTTTTACCTGAGCTACCTATCTATCTCTTACTTTCAGGAATCTGTTGTCAGCCTGATCATTCTCAACCTACAGGTGTGTGTTACTACTGTTAATTAATTCCTGCCAGCATCATCTTCTCTTGAAAGCCTGGACATACAGCTTTCCAATTCTACTTTAAACAATGTTTAAATTCCCTCCTTCATGAACAATGAACATCCTTCAGATGAGCAATATTCATTTTCCTCTTTCTCCTATCTCCCATCTCTTCCATGCTTGCTTGAGTTTTTATGCTCTGTAGAGTAACATCTGAAAGCGAAATACCAATTCTAGAAACATTAGGGTCTATGTAGAGGTTGTTTATTGGGGACACTGTAACTCCAGAGGCTCTTGGGACTTAACTGGAGAATTAATATGACATCTAGAAACTGTCATTTCTAGTTCATTGTTGCTGCATTTAGCAATATCAGGATGAACAAAGGAGATGCTAGCAATGAACCAGTTAGGAGGGAACCAGGTAGAAAATAAGGGAAAGTCCTTTTCTGTACCTAAAAAAAATTTTTAAATATAGAAACCTACTCACACTTAACAAATTATACAACTGCTCTATAACCAGTTTCTAAGCTTAGATTTTCATAATGTGGGTTTTCCTGAAGGGGTAGATTAGATTTACTTATTATTAATATCCTTTTTTAAAATTTCTGATACCTTCCTGCAGTGAATGTTCTGATGCCTGTATCTTTCACTTGGTTTACTGTTGTGGGTTGTGTTTTTTTTGTTTTTGTTTTTAAAGATTTTATTTATTTATTTGACAGAGAGAGAGACACAGCGAGAGAGGGAACACAAGCAGGGGGAGTGGGAGAGGGAGAAGCAGGCTTCCCGCGGAGCAGGGAGCCCGATGCGGGGCTCGATCCCAGGACCTGGAATCATGACCTGAGCCGAAGGCAGACACTTAACGACTGAGCCACCCAGGCGCCCCATGTTTTTGTTTTTCTAAATCAGAAAGTATTTTGGCAATGTATGCATATGTTCGAAAATCAGTCTTATGGATTATATTTTTAAAGACTAGAATAAAAAATTATCTTTGCTTTCAGAGTATCAGATGTTTCCCTGGTGACATCTACTCTCGCTGTGTAATTATACATGTGATTACTGGGGGGAAGCAGCTCCCCTGTAACCTGCAGCATTTGCCCTCATTAGCCTTTTGTGAGGTTTGATAAGAAAATGTATGTGAAGGCCTTGGAGGCTGGAGTCCGCATTTCTTCAGTGGGGAAATAGGCAGATTGTATGACACCAGCTTATTGCTCTCTAAGTTTGCTTGCAAGCTGCCATTGTCACTGTATGTTAGAAGTAATAATAAAATATCTGAGAAAGACTTGAATGAACATGCAGTGAACTGAATGCTCAGAGTAGATCTTATCTCTGATGAAGAGGTGGTACAAATCAGTGACAGGAGAATCCAGTAGTCACTTGCAAGTGGTGGCTTCTGTTGCCAGACCTTGAACAGTTTAATAACACAAGAACAGGCATGGAATCCTTTGATGGCTTTAGTGTTTTCACTAAATGAGTTTATATTTCATCCAACTTTCTGTTTGAATAGATGACACTGACTAGCTTTCTCGCATTTAGAAAATGAAAGCTGTTTGTATGTAAGGACCCGGACTTGGGAAAAGAAAAAAAAAGAGCTGCCCTTGGAAGCATCCTTAATATTCATACTAAATGTCTTTTCTCCAGCTAAATCTTTTTTTTTTTTAAGATTTTATTTATTTATTTGACAGAGACACAGCGAGAGAGGGAACACAAACAGAGGGAGTGGGAGAGGGAGAAGCAGGCTTCCCGCCGAGCAGGGAG
This sequence comes from Halichoerus grypus, assembly GCF_964656455.1. Taxonomy (NCBI): domain Eukaryota; kingdom Metazoa; phylum Chordata; class Mammalia; order Carnivora; family Phocidae; genus Halichoerus; species Halichoerus grypus. The sequence continues at coordinate 72,769,202 of NC_135721.1, forward strand.
CCCAATGCGAGCAGGGATCCTAATGCGGGGCTTGATCCCAGGATCCTGGGATCGTGACCTGAGCCGAAGGCTGACGCTTAACAACTGAGCCACCCAGGCGCCCCTCCAGCTAAATCTATCTTATAAGCTAAATTAGATATAAAATTTTGTTAACATTTTATAAAAAAAAAAAAAAAGATGAGAAGTGATGACCAAGTAAAAACATGACAACAGATAAAGGAATGTTTGAAGCTAACTCAAATCTCTTGAGCATGGATTGTGATGGTCAAGAAAGGGATGTGATTTGGAACTGTGAGTGTGTTCAGAGATGAGCAGTTGAAATTCAGATCACTTCACAGTTAATCTTGCAATCACATTTAAGGCAATATAAGTGTGTTCACTAGCCAACTGACTTGGTCTCTGGGTGCAGTAAGGTATGATTCCATCAGTTACTTATCACTATCAGGATTGAGTCCAGTAACATATTTGATTTACAAATGTATGTCATAATAATGCAGCATTATTTAAAAGTAAAAGCAAATATCGACTTGTTCATTAAAGTATGAGGTGCCCTGCTATGCTGTGTTAAACAGGTGATTTTGTACGTATAGCAAGTAAGTGTTTTATCTGTTTTTCCAAATGTATAAACCTTTCAATCTGTTTGTGCTCAGGAATCCCTACAGATTCTGGTAACAAAATTAATCCGGAAATTTTGCATTCACTTTTTTTGTGTGACAAAAAAGGAAACTTTGAAACTTAATTAAATTGTTGGTCTCTTTATGTGGGGGAAGAGGGAAGGAATTAAATACTTGAATTATGAGGGACTAACGTAATTATTTGGATACTGCTTTTCACATTAAGCCATACTTATTTTCTGTTTTTTTCAGTTTCCATAGCAAGGCGTGTACAAGACCCATTAGCTGAGCTGGTGAAAATTGAGCCGAAGCACATTGGAGTTGGAATGTACCAGGTAAATCAGTGTGGGTCATTTACTTTGTGAAACCCGTCAGTAGTATGCAGACTTGGCGTAGTAATTAAGTGTTGGTGGGAATAGCTTCCCATTCTCAGAGGTTACACAGTTGATGGGAAGGTTAGTTAGGAGTTAGGTTATTAGAGAAGAAGGGAGTTTTTCTTTTTTCTTTCTCTCTTTTTTTTTTTTTTTTGGTGTTTATGGTTTGGATCAAGATTTAGAATTGACTGTAGTCAGATTTAAAGACTATTAAAACAAATTAGATCAGACTAGTAACTTACTCCAGAGAGCCTCTCCCTTTACCATTATTATAAAAAAGGAGAAGAAATGGAGCAAGAGGGATATGGTGGCTCTTTGTGTAAGCCAGTATGAAATATTGATCTTTATTGATCTTTCAGGAAGAAGCCTTTGGTACCTATTGTGCCTTATTTCTTTTTTCTGGTTCCTGTTTCTACTTGATTATTATAATGCGTTTTTGGTCATTACCCAGTATGAGCTAGAGCCTTTCAGTTGTTACTGTATAGCAGTAATAGTAGTGGCACTTGTTATTGTTACTATATTTTCAGTTCTTGAGGTTGTGTGTGTTCATTGAGCAATTGAGGACACACTAAATCTTGGCAAAGTGAATCCATGGTATCTTGTCTTCAGAAACCTCGAGTTGAGTTATTTTTCTCTTCGATGAAAGTCTTTTTTAAATCTGAAATAGAATATTCTGTATAATTTTCATGGGACTTGAGTGATAGGTTTTATACTTTTCTCTAAGAAATATATTAGGGCATGGAATCTGTGACCACTAGAAAAGGAAGAGATCTTAGAAATCATAGAACCCTCATAGGGTATACATAGGGTATACATAGACAGAAAAGGAAGCTGTGTCCCAGAGTAGTTAGGATTTTTACCCAGATTCACACAGTGAAAGCCTAGACTAACCTGCCATATATTGAACTTAACTGGTAGTATTCCCATTTTATAGCAAGTTAGACTAAGAGGCATCTAGACCTTTGACTTGACTTGTTCATTTGGGAAGGATAGTTGCTGAAGGGACAGATCTAGCTATATAGCTAGATAGAAATGCCTAATATCTAAAGAGTACAACTATAAGTTTTATGATATAGGCACTGTAGTTAAGAGGAATTATAACTATATTAATTCAAGATGAAGTTATGGAATGCCTCAGCAAGGTAGTAGAACAAAGAAAAGGAAAGGAGAAGTCAAACTCATAGAACCCAGGCAGGCTAATAAGCTATTGGCATCAAAGAAATCTTTAATAAATAGCAGAGACCTAGCCTCCAGATTCTTCAGAGATACAGCATTTAACATGAAAGAGTTTGGAATTCATTCCCATAGCAGTGAGAAGAAATGGAAGAGCTTTAAACAAGGGAATGATATGATCTGATTTGTATTTTTAAACATTGGCTCTGGCTAATCTGGGGAGAATGACTTGGAAGAGGAGAAGCAGTAAGACCAATTCAGAGGCTGTTATACTAGCTCCGATGAGTGATGATGGTGGCTCAGACAAAGTTAATAGTGGTAGAAATGGAAAGAAGTTAAATCTATTTTGTAGGGACTACTTGGTAATAAGTGGAGGAAAGGGAGTTTGCTCCAGGTGTTCTAGTATGTGGATGATGCCTGACTAGAGCGGATTTGGTGGGGATAAGATCAGTAATTCAGTTTTGGACGTGTTAAGTTGAGATGCCTGTGAGAAATCCAAGATGCCTATGAGAAATCCAAGAAATGTCAAATAGAAGTTGGATATACAAGTCTGAGATTTAGAGGAATGGCCATATTAACATTGGAGTACAGACTTTTCAGCAAATAATGATACTGAGAAAGTGATCAAGATGGTAAGCTGAGCTTATGATATCCTTTAACTCTGCTACCAGTACTACTGGCATATCCACGATTCCACCTTCTTTAAGATGACAGAGAAGGTGCACATGTATATTTGTATCCATATAAACACATACATGAATAAAATGATAACCTGGGAAAACAAGAAAGGGTTGGTGGATGGAAATTTCAGGAATTCCTGAAAGATGATAAGAATGAGGAATCACATCCATGGAAAATAAAACCTGGTGGAGCTGCAGCTCAAAATATACAGATGAATAGTGTTCTCAAACCAGAGTCATGTTCAAGTAGTGGGGAGGGGGCCTGTGGTGTTAGAGAAGGAGGTGCATATGGAGTGACTAGGCCCGTAGTGACCCCCCCTCCCTCCATATCCTGTGAATCTAAGCTTAAGCACTGGGTGTAACCCAGGGACCAGAGAGAGGCTGGGAGACCCCTCAAGTAGCCTTGGCTTGTCAGGAAGGTCAAGGAGTCCCATGCTGGGAAGACAGACTTCTGGCGCATACCTGACACCTGGCACCACATCCTACATTATCACTGGATTTTGATGGTGGTGAACAAAAACAGCATATACAGACAAGTGGGGAATCTGAAATGATCTTCTGCTAAGAATCACTGAACATTTGAGGAAAACCTGTCATAGCAAAATGAGGTACCAAATGTAAGAAGCAAAAAATAACAATGACAGCAGACTTTGAAAGAAGTAAAATTAATATTCACAGAGAGATAAGAGAGATTATTGCATGTATAAAACAAACCTAAGATAGAATGAATTAAGCCAGTCTTAGAATTAAAAAATACGCTTGTCAAGATGGAAAAAAACAAACGGTCTAAATAGAGTGGACACAGCTAAAAACAACTTAATGAACTGAATGAGCTAAGAGATTCTTTAGAATACAGTCTTAAATTGAGAAAGTTGCACAGTATGAACAAAAAGTCATATTTATGTAGAGGCCATTTTAAAGCAACATTCATCTCATAGAAAATTCAAATAAAGAGAATGGAGGAGAGTTATAATCACAGAAATAATAGGAAGAAATTTCTTCAGACTGAAGACAGACAGTCTTGAAAAGGCCCAGTAAATATTGAATAAAAGAATAACTAAAGACCTACACTTAAACACCTTCATATGAAACATCAGAGTGCTAGTGATAAAAAAGGAACTGACTAAAAGCTTCCAGAGAGCAAAACAGTTCACCTACGAAGGAAAGAAGTGGTCTTGTTACTGGTAAAAACAAGTAATAGAAGATAGAATGCAGTAATTTTGAAGTTATGGGAAAAATATTATTTGAACCCATACTTCTGTATTCAGACAACTCAGCAATTTGATGTGAGAAGAAAATAAAAACATTTTTGGACCTGCAATGATTTACCTTTTTGGAATGTTACAGATCTTCTTTGAAAGAATTATTTATGAAAGCACTCCTGACCCCAAAAAAGGGGGAAGCAGGGACCAAAGAAGGGGAAGGCATGTCATGAAGACACAGTATTGAGGTGAAGAAACAGTGGAGAGCTTTACAGTACACACATGTGCAGTAAAATGTTAGTTGAGCCTCAGAGTGTTGATCTATTATGTTAATCTTTAAATATATCAGTCTGGGCCAGATCAGCTTAAACATGGGAGAGTAGAAGAAAAAGAAGTGATAAAGGATTCTTTTTCAGGAAAACGAGATGTAGATGAACTTTATACTTTGTTAGAAAAACATAATCTGAGATATATGAAGAATAACCACAAATAGGATATTTAATATAAATCATGAGAGTAAAAATTTAAAAGTTCATCATTCCAACCAAAGGCAGAGAAAACAAGGAAGTATATAGTAAATAAATAAAATACACAATGATGGAATAAGTATGGATAATAGTAATGGTGAATGGGTTAAATTCCCGTTAGTAGAATCTCATACTTTTTAAAAATAAAATACAGCTCTAAGTTGTATATGTATGCAAGATGTTTCTAAAGAAAAAAGCAACCTTGAAATTAGAAATTTGGAGGAAAATATTCCACACAAACGCAAAAGAAAGTCGTAATACTGCTAATATCAGACAAAATAGAATTTAAGGCAAAATGCATTGAACAGGTCAAGGAGGGATATTTCATATTAATAACACACAGTTTCCCAAGAAGATGTAATTGCCCTGAACATTCTATGTTATCTAAAAACATAGCTTCAAAAATTATGCTGTATTAAAACTTCTAAAATTAGAGTAAGAGACAAATTCACCTTTTTTGTAAGTTTTAATAGACTGCAGTATATTAACACTAACATTTTAAAAACAGCTTTATTGAGATATAATCACATACCATACGTACATATATATGTAAATTCACGTATTTGAAGTGTACAAGTCAGTGAATTTTCATATATTCAGTGGGTTGTGAAACTATTATTACTATCTAATTTTTGAACATTTTCATCACCCCAAAACGAAACCCGGTGTCCATGAGCGGTCACTCTCTACCACCCCCTCTTCCCCAGCCCTAAATTACTCATCTACTTTGTTTCTATAGGTATGTCTATTCTGGATATTTCATATAAATAGAATCACACAATATGTGGCCTTTTATAACTGGCTTCTTTCATTTAGCATAATATTTTCAAGGTTTATCCATGCTGAAGTACGAGTCATTACTTCATTCCTTTTTATGAGCATATTGTATTTCATTGTATGTGTATAATACCACATTTTGTCTATCCATTCATCAGTTGGAGATTTGGGTTATTTCCACTTTTGGGCTATTATGAATAATGCTTTTATGAACATTCTGTATGAATTTTTATGATGTATGTTTTCATTTCTCTTGGATATATACCTAGGAGTGTGTTTGTTAGGTCATTTAACATAAAAATTTAAAGCCAGATGATGAACTAGAGAAATTATTTGCCACAAATGTATATGTACATAACTATTTTATTATTAAGGTTTTGGTGTTTTCTTGTTGATTTGTACACAATTGTGTGTTGGTTTAAATAAAAAATTTGCAAAAGATATATAAAGAGCATCTAGACACCATTTATCATAGATGAAATAAAAATTTTTCTTTATTAAAGAAACCCAGATTAAACAAAGGGATATTATTTCAATCTAACAATTGAGTAAAGTTGTAATAAAATGATAAACATCTGTGCAAGTGAGGATACAGGGAAATGATTATTCACATACACAGCTGGTGGAAGTATAAATTGTTATTTCTAGCAAATAGCCAATACCTATCAAGATGCACTTTTAAGGAATGCATGCCATTGACCTGGTAGTGCTCCCTTTAGGCATCTCTTCTAAGGCAGTATTAAGAACTATTGATAAGATTTATATACAAGTTTGCTGTTATAGAAAAATCATTGGAAGTAACTACAATAGAATAGTATATCCATCAGTTGAAATATTATACAACCATTAAAAATACAGGCTTTCAAGGACGATTTAATGACATTAGAAATTGCTTTATTTTTAAATTGCAGTGAAGTTGTTGATACAGAATAAAACCAATTTCTGTTTTAAAAATATAGATATACATTTACACTGAAGAAAAAAAAAACCTGGCTGGTGACTGATATTTATATTTTTGTTGGTGTGATTAGGGGTTTTTACTTTCTTTCTTACTTTTTTTCAAACTTTCTGTAGTGAATATGTATTAGGAAGAAATTGTAAAATATATATATCCATGTCCATATCCCAATCAATGGGCCACTTAATTTTAAGCCTTGATACAATAGACTTCCAATATAACCAGAGTGGGACTGAATTTCTTTTTAGTTGGGACCTCTAAATGCTTTCAGTGTAAATTTAATACTTGTATTTATTCTGATTTAAAATATAAGTAGCTGCACAAACATTGTTGATTTTGAAAATGAAAGCTATTCAAAGAAAGAATGTTAAATACTTAGATGAAATAATAGAAGCTATAATATTATTTCAATAGAAACTAAAATACTTTTGGTTTAGTAACCGCTAGAATGCTAAAGGCAGCCCTCCAGTTCTTGTCTTAGAAAATGGGGAGACCTGATTTTAAAAACACATGCCTGTCATAATTTCTGGAGAGAGAGGCAGCCAGTGTGGTCGAATGACAACATATCCCTAACTGACCCCTACAGACTGCTGGAAAGTGGCTTGGTGTTACTCCCAAGAAAACACTCCAGGGTGAGAGCAGGATGATGCAGGGTTGGCTCTGTCGAGTTCTGTGGGACATGGGGAGTGTGGTTTAGCTTGGCCTTGTCATATCCTCAGAGCACAACTTAAGTAAGTTGGATTTACTTGCTATTTATTTCTTCTTTGGACTGTGTTTGAGATACTTTTGTGCTCATTAACACCTCCATTTGTTAATGAGCATGCACAGTAAAGTGGGAAAAAGACAAAACAGTCCTCTTCCTCCTTTCGTGCCTGTTAGATCATTTGATGATGTTAGAGAGTGAAATGGTGTTCCAAAATGAGTTTTTGGAACCCTTAGTGAATTTTCTGTATCCCGGCTCTTTATTCCTCATTATTATGGATAATGGAGAAGTCACTGTAAAAGGGAAATCATCTTCCCAGCTGAATTTTTCATGGTAAAACCTCAAAGGTGGGAATTTGTATTTTATTTCCTTACCCGCTCTGTGGGGTCAGTTATGAGTAAAAACAAAAAAACAATTCTTCAGTGGTGATATTATTATAGTTTTAAAAACTGTTTTATAGGTAACATGGAGGGATTATGAAATGTTTTAGTTTAGGTCTGTAAAAGTTATTAAGAATCCTCTGTTTTATATTGTTTGCCTAAATCCTTTTAAACCTTTTAATCCCTTAATTATTTGTTATTATAGAGTGGGATATAGGAAAGAGTCTTCCCCATGCACATTCACTTAGATGACTTTTACCTGGATTTTTGCCCCCTTTATACTAAAGCAGTATTTTGAAATAGATAAAACACAAAAGTAAAACATAGAAGAAATTTGTTCTAAAAATCAGGCATCACTTACATAGATGATTTCCTTGCCAAAATGTTTTTACAATCTTGTCCCTTAACTGTAAGTCCCAGCATATGGCCTGTATTTGAATCTGTGCTGTGGGAGTATGAATAAACTCATCTATTAGAATTTGCTAATTATTCCTTAAACTTAGTTTTAAAATCTCTATTCTGGGTATTTTTTTTTCACTTCAGGATGAATTATGCTTCTTTCTTTGAAGTATTGGCTTCAGTTTTCTCAGGTTCTTAGAAATCACCAACAATGTAATAAGCCATGTATACATACACACACCCTAGTATAACACCTTACTTATCTTTAAAAGATATGGGAAGATGATTTAAAGAAATTTTTACCAATAATGCCTTAAATTATTAACAGTGAAATATCTAATTTCCTTTATCTTTTGTTTGCTTACTCTTTTTATGTCATTGACCTTGGACAATGAAACTAGATCAGTTTCAATTTTTACTCAAGTTCACCTTTTAGTTTTCATACATCAGCACAAAGTGCTAGGATTTCTAAAACATTAAGCTATTTTCAGTGTTTAAAACTAGTAATTATCATGGATGATTAAAAAAATTACACATGACATTAAAAGTACTACCATAAAGGAAAAGATTAGTAAATATTAACTGCATTAGAATCTAAAACATCTCTGAGTCATAAAAAAATATGTAGAAGGTCCACAGACTGGGAGAAGGTATTTGCAAAACATATAAGCTATAAAGGACCCAAAATATATAAAGATCTACAAATCAAGATGAAAAAAGATGGAAAAATAGGCAAGGGATATCAACGGGCAGTTGACAGAAGCAGAAACGGAAAAGACAAAAAAAATTTTTTTTTTTTTAAAGATTTTATTTATTTATTTGACAGAGAGAGACACAACGAGAGAGGGAACACAAGCAGGGAGAGTGGGAGAGGGAGAAGCAGGCCTCCCACGGAGCAGGGAGCCCGATGTGGGGCTCGATCCCAGGACCCCGGGATCATGACCTGAGCCGAAGGCAGATGCTTAACGACTGAGCCACCCAGGCGCCCCCAAAAATATTTTTTAAATGATCACTTTCACTAGTAACTGGGGAAATGCAAACTAAAGCCAGTATAGGAAACCTTTCAGGTTGTCAAAACTTAGTCTGACAATTTGGATGTTAGCAACCATGTGGAGCATTGGGAAACTTGTACTTAACTTATAGGAGTATAAACCGGTGCAACCTCTTTGGAGAGCAATTGAACATTAATAAAGTTGGAGATGGGATTCTCTTCAAGTCAACAATTCTGTTGCTATATATACATAGCCTTGAAAATTTTCTCAAATGTGCACAGGAAGAAATGTATTAGAAATTCGTTGAAGCACTGTTTATAGCAGTGAAAATTTGGAAACAAGTGTTCATCATCCAGAAAACAGAAAAATAAATTGTAATATACGCAGACAGTAGAATATTGTTTAGGAGTGAAGATAACCCAATTAGAGCTATCTGTATTAATATGGATAAATTTCGTAAGATATAATATTAAAAGAGAAAGCAAGTTGCAGAATATGAATAGTATTATATGATTAGTATAAAACTTTAAGATATGAAAAATAATACTGTATACTATTTGTGAATACCAATGTATACAGTAAGAATATAGAAATAAGCACTGGAATTTATGATTTTGATTACCCTGGGTGGGGCATGAAATGGGAGAGTAGGAACTGGGAGGGGTATACCAGGAGTTTCAACTATATTTATAGTATTTTGTTTCAACTATATATGTAGTATTTTATTTCTTAAGTTGTTTGGTGGGTACATGGTGTTCCTTATACACTATAACTTTTTGTTAAATAAATCATGATTTTATAAAAAGATGCAGCAGGGACACCTGGCTGGTTCAGTTGGTTAAGCGTCTGCCTTTGGCTCAGGTCATGATCCCAGGGTCCTGGGATTGAGTTCCCGCATCGGGCTCCTTGCTCAGCAGGGAGCCTACTTCTTCTTCTGCCTGCCACTCCCCCTGCTTGTGTGCTCTCTCTCTCTGACAAACAAATAAATAAAATCTTTTTTTTTTTTTATAGATTTTATTTATTTATTTATTTGACAGAGAGAGAGCGAGAGAGGGAACACAAGCAGGGGGAGTGGGAGAGGGAGAAGCAGGCTTCCCATTGAGCAGGGAGCCCAATGCGAGGCTCGATCCCAGAACCCTGGGATCATGACCTGAGCCGAAAGCAGACGCTTAACAACTGAGCCACCCAGGCGCCCCTAAATAAAATCTTTAAAAAAAAAAACAGATGCAGGAAACCTTGGTCAAATGCTAAAGGTGTTTTATTTCAGGAACTTTGACTTCCAGTTCGTTTTAATTTCTTCCGTGTGTGTGTGTGTGTGACAATGAGAATTTATATAGTCAGAAAAAAAGCTATTTTGTTTTCAGTGAAAATGAAAAAAAAAACATTTAATATTAAGTACACTTCTCTTTGTAATATTCCTTGAAATTTTCATCTTTAAGACCCTAAGTTTGCACCAAATCAGATACTTTTTTTTAAAAGATTTATTTATTTATTTTAGAGAGAGAGGGTGAGGGAGGGGGAGAGGGAAAAAGAGTCTTAAGCAGACTCCACACTGAGCGTGGAGCCCAACCCAGGGTTCAGTCTCACGACCCTGAGATTACCACCTGAGCCAAAACCAAGAGTCAGACGCTTAACTGACTGTGCCCTCCAGGCACCCCTCAAATAGTTTTTAACGCAAAATTCTAACACTATCTTTGTTTTTTTTTCATTTTACAAATATGGATTTTTCTTCTGTGAATTTTAAAAATGAAATATTATTTTTTTGGCCCCATTATTTGAAATGGTCATTTCAGAGATATGGCCTAGGACAAAACTGTGAGTGATTGTCTTTCTAGTGATTATTTACAGGGCAGAGTTAGGTAGAATTGATGTTTAAGGAATTGTAGTATGTTATAATAATGGTACCATAATATAACTAGTATTCATCCTATACTGTTTTCCTTTCACCACTAATTACTGCCCCAACACACTCCTAAATTATCTAAATTAGGAACCTTAAGATCAAGCAGGGGAGCTTTTAAAAATAACTAGGCTAGGCCACATCCTCAGAGATTTTCGTTTAATTGGCCTGGAGGGTGTACCTAGACATCAACCAGCATTTTAAAGTTCTGCAGGTGATTCTAACGTACAGGCCATGTTGAGAACCATTGGTTCTTAAAGTATGGTTCCTGGACCAGCAGCATCAGTATCACCTGAGAACTTGTTAGAAATGCATATTCTTGCACCCACTTCACAGCCTTATAGAATCACAAATTCTGGAGGGTGGTGTCAAGCTGTTAAGCTTGAATGTGCATATAAAACCCTTGGGAATCTTGTTAAAATGCAGATTCTGGTTCAGTTGGTCTAGGGTAAGGCATGAGATTCTCTGTTTCTTATAAACTCCCAGGTTATACCGATGCTGTTGGTCTGACGATTGATTACACCTTGAGTAGCAAGAGACCCTACTGAAAGCCTCTTGGGCTCCAGCCCAGGCCTATTGAATCAGAATCCGATTTTAACAAGATTTCCAGGTATTTTGAATGAACATTATAGTATATGCAATGTAAGAGGAAAATCAGGATATGCCAATATCTAAGGGATATGAGAATTTGAAGGAGCAAAAATCAATATTCTAAAACACTGCAAAGATAAAGGTAGGATAAAAACTGAAAATGTGCTTTCATGTTTAATTAAAAAAAAAATGGTGGTGGTGGCCATAATGAGAATAGTTTCATTGGAGTGGTGGAGGCAGAAGTCAGATAAAAGCATATTGAAGGCTGAATGAAAGATGAGCACTTAGAGACAAGTGTATACACATCTCTAAAGAAGAGAGGTTTTTACGGAGGTCGGGATTTGAATGTGCTTAATGTTGATAGGAAGGAGGTAGAAGTAGTTAGGGAGAAGTTGAAGATGCTGGAGAGGCAGAGGCTGGATGCCTGAGGAGATGATGCCCATAGCTTGCCTAAGGAAGGAAATGGACAAGAGTTCAGAAACTAGAAGCTCCCAGAGTGGCAGGTGGCTGGAAAGCGGTGGACGAGAGCAGGACTGGGAGGGGTTGCTCCCCCTACGTGGATAGTTTTCTTTTTCTGTGAAGTGGGAGCCTCCTGTTCTATACCCCTTGTCCCAGAAGAACAGAGAATTTTTTATTTTCTGAAATCATTGTATTATTTTGTTTACTGTCTGTCTCTTCTAATGGAATGTAAAGCCTTATATGAGGGCAGGGTGTTTCCACCTCTGTATCCACAGCTCCCAGGACCAGGCACGTGATAGATACTCAGGAAGTATTTGCCGAGTGAGTGTATGGTAGAGTGTCGGTATAGTTGCTCTTTTATTGTATTTTTTAACTCTGTTGTGAACACACCATAAAATTTTGTAGCCTCTCACTTAAAATTTTTGTGGGGTAAACCTAAAATATGAGTTACTAGTATTTTTTTTTTTTTTTTAATGAATCTCTTTTCAGGCAAAGTGAGAATTTCAGAGCAGAGAGCATTAGCGTAGCCAAGTGGTTGCAGTGAGATGAATGGAAAGTGAAGAACGGTTGCTATGGCCAAAGGAACTAGAATTCTTCATTTTAACACCTACTGCTCCGTTCCTTTCTTGCTCCACGATGCATATTCTATTCTCAGTGGAGACAATTCTCAGAGACGGATCAGGGAGAGCACTTATGGAGGAATGTTCTTTGTGATGAAATCAGTCAATCAGTCTTTTTAAGGACCTTTAATACAGTGTGATATCTTTATCAAAGAAAAACTTTTGTTATGGTGGGATTCATTGATGTAGAATCTTTAAAGTGAAATTACCTACTAAAATGTAAGTTTATGAAAGTTCTTAATAATTTTATCTTTGTTGCCACAAAGCCCTAAGGAGGTTTTTGGTATACTGGTTAGGTCTCATATTGATTGTGTGCGGATGGATAGTGTACAGGCTAAAAATAGTGGAATAAGATTATTCTAAAAATGTTTAATTCTGACATTCAAAGAGATATTACTTTCTGTTGTGCTATTTGTATATAATTAGTGTGGATAATAAAAGAGAATCTGGGATGTAATTCTTAGTGCAAAAAACTTATCTTTGTAATGTAATGTTCATCTTAGAATTCTTGAAAACCCAAATTTAAGGTCGATTAATTATTAATTAATGCTAGATAATTATAGCAATCAGGAAGAGATATAAAATGTAAATATTAGGAGGACCACTTCTGAGAACTTAAAAACTATATTCTGAATATCTGTTATCTGATATTATTAAGGAATACTGATGAACTCATTCTTTATATATGTTGTGTTAGGGTAGGTGTTGATCTTGGTATTTAAGAATAGTACAGGTAAAGGGCGCCTGGGTGGCTCAGATGGTTAAGTGTCTGCTTTCAGCTCAGGTCATGATCCCAGGGTCCTGGGATCGAGCCCCACATCGGCCTCCTTGCTCAGCGGGGGAGCCTGCTTCTCCCTCTGCCCCCTCCCTGCTTGTGTATGCTCTCTCTCTCAATCTCTCTGACAAACAAATAAAATTTAAAAAAAAGAAACATAAAAAAGAATAGTACAGGTAAATTACTTGTAAGATTATATTCTATTTTAAATTCAAGAGGAAGGCATCATCATTATCATATAACAGGGTGCCTTAAATGCATAATACTGTAGAAAAGACTGGGGGGTTTATAGAATTTAGGTAAGAAGTGAACCCTGCCTGCAAAGTGATTATAATGTGATGCTGAGACAGGAAAGCTGGCCTCATTAAATTTTGGCGTGAGTTTACTGATGGCACATTTCTGCTCCCAGATCTCTCTTATGCTGTGGATGGTTGTATCACAGTGTCTTTCTTTTTGGTGATCATGGAAAGGAATTCTAAGGGAGAAAGTCTGTATTGAGGAAAAATTCTCTTGATGAGAGGTTTTTGGGGGGAGGGTTTACTCTCAATAACTTTAAATATCATTACAGGTAAGAAAAGTTAATTTGCCTGGATTTATATAGAATGAAGATTGTTTCTTAGTTCCACAGAAGGAAATGCATGTGTCGCTTGTCTTGTTGAACAACTAACTTTAGAAAGTATCTTCGGTTTTGAGTGAGATAGTAGGCTAGTTGGCTGCCTTCTTTGTGCACTGTTAACTCTGCTGATATATTTTCTTTAATAATCCAGATCAGGCTCCCAAGCTATTTATTGTATAATATTATTAAAAAGATGTATTTCCCTTTCAAATGTATAATTGAAAGGGAGAATTTTCTCTTGCCATATACAAGGCTTTTGTTTCATTATTTATTTGGAATAAATGGGGCCAGACGGTATGAGTGCAGTTAGGTTTTGTTGGAGGGGAGCTTGCAAAGACTTTTTGAGGCATGATGTGCAAGTGAGTGTTTTCAAATCTCAGAGGTGTGATTATGTCATAACAGCCATAACCTCTGGGCTTGCTTTATTACGTTTATTAAAACAAATCTGTGTGGGGGTGCTATGTATATTTTGGTGATGAAGGAAATGAGGTGGTTAATTTATTATGTGAACAGCACTTTCAGCTAACCACAGCGTGATTCACTGAGAGAATGGTGGAAAAGCCTCACTCTGTAGAAATGACTGCTTTTTGATTTGTGGACCATAACTTTCAACACCAGGGCATGAAGTTTATCTACAGAATGGTTCTCTCTCTCTCTCTCTCTCTTTCTGTAATGTTTTTGTCCAATTTTAAACTTGAAATTTCCCCCTTCATTTTATTTTGGGCATTTACTGAATATAAATGATCTAAACAGTCCTTGCCGGCAAATTAAGGGGAAAAAAATTAAAGCCCATGTGTTAGGGCATTAGGGAAGTTGGTAGCATCTTTATGGTTTCCAAGCAGCCCACACATACCTCACAGAAGCACTTCACAAAATAAATCAGTATTCCAGACCTTCAACCAATGAGGATGACTACCTGGTGTCAGATTTGAGTTAAGGAAAAGTGAGGAACCTATTGTTCTTTCCTTTGGTAGGATGTGTTTATCAACATACTGTATTAGAATACTAGAGTGGAAAAGGAAATCAATCTCATGCAAAGTAGTCTCTGACAAACATCTCTTTGGAAGTGGGGGATGACTGTGGGAAGAGGTGAGGATGTAATGCCTCATAGAAGTACACACACTATGGAATGGAATCAAAACAAGACCTGTCCATCTAATGAGGAGACAGGGTATAAAGCACTTGTTGTATACTCATAAACAGCCATTGCAAGACCAAGAAAAGTTTGTTTTCTCTGGAGTTACGCCATAGCCAGCATCATGTGGTGATGTGAACCTGCCTAGAGAGAGAGTGGAAAATAGTTCATCTTCCTGGCAATATTTCTAAAAGACCCCCTTCATTTTCCAGATGTGCTATGTACCAACCATTCACAAACAGAAAGTCTTGGAAATCAGTAAGGCATTTAATTGGTAAGAGTTCATTAGAGCATTTTATATTTGGGACATTACAAGACTCCATGAAAAGGATGACAGTCAGTTTTAGATTTTATCTCTGCTGCTTTTGGAGTGGAATTCAGAGTCCTCAATTTGCTCTAAAAATTATGTCATTCCCTCATAGCACGTCCCCAGAGAGTTGGCAAAGACCAGGAGAAACATTATTTGTGTAGTTTAAAGACGGAGTGTAGAGGAGGGAGGTCCAGGCCTGTGGTTTATGTAAACAGGGGAGACTGGGAGGGGGCACTGGCACCGCTGGTTAGGTTATGACTCAGTCATCATGAGCAGTCAGTCAGGCCCGGCGAGAATGTCCACTTGGAGACTGCTCCAGCCACGGTGATTAGTAATGATCATCCACAGCCCCAGACTGTGAGAGAAATTTAATTTTAAAAGGAATTGGATTATAGGCAAAACTTCATTTTAGTGACATTGGTTAGGGCTCTCAAACTTTTGAGATCTCCTCACTAGGAGAATGAAACTATGTTTTGGACACTCCAAGAGACATTAGGTCTGATACCACCTAAGCTAGCATTTCCCTTGCTTGAAGCAGATTTATCTTCATAACGGTTTGGTTACTTTTTGAAAGATGGAAATTTAAATATTCTTGGCTTTAAAAAGTCTGTTACCAACCCCCCCCCCGAAATGCCCATCACAAACACTTTCAGAGCATAACAGTTATTTTAAAAGCGTGGATAACGGAGAAACCTTCATTCCAAGTGCGCCCTCCATTTTCTCTGCCTTCCTCAGCATTTTCTCCTGCTGAGTCCTTTTGCTTCTGTGCCTCTTTCCTCATCTCCCTTCCAACCTCCTGTGAGCTGCTTTTTGAAGAGGTAGTTTGTTCCCTAGTCCCTTACTCAGGGCCCCTCCCTTCATATGGTGTGAAATACAATGAGGCTTTTAAAAAAGTGATTCTACCCTTGTTTACAATTTGAAACCTACTCAGATATGCGTTGACAAATTTAAGCAACTTTGAGTTTTGCAAAATATAAATTTATGGGCATGTTATCCGAGTAGCATTAACTGAACACAGACCCAGTGATGGCAGCAGAATACAGAAGATAGCCAGCCCAAACTGCTAGACGGTAAGAGCATGATTTTAAATAAAATGGAGCACTGGTTGTGAGTGAGACAGGAGGCATCTTATGGAGAAATCCCATGTTTATCATTAAGCTTGCAAAGGAAATTTGGATTCTAGATTAAAATACTTGGTTATGGGGTGCCTGGGTGGCTCAGTCGTTAAGCGTCTGCCTTCGGCTCAGGTCATGGTCCTGGGGTCCTGGGATCAAGCCCCGCATCGGCCTCCCTGCTCCTGGGGAAGCCTGCTTTCCCCCCTCCCACTCTCCCTGCTTGTGTTCCCTCTCTCACTGTCTCTCTCTCTGTCAAATAAATAAAATCTTAAAAAAAAAAAATAACTTGGTTAGTCATACCTGGGACATATAGCTATGCTCATTGACATACACTCCTTCTTGTATTTGGGGAGTTATAATTCAGGGTGTGTTTAATCAAAATTTCCCCGAGAGGTATAGACAGGGAACCTGCCTTAAAGGGAAATTGCATGAACATTCTCGCTGGCCCTCCCTCCTCATTTCAGTGTGGTGCAGTAGAAAGAACACAGAGCCGCAGGGTAGCAAAAGGAGCTGTGGTCTTACCTTGGTTTAGCCACATTTACTGTATGACTTTGGGAAAGTAATTTTACTTCTTCATGCCTTGTGGGAAAGTAAAATAAGGTTATCTACATACTTTCTGAAAGAGTGTTAAAGGAAATAACGTGTATTTAAAAAAAAAGAAAAAGATGTGAAAGTGCCTGAAGGTGCAAATGTGAAAGTGAGTTTATTTCAAATGATGGGACCATCAAATAAACAGGTTCTATTTACATTGGTGGGTTGTTTTTTTGTTTTGTTTTATTTTGTTAAAGCCTTTGATGTTAAGGTTCTTTTTATTCCTATTCCTATTATTGATTCATATGCTAAGCTTACCTTATGCTAAGGTATTCCTAGAATCTTTTAATTTCAAGTTACAAGGGACCTTAGAGTTCACGCTGGCAAATAGAAGTATGTTCATTCCCTTCCGCTAAAAGGAAGGACGGAAGAAGCTGCAGGGAAAGCTTCCAGAACAAAGGATCAGAATGGCGGCATTGCTGTGGTCATAATCCAGGAATGAGGAAACAGGCCCATTGCCTGAGCTGCCTCTTATAAATAGTAATGACAGGACGTGTTGCACAGGGAAAGATAGGCATTTGAAGTTGAATTGAAAAGTACACTTTAAACTTCTGTTAGTTATTACCTACAGAATTTTTTTGTAAGTCTATAGTGCTTTACTTGTTATCCTTGTGTATCCGATTCTTCTGTTGTGGTTTGCATCTAATGTTTAAATTGACTCAGTATTTTGGAGGTGGGAGGAGAAAAGGGTGGACTAGTTAAAAACAAACACAACAGAAACAACAGAAACAAACTCCTTAGTTTGTTGGGATGCACGATCTAGTTATGGGTTGTCAATAAGAAACAGCTGTTTGTTTGTTGACAGCCCGCCTTGCCTCTCCCATAATCAAGCTGTTTCTCATCATATAATTACCAACTCTTTAGTATTTGAGGCTTGTTGTGGATTTATAGTTGGTTGTATAACGTTTGCCAAAATGTCATAGTTTAGATAAAAAATTAGTGATTCCCTTGTAGTCATTCTACTGAAATATGAATGTGGGTTGTAATAAAAGAAAGATGCCTGAAGAGACTTCTGAAATTCATTTCAAACTGAAGGGAATGTAGAGGGTGTTGTGTGTGTGTGTTTTCTCAGGAAGGAGTATCACTGTAACTCCTGCCCGTCTTGTAGACTCTGTTGCCAATCGGAAAAGCATTCGGTGTTCTTCTCACAAGTGAAGTTAAGCAGCATGGATGTGGGTGGCAGGATCGATTTCGTTCTGATCCAGAAGGACATGGTTTCATTCTTCTGTTCGTTTGTTCTTTCTTTTTTTTCTGTCTTCTAAAAATCCTGTTCTGATGTTGAAGCCAGGAATGAAAGGAAATAAAGTCAAGTTTAAGTTCTCTGAGAGTCCAAGGTGATGTTTCAGCCTCCTGGGTAGCTTTACTAGCTGAATCAAAGCTGAATGTGCCTCCGACCCTAAAGAGAACCTATCTAGGACATTTTGTAAACAGACCCCTTTTTCAGTCTGGATTATGCTGAGTGAGGTCCTTTTTGAAATAAGGGTAACCTGTGTTTTAGGAGAACAAGCCAGAAAGGTGAAGTTTCATTGCTCCATTTAGTTTTACTCTTCGAAATAGAGCAAAAACGTCTCCTAATCATGCCTAAGTCACAGCTTCTCTTGGAATGAAAGTATCTGTCCTTAATTATTCTTTTCATAGTGCAGTTACTTCAAAAAAAAAATTCTGTAAAGACTATAGTGCCACGAATTTTTATTTTCATAGACTCCAAAGTAATGTCACAATTTCTCCTTCCTTTGATAGGTTTAAAATTATAATGGAATTTAGAATATTTTTAGTAATTTTCTCTCTTTGATCTCAAAGGCATTACATAAATTAACTTTTCTCTGTATAAATATTTCTCTTGAAAGATA
This sequence comes from Halichoerus grypus, assembly GCF_964656455.1. Taxonomy (NCBI): domain Eukaryota; kingdom Metazoa; phylum Chordata; class Mammalia; order Carnivora; family Phocidae; genus Halichoerus; species Halichoerus grypus. The sequence continues at coordinate 72,787,943 of NC_135721.1, forward strand.
AAATAATATGGGAATAGTAAATGCTCTTTTTGATAGAAGTTGTGACTAGGAAAGGGGAATACTTTAAAATTTGTAAAAAGTAAAATTTTGAGGAGAAATGTATATTTTATATGCAGATAGTCTTTATTTCTATTTTTTGCATGGGTTCATACTGTATCTTTCACCAGAAGCCCACATCTACTCTTTTCTAAAAGTGTAAGTCATAGAAATATTTTACTTTACTTCAAAATGCTTGCTCTGTCATAGCCAAATGATCCTAAATGATCCGAATTTGACTGACAATGATTTCGCTAGGTGGCCAGTGACAGTCAGTACTTAGGATTATTACCAGAATATGAAATGTTCTGATTTTGTGTGTGTTTTTAATATATCATGAGAATGACATTTCATAGAGCTACTTGAAACTAATTACAGTTACCATCAGGGCAAGGTTTAATTCTTGATTTTAACACATGGGCTGTGCCATGAAGTTGCAATCCAAAATTAAAAGATTATGTCTGGCTTAATCGGAACAGGTAGGAAGTGATGGAGTAAAAAGATGAATACTTTCCTATGTGCAGCTGTGCATATATTCTTACAGCTCCATTAGCCAAAATCTATTGTCTTAGTGGTACTCAGGTGCATAATTCAGTCAAATGAATCACAGATGATTCATTTTAGAAACACTTTACTATTTGGGTGTTAGGAAGATAATTTAGTTGTAATTTTAAGAACTTCATTCCTAAATCACTTAATGGTATATTGAATTTTAGCTGCCCCAAATCTATGTGGACAAAAATTATTGTTATAAAAAGAAGGTGTGCAAATCCTTTATTCCAACTACCTTTTCAGGAGGGGGAGGAGGGAGATTTAGAGATGTTACAGGATATAATTACAGCTTTCTACTTTGTTTCTCTGTGTCAAACATTTCTATTTGGACAAGTTTCTTAAAAACTATGCTAAAAATCCATTATTATAGAACCATTAAAAATACTGTTTTATTATCCAGTGATTAATATCCATGACCTTTATTTTTGGATCAGGTTCATAAATATATACATTTTTCTATGTCAGTCATTGTCTAGAATTTCATTTTTGTTCTGCTTTCCATTACATACCATGAATTATATGAAATTAATTTAATCGCTACTACAAACAGAAATTAAATGTGCCCTAATCCAGAGTTACGTTGTTTGCTTTTACAACTGTAAGTCATAAGTAATTAATTTTCCTTGGAAAATTAATTCACTTACCATTCCCAGTAGCATCATATGTTGACACAGGGTTATACATAGTTTAATATTTTTCTTCTGCATGCTGGCCTCAACTTTAGAAGACCTTAAATGAAAACAAATTAAAATTGACTCAACTGTATATAATTTGGAGTTCTTTAAAATAAGTGTTGTTGTTAATTGCTATCATCCAGGTGATGACTCAAGAATTATATTCAAACTTTACAAAATCTCCATTAGTATATTAACAAGTGTGAAACAATATATTTTTACAAGTTGTTCATATGACAGTACCCATTAATATTTTCTATTCCTCAATTCCAAACAAAACAGTTTACACCACAGCCATCTGACAGCAGTAGCATGGAGTTTTACCATCACTCAATTGATAGGATAGTGAAACAGGTAACTTACTTGCTGGACATTTTGACCACCTAGAATAGCAGCCATCGTATCTAATTCTTACAGAGCTTATTTTCAGTATCCAGTATCAGTCAGTAGAAAGATTTCCAGCAAGGTCATCTTAAAACATAGAATATGAAAGATACCTTATTTTAAACCCCTAAATATTTTTTATTATAATGACTGCCTTTCTCTAATTCTTTCCTGTTTAATACTTTTTTCCCCCTTGCTTTCCATAAAGAGTAATGTGGAAAATGAAATAAGCAAAAGTCTTTCAGTTAAGTAAGTTAGGTTTCCCCTAGCTCCTTCTTGTATTCTGGGAACTCAGAAAATATGAGCAAACCAAATTTAGCTTTTCTTTTGCATTTGCCAGGAGGTTATTTTGTAAGGTGATTTTTTTTTTCCTGGTTCATAGAACTCTATAAAACATATAGTGTTTATTACTTTATTTATATTTATTTAAGTCACTAAGGTGAAACTCTAGTGATGGTGGCAATGTTACAGTTTTAACAAGTGGGGGCTTATTTTATAAAGGTGCCTTTGTGGCCACAGCTTTCAAAAATGCAGGGGGTTAGCAGTGAAATGCTCTTTATGCCTTTTGGAAAGAAAAGTTGCTGTTTAATTCCAGTATAAAAGTACTACTATAATACAAAATCACCACTGTTATTTTTTATAACTGTTCATTGTTATAGTTTTTTTTTTTGATCTGTACTCATAGGAGTGAGCTATGTACATTCCAAAGCTGCATCAGGAAAAAAAGTCTTTTACTTGTTCTTTATAAGGAGGATGACAGAGGAGTCCCCTTCCCTATGCTTCAAAGAGTTTCTCTGAGTGGCCTTCAGAATTATGATAATGACTTTCTTTTTTATCATCAGACAAAATGAAAAAAATTGCATGTGTCAAGTCATGTATGTTTATGCTTATGCTCTGACTCAAATACAGATTGTTAGACAGTCAGGTTTAAGGGAAAGCAGTCTTTCAAAAATAATTTATGTAGGCAGTTTAGGCAATGATTATTCTAAAAACTTTATCTCTAAGTCTCTCAACATATACCTACAGTATGATTACCTATAAATATGTATGATAATTCTGCATGCATTCTTACACAGTTTAAAAAAAAAAGCCTCTGCCTTCTTCCAGAAATGAATACAACAGGATTAGTTTATCCTTGTCTTGAGGTGGAAAAGTAAATGTGTGCTTGTAGAAATTCGCTAGTATAAATCTGCATTGGACTTCACAATATACCTTCTCAAAATACTACATTTAAATGGGAAGAGTTTGTCACATCTTCTATTAACTTTTATTTTGTATCAAAATAAATACCTTTTGGAGAAACATTTAAGTTTCAGTGAGCTAAGAAGTGTAAAGGGTTGTATGTGTGGTGTGTACAAAAAAAGGTTGCAAGAGTGTGGGGAAAGAAGTGCTGAATTTCAGCAACATGGTCTTTTACTCAAAGCCAGCAAGTGCACATACTGTGTTAAAATATATAAGAATTATGGATTCAAGAAATAGTGTTAGGAGAAGCAAACTCTTATTTTCCATGGTCATTTTGTTGATTCAGTTAGAATAGAAATTACAAGACTTTGTGGTAGAGATATGAATGTTCTTTTTAAAAATTATGTAATGTGGAGATGGTACAAAGTTTGTAATTTGCTGAATAATAGTTGTGACAGATATTAAAAACTATTTGTGCTATTTGTGACAAGTAGACAAACAAGTGTGTGTGTCATGAAGATTCTGAGGAACTTTGAGCAGATGCTGGCTTGAATTTGGCAAATAAGATTTTATTTTTAATCTGTAAGCAGAGCATAAATAATCATAGTTATTCCTGAATAGCTCCCTAAAGTATGGTAAAAGTGCGGTTTGCAGATTGTTGATACCTGTTGGAGAATGATATTGATATTTTGTAACATATTCCTATTCAGTAGAGTCCTTAGCAATGCCATGAGGTAGAAAAGTAAATTTGTACCTAACAAGATATACAACTATTAATTTGCATTCTATTCCACACTGTTCTTTCAAAAGACTAAATTTAAATGAGTTTGTACAAAAGTAATAAATTAAAGGGATACATAGAAAAGTAAAACGGCAATTTACCACCACCCGAGACTGACAAAACTTTCCCAAGTCCTTTAAAGTGAATCATGCTCCCAATCATTATCCCATACGGCCTTAGTCTTACACGTTTGACAGTAGGATAGGTTGGGTTACATTTTTGCTTTTACTAGAAACTCAAATAAAATGGTAGTCAAGGTAGAGAGTAGTACTATGTTAGAATATCCTGCTTTTATGCTTCTTTTAATTTTATATACAATATTACATTACGTCCTTTTGGCTATAAAACGGCTTACCTAGATATTGCCTTTTTCTTTTCTAAGCACCATTCATAGTTTTGGATTGTCTTCAGTCTGATATATAAGAACCCTGCTTCAAAAAACTGTGTGTATATATAAGAATGCAGAATAATTTAATGGTTCCCCTTTGATGGGTTTAAATGAACTAGAGAGTTGTTAATTGCAGTGGCTGGATTTCCTCATTTGTCCTACTAAACCTGCTAATCAGAAGATGAAAGTGGCAGGAGAACCTTTAAGTAATGTCTTGTCTCCAAATTGTTGTATCATGTTTGCATATTAACCCAGAACATTTTTTCTGTAGTATATGTGTATTAGAGGAATCATTTTTGGATTCTGATTTTTATTAAATTTGCAAAAACTCAGAGAACCTCTTTAGCCAATAAACATTGCTACTACGTGTATCATTTTAGAAGGAACGCTAATTAGAAGCTATTTAATTTTTTTTTGAGTTTTAGTATTTACTCAAGTTTATAGGAATCCTCAAAATGTTTTTTTTTTTCCCCTCCATATATGTAAACAGAATGAAAATAAAATTAACTGGTGATTTCCCCCCTGGAGTGAGTAAAAGAAAAGTAATAGATTTTGCTAATAACAAACTTAGACTTACATTTTGAAGTTATTTTGAAGTTATTGTACATTCTACATGATATAATGTGGAAATAAATGCTCAAGGAGTATGGAAAGAAAGACTATTCCAGCTAATAAGAGAGTTTCATTCTAGAGGGGCCACCAAAGAGTCTCTCATGATTGACAAGTATTCTAGTGGAGTCTTTCTTCTCTTTTTCTCTTTTTTTTCCTAAAGCAGTGTTGAAGTCAGTCAAAGTATATATACAAAGCTGAGTGAATACCAGTTTCCCCAGTACAGGGGCTATTTTTTCAGGAAGTCTAACTCAAACCAGATGTTTTGCCTAGACCCAGAGTTTGTTGCTGCCAAGCATCTCATCAGAGGTCAGAGTTCTGGGCTCCGGGCCCTGCTAGAATTCTTTCACAAATTGCTATTCGGTGAGGTTTTAATCCTAATGGAAAGAATAATGTGCTTGTAAAATCTGCAGTTATTACAAACACAGTATACATATTGTGGACTTCAAATGACTACATATTTTATTCCCATAAACAGGGAACACAGATGAATGCCTTGTGTGATAGCTTTAGACATTCTCACTAAAATCTAGTATACAATTTATACTACATTAACCATTTGCATTTGTAATTCCCTCATAAAAGTAACTGTTATCTTTGGGTGACAACTGGTAACCAACTCATGCCCCCCTCCCAATTTTTTTTAACAAGCTCTACAACCTCATACAGCTGTTTGAATGCAAGAATTAAAAGCATTTGGGACCAAATATCGGATATTCTCTTAGGAAGATCTATGAATGCTGTAGTACTAAGTAAAAAGTTCTTAGAGTAAAAGAAGCCATTGTGCCAAGACTTAACCATCCCATATTTGGAAACACATATGATAAAACTGAATTCATTTACTCAGATTAGGATGAAGAGTATTTCTTTGTTAAGGAGAATGTGATTGGCGTATATAACTGAACTTCAACTGTGGCTCTTTTGAAAAGATTAAGGGAGATTAGTGAGATTTATTTTATCTCTGCTTACTCAATTTTTATACAGATATTATTAGGTGCTTATTTTGAGGTTTTGTTGTTGTTGATTATAAACCCAAGAGAAACTTCCAGGTAGATAAAAGTGTGTGAAACCAGAGCATCACAATTTGGGCTAGAGTTGACAATGCTAATTAGACCATACCTACTAAAATTAAATCTGCATTTGGGATAGAGGTGTGTTAATTTTTATGTCAACAAAACAGAGAGAGTCTTAATTTCTGAAAAAGAGGGAAATTGAACTTAAAAAAAAAATAAGAGCAGATTCTGATGTCTCTGAATTATCTCATAACCATATGAAAACACTTCTTGGTTTGTAGCATTTATTTGGGAGTTAGAGTCTAATTTCTAAATACCACCTGTTTGTTTTCATATTTACGTGTCAACAATATGGGGTATAATAAATATATAAACAAAGCTCAAAAAGTTTCTCTAAGTCTTCCAAATACATAAAAATTGGTTAACCATGGGAGTCTAGAAAATTCTAATAGAACCTTATGATATAGGTAGTACCTTTTAAACTACAGTTTTGATTTTGCCCTTCATTTCTACAAAAGAAAATCAACATTAATATCATCTCTACTGCACAGATAGACAATTGCATTGGTATTGAAAGGAGTCAAAGTTTCTATGAACATTTAAATTCTATTAGCTGGCAGCAAGTGAAAAAAATATTTGTTGAAGTATGTGACATAAAAAGAAAATGCAGAGCATTTGTGTTGCATCACTTTCTTCAAGTCGTGGAACAACTTTTAAAAGCTATTTTCTGATTAATTTTTATGCTGTTTTATCCCTCCAAAGACCTCACATGGTGGCAGATCTTCTGCAGAGTGTTATTTTCTGCTGTGCATTTCCCTTTCCACATAAATGCTTATAGTATGTCATATTTACTACTCTATTATTAAGTTTCACCTTATTATATCATTGCTTACAAGGGACTTTTTCTTGGAAAAAAGGTGCAAAATTGCATCGTATTTTTATTATCTTTGACATTCCAAAAAGTGAAATAATTTTTTTTTAAATTTGATCATAAACTATAATTGGTGGATCCCTCTCCTCCCCCATACAGACAGGTGATACCATCATCAATTTCTGTAAAGAGGTTGAAAATAAATATCAAAACTTGAGGCTACATTTCATTCTGTATTGCACAATCATTCAAGTGCAATTAAAAGAATAGTCTGAGACTATGATCAGTTAATGAGAAACAAACAATTTCATATTAATGAGTTCCCATTTGCCAATAATTCTGTCATTTGTAACTTGAATCAGTCATCACCCCTGCAAAAAGCCCTTTCAAGACATTATTTGCAATTTTGTCCTCTGTTTTCTGTCCTTGATGTTGTGAAAATGGCCGTCTACTGTTACAGGAATGAAAAGAGATCCCGTTCAAACATCTTTTGTGTTTCCACTTTCAGTGAAAAATGTTTTTCAAACCTGCAGCTGGTTATTTCTGCAGGAGTTCCCACTTATGCTCAGATTTGATTGACATTTTGAAATGGCAGCTTTTCATGAAAAGCTGTTAACTTGTAGAATTCAGTTATGGTACTAAGACAGACTGACTTTGTTCTGTGGCTGGGACCTGTCCAAACTAAATAGAACCCTGCATCTGAATTTAATAGTGCTACTCAGCCAAGATAGGGCAGTTTTGCCCTTTTTTTCCTCCAAAACTCTGATGCTTCCTATGTGTTCTAAAACTAACTTAATGGATATTCATCCCAACATCTTTCTGTTCTGTAATTGTTTTAATTGACATATATAGTCATTCTCTTATTTACCCCCTTAAACATCTAATGGACTAGGAGAGTGCTTTATTTTAAGATACGATGCTAAGAAGAACTTATTTCACAATTAATGTTATAGAGCACAAAATATTTAGGAATATTATAATTGTTTTCTTCCACTATCGAGGATCTAAAATGTTTGGAAACATGTTGCTACTAGGGCTTACAGATTCATTTGTTCTGTGAAAATATTTTGAAAACCATTTTGCATATGACTATACAAATACAGTTTATTAATATTATTTATTCATTTACCCAACAAATAATTATACCTTCAATTTCAAGGCACATGTGCTAAAACCATGGGAATCACAAAGAACGTGATCCCTGCCCTTAGGAACTTGGAATTCAGTATCTTCTTATTAAACTTAACCAATAATTAGTGCTTCAAAATGCACCAGTTTGTAACATCTAGTGATAATGACGTTTAATTTTTCAAATGCCTAGCTGTCCTTGTACTTGATTTCCATATAACAGTCTCATAAGGCAAGTAAGAAAATTTAGTATCCTATTCCTTGTGGTTTTTTTTGTTTTGTTGTTGTTTTGTGTGTGTGTCTGTGGGGGGGGTCCCATGCTATCTGTTAGGAAACATAAAACTCTGGTTTCACTTCCAGATTTTAGGGCACTATTTGTTGTGTTTTGTGGGGCTCTTAAACCTGAACATGATACCTGGCTTCACCTGTCTTAAGACAGAGAACTGAGATAGTTAATCACTAAAGACCCTGATCACTTTTATGCAAGCCCTGATCTTTACCTTCTCAGCTCCTACTCCTGCAAGTTTAATTGAAATAGGTGACTCAGGATGATTATACAGTTTATATTAACTGTTGCTGGCATATTGCTGCTGCTTTACCCTTAGGTAGATGGTCTTTACATTCCAGATCACATCCTAGTGTGAGCTAGAGCTATGCAGTAGGCCCTCTGAGAATGTTCCTGTAAGATACAGTGTTTTAATTTTCATTCTTATAGCTCTGAAGCAGAAGGAAAATCAGGTTGATACTGGTTGAAAATATTGGCTAGAATGATAATTTTAATATTATCCCTGGATTTTAATTTCTTTTGATGATGTGGAAGTAGTTTTGGAATCTTAGTTTGCATATGTGGTAAACATACCCATAGACTCATAGTTGGCAGACAGGTAGCCAGAAGGCATTCCTCAATCCTTCTGTGGGAATATCAACTGATATAACTATTTCATTGTACAGATTGACAGTAGTATCAAGGGACCTTAAAATATCCCTTTTTGTTTTAACCAATTCTTGGGATGGGGGGATTATGTCCTAAGGAAGCAAGTTTATTTTTAAATTTGATGCATAAACAAATTCTTACAGTGTTACCTTTAATTGAATACTGAGAAAGCAAAAGAAAATGCTCAATTATTAGAAAGACTGAATTAACTAAAGTGTGTCCATATAATTGAATAATCTGCAATCATTTAATATTAAGTTTCCAAAGAATCTTAAATAAAATGTTCAAATATTCAGTCAGAAAGTTAGATTTATATTTGTATTACAAGAGAAAAAATATGCCTTGGAAAAGTTAAGAGGAAAAATTCCCTAAAAGTTAAGATCAGCTGCTCCTCAGTGATAAGATTGTATATATTATTTTCTTCTCCTTTATGCACCTGTACACTTTCATAATTTGCTATAATTAAAACATGTAACTTTAATTCTGTGGGAGAAAAAGGTTTATTAAATGAGAAACCAGGGCGCCTGGGTGGCTCAGTTGGTTAAGCGACTGCCTTCGGCTCAGGTCATGATCCTGGAGTCCCTGGATCGAGTCCCGCATCGGGCTCCCTGCTCGGCGGGGAGTCTGCTTCTCCCTCTGACCCTCCCCCCTCTCATGTGCTCTCTCTCATTCTCTCTCTCAAATAAATAAATAAAATCTTTAAAAAAAAAAAAAAAAATGAGAAACCAAAAAAAAAAAAATAGTAGTGACACACTGGAATCTTAGAATCCAGTTTGCTAATTTCTTTCAAAGGCTTGGCTTAAGAGCTTGAATAATGGTCCTAGTTCAGGAAGTGAAAGACAGTTACCTATAGGCCATATTCCACCAGCAGAGGATTTTGTTTGGCTAGCACTGGAATTTTAAAATAATTTTTAAGTTTGAATGCCCTTAGGAGAGGGCACACCCTCTCCAGTACACCACCAGCCCCCACCCATCTCTCATATTCCTGGCCTGATTCATACCTTCGTGTAATCTCCCAGGTCTCTGAGATGCAAATGTTGTATTTGAACAGCTCTGTGCCTAATGCTGAACACCTCTCAGTAGTAGAATGGTCCATGTAGTTTTTGGTTTTGTTTTGCTCACCCAGCAGATGAGAATGGTGATGGTGGTGGTGATGGTGATCATAGCAGTTAGCATTTGTTGAGCCCTTATGTGCCAGGCTTATAATACAACTTAGATTAACCATGTAATCTAATTTTCACCATTCTGTAAGGCTAGGTGCTATCGTTTCCTCCATTTATCAAGGAAACAAGCCAAACAACTTGGCCCTAATAGAGCAAAGATTTGAAGCTAACTCTACTTTGATTCAAAGTTTGTGCTCTTAATAGTTAAGTTGTATGTATAATTAATATACTTGAGCATCTCTGGGAGTCTAATCATGCTGCTTATGTTATGGAAGAGAGAACTTGGGAACAAGAGCCATTCGTGTGTATGCGTGTCACAAATGAAAGGAGAAAGCGGTGTTGGTAGTTTATAATTGTACATTGTGTTAAGGTAGGAAAGAGGAAATACTGGTATTTGCTGTGGAAACTTGGTATAAATGTTATTCTCTATACTAAAGAATAGTATACCTATTTTTTAACATAAAATTATGTTGACTTCAGATATGTAATTTTGATATATTCAGTTCCTATTATATAACATATTCAGGAACATTACATAACCCCTACCATAATTATCTAAAAACAAAGCTCTCTGCTAAATACCTTGATATACAACTTTCAGAGTTCTATATACCTAATGCCTATTATCTCAAGTATATGGTTTTTTTTGTTTTTACCTTTTGGTTTTCTTTTGGCAAAAAAAAAAAAAAAGCAACAATTTGAGAGATTCTGATTAGAGGGAGAAAATTGGTTTATATGGAACAAAATATGCTTTCCGAAGTTTCTAATCATCTCATGAGGGTTAAGTCACGTAACTCTTATATCTGAATCCCATTTAGAAACTGTGACGTGCCATTCTCAAATTATTTACAAGTGATGGGAAAAGAAAAAAAAACACAGAAGTGTTCTCTGCTTTAAACTCTTCAGGGAAAGGGTGTTCATTCAGCAAACACGAAGCATTTATTACACTGGAGTACATGGGAAGTTCGGAAAGAGGAAAAAGCACTAAGTAAAACCCTACCACTGATGGATAGCTGTTTGGAGGTGTGTAAGAGGTAAATGTTCTGAGTTCATGCATGTCAAAAAGATATTTGACTTTCACACTTGAATAATAGTTTCCCTGGGTGTAGAATTTTAGGTTGAAAATAACTTTTCCTCCAAGATTTTGTTGCATCCATTCTGTTGCCTCCTATCATCTAGTGAAATTGGTGCTGATGTGATTCCATTCTTTTGAGGATGACCTGTTTTTCATATCTCTGGAGATTTTTTTTCATCTTTTTTTATATGCCTTGGTGCTTGTCTTTTTTCATTCATTGGGCTGGATGCCTCCATAATCTGAAGATGTCTTTGGCTCTAGGAAAATATCTTGTGCCATGCATTTGATTTCTTGTCCTGTGTTTTCTCTGCTAGGGTAGATAAGGGACATCTTAGGTAGAATCTGTCTTTTTCCCCTGAAATTTTCAGCTTTTGATTTTTATCATTGTTGTTGCTCTGGGGGAGCCCTCAACTTTATCTTCTAATCATTTTATTTTGAATATTTCATTTTGGTAAGCTTATTTTTAATTTCTAAAAACAAAAAGGTGTCTTGATCTCTATCTCATTTCTTCCTTATGGTGTTATGTTCTTGTTTATATTTTTAGCTACAACATTTTCTTTTATTTTCCTAAGAATGCAGACCAGAGGGATTTCCCCCTTTATCTCTGTTTCTCCTGCTTTTTGTTTGTTTGTGTGTTTTATTTTTTTGTTTGTTATCTTGATATCTCTTAGAATGGAGAGTTTTTCAGTTTCTAAGAGAGCCTTGGTGATTTCTTCCTATTTAAGAATATCTCCATATGAGGCCGAATAAGGCTTTGTTATATGCAGGTGGGGTTTGTTTCATTAGTAGGCTTTGCTTTCTTGTGATCTCTTGAGGGTGAGATGTCTCTTCTTAAACTGGGGAATGTCTACATGCTGCATTTCAGAAGACTTTTTTCCCCTGGGACCTTTTCAGTTTCCTTAGTGAAGAATCTTACTTTTTTTTTTTTTTTCCTTTGGTGAGGGAAGGTAGGATAAATATTTGGCTGTATAGGTGGAATAAATATTTTGGATGCTTCTTGTGGTGAGTTTGGAGGAGTACTGGGTTGAGTAATGTCTCCCCAAAATTCATATCTACCTAAATCCTGAGAATGTGGTCTTATTTGGAAATAGGGTCTTTGTAGATCTAATTAAAATGGGGTCATACTGGGTTAGGGTGGGCCCTCATCCAATGATACATAGAGGAAAAAGAATGCTGTGTGAAGATGAGGCAGAAATTGGAGTGAATATAACTGGAAGCCAAGGAATACCAAGGATTGCTGGCAACACCAGAAGCCAGGAGAGTGACATGGAACAGATTCTTCCTCAGAGATTTTGGACTTGTAGGCTCCACAAGTGTGAGAGGATAAATTTCTGTTGTGTTAAGCTACTCGGTTTGTGGTAATGTTACGATAGCCCTAGGAAACTGAAACAGGTATGCAGCAACCAAGTCAATGACCTGACCGGCACACTCACCAGGCCTTTTGAACAGCATCTCCTGCCTCCTGGCCTTTTGCATTTGGGCACTGTACACAAGAATTTCAAAGGGCCAGACCTCAGACTGGAGAACTCAGGCATGAGTAAAGGATTTCCAGTTCTTAGTCCATGAGATTTTAGCTTTACAGATTAAGGAGGGATTAGCCTCTCCCCTGGTGTAAGTAGGGTTTGGAAAGACTCAGTTGTGGTAAGGTGTGGCAGAGCCTTTTATCTGCACTCCTGTTCTGCTTGCTCAGCATTTGTGGTTGGGGCACTACCAGCCCATCCCCAGCATGATAAAAAAGGACTATGGTCTCAAGACTTGCAGTTCCAGTGTTAGGGGCATTATGAAGTAGTGATGTGATTCCCCATCCCAGATTTCTATCAGGATTGATTATCTTAAGCATTGAACTACATTTTCCCATGGCATGCTATACTGAAGACCATCTCCTTTCTACGTGAAGTCAGCCTGCCAGGAGTCCTGGCATATTAATTTTTACCTCTTATAAGAAGGCAAGTGTCTTATAGTCCAACTTAGAATTAATGCCCTAGGTCTTGTTCCAGTATGGTCTCTGACATACCCCAGGCCAGGATTCATGAGCTCCTTCCTCATCTGTGTCTGCTGCATGAATGCCCCAGCTTGCAACTTCTTCCTTCTGACTTTCCTTCCTCAAGACACCTAATACTAAGGCCTTGAGGAAAATATGTTCCTAGCCATTGAACTGTCTCTAGTAGCAGGTACATCACAGAGGTTTAGGCAAGGGGGAAAGCCCAGGCCTTTTTCTCTTTTTAAATTATCTTTCCATCTTCATTACACTTTCTAGGGAAAAGTTGTAGAACTCAAGCCTTTAAATTCAGTTCCTGTTAAGATGGATAGTTTCCTAGGTGAGTTATCAGTAATTAAAATGCATATCTGATTTTTAGGACTAGCTATTAGTGAAACAAGTATGGCATAGATTCAAGTCACTGACAACATGTGGTTTTCTGCTGTCTATGCATTGGTTTCTATAATGAGTTTCTAACTTTGTTCTGTGGTTTGACTAGCTAGCGCTAATTCCTTTTCTACTTTCTCTTTACTTCTGGGAAGGTATTGCTTCTGTAAATTTCACATTATAGAATGAAATTCACCTCATTGTGACCCTTAACCTATGTAGTAAATCCTCTGAAATTAATTTTGGTTCTTTCTGATCTGTGCCCCCATATGACTCCCCCCAAGGTTTCATTATTAGATTTTGACAGCCTTTTAAATTTGTAAGTGCCACAAATTTGTCACTAGAGATGAATGGGTAAAAAGAAAATTCCTTGCAGTGGAGGATATGGGTAAAATATTTCAAGCGACAGATCTGCATCAATAATGTTAATGTTTATAGGGTGATGAAAACCATATAAGTCTTAAGCCAGAATCTTGTTTCAGCTGAGTCCCAGAAATTTTGACCACAGAAGCCAAGGCACATTCCATTTATTCCAACAAATGTTTTCTTCAAGTCCTTTCCAACTGTCTAAAAGACAGTTGTCACTCTTGAATGCCTGAACCTTAAATGCTTTTTCTACCATATTAGTTAAAAGCAATGGAAACATTGTCTACTATTCCCTAGATGACTTTTGTCTTGCCTGGAGTTCTAAAATGGAAAGCAAATTTGACAATGTTATTTGCCCTCTATTTTTCATGTTCATTCTCTGGCAAGATTTTTAAGAAATTTTGCATCATTCTTTCTGACTGACTTCTGGCCTTATTTCATGCCAGAAGATTGCCTTTACTGCACACTGAGCAGTCACAGGGTCATGGATTTTCCTTATTTCTTATTGATACCAAAGGAGTTCCCCCAGTGGCTTCTGATTCTGGTGTAAAAGAATTTTAACATTTGGGGGACTGAGAAGTACATTCAGAAGAAATCTAGAAAAAACATAATTGAAATTATCATGAATATGATGCCAGTGAGTTTGTATATACACACATACATATATATGTGTGTGTGTATTTTTTTTTAACTAAAAGAGAAGGATAAAAATATTAAACCATTGTAGTATGGTCTTTTGTTTATTTGCATAGTAATTGATATTTTTTCTTGAAAAACATTAACAAAAAATGATTTATTAAAAACTAAGCTATTATAAAGTTTCCCAGGGAAATTAAAAGTAGTTCTTAGGGAAAAGAAAGAAAAATAAAGGAGAGAAAAATACCATGATTAAAAATTACCACCACCCCTACCTCCATTCAAAGCCTGAACAGGTTTCCCTGACTATAGATATTCTTTACCCAAGTCATCTGGAAGTGATACCCTAACTATATAGTAAGCATGGTGATTTTACAATGGAAATTTCACATTACACAAAGCATTATTATATTAAAAGTTGTTATGAAGGTAGGTTTCCTGAAGTGGGCCATTATATTACATTGTCCTAAGTCAATAATAATAAAACAGCTAATTAGTATTTATGAAATACTTAGTAGGGATGAAATGAGATTGTTTTTCCTTTTGTAGTGGATAAGAGTAAGGCAGCAAGATGTTATTTGATTTGCTTAGTCTTTCTCACTACCTTTCATTTTCATTTATTTCCAAAGGTTAAGTAAGATATAGCATAGGGTGTATGGTCAAGTTGCCTGAGTTCAAATTTTGGCTCTACCATTTGTTAGCCTAGTGACCTTGGGCAGGTTATCAAATTTGTCATCATTGTTATCATCATCATCATCCCTAGTGTAGAATTGTAGTACATTAGCACTGAAAGGTATTTGAGAGACTATTAAATCCATCCCCCTTATTTTCTAAAGAAACTGAAGGCAAGAAAATTGAGTAGCTTATCTACCACTAACTAGAATGTGATCTTTTAACTTTTATGTCCTTTCTACAACAACAGTTTTCAGATTTGATTTCATGGACTAGTAAAATAATTTTTTTAAAAATTGTGGTCGTGCTAGCCAGTCTCCAAGATGGTCCTCAGTAATCCTTACCTCATGGTATTAACACTCTAATATAGTCCCTTCCCGTATTCTACTGGTCTCGGTGACCAGTAGAATATGGCAGAAGTAATGGCATATCCCTTCTGAGATTAAGTTATAAAAGACATTGTGGTTCTGTCTTGGATGCTTTCATTCTCTTGTATCACTCAGTGTGGGGGAGGCCAACTTCTATGTCATGAGCAGCCCTCGGAGAGACCCATATGGAGAGGAACCGTGGCCTGTGGCCAACAGCATTTGAGGAACTCAGGCCATCAGCCAACAGTGATGTGAGTGAGCCATCTTGGAAAAACATCTTTCAACCCTCTCAGGTCTTCAGATGATTTTAGCCCCAGCTGACATCTTGACTGCAGCCTCATGAGAGACCCTCATGAGAGCCAGAACCACCCAGCTAAGCTGCTTCTGGTTTCTTGACCTTTAGAAACTCTGTGAGATAATAAATGTTTGTTGTTTTAAGCTGCTGGGTTTTGGAGTAATTTGTTACACAGCAGTAGATAACTAATATAGTAGGATTAGGGAGACCAATCTATTTCCAGGATTTTTATTTATTTATTTTTTAGTCACAGGGAAAAGTAAAAAGACTATTTTAGCACCAAAATAATAGGAATGTCATAATTATATAGTAAAGGACAGTTGTTTTATCTTGTTCAAAAATTTTGACATTGTTCTTTTACTCATTTTGCTATTGACCACTGAAGTTTGTCATGAACTGACATTTGGGAACCAGCGTCCTTCATCATACTGTATTTCAGTTAGTAATTTTTAAGTTTGCCTCTTAGGTGTTTGCTGAATAAAGAAAAATTTGTTGTCTTTTGAAATGTGGCTGTAGAAAAACCAAATTGGGGAAACTCAAGTTGTATTTCTTACTCATGGTGGAAGGGACAGTAACATATGAAGACTATATTAACCTTAGTCACTCTAGCCAGTTGCTCTGTGTTTAGATTTTCTCATCTGTGAATTGAAAGGTTATATTATATGATCGCCTGTAAGCCCTTCCAGTCCTAAATGTTGAGAATTTATTGGCATAGAAGGTCTTCTTGTAGTCTAATAACGGAATACAGTTTACTGAGGAGAAACGGGCCATAGGTCCTGAAGATCATTGGACATCATTCTTCTCTCCTATACTACTTGTCCAAAAAAGGGAGGTAACCATAAAATCTTTGCATTTTCCATTTTAAAAAATGCAGATGTTTAAAATCCAAATTAGAACTTCATCAGGACGAGGCGCCTGGGTGGCTCAGTCGGGTAAGCATCTGCCTTCGGCTCAGGTCATGATCCCAGAGTCCTGGGATCGAGCCCCATGTCAGGCTCCCTGCTCAGCGGGGACCCTGCTTCTCCCTCTCCCTCTGCCACTCCCCCTGCTTGTGCTCTCTCTGTCAAATAAATAAGCAAATAAAATCTTTAAAAAAAAAAAAAAAAAAGAACTTCATCAGGACTAATAGTTACCCAAAAGGAGAAGGAAAACTGCCAGTAGAAGGGATATACTCCTTTTCCTCTGATTCTGACATGTGCACACTTGTGTCCTAACCTCCATACTTACTCTTCTGCTGCTTTGAAGGAACCAGCCAGGAATGGAAATGTCCCAAAGCAGTCAAGTTTCCTTTGAGAAAAAAATCTGTCATTCATAGCTGAGCTGGTTAGGTGGCAAATCATAATTATTTTCAGTGTGTCAAATAAAATGCTGTAATTGATCTTTCTTATTGACAGAAGGATAGAAAAATTAGAGGGAAAGGGAACAGGAGAAAGTAAATTATAGTTTCATAAGAGAAAAGACTAGTGCCCTGTCAAAGCAAGTAGTTTCTTCAGAAATCTTTTTTGTTGTTGTTTGGTCATTGCATAGACACTGTTACCATTTACTTAAGATTTATAGTAAGAGCAAGGTGATACAGAATTTTTAAAGCATACCTATTTTGTCAGAACATTTTTAGTTCTGGTAAGCCTTATGAATGAATAGAAAATATCTTGTAAACAAAAAAATGTGTTCGTGGTTGTTACAAAACTTTCCCTTAAAAAATGAAATAGGTAAAGTCATTGGGTTTTCTTTGCAACCCAAGCAAGAGAGCTAAAATTAGCATTCCTAGATCAAATGATACTAATTTACTTATGAGAAACAGAGGGGCATCTATCGTGTTTAAAAGCTTGGGCTCCAGAGATGGACCCTTTGAGCTCAGTAGCACCCTGGCAGTATGACCTTGGGCAACTTACTTAACCACTGTGTGCCTGTTTACTCTTATACAAAATGGAGGTAATAATATAACAATAACAACAACCACAGCATTGTGAAGATGAATTAAGTTAGCATTATAAAATTCCAGACACTTTTTAGCACGAAATACATATGTTTTCTGGTGTTACTATTGTAAAATGGATTTTCTTGTACAGGGATCTTGAAGAACTTTGACAGCTTAGTATAGCTTCTCCATAACCCTTTGTATTTTGCCCCTTCATGGTAATAACAACTGCACCAAATTATGAATTGTCATTTGAAAAGTTAGCCCTATCATGGACATTTACTTATGGAGTATCTATCATTAAATGTTAAGCATCTCATCCAGTGAAAATTACTGGATGTTCATAAAAAGGATTCTGGAGGCAACACTCAGTATAAGCCAGGTAGTAGTAGTTATCACCTTCTCCCATTTTTAAGGTGAATTTCAGGATTATTTGCAAATAGCAACTGCAAAAGAATTATACGGAGTTTTTGATTTATGTGGCTGCTTCCAATATGCACATTTCCACTTCCATCCCTTGATGCTACTGGATCCTCTCCCTACACTCTGCCTCCTGCCCCAGGTTTTAGAAGTTCATTATGTTCATACCTAGAATGCTTCCCAATACATCTCTTTCCTGAGCTCCAGACTCCATATATCCATCTGCCAACCTGATCTTTCAATTTGGAAGTCTAATAGATTTGTCTAGAAAAGAACTCTTGACCTCTGTCTCCTAACTCTCCCTGTCTCCCCCAAATTTAAAATGAAAACCATTACATGATTTTCTGCCATCCTTCCCTATTTCGATTAATGGCATCACCATCCACCCAATTAGTAGAGTCACAAACTTATCCTCATTAAAAACTTACTTTTTTTTTTTTTTAAGAATTTATTTATTTGACAGAGACACAGCGAGAGAGGGAACACAAGCAGGGGGAGGGGGAGAGGGAGAAGCAGGCTTCCCACCAAGCAGGGAGCCCGATGCGGGGCTCGATCCCAGCACCCTGGGATCATAACCTGAGCCGAAGGCAGACGCTTAACCACTGAGCCACCCAGGCACCCCCAAAAACTTACTTTTATTAAAATCCTTGATCCTTCCTTTTACTTCATCATCTCCCAAAATTGACTGTGTCTCCTTTTTTCCCCACCCCAACCACCTGACTTTAGACAACTGTCATCTCTGTCAGGGTATATCAGGGTATACTGCAAAGTCTCTTAGCAGGACTCCCCGTTTCTACTTTTGTCTGTTTTCAATCCATTTTCTACAGCATGCTTTTATAAAAATGTGTGTTAGATCCTGTCTCTATCCCCATTGGGGTAAGAATAAAATTCAGACTCTTTGCCATAGGACCTGTCAGATCCTTGTCTGCCTTATCTCTGATTGCTTTTCCTTTTCCCCATTACGTCCCGGCCACACTTGCCTCCTTTCACTTCTGTGAACATAGTAGCACGTACCCTGTTAGGACTTTTGCATTTGTTTTTTTGGCCTAGAGATGTTCTTTCTCTGGCTTTCTGCATGGCTGGTTCCTTCTCATTCTTAAAGTGTCAGTTTTAATGTATTTCTTCAAAGAATCAATTACCAATCACTCAAGTAGCTACCTCTATTCCTTGTGACTATCATGTTACTCTAGTTCCTTTATAGTGTTTATCACATTATAATTTGTATTTGTTTATTTAATTGTACATCCTGTCTGTTTGCTGCTATAATCCCATTAATCAGAACAAGGCCAGGTACAAAGCAGATACTCAGTATATATTTATAACATTCATTGAATGAATAAATGAATAAGTTTTTATAAGCATTAGAAAGTTTATTTTTTAATTTCTTGCTTTGACTCGATTCAAGACACTTCCAAGCTTCATTTTTAAGCTCATTCAGTTTGTTGGCAGAATTTATTTCCTGGCTGGATGACTGAGGGCTCCAGCTTTTTGCTGGCTACTGTCTGGAGACCACTTTCAGGTTTTAGAGGCCACCCACAGTTCCTTGCCAAACGGGCTTCTTCAACATGACTGCTTACTTCATCAAGATATTGGGAGAATCACCTTTCCCCTGTTATCTAACCTGATCACGAGAGTGACATCCTTCATCTCTGTCATATTCCACTACTTGGAAGCAAGTCACAGGCCTTGCTCACACTCAAGGGAAGGGGATTATATAAGGAGTGAACACCAGGAGGTGAATCTCACTGGGGGTCTCCTAAGAGTCTGTCTGCCACAGTAATTAATGATAAAGTGTCAGTTTCCCTAAGTGTGACCTGGATCAATGTGACTTTTAAAAAGAGTGGAGCTTACCGCTTCTTCGCATTGGAATGAGGGACTGTGGTTGCCTCTTGATTTTCCATTCAAAATAGTATGTGTTAATTATAAACCATCTCTTATGAACCAAGAGACACTTTTGCCTCAAAAACAAAGAAAGAAGTTTTGTTAGAATATTATGAAAGGGGAGGGGATATAAAGAAGGCAAAAAAAAACTTTCATATAAAATGGAAGTAAAGGACGCCTGGATGGCTCAGTTGGTCAAGCATCTGTCTTCAGCTCAGGTAATGATCCCGAGTTCCCGGGATTGAGCCCCACATCCAGCTCCTTGCTCAGTGGGGAGCCTGCTTCTCTCTCTCCCTCCACCCCTCCCCCAGCTTGTGCTCTCTTGCTCTTTCTCTCAAATAAATAAAACCTTTAAAATAAAATAAAATTAAAGGGAAGTAAGTTGCTAATTCACTTTAAAACTCAAATTTATTTAAATAAACTGTCAGTTCTAAACTGAGATGTACTCCACCTGAGTAATCCCATTAGTGGTTTGAGAAATGAATACTATGAATTGTGCTCTGGTCCTGTTTGCATAACTGATCCTATAAGGACCAGTGTTTAGTTCTTATGTCCTAGTATTCTTTCCTTGGTAACATCTGGATCCCTCTTCTAAATTCTGGAGTTCTCCAATTTGTATTTTCTTTAATTCTGTGACCTAACCCTTGTCTGTGGCCCACTTATTCTTGGGTCAAATGGGTTTGATTTTGCCCAATTCTGCCATGACCCACAGAGATATTTTAGGGAAATGAGTCATTATACTGCACTGAGCCTTAAGGAAAAGATGATGTGTAAATATAACAAATTTGCATATCAAAAGTATTTCTTCCCCCATACCCATTAGTTGTATCAGGGTATGTATGTACCCGTATCGAGGTATGCTCTTTGACCTTTCTGATAGAGGTGCCTAAACAACTCTCACTCGTGCTGTTTATGAGATTGACCATTGTAAATGGAGTCCTGTGACTGAGTCTCACAAATCTTGATCTGGAAGCTGGCAACTCAGGACTTTCTAAGGGTTTCTTTGCTTTCTGGATCAAATCTTTCAGCTTCTTTGGTCTCCTTTTATTGTGTGACAGGATGCTGTACTTTAGCTTATGTTCAAAATGACAGAAGCTTAAGTTTAATTCAATTCCCAAGAGAAGAAAGACTTAATTAAGCTTTTCTAATTAATAGTCTATGACCAGGGTCTGAGTTAACAAGAACTCTTTTTGACCTAGAAACCTACCAGAAACTGTTCACCGGAGGATTTGGTGGCTTGGAGTAAGGGACCCTGTGGCCCTGGTCAGTCTTAACATGTCATGGTAGGGCATCTCAGATTTCATTTTCAGATTTCACCTTCTGAGTGTGCTATTGATTGGTACCTGCTAGAACAGTTTCCCCATAATATGAATTTGGGTTGTACTGCTGTAATGCCCTCAAGCAATCCCTTGTCACTGGTATCTCCTTTTATTTTAAGGTGACTCTTCTTCTTAAACCAAATTCCCAGCTTCAGCAAGAAGAATCCAAAAGCAAAACTGCCAGAAATTGGCTCTTGGTTGTTCCTTTATGCAATTAAGTTGTAATTAATTGAGTTCCCACCATGTGCTGAAGAGCATAGTGTTAGGAAGTGGGAATACAGAGAAAAGTCTAACTGGTTAGCAAACACACAAAGAGATCGTCCACCAAACCAGTACTCAAGGAAATGCAAACTAAAACAGTAGTAGGATTGAACACCTACTGTGTACCAGGATACAGCAATGAATGAAATACATATATATTTTATATGTATAGTATACACATACACACAACAAACCTGTGTGCAGTAGATGATAAAAAGTACTCTAGATAAAAATAAAATAGGAAATGGGGATAAAAGTGGTGTGGAGGATGGAGTTTGGGAGCCCTATCTTTACTCCCACTGCAGAAGGCTGGGTGTGGAATGATTGTTTCAGATCCTTTGGAACTCCTAGGCCCCTTAACCATAATCATGCAGAGACAGGGGACATGCAAACAAAAGGGAATCTTGCCTTACCATATTAATGCTTCATCCCTGTGGAAATACATGAATGTGGATCCTGGTGCTGGTGGTGTTAGCCTCGGGTCTAATTGGGAAAATTTTACTGTCCATAGTATTAATGGACTGGAAGCCAATTCATATATGGCTGCATATGTGGCCGCATATGAGTCTATGTATGTGAATTTCGGGAGACAAAATGTATGCTTAGTGCTTATTACTGGAAATATTGACAAGGAACCTAGTTTCTACAATTTGGGGATGAAAAAAACTTTTTTATTACTTTGCATTATACCCTCCTTTTATCCCTAACTCCTGTCCCCCCTAACAATTTAAACAGTAGGCGGTCAAAATTTCTGTGCACAAGGATCTTTCTTTTTCTCTAATACACACACACACACACACGAGTTTCAGATCAGATTTTCTACATACTGTTTTACTTTTAATTTATTAGAAGGGAAATTTCTCTCTTGTGGCTAAATCTTTGCACCCTAAATTTTTCTAAAGTCTGCTTTTATGACTAAGCTATAAATCTTTAAAAATAGAGATTTACAGTGGAAATGCCGACTTCTTTGTATTATATCAGGTCAAAATGTCTAGCTAATTGGTATGCATTTGTTCGTGCATATGTCATAAATCAGGATTATGTTTTAGCCCAGGCCTTATATGTGACCACACATGGGGCAGATAGGTGTGGTCCAGTTCAGATGTGTTAATGTTTTTCTTTTTTTATGGTAAATTGGGTAGTATGAGGCATTGGTTTGGAAAAGCATGTGGGCAAGGCAGGCATTTAGGATTTATGGACCTTTACATAGCCAGTATTGGCCTTATCTTTCCTCTAACCATATCGACCTGTATCCACTAGGGGACATAAGAGCACCTACTAGAAGACAAAATGAAAGCCAGACCAGATTAACATTTTAACACTGGACTAGTATGATAGCGGAGACTCATTTTTTAGCTTCATAATTCATAAAGACGTTATACATTCTGTTTAAATTTTAATCATCATGGGAAACTTTTTAAGGCAGAATCAGTATTTTATGTTAATAATTATGGAATGAGAACTAGCACACAGCTAACTAGCAAGTTGTGCCATCTAACAGCATGCGTTTGTCATTAAGTTCCTATGTGGTCTACTGAAGCTATGTTGACAATGATTCCGAATTTGCAAATTACTTTATACAAAAAAGAATTCTCTTTTAGGTTCAGGAGGTGAGACATCTGGGGAGAACATCTACCATCAAATTCCAAGAAACAAAAATCAGGAGTAGTCTATATTTTGTATCCCAGCCACCTGCTCCAGAGCTGTGAATCCTGAGACAGATCTGTAGTTAAGGGCATTACTGTTCCCAGCTTAATGATTCAGAAACTTAGGTTGGATTTTTATTTATTTACAGTTTTCTTTTCTTGTCTTTTCTTTTCAGATATAATCTACATACAGAAAAGGGCAAAGTGATATAGTGCAATAAGTTTTGACAAATGTACACCCCACATATATCAAGATGTAGAACATTTCTTTCATCCCAGAAAATTTATTCCTGTTCTTCCCACATACCCAGATGTTTTCACCACACATTACTTTTGTCTGTTCTAGAATTTAACATAAATGGAATCAGTGTGTAGTCCATTGAACCCAGTTCTTCCAATCAGCCTAACGTGTGTGAGATTCATCCATGTTTTTGCATGTATCAGTAGTTTGTTCTTTTTGTTGCAGAACAGTATTCCATAATGTGAACATACCACATATTTAATACATTCTCTTGTTAATGGACACCTGAGCTATTCCTAGGTTGTTTTGTTTTGTTTTGTTTTACTATTAATGAATAAAATTGCCATGAACATCTTGTACAAGGTTTGGAAGAACATATTTAAAATTTTCCCTTAGGTAAACACTTAGCAGTTGAATTGCTGCAAGTATTTTGAAGCTCTGTAATTATGTAATAAACATTTTGTGTTGAACTCTTTCTTGTCTAATATTAATATAGCCACTTTAATCTTTGTAGTCCTAATATTTGCATGGTATTTCTTTTCTATCCTTTTACTTCCAACCTTTTCGTTTCTTTATATTTACTGTGTGTCTCTTGCGGACAACGTAAGTCATATCTTGATTGACAATCTTTGCCTTTTAGTAGAAGCATTTACTTCATTAACATTTAGTGTACTAATATGGTTGAATTAAAGTTTACAATTTTGCTATTTGTTTTCTATATGTCTCATCTGTTTCCTAGCCTCTCTTCTTCCTTTTCTGCCTTATTTTAAAAGAAAATCAAATAATTTCTAGTTTACTATTTTAATTCTTTTACTGACTTTTCACCTGTACTTCTTGGCTTTTTTTTTTTTTTTTAGTGGTTACTCCAGCCATTATTATTTATATTCTTTTCACAGTCTACTTAGAGTTAATATACTATCTCACCACCCTTCATTCTTTGTGTGATTGTTTTCATATATAGACATCCCAAAGTATGCTATAATTTTTCCTTTAAATGGTCATATGTCTTTTAAGTTAAATTAGAACATACTGAATTATATATTTATATTTACCATCTGTTATCAATTTTCCTTAGCCTAAAAAATTCCCTTTAATGTTTTTTGTAATGCTGGTCTGCTGGCAGTGAGTTCTCATTTACCTCAAAATGCCTTTAATTTTTCCTTCTTCTTTGGAAAACAGAATTTGGTGTTTTTAATTTTGAATCTTGTTCTTTAAGATTTATTTATTAGAGAGAGAGAGAGAGAGAGCCAGCACGAGCCAGGGCGGGGTGGGGGGGGAGCAGAGGGAGAGGGAGATGGACAACCAGACTCCCTGCTGAGCATAGAGCCCAATGTGGGGCTGGATCTCAGGATCCTGAGATCATGAACTGAGCCACCTAAGCACCCCTGAGTTTTGTTTTTTAATGCAGCACCCTAAAGATGTCATTTCTTTGTCTCCTGACCTCTGTTGTTTCTGATAAGAAGTTAGCCGTTTCTCCTATTGTTGTTCCTCCCTCTGCAATGTGTCCTTTCTCTCTTCCTGCTTTTACAATTTTCTCTTTATCTTTGTTTTCCAGCGGTTTGACTATAATATCCATAGATGTGGTTTTCTTCATATTTATCCTTCTTGAGATTCTTCACTGAGCTTCTTGGATCTATATATTATGTTTTACAAAATATTTGGGGAATTTTGATCATGACTTTTTCAAATGTTTGCATAACCTATTCTCTCTTCTTCTTTAATTACACATATTTAGATGTTTTGGTATTGTCACATAGGTCATGAAAGCTTTGCTTCCCCCTGCCTCTATTTTATCTCTCTTGTTCAGATAGGATGATTTCTTTTGATCTCTCTTGTGTTCACTGACCTTTTTTTCTGCTCGTCTCCAGTCTGCTAGTAAACCTATCGAGTAAATTTTTCATTTCAGATACTATATTCTCAGGTCTGTAATTTCCATTTGGTTATTTATTATAGTTTCCGTTTATCTTATTCTATTTCCCATCTGTTCATTTATGACCATATTTCCTTTACATCTTGGAGCTGCATGAAAGTTCTTGTCTGCTGTTTTCAACATCTGGGTTTATCCTAGGTTGGTTTCTATTTATTGATGATTCTCCACCCCCATTCTGTTATGGGACATATTTGCCTGCTTCTTTGTATGTCTAGTTATTTTTTAATGTATAATGGACATTGTGATGTTGAGATTGCAAATTTTGTTGTCTTCTTTTAAATAGTGTTGAATTTTATTCCAGCAATCAGTTAATTTTCTGTCAGATCAGATTGAATCTTGTAAGGAGTGTTTTTTTTTTTTAATAAACTTTAAACTTTTCAAAAACTGTATTTCTAGAACAGTTTTTAGGTTCATACCAAAATTGAATGGAAAGACAGAGTTTTCATAATGCAGTCATCCTCACTATCAACTTCCTGCACCAAAGTGATACATTTGTTACCGTTGACACATAATATCACCCGCAGTCCATAGTTTATATGAAGCTTCTCTCTTGGTGTTATACATTCTGTGGGTCTTGACAACTATATAATGACGTGTATCCACCACTATAGTATACAAAACAATTTTACTGCTCTAAAAATCCTCTCTGCTATGCTGATTCCTTCCTCCTTCCTTGGCAATCACTGATCTTTATAATATCTCCATAGTTTTGCCTTTTCCATAGTTTAGTAGAGTTGAAAGCATACAATGTGTAGCCTTTTTAGATTGGCTTCTTTCACAGAGTAATATGCATTTAAGGTTCCTCCATATCTGTTCATGGTTTGATGGTGCATTTCTCTTTAGCACTGAATAATATTCCATTGTCTGGATGTACCACAGTTTATTTATCCATTCGCCTCCTGAAGAGTATCTTGGTTGCTTTCAAGTTTTGACAGATGGTCCTCTACTTAAAAATGGCTTGACTTTCAATTTTTCAACTTTAAGGTAGGGATGTGAAATACATGTCTAGTAGAAACCATATTTCGAATTTGAGTTTTCTTCTTTTCCTGGGCTAGTAAAATGTGGTATGATGCTCTGATGCCCTCTCAGGATGCTGCAGCAAGCCATAGCTCCCAGTTAGCCATATGAGCGTGAGCGTAAACAGTTGAGGCTTACATCCGTTCTGTACCCATACAACCATTCAGTTTTTTACTTTCAGAACAGTATTCAATGAATAATAGGAGATATTTAGTACTTTATTATAAAATAGTCTTTGTTAGATGATTTTGCCCAGCTGTAGGCTAATGTAAGTGTTCTGAGCGTCTTTAAGGTAGGCTAGGTGAAGCTATCATGTTTAATGGGTTAGTTGTATTAAATGCACTTTTGACCCAATGATATTTTCAACTTCTGGTGGACTTACCGGGATGTAACCCCTTCATAAGTCAAGGAAGATCTGTATGAATAAAGCTACTTCTGTCTTCTGGTAGAGATTGTAAAGAATTGGTATCATTTTTTCCTCAGATGTTTGGTAGAATACACCAGTGAACCCATCTGGAAAAGGATTATTTAATAAACTTTGTTAGAATGAGTGTAGAGTTGCCCCTACTCTAAGACTAGAATAGCCCCACTTCTAAGGCCTGTCCTTTCTGGGGTATCAATGGAGTATGTGGGTATTCAGTGAGGTCTCCCCACTGAGGCTGGGAGGGACATTCTATGTCTCCCAGCTCTACACATTTTCAGGAATCTCTGTATAGCCCCCACACTCCCAGGCAGCTCTTTTCTGCCTGGTCTTATAGAGTCTTGTCCTGGTGCCCTGGGTATATGCAGCTTAGTCTTTAGATAAATACTTTCAGAGTTTCATACAAATTTCTGTAGTTCTGTTCTTCAAAGCTCCATTCTCTCTGGTATCCCACTCTTAAAATTCCAGTTACTTCAGCTGTTCCAAACTCTGATCTTTGCTTTCCCAGCTCAGTGAGATGGATGTGCTCTGCTGGCCACCTCCCTATGCCACAGTCTACAGAGTGTCTTCAGACAGACTGTGGGCAATTGTGGGACTCATCTCACTTAATTCCCCTCTCTCTAGAATCATAATCCTGCCCTGCCTATTGTCTACCATCTAAAATTAGTTGCCAAATATATTATGCCCAGCTTTAGAGATGTTTATGGTGGGGAAAATATTCTGGTATCAATTACTCAATTACAGCTAAAAGGAGAAGTCTTGTTTGTTTGTTTGTTTTTCAAAATGTCTTTGACCAGATATTAAGGTGCATATATAAGCAAAGACTCCATAAGGCCAGAAAAGCTTCTGGAGCTTTGTGAGCTGAATGGAGATTCCAGAGATTATACAGTGCCCTGGAAACAGGAGTTCTGGCCATCCAGAGTGGGAAGACCCCATTGAATAACTGCAGGCACTCTTTTGAGATCCCCAGAAGATCCATGCCTTAGGAATGGGGGCTACTCTAGCTCCAGAGTCAGGGTAGAAGGTTGGGTTTTAAAAAACTAGTTTCCATTTGTTTTGTGCAGAACAAAGAAGACAGGCGTTGTTCCAGGGATCTTTCCATCAAGTTGGCTTGAATAAATTGGTTTACATTAAATAGTGTAAGTTAATGCCAACTGGGTGCCTAAATACGGAGTTAGCACTAAAGGAGTCTTCAGCATACCTTCCATGTGATTTATTAAAGGAGGAGAATTTACAAGGAGAATCTCTTCCTGTGTTGTTTTTCCCCCTCTTGTGACCACTGGCCATACTTTATGTTTCCAGATCTGGAAAAATCCCTCCAGTGCTGAAAGACTAATGCCCTTTGCCATCTTAATTCCCAGAGCCCCATAAGCACAATGAATTGTTCACTGTATAATTTATTCATTTAAAAAAATAAAAATGTTCTGCTAGTGTTAAAACTATTTGTTTTTAAAAGAATGTGTTTATGAAGAAATATTTTAAAGCCTTTTATCAAGAGTATTTGTCTCATTACATATAAATATTTGTGATCTAGTAGAGCTAGAACACATAGGTTTTTAGAAGGTTGAATACAGTATTTCTATGGTGCTAAACACTGTCTTAGTCTTTAAAGGGAGTATATTGCATACTGGATTTGAAGAAGTAGAGGAGGAGCTACTCTTAAGCACATACTCTGTTTTCTGAAATGTTTCCATTCTTCTATCTGTTCTGTCTTTCATAGGTCATCTAACACACACTCCCTTAGATGACAAACTGTCACATGTCAAAGAAAAGTAGATGCAAGATAAGGAAATCAACTTGCATTATTTGAAGTTGGCTAGATTTTCTCTATAAAGCTTTTTTGCATTTTTAATTTCTAACTGCATTTTGTATTTTCACAATAGTAAAGGATAGGAAGAGCCATGAGTGAATAATAATTTCTAAAGAAAATACTCAAGAATACTTCATGGAGAAACCACTTGGGACTAAATTTAAAGTTTAGTATGGAATATGCAATGTGCAGTTTCATTGCTGTGGAAGCTTTAGTCCACAGACAAGGTTTCATCTGGAAGGACTTTTTAAAAATAGTTGAGATAATTTTAGTGCTTTGGGACAAAAAAAAGAAAGGAGAGCAGTTTGAATCAGCAATTCTTCAGAAGTTTGTGGTAGAGTAATAATAAAAATGTGGATTCTGACCTCAAAAAAGCTGACTAGCATGAATGAGTGCTTATATTCCTTTTTAAAAATCTCATAAATTTTAGGTAAGAATGTAATGGCCCAAACAATATTTCTTTGAATTTGAAAAAGACTGTTTATATAATTCAAATAACTTGTCCAAAAATTCAGACTTAGATAACTTTTTAAAAAATGGAGCAATCCATTTTTCTGGCATCAAGTCCTTGACAATTAGCACAGTCAGTCCTGGGGTCCTCTTGCCTCTTCTACTCATGACTACCAGGAAGGTGGTGCATGTTATCTCAGCTTTCAGCAGATGAAACTGGGCTTCTTAAAGACATGGACTTCATATGCTTTTTCCCGTTCTCTCAACACCCAACCCAGCTAGCCTAGTGCCTGGTACATGATAGTTGCTTAGAAAATGTTTTCAAAATGACAAAAATCAATGAGTCTTCTTTATTGCCAAAGACATTATAATGGGGACAATATGGAGATTTGTTCATTATTTCCTCCCCTAAACATAGGTGATTTGTACTTTTAGAAAATGGTGTTAACCCTTTAGTACTTTCCTAAGCAAAAAATTGGGGAAGAATGTAGTCAAAATTCAGAATTATAGATCACAGCAGTTCTTGCAGAAATTTTTCTTACAGGGACGCCTGAGTGGCTCAGTCGGTTAAGCGTCTCCCTTCGGCTCAGGTCATGATTACAGGGTACAGAGATAAGCCTGGTGTCGGGCTCCCTGCTGAGCAGGGAGCCTGCTTCTCCCTCTCCCTCTGCCTGCTGCTCTGCCTACTTACGCTCTCTCTCTCTCTCTCAAATAAATAAATTCTTAAAAAAAAAAAGAATTTGGGGCACCTGGGTAGCTCAGTCGGTTAGGTGTCTGCCTTCGGCTCAGGTCACGATCCCAGGGTCCTGGGATTGAACCCCGTGTCGGGCTCCCTGCTCAGCGGGGAGCCTGCTGCTCTGCCTACTTGTGCTTGCTCTCTCTTTGTCAAATAAATAAATAAAATCTTTAAAAAAAACTTAAAAACTTAAAAAAAAAAAGAATTTTTTCTTACATAAGTCTACCTGCTAGAAGAATTAAAAAATATTTGAACTCTATAGGTTATCTGGGACCTTTTATCTTGCAGGGCATTTTGGTAAAATAGCTGTTCTAACTTATATGTTTTAATGACTTCATAATAATAGTTCACATTGGTGACAGTTTCATATTTATTTGTATCAGTCCCCTCAGGGTATATTTTTAGATTGCGCACAGGCACACACACCTGTCATACCTTTGCACATATCTTTCTATTCCATTAGAATAAATTCTTACATGTGAAGACGCTACATTGTATTATATATACATCTTGTACAATTATTGTAAGGATTAAATTAAATAATATTATAAAGCCTTATAACAAAGCCTGACAGTACAATCTCAAGGGTTTTTGGTAGTAAGGCTATTATTGGTTGTTTTTTTTTTTTTTTTTTTTTTTTTTTTTTTTTTTAAAGATTTTTTATTTATTTATTTGACAGAGAGACACAGCGAGAACAGGGAACACAAGCAGGGCGAGAGGGAGAGGGAGAAGCAGGCTTCCCGCCGAGCAGGGAGCCCAATGCGGGGCTCGATCCCAGGACCCTGGGATCATGACCCGAGCCGAAGGCAGACGCTTAACGACTGAGCCACCCAGGCGCCCCAATTATTGGTTGTTTTTATTATCTCAGTCTTCCCACTAGACCTTGAGTCCCTTGATAAAATAACTGCTGCAGTTAGAAAAACATCAGAGATCCCAACTCCAAGTGGCTTGAACAATAAGTAAATGTATGATTCTTTATTGAAAAATAAGGACATTTCATGACAGGAAGGTCAGAGGAGGGGTGAGTTCAGCACTGGCTAATAGAAAATCTCAAGAGTATCATGAAGAACTAAACTGTGGCCTTATGTGCCACCTGCCATCCTCAGTGAGTCAGCTTTGTCCTCAAGCCAGGCCTAGTCACTGATACAGTGCTTACCCTGGCTCCAGCAGTCATATTTGAATGAAAACAAGAAAAGATCCAGCTCTTCATAAGGGTCTATATTTAAGTTACTCTTTTAACCTCTCAGTAAGGAAGGCTTTTTCAAAAGCCCCTAGTGGGTTTATCCTCGTATTTCATTTGCCATCATTGAATAAATGGAATGGGACCACCATGATTGGCTTAGACCATTATTTTTCATACTTTTTGATCATGATACACAGTAGGAAATACACTTTATACCATGACTAAGATACCCATCACCCATATATTTGTGTATATGTATATGTCTTTCATAATTAAACATAATTCAAAATAAAAGCTTCTCAAAATAATACCCATATACATGATAAAGTTAAATATGATTTTATTTATAATTAAATGTTTTTTAACCCTCAAATACAAAAAAAAAATTAGATTTAATTCAATGTATAGTTACAAGGTTCATGAATTTGTTCCAGTCTAGAATACATGAAGACTATGAGCATATATGATACACTATTGAGCCAATTCTTTTAAATTCTGATTGAGTCAAAATTGAAAATACTTTTTTACATTAATAGGTCACTGTGAGTGGTAAAATAATCTTAGTAATAATTCATACAGACAAGACTCCTGAGTGAATTTTATACTCAAGGAGATGGGATAGACAGTGCCGGCATACCAGGGGTTGGGATCATTGGGAACCATCCTGGAAGCTGGCCAGCACAGAATATAGAAAGATAAGACAACTAAATGTAGTGTGTGATCCTGGGTTGAATTTTGGATGGGGAGGAAAAATGCTGTAAAGTAGAATTGGGACAATTGATGAAATTTGAGTATGGGCTCCACATTAGATAATATTACATTGATGATAACTTTTCTACAAAAGTTTTGATTATTCTACAGTGGTATGTAAGACAATGTCTTTGTTATTTGGAAATATACACTGAAGTATTTATTTGAAGGAAAGCTAAGAAAATTCCTTGCAAGCTTTTTTCTGAATTTGAGATTCCTTCAAAATTTTAAGTTTAAAAATTCCAAAAGAAGGTGTTTTTCA
This sequence comes from Halichoerus grypus, assembly GCF_964656455.1. NCBI lineage: Eukaryota > Metazoa > Chordata > Mammalia > Carnivora > Phocidae > Halichoerus > Halichoerus grypus. The sequence continues at coordinate 72,819,680 of NC_135721.1, forward strand.
CCTGGAAAAAAAATATGTATGTGGTTCTTGAGTTCACATGTACTGAATGCATCATATTCTTCTAATATACTGTTGGATTTTTGTTTGCTAGTATTTTGTTGAGGATATTCGTACCTATCTTCACAAGGAATATTTGTCTATAATTTTCTTTCCTGATGTTATCTTTGTTTGGCTTTTACTTCAGGGTAATGTTGGCCTCAAAGAACTAGATCGGAAGGGTTCCCTTCTCTTCTATTTTCTGAAAGAGTTTGAGAAGGATTAGTGTTAATTCTTTTTAAATGCTTGGTAGAATTCATCAAGCTCTCTGGTCCTAGACTCTTTGTTGGGAGATTTTTGGTTACTGATTGAATCTCTTGTTGTAAGTCTGTTCAGATTTTATTTCTTCTTGAGCCTATTTTTGGCAATTACTCTGTTTCTAGGAATTTGTCCATTTTTTACTCCTTTGCAGTTTATATTGAACAAGAATGCATTTTTACATTGTATAAATACATATGATAAGTTTTATGTGATGTTATATTTAAACTACACAAAATAAATATGTCCTAAAACTGCCTTCCCTTTCCTTGCATATCTGACCTAAAATACATTTATCACGCTGATATTTTGAGCATTCCAGTTGCTGCACATCCTTACCAATACTTGGTATTTTCCATCTTTTGCATTTTAGCCATTTTGGGAGGATGTTCCAAGTGTTTTTGTTTGGTTTTTAATTTTGCGGGTTTTATACTGTCATTTACAAGAACATTACTATCAGCGGTATATCTGAGGTCAAATATTTTTATTGTATTGTGTATTTGTAAATCGTTTTTAAATTAAGTTTATTTTAAAGTCTTACAGTTATTGGGGCGCCTGGGTGGCTCAGTCGGTTAAGTGACTGCCTTCGGCTCAGGTCATGATCCCGGAGTCCCGGGATCGAGTCCCGCATCGGGCTCCTGGCTCGGCAGGGAGCCTGCTTCTCCCTCTGACCCTCTCCCCTCTCATGCTGTTTCTCTCTCTCTCTCTCTCAAAATAAATAAATAAATAAAATCTTAAAAAAAAAAAAAAAAAGTCTTACAGTTATTTTTTTCTATTTAAAATGTGCCTCAAGTCAGATTGAATAGAGTTAGTACTTTCTGTCCTTTTTGTCACTGTTAACACTTCCAAATCTGGTAATGAGCTTGCTTCATTATTCTTTCTTTTTCTTTGAAGTTTACAATGATTCTTTTTTTAAAAAGATTTATTTATTTATTTATTAGAGAGAGAGAGAGAGAGAGTGCAGGGTGGGAGGGACAAAGGGAGAGAGAGAATCTAAAGCAGACTCCTCGCTAAGCACGGAGCCCCATGTGGGGCTTGATCTCTTGATCCTGAGATCATGACCTGAGTCAAAATCAAGAGTCAGACACTCAACCGACTGAACCACCCAGGCGCCCTGAAGTTTATAATGATTCTTAAGGTCAACTTGTGCTAACTCAGTTAAAATATTACAACTGCTCATAATTTGAAAAGTGTTATAATCAGTAACATCCTTTCTGAAAAAGACACTGAAAGTTTGTAACTAAACTTGGTTGTAAGAATCAGAGCTTTGCCATCGATGATAAACTTCTCATGCTTTTTTTGATACTTTGCTTCATAAATCTGTAGTTACTCTTTAACCTCTCCATCAATCATGACCATCATTTATCAGAAGATCCAATGAGATTTCCATGAACAAAACACATGTTCCTGGCCAATTTATGTATTCCTCTCACATGATATTCTCAATTGGCTGCATTATTTATTGCACTGTTCATTCCATGTTGAGAAAATGTGCAACACACTTGATATGGTCTTTTTCTTTCTTGACTTTTTTATGCTGGTGGCAAGCCACCAAATTAACTTTATGACCCTCTAATTGGTCAGAACCCTCAGTTTGAAAACCACTGATTTTACTGTTATCATCTGCTGGAGTGGGGCCAGCCTCTCCAAATCATATGGCCTTCTAGAGGTAGAGTAGATGCATGAAACACAGCCGGGCTTCTGTTTGGAAGGAGGAAAAGAGGGTTGGAGGTTAGAGGTAGGATAGGCAACCAAGACTGTCCAGCTACAGGGACTGCTTACTACTTACTTAGCTATCCCAAGCGTCTGGTGTGATTTGACATATGTGGAGTTGTTTGCCTTTATTCTAATGGCTCCCAACTATTACTTTTAGTTTTTTCTATTTGTTCATAGTTTTGTCTCTTTCTCAGATATTTTTCTTGTTGATATCATTGTGCTTGCCACTATGTTGTCCATCATCTCCTACCCTCTCATTTTTAAAAGCCCCCTTTTCATTTTGCTGCTTCTCATCTACTTAGACCAAGAAAAGACTATCCAGCTTCCTAAATGTTGTGGCTCAAAAGAAATCAGGCTCTCGGGGCACCTGGGTGGCACAGTTGGTTGAGCGACCGACTCTTGGTTTTGGATCAGGTCTCATCTCAGGGTTGTGAGATCGGACCCCATGTCAGGCTCCATGCTCAGTGTGGAGTCTGCTTGGGTTTCTGTCCCCGCCCCGCAATAATAAAATCTTTTTAAGAAAAAGTAATCAGGTTCTCAGCAAGGTTTTAGGTTTTTCTTTATGATCCTTTTCATGATTATGTTTGCTTATTGGGATTTTTAAAATTATGTCTGTGGTTTTTAGCTGTGGCCTAGATAACCAAAGAGGTTATCTCTGAAATACAAAAGTACTCCTGCACCCTTCAGTCTTTCAGAACAAAACTTCTACTCTTATTAAAAGATAATAACATAGTCACAATACCTAGGGACTCTATTTACTGTATGGTCTTCCTGGGAGTTTAAGGTTATCAAAATTAACCTTGTTTTCTTGAAACACATGGAGAAGGATGCTGACCCACAGTTTCACATGTGGGAACAACTAGAGGATCTTTAATTTTAGAATTAAGAATAACATCAAGTATATTATGAGGTACTGATCAGTTAGCCAACAAATATTTACTTTCAAATACTGTCTTTTATAAATTCTAAGCTGCACATTTTCTTACATTTTAACATTTCTGAAATCAGGATGCTTCTGAACAATTAATCGTGTCTTACAGTTGCTGTTGGCCTCATGGCAAATCATGGTGTAGTTTCTGTGTGTCCTCGATTGTTAATCTTGGAGTTATGACTGAACAGCAAACCCTTCACTATTTCAGTCAGCAAACTGTTGAACAGTAAAACATGTAAGGACCTTTAAGGAAAGAATAGTTTTGTTGTTGTCTCTTTTGTTGATACTTTCCATTAAGATTAAGATAGAACCACTATCAAAGCTTACAGAATGAGCATCGGAAGCTTTAAAGAAAATCTCAGAGACTAGAGAATATTACTCTTTCAGGAAATGCTACATTACCTAGGATCTTAAGAGAGTAAAAGACAATACTGAATGGAAAAACTTGGACCTCTAAGACTCTGAATAAAAAACTTAGACCAGAAGATTTGAATGCTGAATGTGAAGAAATTTTAGGAATACCTTAACCAGTTTAGATTGCTTATATTTTCCTTTTTATCTATGCATGATAGAGGATTTAAGAACTTTCTAAATAAGTCTAAAAGAATTCTTTCAATTCAAAAAATAAAAATTTCAAGTAATAAAGCATTGTGTCATGATTTAATAGGCAGTGTATTTTCTTTCTTAGTGGTAAATAAAATAACAGTGCATCTTATAAGCAATAGTATCTTTAATGTGATGAAACATGAGACTTTGATTTGCTGTCAGACTTATTGTATATTAGTGTATACACTATCCTACTATAATTTACTCTCTCTTCTCTTAAGAAGAACTAAGGGATAATATACACATGTAAGTGAAGATAACACTGCCAGGTACTGTGTGAATGATGGAGACTAATATGTCTCAAAGTGTGCTCCTGGGACCAGCAGCAACAGCATCACCCGAGAGCTTCTTAGAATGCAAATTCTCAGGCCCCCCACCTAAACCTACTGAGTCAGAAACTCTGGATAGGGGGCCTGGCATCCTGTGTTTTAACAAGCTGTTCAGGTGATTTTGAGGGCAAACTAAGGTTTGAGAACCACTGCTCTGGTAGAATTCTGGGAAAGCAAAAATTACTGGTGCTGTTATATTGAAGTTAGGTGTATGAGTGATTTAGAGAGTAAGAAAACAGATTCCTTAAGTTCAGCTCAATTACATACTAACCATATGTTTAAGAAAAATGAAAAAATTTACTATGCTGTGTCTCAGCCAGCTACCAGTAATATAGGTATGTAATGAAATAGTCCCAAATGCATGTCCTTCACTTTGGGTTGACATTTGATCTTTGTCTTTTTAGCACGATGTATCTCAGACTTTACTCAAGGCAACACTGGACAGTGTTGTAGAAGAATGTGTCAGCTTTGTGGGAGTGGATATTAACATCTGTTCAGAAGTTTTGTTAAGGTGAGACAAGAGGTCTGTGGCTGAAGATCACAGAATCTTAAGTTTAACTGACTATTCAGTTCAAATTTAGCTAAAATAAGGAGACATGTGTAAAGTTGTCAAGTATAGAAAATCTATGAGTTCATACATTGCTTGAGCTAATCAGTTTGAGGGGAAGACATCATTTAAGAAAAGAATTGTAACAATTCACATTATCATTTTTAATACTGCAAATCTAAAGTGAAGAACATATGGTAACCATTGAGTGCATTAGTGTTGCTAATAGAATTTAAATAAGGTTAACGTGGAAAAGAGCTGTTTCCCACCACATGAGAGTAGGTATTTTTCACCAGTTCAGTCTTGTGCATACATCTGTCAAAGGTGGCAGTAACCGAAAGATAAATTCTGAGGGTTCAAGGTATGGTTACCATATTTTTACCTTGATTCTGCAAGTCACATATCAAAATCCTTATCATACTATAATCACATCTTATATACTCTGCCCTGTTTTACTGTGGTTATAGAAGAGCTGCTTTTTTCATTCACAGTTTTGCACTTATTACACAAATCTGCTGATGCAGCATGAAATTCTGGACCTCTGTAAAAGATCTGGACTCTTTTGCTTTGAGATTAGTATAGCAGAAAATATCCCTTACGTGTTAAGGTGTTGCTTTTCTACCACAGCTACAAACATTCCATAATTTCATGTATGGAATTCAATAATAGAATTAAAAATCTCTTAAATTGTAATTTTTTAATTAACACCAAGCAAACTACCTAGTATTACAGTTTTTATATTTTTATACTAACCATGACATTCATGAATAAGTACATTCTGTAGTTCAAGTCTTTACGTTAATGAGAACAGGCTGATTAAAAAAAATAGGTTAGTACAATGCAACTGTAGCTGTTGTAACTTTTGCTGCTAACTCACTTTGTAAACTAAACAGGAATAGGCAGAATTATTACTTGCTTCATAAATACAAGGAATGTGAATAGTATAGAACTGTGGGGAGCAGTTCTTTTTCTTGTACCAGTGTGAAGCAGTTTACCAGCATCTTTATGACAGCTACTGGTTTTATCATTATTCTGCATTCTCTTGTCCTTGTCTCCTCTTGGACAACTCCATCCCCCTTTGTCTCTTTTATTTAACTCCCTTTTGGAATACTATTAGAACTCTTGTGTCTGCCACATTACTTGTTTTGTTTATTTTTTCTAGGCATATTGCAGGACTCAATGCCAACCGAGCCAAAAGTATTATTGAGTGGCGAGAGAAAAATGGGCCCTTCGTCAATCGAGAGCAGCTAAAGAAAGTGAAAGGTCTGGGTCCAAAATCTTTCCAACAGTGTGCTGGCTTCATCAGGATCAACCAGGATTATATCCGAACATTTTGCAGGTGATTAGTAAAGTATCTGCTCAGGGTTCTGTTATCACTCTCCTCTTTTACTATTGCCCCTCCTGCTCACTGGCCCCAATCCTAGGTGTCCATATGTTCATTCCTTCCTTCAACATGTGTTGACTCCCTAATCTTTGCTAGGCACTGGGAATCCAGCAGTGAACAAATCAACAAATTCCCTGCTCTCATGAAGTTAAATTTTAACTAGTAAAATAAATAGTTTCAGATGTGTAAATTACACAAATTAAAACAGAGATGTGACACTGTCTTGGGGAACAGTATGAGTTTATTACGCTTTATATGAGTTATTCACTGAAAAGTTATTTGAGCCTAATTTTGAATGAAATGAAGGAGCTAGGCACACAGGGATTAGAAGGAAAGCATTCTAGGCAGAGCATATAGTACATGTGCGGGGTCCCAAGCATGACCAAATGCGGTGTATTCAGGAAATGAAACTAAGGCCAGTGTGATTGTAGCATCCCAAGTGGGAAGGATTTATACAAGATAAGGTGACACAGAGGACTTTACAATGACCACTTTATATTAACAGCTGTTTCCCTAAGTGTAGTTGGGCCTCCCCATTCCCTCCTCCCTGAAAACTGACCAAAGAATAATTATCAGTTGTGTAGATTAAGAACTAAATTCTTGCCCTTAATTGCTAATCCTGGTAGCACAAAAGCAAAGAAATTGGGTAAACTTCCTAGCATTTATAGCATTTAACATCATGAAGGAATAGTGGTTTTTTTTTTTTTTTAAGATTTATTTACTTATTTTAGAGAGAGAGAGTGTGAGTGGGGGGAAGGGCAGAGGGAGAGGGGGAGAGAGAGAATCTCAAGCATACACCCCTCTGAGTGCAGAGCCTGATGTGGAGCTCAATCCCAGGACCCCAAGATCATGACCTGAGCCAAATTCAGGAGCTGGCTGCTTAACCTGAGCCACCCAGGCATCCCGAAAGAATAGTTTTTATGTATTTGCTACTTTGGGACTACCTGTTTCATTCATATTATTTTTTTCTTTTGACAAAATTATCATAGAGGTAATATGGAAAAATAATCTTTATTCTGTAAAAGACTAATAAGGGAAAACCAGCCCTGCTGGATAATAATAATAATAATATAAAATTATAGTTACATAACCATTTAGTTTTAATGTAGAAATGGAAGAGAATAGAGTCTGAAATTCACCAAAACATAGGCAGAATTTAGTTTATGATAAAGGAGAAGTTTCAAACAGTGGGGAAAATTGATTAACTGTCCAAGAAGCAGTCTTGCGACAACTGGCAGGAATTTGATATGCATAGGGGAAGCTCTAGTTCCACCTTATATCTTATACCCAAATACGACCCAGATGGATCATAGACTTAAATAGAAGTGAAACTGTAAAAGTACCAGAAGAAAACATGGGTAGGTTTTGCAGAACATCAGAGCAGTAGAAGGCCTTTTCTAAGTAGACAACAAAACCTAGAAGCTGGAAATAAAAAACAATTGAGGATAAAATAATCCCATGTTTCTTAGTTTACATGTTTTTGGAACACTTGGTTAGAAAATTCACACGGTATAAAAAAGAATACAATGAAAAATAAAGGGCACCTCAACCTCTCACTTCAAAATAGTTTCTTACATATTGCTTTCTGAAAGTAAATTTATACTTAGATCAACTTGTATATTATTTAAAAATGCAGATAGAAGGGATTGTGCTGTCCAACTATTTGAAACTTGCTTTATTTGTTTCAGTAATATATCTTGGACTTCTTTCCACATATTACATATAGATGTATGTCATTATATATAATGTCTGCATAATATTTAATTTATGGGTGGACCATAACCTAATGTAATCAGTGCCGTATTGATGAACATTTGGGTTGTTTTTAAAGCCGTATGTTTTTTCAGCTGATAATGAAGTGCTTGAAAATTCATGACTGTTACATCTTGATAGATCATACCTTTATTCAGAATGGACTACTGCTATCTCATTGAGTGTTTTTTGCTTTGAATTCTATTTTATTTGTTAGCAGTGTTGCTACATTTGCCTTTTCAGTATGCTTGGTATTTTTCTTATTTTCAAACTTTCTATGACATTTAGTTTTTGATACGACTCTTAGAGACCAGTAGATTTCATGGTTTTGTTCAATTTTATATTCATACCTTCACATTTATTAGATTTATTGATATGTTTGGACTTAATCTTATATCTATTACAAATTTTCTCATCATCATGCTTTCTGATTTCCTTTCATGCTGTTCGTTACATTTCTCAGCTAACAAGTTTTCCCACCTCATTTTTATCTCCCCTTAGTGATTTCAACTTGTATGTCTTTTTTTCTGGTGATTATCCTTAAGTGTCATTTGGACTGGCTTCTGCAGTTAATAGGTGTCTCTGTCCTCCTCCTGGAGAAGACTAGCACCTTAGGACTTTACCCAGCCTTCTTCTCTTCAACTGTATGTCCCATGAGGAGATGACCTGGGATTTTAATTTTAGTTTCAGATTTCCCTTTATATATATTCCCGTAATTCATGAGCAGTTAATAAGTTTTTATAGTCTCTGTGCTCATCACTGTTTCTTGTAGCCCCCATTATCACTTTTCTTGAACTTGTTGTTTTTGCCAGGAGTATATCCTTAAGAAATTCTTTTCATAGAGGGTATATTATATGGGTTATACTTTAGTCCTGACATGTCTGAAAATGATTTTAATTTGCCCTCCTATTTGAATGCTAGTTTGGTGAGATATATGATTCTAGGTTCAAAATCATTTTCTCTCAGAACTTTTAAGATAATGGTTCACTGTGTTCTGGCATCTGATGTTTATCAATGAGAAATCTGATGCCAGTCTGATTCTAGTTCCTTCTGAGGTAATCTGTTTTATATTTCTCTCTTGATTCTTAAATCATATTCTAAAGTTGCCCTATAATATGTCAAACCTGAGTCTTTTTCCATTCATCCTATTTTGTACTCAGTAGGTTCTTTTAATTTAAGAACCTGTAATTCTCTTCAGTTCTGGGAATTCGTCTTCTCTTTCTCCTTCTCCTTTTTATTTAATTTACTTACCCTCGTTTTTCTGTCTTCTCTTGTAAAATGCCAATTATACAGGCTGAATCAGTTAAGATTGTTTTTGGCTTTAAGTAACAGGAAACTCTATTAATAGTGTTTAAATAAATACGTGATAATTTCTATGAGGCGAATGGTCAGAATGTGGGTGCTGTTTGTGTGTATTTGCATGGCAGAGAAATAAACACATTTTAAAGACTTCTTTTCTTCCCAACCTTCCCTCCCCTCCCACTCCTTGCCTTTTTAAATGGTTACAGTAGTCAGCAAACTGAATCTGCTGGTCAAGTTCAGGGAGTTGCTGTGACATCTTCAGCAGGTGTTGAGGTCACAAATGAGAAGCAGGGCAAGAAGAAGAGCAAAACTGCAGTGAATGTTGTGCTGAAGCCAAATCCTTTGGACCAAACTTGTATTCACCCGGAATCGTATGACACAGCAATGAGGTAAGTCTGAGGCCCACGTGAGAATGCTCCGTGACCAGAGTGAGTTCCCTACAGCAAATGGCCTTTGTTTTGGCACAATGGAGACTTAAAAAATATGACCATGTTTAACATGACAACATTTTTCAGAAGTTCCGCATTGCTGAGTTATGTGGCACATCATTTTATTTCAGTGAGGAATGAAACCATTATTCCTGGAGCAGTGTCAAGCTAATAAACCCTGGTACTAATGGTGAAGTGTGTAATGGAAATTGCATGGCACTCTCCTCTGTTTGTTTTGGAAATTAACGAGACACAAATGACTAGCACCTGGCCTAAAGCTTGTGCTTATCTAAAGATAAAGCCCTTTTGAGAGTAAACAGCCAACTCTCAGATTTCTTAAGAAATATTGCCCTGCTAAGTTATTAGTGTCTAAGAAATGATGTACTTTTAATGAGCATACATTACACAGAATGAAATGGGGGAGGTTTTTTGAGTACAAGGAAAAGTGTAATGTAAGGCATTAAAAGAAAAATAATTTTAATACCACATTTAATTAGTTAAAAATTTTTAGTTAGTTAAAAAACAGTGTCTTGCTACATCACTAAATATTTTAAGACTTTTAGTGAGTTAAATGACAGTGGGTTTAAAAATAGTGAATATTTTAACTTTCACTGAATCTAGAGATTTTTAGCTTGTTTTGAAAAAGTTTCTATTTGATTATTTTAATAAATGTAATTTGTTTCCTTTCATTTATTTATTTATTTGAGAGAGAGAGTACGGGAGGTGGGGGGGTGGTAAGGGCAGGGGGAAAGGGAGAGAGAGAATCTTAAGCAGGTTCCACACCCGGCGCGGAGCCTGATGTGGGACTCGATTTCACGACCCTGAAATCTTGACCTGAGCCAAAACCAAGAATCAGAAGCTTAACTGACTGAGCCACCCAGGCATGCCTTGTTTCCTTTCCTTTCTTTTATTTTTATTTATTTATTTATTTATTTTTAAAAGATTTTATTTATTTGACAGAGAGAGACACAGAGAGAGAAGGAACACAAGCAGGGGGAGTGGGAGAGGGAGAAGCAGGCTTCCCGCGGAGCAGGGAGCCCGATGCGGGGCTCCATCCCAGGACTGTGGGAACAAGACCTGGGCCGAAGGCAGACGCTTAACGACTGAGCCACCCAAGCACCCCTCCTTTCTTTTAAAAGTGTTTAAAATTATAGACTATAGCACATCATAGAGAATTTGGGAAATAGAAAAAAAAGAAGTAAAAAATAATACTCTGTCAACATCAAAACAGTGGTACCTGTTTTTCCCCTAGAATTTTGTCATAGAAAAATTTAAACATATAGAAAAATAGAAGAAAAAAGTTTACAATGAATTCCTATGTACCCACACCTAGATTTTAATATTAACATTTTACTATGCCTGTTTTCTACTTGTCTATCCATCTGTTTGTTCATCAGTCCATCTTATTTTATGCATTTCAAAGAAAATTGCAGACATCAGTATACTTTCAGCTAGTACTTCAGTATACATTTCATTAACTGGAATTCTATAATTCTTAACAGTATTTTTTCTTCTGAGGTAAAATTCACATACAATTAAATTTTAAGTGTATATTAGCTGAGTTTTGGCAAATAAATACCTATATCAGTCTAACCCAAACCCCTCTCAAGATTAAAAATAACAAAACGAAAAAAAAACGTTGCCATCATCCTAAAACCTTCTCTTACGCCCCATCTTAGACAATCCCTGCCCCAGCCTCCTGGAGCTAACTGCATGTTTTAATTTGTTCTGCCAAAGAATAGTTTGCCTCTTCTAGCACTTGCTATGATACCATACAGTTGTACTCTTGTGTAAGACTTCTTTCAGCATAAAGTTTAGAGATTTTTATCCATGTTGTAACAAGTATAAATAGCTTGTTTTTTTTATTGGCTAATATTTCATTGTATGAATATACCACAATTTATTCTCCTTATTGAAGTACCTTTATACATTTCCAATTTTTGCCTTTTATGAGTAAAGCTGCTATGAACATTCTTGTACAGTTTTTGTTGTTGTTGACATTTGCTTTCATTTTTCTTGGAAAAATACTTAGGAGAGGATTTGCTGGGTCATAAGGTAGGTGAATATTTTAGTTTTCTTAGAAACTTCTAGACTTTACTCCAATATGGTTGTACCATTTTACACTTTCACCAACAATATATGAGTTCTGGTTACTTCACATCTTCACCATTATTTGATGTTAGTCTTTTTAATTTTAGCCAGTCTCGTGTGTTTGTGGTAGTATCTCTTTGTGGCTTTAATTTGCATTTCTCTGGTGACACTGAGCACTTTCTCATGGCTTATTGGCCATTAGCATACCTTCTTTTGTGAACTCTGTTCATATCACTAAGCCATTTTCTGATTGAGTTGTTTACATTTTTATTAATTAAGGATGTGGGCATTTTTTTTTAATGTATTCTGGGTACTAGTTTTTTGTCAGTATATGTTTCACAAATAATTTGTCCCAGGTTGTTGTTTACTTCTTTATTTTCTTATTGGTGTCTTTTGATGAGCAGAGGTTTTGAATTTTGACAGTGTCTACTTTATCAATATTTCTTTTATAGTTATTGCTTTCCCTGTCCTGTCTAAGAAACTTTTGCCTACCTCAAATCATAAATATATTTTTCAGTGTTTTCTTCCAAAAGCTTGATGGTATCAGCTTTTTTTTTTTTTTTAAAGATTTTATTTATTTATTTGACAGAGAGAGACACAGTGAGAGAGGGAACACAAGCAGGGGGAGTGGGAGAGGGAGAAGCAGGCTCCCCGCAGAGCAGGGATCCCGACGCGGGACTCGATCCCAGGACCCTGGGACCATGACCTGAGCCGAAGGCAGTCGCTTAACGACTGAGCCACCCAGGCACTCAGTATCACGTTTTACATTTAGGTCTGTGATACATCTGAGGTTACATTTCATGTATGATTCAAAATAAGGGTCAAAGTTCATTTTCTTTTTCCATTATGAACATTTACTGATTTTGGCACCATGTTAAAAAAACAACACAACTTTTCTTTTTTTACCCATTGCTCTGGTGACTGTTGAAAATCAAGTGACTGTATAAATGTGGGTCTATTTCTGGTTCTCTTTTTGTTTCATCAACCTGTTTATCAATTTCATACTATCTTAGCTTTACGCTAAGTTTTGAAGCAGATAGTGTAAGTCCTCCAACTCTGTTTTTTTAAAATATTGCTCTGACTATTCTAGATGATTTGCATTTTCCTATATATTTTAGAACGAGCTTAAAATTTTCATTAAAAAGCAAAAAACCTGGTGGGGTTATGATTGGGATTACATTGAGTCTGTAAGTGAATGTAGGAACAGTGGATGTCTTCATAATATCTATTGAGTCTTTTGACCATGAATTTCTATCTTCTCACTTATTTTGGTCCTTCCTTTCTCTCAGAAGTGTTTTAAAATTTCCATGTACAGGGCTTGCATGTCTCTTATTAAGTGTATTTTATATTTTTCAATATTATTATAAATGGAATTTTTTTAATTTATTGCTAATATGTAAAAATACAATTGATTTTTTCATAGTAACCTTGTGTCCGTCAGCCTTGCTAATTCACTGACTAGTTCTAGTAGGTGTTTGTAGATTCTTTAAGTTTTCCTGTGTAAACAGTTATCAGCAAATAGATGAAAGCTTTACTTCTTTTTTAATTTTAATGCTCTTTATTTCTTTTTCTTGCTCATTGCAATGTCTAGGGCCTTTAGTACTGTATTGAAGAGTGGTGAGAGTGGGCATCGTTGTCCTGTTCTTAGTCTTAGCACATGGTCCTATTTTTTTTAATATAAAAAAAAATTATGGTCTCATAGTAATTATGTTTTTAATGTTTGTTATTTGAGAAGATGCATATGTGCTACACATGATTTTATACACTTCTTGCAAAAACTGACATCTCTTTGGGTACTAAATTAGCATTTTGTTACATGCAAATCAGTGCCTTTTTTTCAATGTCTTTTTTAATGTACATTTTTGTTTGTTTTCATAATATAGTTCTAATATAGTTCATAAATTTTTCAACTTGCTCTCTAACATAAGCACAAATTTTTTATTTCTGCATATCTCTCTTTTTTAAAAAGCTGAGTAATATTCCATCACATGATTGAACTTTAATTTATTAATAGCAGTACTAGTAGTGGTTCCTTATGATGGATTCCTAGAAGTGGAATTACTCTTCCAAAGGGTTTGAGAGTTTATGTGGCTCTTGATATACATTGCCAAGTAACATTCTAATTTATAATGCCACCAGCAGTGTTGAAGCTTAAGAGATCTTGAATTTTTCCTGTTAAGCAGGACTTTTCTGCCAATTTTTACACTTCCTGCATGTGGAGCATAAAAGTCCTACCAGTAACTTCACCCTTCTCTATGCTTCCTTTGGGAGCAGACTTGTCTCTCAGAAGGAGGGTACTTATGGACTGTTTCATGGGAAATTTTGTTTACATAAAGTTCAACTCTCAACCTTTAAAATCTGGCAACAGAACTACCAATTTATCTAATTAAACTTACCATCCCCATTATCCACCTTGGAACTGTGATAGTCCTTTCTGGCTTTTAAGCATACTTAGTATAGACATCATAGACATCACTCAACATAGGTAGTTCATACTTTCATACAGTGTTACACAAGTGTCTTCCCAGGGAAAAAAAGCTCACTAAGGTTATGATTAGGTCATCATTGGTTTGACCTCAGTTCTGTAAAAGTAAGTTCCATTGCAGTAAAGTTCATTTTTGATTACATCAGAAAACCGGTAGGAACGTAGTGGCTTTCATGCTCCCCTACCATAATGTAACTCCCAGAAATACACCAAGTTGTGAAGCCATTAAGTCTTTTTACTTTTGTATATATGGTATTCATTCTCACATAATATTTTAGAAAATTGAAGTCATGATATTTTTTAACCTGAGTTAGTCGTTTAGTGGTTCTTTTAAAAGTCTATCTTTTTAAACTATTTTTATTATTTTTATTACTTTTTTTTTTAAGATTTTATTTATTTATTTGACAGAGAGAGAAAGACAGCGAGAGAGGGAACACAAGCGGGGGAGTGGGAGAGGGAGAAGCAGGCTTCCCGCGGAGCAGGGAGCCCGATGTGGGGCTCGATCCCAGGACCCTGAGATCATGACCTGAGCTGAAGGCAGACGCTTAATGACTGAGCCACCCAGGCGCCCCTTTTTATTACTTTTTTAAAGTTTTATTTTACCAGTTTTATTTTCATGTAGAGATTCTCTATTAAATATTAAAGTGCTTTGTTGTATGAGCTGGAATTTTTTCTCATCTGTTTACCTTTTTTATCTCCTTATAATGCTATTTTGTTTTTGAAATATGAATGTTTAGTTTTTATGAAGTACACCTATTTTTTTGCTTTTATGCACATTGGCCTTCTCTTAAGATAACTAATCTCTAAGATCAATTCAGTATTTCCCATACTTTCATATTCTTTATGGTTTTGTTTTTTACTCTATGAATTTTATAGTTGATGGTTTTATTTATTACTTAGAATGTACAGAACACTGTGGTAGGGCCTGAAGAATATAAAAAATGAATAGAGGCACTTCATGCTCTCAAGGAATCTACCAAAGTAGGCTAAAACTATTACTCACAAAAAAAAATAATAGAAATCAATAGTTGGTGCCCTTTGTGAAACACAAAGTCGTTCACAGGACAGAGAGGTCATTTCCCGATGGGGTTTTCTTGTAAGGGCAAGGATAACTTGGAGTGTTTGAACTGAGAAACTGAAATGATGAACTGCCATCACCTGAGATGAGGAAGACTATGGTCGGAGCAAGGTTTAGGGGAGAGACGTGGAGTTGAGTTGAAGGCCTGTTAGGTTTGAGACATCAGGTAGGCAGTTGGATGCATGAGTCTGGAGTGTGGAAGAGCGACTGGACTAAGGATATAAATTTAAGAGTCCTGTGCTTATGCAGGTCCTTAAAGCCATGAGATGGGAAGAAGTCACCACAGGAGTGACCAAAGTTTAGTTCTTCAACTTTGTTTTCCCCCATTCCCTCCATTAACAGTGAGTTTCCACTTCATCCTCCAGTGCCTCTAGTATTCATGTTATTTTTGCCATTTATATCCAGTTACTATCTTTTATACCCTTCATCCAGTCTTTAGCCAACTGTAGTGGCTGCCGTTTTAATATAGCCCCTGGTGAGAAGAGTCTGACCACTTCTCACCGACTCTTGTGCAGTCATCTTAGTCTCAGTCACCATCATCTCCACCTGGATCACAACTAATGCAATTAGTCTAACAGGTCTCCCTGCTTCTACCACTGCCCAGCCGGATAGTCTGTTCTTAGCACAATAGACAACTAGATCCTTTTAACATGTAAATCAGAGTGTGTCATTCTTCAGCATAAAACCCTACTATCTCTTCCAGTTACACTCAGAATTAAGGCCAAGTCCCTATAATAGCTCCCTTGCTCATTCTGCTGTAGCCATGCTGGCCTCCTTGTTATTCCGTGAACATGCCAAGTCTACTCCCACATTAGGGTCTTTATGCTGTCCGGTCCCTCTTCCTGGAACACTTTTCCCCCAGATATCTGCACAGCTAACTACTTCACCTCCTTTATCTCACCAAGACTGCTCACTTGTCACCTTGTCAACAAGGCCTACACCAACTACCCTACTTAAATCTGCACGCCCTTACCTGTAAGCCTGGTAATTCTGATCCCCGTTACTCTCTCTGCTCTTTGTTTTTTTTCCACAGCACTTTTCACCTTTATCATACTTTACAACTTATTTATTATGCTGGTTGTATCCTGTCAGTCTCCCTGAGAGCAAGGATCTTTGAATGTATTCCAAGATTGCAGAAGAGTACCTGGAATACAGCAGGCACTCAGAAGGTATATGTTTAATGAACGAATGAGTGAATAATTCTTTCAATACTAGCCTCAGTTAGTGGAAAAACAGTAGTGCCATTAACCATTCATTTATGGGACAAGAGAGGAAGACCAAGCCTTTTTATTTATTTGTTGTTTTGGGGCAGGGCTGGTAAGGATGAATGGGAGGAGAAGAGGGAGTTATAAAGGGAGGGAGAAAGGAGGATACAAGTTTTGGTTTTAGATATATTAAGTTTGAGTTGCTAAAATATTCATGAGAACATCTCTTGCAGGCAAATGGAAAGGCAGACCTAGAGCTTAGGAGAAAAGCCTGGACTAGACATGTTGATGTGTAGGATTGGAATTATCAGTGGGAGGCGAGAGATAAGGAGTCATGTGAGTGGATGCACTCATGCAAGGAAGCATGTAGAACAAGAGGAGAAGGTGGTTAAGGTAAAAAAACTTGGAGAATATCTACATTTAGAGGGCCAGGGGAGGAAGAGAAGGCAGAGCAGATAGAATATGAAAACAAAAGTCATGAAGGAAGGTAAGTTGATGGTATCAAATATTGCAGAATGGGTAAGTGGTTTAAGGATGTGTTGACAATCGGGGGGTCATTAATTGAGAGAGTAATTTCAGAAAAGTGGCAGGATTAGAAGCCAATGTGTAAGAGACTGGGGAAAACCAAGCAGTAAGAATTAGAGACAGATAGTTCTTCTGAGAACTTTGGTAGTGAAAAGAAGGAGCCATGTGATGGAAGTCCAGGAAGAGGTAAGATAAAGGGTGGTTGCTGCTTTTAGCTTTTAGGGAGCAGAGAATGGGGAGACCACAACAATAATACATCTGTGGCCAAAATGAGAGGAGCAAGTAGTAGAGACATGGTAGAGACAGTTGTAACATTTTATAAAGCTAAAAGACCTTGTTCATTTAACTGTCATTCCCCACCCTCCACCACCACATTTAGAGGTGAGACAACTAGGACATAGAGAGACCACAAGAATGCCAAGGTCAAGAGTCCTTAATAGCAACCTGTGAGGAGTGAGGGTGGGGAGAGAAACAGAATCAAGGAATGGAAGAATAGTAGGGAAGTATGGGGCAGGATGAGTAAAGATATGGAGACATCTAAGGAAGGGGATTTTAAGGTAGCTTTGAATTTTTCAGTGAAGTAGGCAGTAATCAAGTAAATGTGAGAAGGCCCTGAAACAAGTAAGAGAGATTTAGAACAGAATGGCTTCAAAGGATTACTGAACGAAAATCTATCTGTAGCAATAGGTTTCTTAATCCCATGTTCCATTTAAATCTTCTGTAGTATGGATTGTGTATGTGTTTTTCATTGACATTTCCTAAAAGCCTTGCATTATTCCTTACCCTCTCCCTCTTACTTAAAAATATCTGCTGGCGGAGGTGGGTACATCTCTAGGATGAATATACTACTCCTGCTCTATACCCAGTTCTCTTAAAATGAGAAGATACCAAATATAGTCACTATCAGGTTGCTTCATTTGAAATGCACGTACCCTCATTCTGAAAAACAACAGAAGGGAATTCTTTTAATGCAATATTCAGGAAATATATCTGCAGCAGAACAGCATAAAATTCTACACACTCTATGTGAAGAATTCATTTCCTACAGATCCCTTAATATAATAGACAAAGTTTCCTTTAATGGAGGAGGTAATGTTTTCTCCAGAGGAAAGGCAGAGTCTGATTTCAGCCATGTGATGATAGAGAATAACAGTCAAATCTAGCATATTCCAGATACTCATTTCTTTTTTTGTCCTTAGGAAGCACACATAAAATGACTTGTTACTTTTCTGTGCTAACATACCATCTTTAAGGGTATGATATCCTTAATCTGAAAGATCATTATGATTACATTTAAATCTGGCTCCAAACTAGCTTTTTAATTGTGACCTAGTTAAATGATCAGGCTTTGGAGCTAGTTAAGAGCTCAAGATTTGGAGTGTCGTATAGCTGGTTCATATCGTGGTTTTACCAGCTGAGTTATTTTAGGTAATTTACTTCACCCGTCTGAGACTCTGTATACCTTAAAAAGTGGGAATAATAATATACCAGCCTCATAAGATTGCTATGAGGTCAACAAGATTATGTTTCTAACGTGACTGGTAATGAGGAGATACTCAGTGAATGTTTGTTGTTTTTATTGGACTATTAACTATTCCCCAAACCTGACCTGAGCCATATTTTCCTGTCTCCAACTCTTTAAACATCGCTTTTCCTCTTTCTACTGGTTGAAATCTTCTTAAAGACCTAGCCTAAATGTCACCTCCTGCATGAAATCTTACAAAGATACCCCTATCTGGAAATGAGCTCTTTCTTCTCTATACAACTTCTGTGCTTCACAAAGGCCACTTACTCATTATTGCCCTGTGTTACGGTTATTTGTAAGTTTTATCCTATTTTGGCTAAAAATGAAATGTCTAGCTTTATTTCAATCTAGATATTTTTTTCTCTAGTATAAACTGGCTGAGGTCAATGCAGTTGCATAAGCAAAATTGTTGATAGAACATCTAGAGCATCCTTTCTGCTGTTGCCTATCCCACAAGTGAGTAAGTACTTATTTCAGAATCCCTTGTGGATTGAAGACATTTTCAGACCTCCCCAAATTGAATTCCATGCCTTCACAGAGCATGTGTGTCCACAGCCTTCCTAGACTTTACAGACTAGAAAACAGAGACAGACCCTGAAAGAGGATTACTTTGCCATTTTCTGCCATCATTTAGAAATTGTCACAATGTCCTCATGTGCAAGTGATTTCATTGTGTTGGGTAATATGGGCCATGAGGAAAATTGCTGCTATATTATGAGTAGAATGAAGTCCAGAAACAGCCAATTTAGGGGTTGCCACACCCCATGCCTCTTCAGTTTTTGCTGTACCATTTTGGTTGATCAAGAGAGCCAAAGACAAGTATGTGATTTTTCCTTTTTCTTGAAGAAGGTGCTAGGAGGTGGTGCTTTGTGCTGCAGATTATGCTGGTTTGTACATGTCATAGTGAGACCTGGTGTTCTCCCAAAGAATGTCCTGCATTGAGAATTTGATTCACTTTAGATAGTTAAGCTTGAAAGTTGTTATGTTCTTGATTTAACTTGAAAAATTCCAGCACTCACTTTGATAAAGCATTAGCTAATATTTAATTGTTATTTCCATTTTGGCCATTATGGAGACATTTAAAAGACTAGTTTCTGGAGGTGGTTAGTAGCCTGCACAGCAGGACTCTGACATGCAGCACCACTCTGATGGACCAGGCAAAGGTGTACCAAGAATGATTTGTATCGGTAGCTGATGAGCAGTAGTAGCACTACCATCTCCTTTATTACTGCTGATGTACCCATTTCTGACCCTTACAGTCAGTGCGGAAAAGTATGTTTTCAGAGAGTAAACAACCATCAATTTAAAATTCAGGTCTAGGATGGGAATAATCATATAACATGACAAAATATTTACTTGGGGGAGGGGGGGGAATCTTCTATACAAAAGACCAGTAATGTTTATTCTTAATTTACTAAAAACTTATGTCAGATTTTTAAGAACAAAAGTTGGTCAAAGGGCACAAACTTTCAGTTATGAGTTAAGTTCTGGGGATCGCATGTACAGCTTGGTGATTATAGCTAACAATACTGTATTATGTACCTGGAAGTTGGTGAGTAGATATCAAATGTTCTCACCACAAAAAAGAAATGGTAATTATGTGACCAGTTGGATGAGTTGCCATGGTGGTGATCATTTTGCAGTTATATAAATGTATCAAATCAACTGGTTGTATACCTTAAACATATACAGTGTTGTCAATTGTGTCTCAATAAAGCTGGAAAAAAAGAAAAAGAAAAACAAAAGTAAACTTAAACCAATAGACACACAGGGTTCTGTGATGAGATAAATGGATAAATGGATCCCAACAGTGCTCATAGCCTACAAATAGTTGGGCCTAGGGTTTGGGGAGGCCCTGTAGAGTCCTGCCTTGCTCCCTGCCATAGGGCTATAGTAAGTCAAGCCAGACAGTGACAAGTGCCCCGTACTGAAGACCTTTAATGAGTGAGCACATCTTAACCTCTCTTTCTTTCCCATTCCTGTTAAAGGATTTAGCGTCTCAGAACTCTTCGTTTAGAATTGCATTCAGAGGTTTTGTCACATTCTTCCCAAACTTAGCTTTCTGCCCAGCAAGGAAGGAAGTCTTTTGGCTAATAAGCAGCTGTAATGCAGGGAGTTTAGACTGTTGTTTTAAAACAAAACAAAACAAAACAAAACACAGCAGCAGGAGAACAGTGACATTTGCAGATTTGACATTCATAGTTTTGACTGGGAGCAACCCAGAAGGCACGTGACTTGAGGTGATTTGTAATTTTTCTGAGCGGTAAGTCACGTAGCCTGCTGAGTATGCCTAACACACCTCCACACATCTAAAATTCACCATGACTTGCTTCTGCATTCGCATGCCAGCTGACTTCTGCAATGATAAAAACATGTTTCTTTGCGGGAAGCTTGCCTGAAAAGAAACCCAACTACAAATTCTGTAAAATAAGTGAAGATTAGGTAAACAGATGTAAGAAATTATTGGCAAATTTGAAAGGTCTTACATTTTTCTGGACTTGCCCACAAGAGTTGGCAGCATTCGGACATGAAAATTAAGGCAGAATCATTGCTGGCTTTTGATAAGTGATGTTTCAGCATGTATATCAGTCAGTTACTCCCCACTGTAGCTCTGTGGAGCTAGGATTAGACGGCAGTAGACTGCCTTTTCAGAAGGAGGCACAGCATCATAAAAGGGAAGCCAAACCTAAACTATAAGATGATAAATGGACAGATTATAAAGGTGATATTTTTTCCCTTCTTGTTAGTAAAGCCCAAAAACATCATACTGTAATTCCCAGGAAGTAGCATTTATCATATCTTCAAAAGTACCTTCACGAAAGAGAAAAATGATGAAAGAGCATCTACCCACTTGACTAAACTGTGGGGTTCTTAGGAACTGACTGTCATGTCTCATGTCTTACATGCTGTTCCAACACCCCCCCCCCCCCACTACCACCACCATGAAGTTTAAGGCAAGGCTGGTAGAGGGAACTAAGAAGCTGAAGAATCCAAGGTAGTGCCTAACTTTCCCCTAGCTCATTCTGGAAGCAGTACAGTACCAGACATGTTCAAATCATGCCTGTTTGATCTGGGAAAGTGATTTAACTTCCCTGTACCTCAGTTTCCTTGTCTGTTAAATGAGGATAGTAATAGTACCTATCTCATGGGATTTTATGAGTTAATATATCTAGAATTCTTAGCACCTGGGACAGAGTAAGCTATTGTTGCTGTTAACTACTATTACTGGCTTGTTGTTGTTGTTAAGTTTATTTATTTATTTAAGTAATCTCTACGCCCAGCATGGGGCTCGAACCCACAACCCTGAGATCAAGAGTTGCATGCTCTTCCAACTGAGCCAGCCAGGTGCCCCCTTATTGCTGTTATTTTTGTTGAGATTGAGGAAGAGCTGTCAAACTGAGCCATTAAAGAAAAGGGGGGTGTGGTTTACAACTGTTGGTCTCCCAGGAAAAAATTGTTTTACCGTGTGATCGGCTATAATTTGGATCATTGAACATTGTTAATTAACGTTAACACTGGGTCTGGGGACTAGAGAAAATGCTGTGGTTTCTCTGCTGTGTGTGTGGAGCCGCCTGTTAGCACCCAGTGGAGGAGGAGTGGCAGGGAGTTGCCAGCCAGCCACAGTGGTATGCTTGCTTCAGTCTCTGTCATCTCCAGAGTATTGGCCCTCTTCTACTCTCCTCTTCTTCAGGCTTAGATCACTCAGTCTGGAGCCTGAAACTCAGTAGGGTATTGATCTAGTATCCCATTATCTCCCTCCTCCCTTTCCTGTCCCGTCTCGGTATGGATTTTAACGTTAGCCTGTCTTCTAACTTTTCTGTGTGACCATAAGCAAATTACTTTGACCTCAATTGCATACTCTTTAAATGGAATAAAAATGGCTCTGCCTATTCAGAGGACAACCAGGGGTTTTATGGAAATGACAGATGTTAAGCATTTTCAAAGTCCTTGAAAGGAGAGTTCTTTGACAGGACCAAACTCATAGTAAAAAGGCTGTTTTCCCAAGGAGGACAGTCCTTACTCTAATACCTAGGATTTATCCCCCAGTAGCGCCAGAGCTGTTTAATTCCAGCTCTGCCGTCTAGCCTAGTGGTTTTGAGTACCACTTTTTTATTTACCCTCTTCTTTCAAATACTCACAAGCACTAATCCACGTTATGGCTTTACAGCCAGTAAATTAAATTATATGAGTTCTAAACACAGTGTTTTTGAGCTGTAGAGAGTCTACAGCCTTTGAAACCACTAACTTAATTTTGTCCAACTCATACTGAGTAACTAAAAAAGAGCCAAACTTTTTCCTTTTGAATTTGGTTTGAAAAATAATAATAAATCATTCCCAGGCAGTGGTCCTGGATGCCAAATTTTATCTGGGATCTAAATCTTCTGTCTGCATTGGATATTCCCTGAAGTAAAGGGTTAAGGAGTGTTAATGAAGAGGTGATCTATGACAGCTTTTACCTTACCTACAACCTTGTGGTCTCAGCTCTGTGACTTTGGGCAGATCACTTAATCTATCAGAGTTTTGACTCCTTTATCTGCAAATCTTTCTCCACAATAAATTTTTGAGAGAATTAAGTGAAATCATCTTTATTGAACACTTTAAAAGTATACTTATCTGCATGTAAAATCCTGCCTCTAAAAGAACAGATGTAAGTGGAAGAGTATTTATTCTGACATACTCTCATTGCTTAAAATTAGACTTTGTAAGCTCATTCAAGGCAGAGGCTCTGTTATCTTCCATAGTCATCTTCTACAGTAAATGAATACTTAATGAGGAAAGCTGAGCATGTTTTTCTAAATTATTTTTCAGAGGCTTCAAAATGCTTCCATTTTGTCATATTCCTTGGAAGAGCCTTGATTTTTTAGCAAATCTTTATCATTTAAGGGTGTGAGTGTTTATGTATATGTTTAAAACAACCAGACTCAATGGAAAGAGGATGATCAAGCTGAGTAATATAGGATTGTTGGGGTTTTCTCTGGTTCTTTTTATTGGAGGGGATGTTGTTATTTTAAAAAATGTAAGAAAACTAATTTTCCTTTGTTGCTTGTAAATTTTTTTCTAAAGCAGTTCCTAAAACAGGATTTTAGAAATCTTTAGAGTAGTAACACATCATTTCAATACATGATGCCTTCCTATTTTTATGTACTCATACTCATTTGGATGTATATGTATATACATTTGGGTTTTTTAATTATATTACCATCGCACAGTGTACCATGACCTAGCAAGTGGTTCTGAAATAGGAAAAGCTACATAAAAATCAATACTACAGGGTGCCTGGGTGACAAATGACTCTTGATTTCGGATCAGGTCATGATCTCAGGGTCCTGGGATCAAGCCCTGCATCAGGCTCCACGCTCAGCAGTGGGTCTATTTGAGGATTCTCTGACTCTGCCCCTTACCTTGCTCATGCGCACTCTCTCTTGCTCTCTCTCTCAAATAAATGGATAAATCTTTTTTAAAAAAAATCACTACTACTTATTCTTTGTGGCATTGGTTATTATTTCACTGATCTTAGATGTTTTGTGTGGTACAACTATGTAAGCACATTGTAACTGGCATTTTTTTAATAAAGCCAATTCCCTATACTAAATTGCTAAAATAAAATAAAACAGCTTTCTAAGGATATGTTCTCCTATGTACAATTAATACAGCATGCATGCTGTATCCAGTTTCTGTGCATGTATACCAGATCTTTGAAAAAGAAGGAAACATTTATTAAGTTCTTCAGAAGTTAGAAGCAGGTAACAGTCTGATGCTTATAAACCAAGTCTTTTGGAAGACAAACTGCATTTCTTAATCTATGACAGCTTCTCCTTTTCAGTTCCTCTTGTTTTTGTTTTTGTTTATGTTTTGTTCCTGCTACTCATAAATGCAAGAGTGTGTTTAGATGCAGGAAGTGCTCCAAAGACCCTCCACGTGATACCAAGCCAATGTGACTGAAGATGCCCCCAGCTGCTGCCTGGATAGCTGCACACCATTTAAAACTATACTCTCAGATAAAAGTCTGTAAGGGCTTCCAGAAAAATTCCTTTATCCTGTCTGTAAGGGTTACATTTTTAAAAAGTATCTGCAGTTTTCAAAAGCCAGTTAGCTGTAAGTTCTTGTGAAAAATTGCTTGCTGTAAGTTTTTGTGGTTGATTACATGCTAAGAAAAGCCATTTAAACCTTGTCTTCACTGACCTCCCAGCTTCTGCAGTACAGTAGGTTGTTCCATAAATTCACTGTCCTTGCACTCTACTTGAATTTACCAGTACTTGTAGATTTTGCACCAGCAACGATTTTTAAAGATTTTGGCCCAGTTCAGTGTCTCGGTTTCACAAAGAGGTTAGAAGTTTGAAAAGGTTCTTTGATGATTAAAGTGCAACTCACATTGCTGCCCCTTTGACTTGGCTGCTGAAACAGCAGATGTGGTAAAGCCAGCACACTCTCTTTAAGCTGAACTAAGTGTGCACTGCTATGTGTTCACCTGTCTAAATTCAGCTCCCCATAGGTAGCGTAAAAGGACCAATGGGTCTTTCTCTTTTGCCACATTGGAATTTATATTTAGCCTTTAATATTAAGAGCAGATTTAAAAATATATATTGAATCTGTGGATTTTGGTGTAACAGATTATTCCTGAACTTTC
This sequence comes from Halichoerus grypus, assembly GCF_964656455.1. Taxonomy (NCBI): domain Eukaryota; kingdom Metazoa; phylum Chordata; class Mammalia; order Carnivora; family Phocidae; genus Halichoerus; species Halichoerus grypus. The sequence continues at coordinate 72,844,506 of NC_135721.1, forward strand.
ATTTATGTCCCACCACTTACTCTACAATCACAGTTAGAGGGCCGGGTTTACTTGAAGAGTACAAGCTCTCTTTTTAAATCACTGAGCATCTCCCTGTATTACAAATTATGACCTGCTTTGTCTGTACCTACTTATTTATAAAATGACTGTGCTCTTGCATTTAATGTTTTGTTTATTGATATCATTACAACTGAGTAAAACTAATGGATAAAAATAAGCCAGTACAAAAGTCTCCTTTGGAACTGTTGAAAATGGGTAGACAGCCACAGGCACTTTGCCCTTGCAGCACGGTTCTTCAGGCTGTGTGTTGGGCCCCCAAAGCACGTGCTAATAGTAAGTTGTTCTTGAAGTGATGGACTTGCATCACCATGGTTCTTCTGTGCTCTGTCGGGTGCCATGGTACTTTAATGTAATGAACCCAGTCCTGGGCTCCCAAACTGAATGGATATATCTGAAGTCTTACTAATCTTGAGAATTTCTTATTCTTTTTTTTTTTATTATGTTATGTTAATCACCATACATTACATCATTAGTTTTTGATGTAGTGTTCCATGATTCATTGTTTGTGTATAACACCCAGTGCTCCATTCAATACATGCCCTCTTTAATACCCATCACCAGGATAACCCATCCCCCCACCCCCCTCCCCTCTAGAACCCTCAGTTTGTTTCTCAGAGTCCATAGTCTCTCATGGTTCGTCTCCCCCTCCGATTCCCCCCCCTTCATTTCTCCCTTCTTACTATCTTCTTCTTTTTTTTAACATATAATGTATTATTTGTTTCAGAGGTACATGTCTGTGATTCAACAGTCTTACACAATTCACAGCGCTCACCGTAGCACATACCCTCCCCAATGTCTATCACTCAGCCACCCCATGCCTCCCAGCCCCCACCACTCCAGCAACCCTCAGTTTGTTTCCTGAGATTAAGATACTGAGCGAAATAAGTCAATCAGAGAAAGACATGCATCATATGACCTCACTGATATGAGGAATTCTTAATCTCAGAATTTCTTATTCTTTGGGAAGAATCTTCCAAAGACTTACTCTGGATGGGAAGAATATTGCGTTTGTAACAAGTTTCTGTTGAAAATATCAGTGATTTTAGGTTATATAAGCATTCTGCTCAAAAAATAAGCATTATCTCTGCTGCAAGGTCTGTATTTTAACTTTGTGCAGATGTGCACTAAAAGAACATGATGTGCTTATTTGTTGCATTTATGCTACTTTCTTATTTTAAGTAAGATGGATGAAATTACATATTAAATAAAAACAGCAGCTCGGGCCACAGTCCTTAGCAAACTAAAAAAGCCTTGCAGAGACAGTGGAGAAAATGATGCCATGACTTTAATAACTCATTGACTTTTGAGAGAATTGTCTACATAAATGCCTTTATGTAGTAATTTCTTTGTAGAATTTATCAGTATTAACTGTCTCCTGTTTAAAACCTAATCTGCCGGGGCGCCTGGGTGGCTCAGTCGTTAAGTGTCTGCCTTCGGCTCAGGTCATGGTCCCGGGGTCCTGGGATCGAGCCCCACGTCGGGCTCTCTGCTTGGCGGGAAGCCTGCTTCTCCCTCTCCCACTCCCCCTGCTTATGTTCCCTCTCTCGCTGTGTCTCTGTCAAATAAATAAAATCTTTAAAAAAATAAATAAAATAAAACTAATCTGCCATTAAATTGTGTTGGTGAAATGTTACCAGAAGTATTATGTTTTATATCTTAACCAAACACATCACTTATTTTGACATGACTACAGTTATAAACAGACACACACTATGTGTATGGCATGAAACTCCAGTCAGTGAAAATAGCTGTGTGGCCTTGGGCAAAATATTTAACTTCCCTGAACCTCAGTTTTCCTTTTCTGTATGATAGGACACCTAGCTTTTAGGATTCTTGTTAGGATTGGACAAACACCTCTATCAAGCACTAGCATAATGCCCGGCACTTACTTGTCAGTACTGTGTTCCAAGCTTCATAAAGTGCAGTGTATTTTTATATGGTATTTTCGAGGCAGAAAGTACTTTGTATTTAGTGTTACTTATCATACCCAATTCTAAAATGAAACTTTCTATTGCATGTTACTTATCACACTCAACTCCAGGGCCAGAATTCAGAAAATGTAGAATAAATTTTTCTTAGGCTACTTAAAGAACACATGTTTCTTGAGTGATTACCAGGTGTAAAGCATTGTTTCCTATCATTTACAGTTGAATATATTTGAAATCCAGTAAGGGAGAGGTCAATCTGAATTCTATTCCCAGTTCATTTTATAGTCCCTCTTCCCTTTGGTTTTGCTATTTTCCTTTTTCTGTAAGCCTGTTGTAACTTTAAGAAAGTTTTCAAAATAAAGTAACATTTGACTTTGTTCCATAGTCATTTAAAAATAGGGTTGATCAATATGAAGTGTTAGCTAGGAGCACAATTTGGTACTTTTTTATTGATTTCAGTTACCTTCTGTATGTGAGAATGAAAATGATATATGAAATATGCACCCAGGTTAAACAGACCAATTTTCTTCTTACATCTGCAACTACTATAAACAGAATTCCTTATATGGAAGTGACTTTGGTAGCAGTTAGTCTCCCTCTCTCTCTCTCTCTCTCTCTCTCTCTCTCTCTCTTGCTCTCTCTCACACACACACACACACACACACACGCAGACACACAATGCCCACGCACGCACACACACGCACACATGCACACACACAACCTCAAGACTCCAAGCAGCCTTCTGAGCCAGTGTTTTTGTTACTGAGGCCAAGACTTATACAGTGCTTTAGGAATTTTCTGCCATTTAGTTAACTTTCATTAATTATAAAATGCCATTCAAGTTTATAGATTTACAGCCCATGAATATGCTTTGGCATTTTAACAGTTGATTGTAAGCCAGAATCTTGAGGGTTTGAAAGATGTTCTACCAAATAGCTAGTTGCAGACCGATCAAGCCAAGAGGATAAATACCAGGGAAGCCTGCTCAGCAGGGCATGCATTAATGAGAAAGTTGTGCAGAGAAGTTGGCTGTGGGCAAAAGTTGTCATGTGTCATCTGTCCCATCAGTCAGAGCTTCAGCAGCTGTTCCCTGTCACCAGGGCCCTTATGTGCTACTGCTTGTCCAATAGCACTAACAGATACTGGCTGCCTCTCTGGGGGGTGGGGGCTGGGGAAGCCATGGACACACAGACTTACATCGTATGTCTCACTGGCCACCAGTTTGGATGGAAGCTCAATTCCAAAAAGAGAGACCAAGCGCCAATTCCTTGGTCTTTCATTAGACCACGAACCAAGATATATTCTCAAGAGAATTAGTTGGATTTTGGAGAATCTATCTGTTTTTGACTAAAAATGTAGGATGGAAATGTAGGAAGATTGCCCACTTGAACACAAAATATGTCCTAAATGAGAGATGAGAGCGCTTTGTCCACCAGATGCTGGATTATCAGTACTGCATGATCACTGAAGAAGCTTTTCTGGTGGAACAGAGCAATGCAAAAAAAGACTGGAAATGACAAGCATTCCTTTTGTGATAATGCAGCAATCTGCCAAATGGGATATATCCCAGTTCTGATGATGGACAAGCCTCCAACAGTTTCCGTTTTCCCTTGTATTCCAGAGACATCCTTAGAGGAAAGGATTTGAGGGCATTAGTATCACTATCTGTCTGATTCTTGTGTTGACATTTTTAAAGTGCCATTAATCATAGGAAATGGAACTTAATGATGTTGAAAAATACCCAGCCAAGAACTATCAAGAAAGTAAGCTACAGCCCAATATTCAGATGAAATTGAAGGGGGAAATGGTTTAACCCTTTCTTTTTTTCTTAGTTAACTTATTACTGAACTCCAAAGCTAGGTAATTGAGAGGCAGCAAGCAAGGGAAATGGTAAACATAGAAAAGGGAAATTGAGAAAGGCAGATATTTTTATTTTGTAAATATTGTGGCAATAAATTATACATTATATAAAAACAATAGTCATCTCAAGATTATGTTATTAAGGTCTTACTTGCTTCCACACCTTCCATTTTGTAAGCAAGTACTTTTTCTTTTTGATATCCCCCCCCATATTTTTCCTTTGGACTCTGAATACTTAATGTACTTGATACAATTTAATCCACGTGAAGCTTGATGTCAATGGAATTTGAGAATTAGTAGGCTGACAGTATGCTTGCTTAGGTAACACTGTCATCATGGATACTCAAAAAAAAAGTACAAAAAAGTATTCATGTGCCAGTGATATGGCACATGAATAACAAATTTTCATTTGTCAAAAGCTGGCCATGCTTACCGGATATTTTGCTGGATTTTGAAATCATCAGTTCATTGTTTGCCTATTAGCTAATTTAAATTCAAATGAGTATTCCTAACTCAAATTTAGGAAACATAAGGTAAACAGGTATCCTTATTTAGAAAATATGTTTGACACTAAACTCTAACGAACATTACACTGTAAAGCGTTTCTGATGCTGATTTTGAGAACACGCTTCACTGGAAAATAGCACAAGAACCTAAGTCCATCCCCTCCTTTTTTTTCCAAGACAGGTCATTCATTACAGCATGAGACACACATAGATTTTTAATCAAGACTGATTGATTGGTTGGTTGATGATATATGGATCTGAGATGATTGAATTTTAGGGTGACCTGTATAAGGACTTTGGAAAATAAGTAATATTATTAATAAGTGCTGGGTTTTTTGTTTGTTTGTTCCTGCAGGTTTTTGTCATTCATCAGAGGGACACTGTATGAGATTGGAAAGCCTGAAATGGAACAAAAAATAAATTCATTCCTTGAAAAGGAAGGAATAGAGAAAATTGCAGAAAGTTTGCAAACAACAGTTCACACCTTACAGGTCATCATAGATGGTCTCAGCCAGCCTGAAAGCTTCGATTTTCGAACAGGTAAATAATTAAATTTGAATAACAGCACCTTCATTTACATAGCTCACATAATCTTCTATGGCCCTCACAACAAACCTCTGCCGTAGGCAAAACTGATACTATTCTCCATTCTGTACATGTGAAAACTAAAGCATCGTGCCCTTTCTTCAAAGTCATTGCAGTTGGTTAGCATCCAGAGCCAAAGCAAGAAGCCAGGTCTCCCGACGACTCCTTGTCCCATGCTTATTTTCCATCACACTAGACTAAATGCATCACACATTGGCTGCTGTGTGCATGGAGGCATACATTTTTCATAATCCTTTTGTAAGCTCTTCTTATCTTGTAGGAGCCAGAAGTCCAAGGTAAGACATTCAGTTCATAAACTAAAAAGTGAATCTTCTTCCTAAATTGCAGCCTTCCAAGTTCCTGGATTCTGTGTCAGTGAACACATTGAACAAATAAGATACTATCTCTCTGTTATTTTCCTTCTAATTAAAAGAGCTCTCAGCTTTCAGCATAGGTAGATGGTGAGGGAAGTATAACAGCCATAGTTGTTGAGGGCAATGACCCGATGAAAAAGAACTAAGGTATCAAGTGACCCACTTCCTAAGGATATTTGAATAGGAAGCTCTGAGATTTAAATGAATCTGCACTTGTCTCATAACCAGTTTTAGGATACTGTGTTTAAGGCTTGGTTCTTTTCATTCTGAGTTAGGCTCTGTTGAGGGGGGTCAGACGTGCTTCTTTGAAAAGGTTTAAAGGAGTTTAAAAACACACCCAGTAACGGGCACCTGACTGGCTCAGTCGGAAGAGCACGCAAGAGTTGTGAGTTCAAGCCCCACATTGGGTGTAGAGATTACTAAAAAATAAATAAACTTAAAAAAAAAACACCCAGTAAGTTCATTATACTATTCCCTTAACTTTTCTGTAACTCAGAAATTAATTTTTTTAAAGTCGGAGAAAAAATATATAAGATCTATGACAAAAATGTAGGAGTAGGAGCCTCCAGGGTGGTCCATCCAAAGTGGATGTTTCAGTAGACATATCCATCTCTATTTGGAGGCCTGATACCGTTGTATGTGAATTCCCTGGGTATTGTTTAGCAGGATACTAAGTTCTTAAACAGGGGGGGCTATGAGGCTGGTATGCCTAGGACACCACATTAGAAGATTGGTAAATATGCTCTCTCTAGCTGCAGGCCTCCTGTACTGGTTTTCTTGATCGTTTTTCTGTCTTGGTGTTGATTGCTCTGTTTTCCCAGTTACGCTGCAGACTCAGAGCGAAAATCAACATTCAGATTATATGGTTCAATTAAACAACCAACTGCTAAGTAGAGGTCCTCACCTTGTCATGCCCTTAGTGAGCAGAAACACAGATGCATCTGGGCTCTGGACCGAGCTTACCAGTTACTGCAGTGTTTATCATTGTGATAAGTGAAATTTCAAATAAGTCTCTTTAAACTCACTTTGGAATTGGCCTTTGCCCTTTGTGTAAGTCACAATTTTCAAAATGTCTGAAAGCTTTTATTTTAATACTAAAAATATCCCCAAGGGGGAAGGCAGACAGTCATACTTTTGAAGAGGCAGATAGTATTTTGGATGTTTCCTCATTACAGTATTTATAAACATTACATCTTTTCTTTTCTTCATTTTCTCAAAAGTATTTCCTTCCTTGATGCCTCTTTCTTTCCCCATACTCATCCTGTCTTCTGACAAACTTGATTCTATTTTATTAACACTCTGGTTGCCAGTTATTTTCCATAATTGGAGTCATCAGAAGCAGCTTAGTGACAGCCGACTGAATTTGTTGCCTTGGCAATCAAAGTGTTAAAGTTTGCCTGGTACAGGGAGGATTTTCTGATTTCTCAGTGGCCCAGGCTGTCTTCAGGAACATGTTAAGTAGTTCCTGACTCTGATTTTCCATGCAAAATTAAACTACGCAGCTGATCAGGAACCCTTGGGGAATCTATAGCAGCTGGACCTCTGTAAGAGAATAGAATTTCTAAGCATAAAAACAATGCCTGTGAGACCTCAGAGCCCATCCTACCTCTGCCCTGATCAATGACTTAGTTTCACTTTGCTTTGACGCAGTCTTTGCCCAGTGTAATATTACAACAGGTTTTTTTGCTTTTGGAATCCACTACTTGCAGTGTCAGGGAAAATTCTACAGAATCAATTCCAGTTTTCACATATTCCTTTTTTTTATGAGGAAAATGAGATTTGAAGTTTAAAGAGGGTTTTTGTTTTGTTTTACCGGAAAAAGGTGAATTTAGAAAAAAAAAAGAACAACTTGATTTCAGGATGGTTGGATGGGGGAGGGGAACGAAGAGGTGGCCAGTTGTTAGTACAACTGTAAAGGATAGCTTTAACAAGTAATCAGGATCAAGCCAACAGCTGTGGAGGAAAAGGAAGTGGGATGGGTGGAGGGAAAATGAGGCCTTAGTAAAAGGAGATCCAAGCTTAGAATGTTCTTTGTTATTAGAATCAACATTCAGTAATCCTAGGAAAAGGGGCCAAGAAGAGCATGGGAAAATGGAATCCACAGATAACCCAAAAGCCCCATTTAGACTGTTAGTTCTACCCTTCTCCCTCATAAAAACTTTGTTGTTGTTTTTGTTTTGTTTTTACTAGAGCCATGATTCCTTGGTATGCTTTATACCCACTTTTGGGAGGGCTGGTGTTAATGAACAGAGAAATGTACAATGGGGTGAACAAGAAAAGAGGGCTGTAAGGAACTTGAGAGCAGGGATCTGTGTGTCTTCATCTTTGTATCTCTAGCACCCAGCGGAGTGCCTGGACAGGAGATCATACTAGGAGCTAATAAATGTTTAATGACTTGAACTGAGAAAGGAGAAAGATTAGGTACCTGGCTGCTCTGGGTTTCTGAGCCATAGATAATCAAGAATGTATTAAGTTTTGATTGGACAAGTATATTCAAAATGGACAGAAATTGATTCCTGAATTCCAAATTCGTGGAGGGAAATGAGAGAAGAGAACATTTTAATTTCAAATGTTGATGTACTTTCTACCACCTTTAAACAGTTTGCAAATTCAGGTACCGGGGGAAAAAATCTCCCAATTTTCTGTCTTTAAAAGTCTTAACTTTCCCAGTGTTTGTGATTTGGCCTTCTATATTCATTGAGCAAAGATATTTTCTCATCACCTCCTCATAAAGAGGAAAATAAGACTCTCTACTCTTCCCAATCCTTGTGTATAGTGCTAATGTTTGCATGCTAGCAAGATAGAGTTTGAGGAGAAGAAAATGAGTAAATTTTCTTGTGTTGTTCCTACTATGTGAATGCTGCTTCTTCAATTAAGATGCATTTTCTCTGAAGGCAAGCCTGGGTTTCAGCTCTTTTAAGTTCCCTCTCAGTGCTGACTAGTGGTCTGGGCACATAACTGATATGTAGTAAATACTTATTTACTAATGTATATTGTGTCCCGGAAGTATAGTATCTACTATTTACACTGTCTTTTGTCCCCTTTTCCTTGTAGATTTTGATAAACCTGATTTCAAGAGAAGTATTGTCTGCTTGGAAGACCTGCAGGTTGGGACAGTTCTTACAGGCAAAGTCGAGAATGCCACTCTGTTTGGAATTTTTGTAGATATAGGAGTGGGGAGATCAGGGCTGATTCCCATACGAAATGTAACAGAAGCAAAACTTTCTAAAACAAAGAAGAGAAGGAGTCTTGGACTGGGCCCTGGAGAAAGAGTGGAAGTCCAAGTACTCAACATTGACATCCCCCGATCGAGGATTACTCTGGACCTCATTCGGGTGTTGTGAGTGTCGCACTAAAGATCAAACACTGATTTTATTTTCTCATTTCTAGAGATGGGCAAGAATAAGTCAGGTGTTTGTGAATTCTAGGTAGCAGATGAGAAAGAATTCACTCAATATCAGAAGTATTTTTCAAACACTTTCCTTACTTTTCCTTCTGAATAAATAGGAAACTAACAGCTCAATTTCTTTTCCCCTTAAAGAAAACAACTAATAGACATCCTCATGTGGTTTTATTTAGTAATGATTTTCTGACCCAAATTTTATTTTTTGTACTTCATCTTTGACTCCTTTTGCATTTTGTATAACAGATTGTCGTTTCATTTCTACTTGCCAGCTTGCTTTGCTGGACTTGTATGGAATTGTCTTCTTGATTTGAATTGTACGTTGTTTCTTGACATAGGGCAGGCAGTGGTTAGCCCTCCCTTTTTACAGATTTTTTAATCAGGCCTTTTGGACTTGATTCATGATTTTCTCTTGCCAAGCAAATAAAAAATATGCCAATTAGATAGATCCTGATGTGTTTGTAACCATCAAGTGAATGGCTCAAAACATTTCTGAGAAGTATATATGTATTGATCCCTACAATAAAGTTCTGTGGCTAGTGACCTTGTTTTTGTTATGTTGACTCAGTGAATGACCTAGGAGTCCTTCCTAATTAAAGATGTGGCACATATTCATGCAAATTTCATATAAGCCAACTGTGCCTTTGGGCAAGAGGGAAGCCTTGGGAAACTTGAAGAATGGCATTCAGTTTGACTTTGCTTAGCACTGAAGGTATTTTCTTTCTTAAGCATTAGAACTAAACCTCAAATGGGGAAAGAAATAGCCTTCCTAAAGAGTGACTGTAGATTAGGTGTGAAGGGGCAAAAAAAAAAACAAGTAGATAAAGCAAATGACTCTTAACTCTGTTTTTATTCAGTGGAGATGGTAAGTATTAGCATAACCATTCAGGGTCAAAATTATTTAAATAGAGCCCACACTGGACTGGGGTCTTGTCCATTCTGGCTGCCCTGGTTAATTTGCTTAATGGAGTCATTTGCATGACTGAATGAGTACCTGGTTTTCTTCATGTGTAATGAGTGGAGGATGCTTACTAAAGAGGGTGACCGTCCTGCTTTTTTGCCTGGGACAGTCCTAGTAAACACTCATTGTCCTGGTAGAGGTTTTTCATAGTACTTCTTTTTATTCCCAAACTTCCCCATTGTTCATAATAAATCATATGATCATCGTAGTAGTATAGTCCCTTACAGAGTGGTAAATTGGACTGTGTTTATTGACGGTTCTGCCTGGTAGTTTGCTAATCTCACAATATTCAGTCTTCCAACTGGTGTACGTAGATCTTTTTAATGCAGTAGCTCCCTTAAAAGTTGTGTAACTCAAGGCTTGTTTTCCTGACAGTTTCATTTCTGAAACGCTTTTCTCTCTTTCTTACTGGTCTTCAAGTGACAATGGATCTTAATGTTGTAACTTTTAAGTTGACCTTCCTATTCCTTCCAGTGTTCTTCCTGGTTCATAATTTGTAGATCAGTGATGAGTAATATGCGCCCAGAGAGTCTTATTCTGAAGCCTGCAATGTAATTTCAAACAAATGCTTTTTTTTTTAATTGAGGCATAATTGGCATATAACTTTATGTTAGTTTCAGGTGTACAACATGATTTGATATTTGTATGTATTTCAAAATGATTACCGTAATAAATCTAGTTAACATCTATCACCATATATAGTCAAACAAATGCTTTTTGGGAAGAGGCCTTCTCCTTGGCCACTTTGAATACCAGAACCAGAGCAGTGGAAGCAGCTCCGTTGACCTGGTAGCTAAGCCCTTGTAGACACAAGAACTTGATATTGCACTAGGTTGCATGGTTTGTGCTGTCTAGCCCAAGCATCGTGGAAGCTCTGTAAGGCCTAGCCTGGGAAAAGTGGGGCATGTCTCTTTCGTCTTGTACCCCTAGAATGTAGCATGGCGCTTGGTGATCAGTATGTTCAATTAATCCTAGTCCCTATCCTACCAATAATCCACAATGTGCTTTTGATCTGGTGTCTTTACTTCTCTGGTCCTCCTTTTCCCAAGTTTAAAATGGGGATGATGGTAATAAAGCATTCATTCTCCTAGAATTTTTTTTCTTTTTCTTTTAATATGTTATGTTAATCACCATCCATTACATCATTAGTTTTTGATGTAGTGTTCCATGATTCATTGTTTGCGTATAACACCCAGTGCTCCATTCAGTACGTGCCCTCTTTAATACTCATCACTAGGCTAACCCATCCCCCCCCCCAGAACCCTCCAATTTGTTTCTCAGAGTCCATAGTCTCTCATGGTTTGTCTCCCCCTCCAATTTCCCCCCCTTCATTTTTCCCTTCCTGCTATCTTCTTCTTTTTGATTCTCCCAGAATTTATTGGTGGCCTCCTGAGTGCCAGGCATGGTGCTGGACACTGACCATACAATTATGATGGAAAAATAGACATTATCCCTACCCTTATGGAACTTAGAGTCTATTGAGGAAAAAAGAATCATTAACCGAGAAATCACATACAAATATAAAATTACAAGCAGAATAAGCAATATAATGGTGACAGCATATAATAGATAGGTTTACCTAGTCAGAAATGTCAGAAAATGTTTCAGTGGGGTTTGACTGAAATGTGAAAGATGACCAGAAGTTAACTAGGACACATATTTTGTTGACCTTAACAAGAATTGTTTCTGATGAATGGTGAGGGGTGAGAGCCTGATTAGAGTGGGTTTAAAAGAGAGTGGGAGGAGTTAGATTTGGGATAGCGAATATAGACAATTTGTTCAGGAGGTTTGGCTGTTAAGCAATAAGAGAAATATAGTGGTTAGAAGGGGAGAATGGAGTTCAGAGAGAGTTCTTGTATTTTTTTAAGAAGAAATAATAATATGTACAAGTGGAAATGAGCTAGTAAAACTAGAAAATTTGAGATAGGAGACAGAGGAGAATTGCTGGAGTGATATCCTTGAGTGGATGAGACTGGGTGGAATGTAGTACACAGTCTGAGATAGAAATATAAACAGTTTGTCCGTATTAACAAGAGAAGATTGTATGGGCCCAGATGTAGGTAGGAGGCTGTGGTGATGGGAGCTCATCGAGGATCTCCTTGGGTCGCTTCTATTTTTCTCATTGAAATAAAAAGGAAGGTCATCATAGGCCTGAAGATCTGGAGTAAAGGGAGTTGGAGGTGTGAGAAGAAAGGAAAAGAAAAGGAAAACAAAGCAAAGGATGAAAGAGTAAAAAGCCTAGGGAAATAGAGTATGACTTCTGGGCAGTGTTAAATGTTCCACTGAGGGGTCAGGGTCAGTCAAGTGGAGGATCGGTCCACTTGCTTATCTATTTTTCTTCCACCACAGCAGCAGGGTGAGTACAGGTGGAGAGGTAGATCTAATCAGGGTTGGGAGTTTGCCAAGCAAGTAAAATGGACAGAAAGGCAAGGAAGTTGAGGGCATGTAGACAAAGAAATTGTTGACCATGGAATTTAAACTCCGTAAGAAGGAAAGCAAGAGTATAAGGGGAGAATGAGGGGCAGTGAAAAAGTACAGGATTAATGATTGTAGGTCCTGAGGGAGGAATGTTAGAGTGGGGATAACAGAGGACATAATGAGTGAAAGAGTGGCTGTCAGCAGTGGGATGCTTAACTCTGAAATGACAGGTTTCGGGGTTGCAGTGCTTGGTAATTACAAAGGGTAGGGAATGATTACGGGAATAAGTAGCAGAGGTAGGGGACAAGGATAAGATCGTTAGAAGGAACTGAGCCACTTCAGGAGGGATTATGTGGATAATTTTAGGAGGCTGTCACAGTAATGCAGGCATAAAATAATGGTGGCTTGGACAAGAATGTTAGTGGTAGAAATGGTGAGATGGCATGGGATACTCTATGTATTTGGAAGATGAAGGCAGAGCCAAACAGGATTTCCTGGTGTATTGGATAGAAGACGTGAGACAGACAAGAGTCTAGGATGGTTTTGGGCCTAAGCAACTAGAAGGATGAAATTGTTATCTACTGAGGTGGAAAAGGCTGTCTTGGACAGTTTTAGTGAAGGACTTCATTTAGAACCAGTTAAATTTGAGATCCTCATTAGACATCTAAGTGGAGATGCCAAACAGGCTCTTTCAGCCTAAAGTTCCGGGGAGAGGACTGGGCTGGAAGTGTCGGTGGCCAGCAGCATAAAACTGTACCCACAGCCACAAGGCTGACTCAGATCACCAATGTGTATAAATTCTTTGAACATCTCCCTAAGGGCAGGAATCTCTCTTATCGTGGCAGGGCCTGCCTGGGTGCCTATTCAGAATTCTCCCCTCCTTCCTTACTAAAAGAATTCGGATCTGAGGGGAGCATAATGTGACTGATGGACATGGATGTGGCCATGGGGTGTAGTCCTGGCCAATGAGTGTAGGTAAAAGTCAGGGGACGGGATTCTAGAAAGGCTAGAAACAGTGGGGACGTCAGGCCCAGCTGTCATACTTTTTTTATCCTTTGCCCTTGCCCCCCTTCCTGCTCAGAATGCGGACAGGACGCTGGAGGTGCTGGAGGTCAGACAGTGACAAACACTCAGTAGGGACGGCTGGACAGAAAGATAGAAAGTTCCTGAACCCATCTTGGCATTGTAGAGTCACACAACAGCCCTGAATTGCCTACTCTGGACTTCACATTAGGTGAGAAAAACAAGCTTTATTCATTCAAGCTGTTGAGGGGGCAGAGGGAGGTTTACAGTAAAGTGTATTCCCTAATATGCATTTATGTGGTGCCTTACTAAGTCCCCTGTACATAGAAAAAAACTAGCATGTGACAGGGACTCAACAAATGTTGATTGGATGAATAAATATAAAAGAGTTCAACAAAAATGATCGAATATAAAATGTTCCCCAAATCCAGTTTTCCTTAATCATGTTAGACAATATGATGGAATAAACAGTTCCCATTTATTACAACAACACACGATAAAATATCTAGAAATAATCTAACAAACAATGTACAGGATCTGTATGAAGATAATTTAGAAAACTCTACTATTGAATATAAAATAAAAGTAGAAAACATTAAGGCATGCCATGTTCCTGGATTGGAAGACATGGTTTTGTAGAAAGATCAGTCCTCCAAAAATTATTATGTGTCTACTTTGGGCACAATTCTAATTATTCTAATCAGCTTTGCTTTTGTTTGTATGTTTATTTACACTTAAGTTAAAAATTAAACTTATTTGGAAGGATTATGTGAAAAAAGTCAAAACAATACCTTAAAAGAATATGAGGGAATAGTAAGTATGAGGGAATTTGTCCTTCCAGATATGAAAGTATAGTGAAGAGCTGCCATAATTTAAACAGTGTGGTACTAACACAGGAAGAGACAAACAGAAGGGAGGAATAAACAGAATTCAAAATCAGTGGGGATTTAATGTACATTAAAGTGGCATTTCATAGTGGGGCAAAATCATATTACCATGCTACACACAAAAATACATTCCAGATGCGTTAAACATAAGTAAAATGTTTAAAGAACTACAAGCAAACATAGAAGAGCTTTACAAAGTGATTGAGAAGCCATGGTTGCAGAATGCAAGAAAAACAGAACAATGGGCCTGTAGACTCACAGTTCCACTTAGAAGACATATTTTGGACGCCCAGCATGAGACCCTGTGCCAGGTGCTGGGGACAAAAGATGAATATGATATCTTCTGAGGATGTCTGCAGCCACGGGGAGCTGGAATTTAAGCTGTAGCGCAGAATATTTTAAGTTAAATCTCATGGGCATTTTGGAGTTAAACCTGGCTGCTATCTACTTTAGAATATGGTATCATCCCAAATCATTTGAAGCCACAAGACCCTCTGGAATACTTGGTTTTGTATTAATGGAGTGCTCATGTTGAGGTGTCTATATATCTGACCCTGACCTCAGAGTTAGCACTTGTGTTAAAATTGGAGATGGAAAGAAGGGACAGAATGGAAAAAAACAAAAATACGTATTTAGTCAGTCTTTTCATTTTGGCTTCCTGCCTGAAATCAGCCATAATGAGTTGGATTTAAATAACAGATCATGGAGAACTTCAGAATGACTGGGCTTATTGCCAGAGCAGTCTGTTCCACAGGAAGAAAGATATAGATTTCTTCCCACTCACTCATTTTATATGGTGAAGATGATTCTGTGTGTGGAGGCTGGGTTTATTATTTAGAAGGAGCGTAGGATAAGCAGACTCTGGTCCTGTCAGCACCAAAAATTACCTTTTTAGAAATTAAACCCTTCCCCCAGAAAAGATTTGCTATTTACGTAGCTCATATCAAGAATCTAAATAAGGATTATAATACCCCCCCAAGTATTTTTAAGGAGAAAAGTCTATCCCAAGAAGAACGGAAATAAATTATTAATCTAAATACTACAGGGAAACCTCTCAGATACCAGAGAATTTGTCAGAGCTATATAACCCATCTCATGTGACAGGTCAATCTGAGCAGAAAAATCTGAAGTTAAAAATGCAGTGTTGAAGGGAGAGATGGGGTGACAGACAGAGAGCAGTGGAATAGCCCAGCATTGTTTGTCTCAAGTTTTGAAAGTCTTGTTTTATTTAAGTAATGAGGCCAAATGTAAGTCTCCAGATTTGTCATAGAATTTTGCAAAAGCAGTCAAGTAACAGCCTGCTGTTAGCCTGCTACTAAAACCTTCTCAATTCTGAGGAACTTTCCACCTCCTTACTTCTAGCCAGGCCTACGGTACCTAGGGAGGTTTTCCGCAATGGAGCAACTCCCCTTCGGATGTCTATCTCTGGTCGCAGTGGTGGTTCTTTGATCACTTGGCATTTGCCCACCTGTTTCCCAGGTTTGAGTCTCTTGGCAATGAAGAAGAAAGTGGCACCAGTGAAAGTCAAACCTAAGGTTTGTTCAAGTTCTTTGCTTCACAAGGTTAAAATGATTCCATGAAGCTAAAACTCCATATGCCAGTTGAGTCAGATTTGGTATAATTTGCTGCTTGGGTAACCCAATTTTCTAGTAAACCAATAACCTCACTTTACCTGTAGTGGCACCATCAAGGAACATCTGAAGGTATTTTCTTTTTACTTTATTTCCATTATTTTTCCCAATTGAAAAAGTAGTACAAATATTGTAAAAAGTGCAAATAATGAAGTATAAAAGTTGGAAAACAAAATCCCCTGTAATTTGAGAAGTAGCACCTTTTATAGTTTATATTTTCCTCAACCCTTTTTCCACACATATACTTCTTGATGTAATAAATATTTTTAATAAATCGGGATAAGATTATATATATTGTACCTATTCTCTTTAAAATATAGCATGTACATCTTTCCATGTTAGTACCTACATATCTACCTTGATATGTTTCATTATATGTATGTAAATCACCGCGGACAGTTCTGTGATGAACACCGTGGTGCATTGTTGCAGTGCTAGCACTCTTTCCAAGCATATGAACATTTCATTGTTAACGGCTCTTATGAAAAACCCCATAACAATAAATATTGTGTCATGAAACTTGTTTCGGGGTGTGTGTGTGTGTGTGTGTGTGTGTGTGTGTGTGTGTGTGTGTGTTGGTACTACGTTAAGATGTAAAATACATTCTTTATTGTGTTGTTGAGATATTCTTTAAAAGTATAAAAACTGAGGCTGGGAGGCACCTTCTCTACAGAGAAATCCTTTCTGCCTGCCCCCCCCCCCAAACTGAGCATGTTTCCTCTCACCAGAGAGCCGTTCATTTTGCTCAGAACAGCCTCCCTTTGCTCTCATCCCACCCCTTTGGATGTCACCACAGGTGGTATTTTCTCAGAAAAGACTTACTAAACTCCCAGACTAAATGAAGTTCCCTTTTATAGGCTCTCCTTGCACCATGTACTTTTCCTTCACTTCCTACACACAGTTTATGACTATACATTTATGTATGTGATAACAGCACTTAACTAAGATCTTTCTCTACAGATTGGAAACTCCACAAAGACAGCAACCTTGCATTCCCACCACTATGCATGGTATTGGGACCTCACCCCCTTTTATTCATTCCTTACCTCCTCAGATTATTATGACCGCATCCTCACCAGACCTGAGCTGTCCAATATATTTACCTTGATTCCTCCAGATACAGTGTTTGGCCTTGGTCTCTGCATTAGCTCAGATTCTCTAGAAAACAGCATGAGAAAAAACTTATGTACTCATGCTTTATTGGGGTTTATAATCCCAGGTCAGGAAGAGCAAGGGAAAGGGGGCAGTGAGTCCAGGTGGTGGGAAAGCAAAAGAAGATGTTGTGTACAGCCTCATAAGAAAACACTGCCAGCTTCTTAGTGAGCAGGTTGTCTCTGAAGAAGCTATATGGAATGATGGTGGCTCAGATGGTGGAAGGGTGGAAGGAAGGTAGGAAAGAGGAGGAGTTTATCTTCTCTCTCCTTCCTGTCTCCTGTTTCTCACTGGTCACAGTTCATTCTACCAGGCGTTGATTCCCCTGTGCTTCCAGGTTGCCTTCTGTGGACAGTTACTAAGGAAGTAGATGCAGTTGGGTCAGACCTTTGTGTTGGAGCTACTTTGGATCCCACTGCAACAGGTGTGATAGAGGCCACACTGAATTCTGGTCCTTATCCCTACTTCTCCAGCAAGCAGCAGTAACTACAGTAGCAGCCAGCCTTCCTGTGGAGCCAATGGCTGAGGATGAGGGTAGGGGTCACCCAGTGAGGCTGGGTGAATCTGGGAGCCTCATAAACAAGCCCAGTATAGCCACTGGAGCATTAGAATTGAAGTTCTTCCAAACTAACTTTGTTTACATGATCCACTAGCTCATGAATGCCCACCATTCCCTCCCTTTCCCACCAGTTATCCCTTGCTCCTATTCTGTACTTGGGGAACTCAACTCTAACCCAGCTGCCTAACCAGTTCTCAAGCAAACCAGCCCCAGCACCTACCCATCACTGGCCTCATAATTTATAGCAGCACTGGGTAACCCAGATACTGAAAAAACTCTATTTCTTCATCACTTACAAGGTTCCCTTAGATTACTTCCGTCCCACCCACACTTCTAAGAACAGTAAGCAGAGACTGCACTACCATTAAAGAAAGAAAATTAGAAATTCAGAGCAGTGAGATCTCTGTGCTTCATGGAGAGTTTGGCTCCTGTATGATTGATACTGGAAGCTGTTGGAGTTGAAAATGGACATGAGTCAGGGGCCAAGAAAACTAAAACTGACAATTAATTGGCCCTTAACCCATCACATCTTTCAAAGAGGAAAACATACCCTCCATGTCCCACCCAATCCCCAAGATAAAAACATCAAAAACCCTAGGAGAGGATATGCAAAACCAGACTATGTATGTCTAATTTGACAAAGGGTTATTTTAAAATAAATTGCTCAAGGCAAAGCACAGATGAAGAGAGTTCCTTTGGGCTTTGGCCAACTCTTCACTAATACAGTCTGTTGGCCCCAGTGAATGGAGCCAGGACCAAAGAAAATAGTCTGCAATCACAAATTTGCTTTCAGAAACTTTACCTTGGTCTTGTTTGGGTTTGGATTTTGCTAACAGCTTTATTGAGATATTATTCACCACTTAAAAGCTACAAGTCAATGATTTTCACAGAGTTCTACATCCTCATCACCATTTGTTCATCTCTATTTTTTATTATAGCATCTTAGTGGGTGTGAAATGGTTTCACAGTGTGGTTTTAGTTTGCATTTCCTTCATGGATAATAACACTGAGCATCTTTTCATGTGCTTATTGGCATTTATATATCTTCTTTGAAGAAATGTCGATTCAAGCTTTCTGACCACTTTTCAATTATTTTTCTACATTTTAGGAGTTCTTTATATATTCTCGATGTAAGCCCTTTATCAGATAGAAGATTTATAAAAACTTTCTTCCATTCTGTAGGGTTTTATTTTCATTTTTTTTCATAGTTCTTTTGAAAAACAAAAATTTTTAAGTTAATTTATTTATTATTAACATATAATTTATTATTTGTTTCAGGGGTACAGGTCTGTGATTCATCAGTTCTTACACAATTCACAGTGCTCACCATAGCACATACCCTCCCCAGTGTCCATCACCCAGCCACCCCATCCCTCCCACCCCCCTCCACTCCAGCAACCCTCAGTTTGTTTCCTGAGATTAAAGGTCTCTTATAGTTTGTCTCTGTCTCTGGTTTCATCTTGAAAAACAAAATTTTTGATACGATGTCAAATTTATCTATTTTTTCCTTTTGTTTCTTGTGCTTTTGGTGTCCTATTTAAGAGACCATTGCCTAATTCAAAGTCATGAAGACTTACACATATGTTTTCTTCTAAGAGTTTAATAATTTTAGCTCTTATATATAGATCTTTGATCCATTTTGAGTTAATTTGTATATAAAATGAGGTAGAGATCTGATTGATTTTGTTTTAATGTAGTTATCCAGTCATCCTAGCATTATTTGTTGAAAAGACAATTCTTTTCTCATTTAATTATCTTGCTACTCTTGTCAGTAATCAATTGACCATAGACATATGGGTTCTATACTATAGACATATATGTAAATTCTGTTCCATTGGTCTTTATAGCTATACGTATGCCAGTACTATACAGTCTTGAGTACTTTAGCTTTGTAATAATTTTGAAATTATGTCGTGTGAAGCTTCCAACTCTATTCTTTTTCAAGATTGTTTTGGCTATTCTGGATCTCTTGCATTTGTGTATGGATTTTAGGATCAGCTTGCCAATTTCTGAAAAGAAGCCTGCTGAGATTTTGATAGGTATTGCATCGAATCTGTAGATCAATTTGGGGGAGTACTGCCATCTTAACAATATTAAGTCTTCCAATCCATGAACATGGGATGTCTTTCCACTTATTTAGGTGTTTAATTTCTAATGTTTTGCTGTTTTCAAAGTTTAAGTTTTACACTTCTTTTATTGAGTTTATTCCTAAGTATTTTATTCTTTTTGAGGTAGCTGTAAATGGACTTGTTTTCTTATATCCATTTTTTGAATGTTTGCTGCAATGTATAAAAATACAATTGATTATTTTGTACTGATTTGTATCCTGTAAACTTATGGAACTCACTTATTACTTTTAATAGTTATTTTAGTGGATTCCTTAGAATTTTCTATATATAAGATCATGCCATCTGTGAATGGAGATAGTTTTACTTTCTTTCCACTCTGAATTTCTTTTCTCAAATTTTCTTGCCTCATTTTTCAGACTAGAACCTCCAGTACATTGTTGAATGGAAGTGGTGAAAGTGGACATTTTTGTCTTATTCCTGCTCTTAAGAAATAAGTGTTTAGTCTTTCATTATTAAGTATGATTTAGGGGGTACCTGGGTTCAGTCAGTTAAGCGTCCAACTCTTGATTTTGGCTCAGGTCATGATCTCAGGGTTGTGGGATCAAGCCCCTCATTGGGCTCTGTGCGTAGCGCAGAGTCTACTTGTCCCTCTCCCTCTGCTGCTCCCCCTGCTTTCTCTCTTTCTCAAATAAAAAAAAAGAATAAAATCTTTTTTTAAAAAAGTACAATTGAACTTTGCATTTTCTGTATGTGACCTTTATCAGATTGAGGAAGTTCCCTTCTAGTCCTAGTTTTTTACTGTTTTCATCAAGTAGGGATATTGATTTTTTTCAAATTCTTTCTCTGAATCTATTAAGATGACTGTGTGGGTTTTGTCCTTTATTCTATTAGTGTGGTATATTACATTAATTCATTTTTGAAAGTTAAACCAATCTTGCATTCCTGGGGTAAATTCCTTTTGGTCATGGTTTTATGTTATAGGTTGAATGTGTCCCCCCAAAATTCACATGTTGAAGTTCTAACCCCAAGTACCTCAGAATGTGACCTTACTTACAAATAGGGCTGTTGAGGATGTAAGTAGTTAAGATTAGGTCATTCTCAATTGAGATGGGCTCCTAATCTAATTGACTCATGTCCTTATAAAAAGAAGAAATTTGGACACAGACATGCACACAGGGAGAATGTCATGTGAAGATTGGAGTTATACTACCATAAACGGAAGAACTACCAGAAGGTAGGAGAGGCCTGGAACAGACTTCCCTAGCACCGTCAGAAGGAACCAGCCCAGCCAACACATTGATCTCAGACTTCTAGCCTCCAGAACTGTGAGAGAATAAATTTTTGTTGTTTAAGCCACCACGTTGTGATACTTTGTTATGGCAGCTCTAACAAACTTACACATTGAATTAACCTTTTTATATATTACTGGATTTGGTTTGCTAGTTTATTGTTGAGGATTTTTGCATCTGTATTTATAACAGATGTTGATCTGTTTTCTTTACTTGTGATGTCTTTGTCTGGAATTATGTTCTTAGTGTTTCTCTAGGCTTACCAGATAAGATGGTAGGTATCAACCGACCTCACATTTACAGTAACTTATTCCCAGTGAGGTACAGAAACATCAGCCCTATATAACTCTATTCCCTCCGCCCTTTTTTGTTCTTATTATTGTTATATTATTGTTACATCTATATGTGTTACAAACCCAACAATAATACATTGGTATGGTGATGACTATATAATTTTATGTTTATTAAAGAACCTGATAAAAGAGAGGAAAGCAAGAAACTTCATCTTATAGAGTTCGTTATATTAACCTTTTAATCCACCATTTCTGGTTCTCTTCATTTGTACCTTTTTTTCTAAGCAAAGAGGATCCACTGAAGATTTTGAGTGGGGAAAGGGACTGGTGAACATTTAACCATGTGCAGCAATATTAGGCAAGTTGCTCTAGCAGACATATGCACTGTGGGGGGATGCGAGGGGTAGAGAAATCCAGGAGGTAAGTTAGGAAGCAGTTGCAGCAATTAAAGTACAAGTTCATGCGAGCCTGGGTTTGGCTTGATTTTTGGCTCTGTTGTCTTGTATTTTGCCTTCTGGAACTGGGATTGTCTAAGTCAGTGTGAATAGGCACTGACTCAGTCCACATGGGTAAGTACACTCATTAGGACTTGTTGATGAACTGATACCAATCCAAGGATGAACCCAAGATGGGAAAAATGCCTGGTCTGATGATCTGAGGGGGTTCAGAAGGAGAGACTTTTCCCATGGCAAGCCTCTGTGGAGAACATGATGCCTAGCAAGTAAAGCTCATTGCAGGACATGGTGATAAAAGTAAATTGCCACAAAGTTATGTGTGAATGCCAGGGAGGAGGGGGGAAGGAAGAGGAGAGATTCTTCTCCATGCACGTGTCCCTGCAGCTGTCAGGGATGAGGTTACAAACCATGGAAGGGAATGCAGAATCCCCCTGCCCGTTCCCAGGGCAGATGACCTTGCAGAAATTAAACAAATCAATTATGTGTCCTTAGAGGAAGCATGTTTGACTGCCCTAATTCAATGGGCTCTATTGTTTCAGGTGAAGCCAGGTGATACAATTCATCACTGATATCCTTGCTAAGTTTTGTCTGTGAATTTTCCTCTGGAATAATTTTGTAAGATCAGGATTAGACACACTCCTATATACAGTTTTTTAAAAAATACACGAAGAATAAAGAGCCTTCTCCCCTAAGTGTAAAGACAGTATTGGTGCTATAGATCAAGCATAGTGGTTATTCTATTACAAAAAAGAGGTAACCAAGGCCTGAATAAGGTAGTGGTGATAAAGATTCACTTGCAGCATGCTGGCAGAGGAGGTTGAGGTAGCAAAAAACAATAACAAATGTTTGGAAGTTTAAGAATACTTCTAAATAATACATCAGTCAAAGAAGAAATCAAAGTGGAAATTAGAAAATACTTAGAACTAAAAAAGAAAAAAGAAGAAATATACAAACTACTGAAAATAATAAAACTGCTTCATACTAGTGAAGTGATCTCAAAATCCTCAAGCTGAGAATATTGTTTATAATTACTGTGCCCCTGGGCATCTGCAGAAGTGAATGCAAGTCTCTGCAGAATTATCTCCGGAAAGTTCAAGGAATATGATATCACAATAAAAAATTTAAAAGGAAACAAACAAAACAAGAAACAAGCCACTGTAAGAAGCCGCAGGAAAAAACAGCTGAATGAGTCAAACCCTTTGCACATTGGAATTAGACACAGATTACAAAATAAGTGTTTTTAATATGTTTTAATGAAAGAAGATGTTGAACACAATTCATTTGAAGAAGGAGAAAATATTTTTTAAGTGATCAAGTAGGTCTGATAAAAGAAACCAAATGAGTATTTGGAAAGAAAAATATAATTGGAAATTTTTGTCATAAAAATCAAAATTTTTGTAAAATCAAATGTATCATTTCTTTTACCTTTATGTTTATTTTTCTCTTTTAAATATATATCTATCTAGAATTTAATTTGGTGTAAGTGAAAGAGAGAATCCAATTTCATATTTTCCAGATGGCTACCCTCTTATCCTATTTATTAAATATATCATTTTACCCCACTAGTTTGAAATGCCAGCTTTTATCAGGAACTAATCCCAATATTTATTTGCATCTATTTCTGGGTTATGTATTCTTTTCCATAGATCTTACTGTTCATGTGCTGATACCAAACTTTTTTTTAAGATTTTATTTATTTCTTTGAAAGAGAGAGAGAGCATGAGCTGGGGGAGGAGCAGAGGGAGAGAGGGACAGGCAGACCCCGCACTGAGTGCAGAGCCGACCCAGGGTTCAGTCCCACGACCCCAAGATAATGACCCAAGCCCAAAACCAAGAGTCAGATGCTCAACTGACTGAGCCACCCAGGCTCTACCCCCCCTTTTCTTTTTTTAAGACTTTTATTTATTTATTTTAGAGAGAGCAAGGGCATGAGATGGGGGAGGAGCAGAGGGAGAGGAACAAGCAGACTCCTGGCTGAGCATGGAGATCTCAAACTTTTAATTACTATAATGTTTATAATACCTTTTAGTATCTGGTAGGGCTAGTCCTCCTTCATTACTGTTTCCTTGCTTTATTCCCAAAGTAATGGGTATTGGTATTTTTCTTGAGAAAGTTCAATTTACATATTTATTTATAAAGGATTGCCATCATATTTCATCATCTCTTTACCTAAGAATATGTCTATTTATTAAAATCTTTTTAAATGACCTTTCATAGTGTTTCTACATTTTCATCATGTGAATCTTACCTATTTCTTAGATTTATTCCTAGGTATTTTGTTTCTTGTTTTTGTAAATTGGGTATTTTTGTTATATTTTCTAGATAATCATTCATATATTGGAGAACTATTAATTGTGTTTTAATTTTTTCTCAGCCACCTTACTAAATTATCTCACTCTTAGTAACAATGATTTTTTTTTTTGCCTTTTAAATTTTTTTATTGTTATGTTAATCCCCATACATTACATCATTAGTTTTAGATATAGTGTTCCATGATAACAATGATTTTTTTTAAGTTGACTTTCCTAAATTTTCTGCCATAGCATCATCTTATCTGCAAATAGTAATGTTTTCTTCCTTTTCCTTCATGATTTTATATATATATATATATATATATATATTTTTTTTTTTTTTTTTTTTTCTTCTCTAATGACATTGGCTAGTATTGGCCAAAGCTAAATAATACTGGTAATAATGTGCATTCTAGTTTTGTTTCTGATTTTAATGGGACTCAGTGTTTCACTATATGGTTTCTAGCCTTTGAAATGATATATGTATATTTTTCATGCTAAGAAACTATTCATCTATTACCTATATGGATAGATTTTTTTAGATGCCTTTTCAGCAGGTACATGAATGTTCATATAGTATTTCTTTTCTGACATATGTTTAAGTTGTATTACAATAATCATCTTAATATTGAGCCATCTTTGCATTTTAGGTATGAGTTTTACTTAATCATGATATATTTGATTAATGTGCTAGAATCAATTGGCCGATATTTTCTTTACAGTGTTTAGGGATTGGACTGTCTCAATGTTATACTGAATTGACAAAAAGATTTTGGAAATGTTCCTTTTAATTGTCTAGAACCATTTAAATAATATTAGAGTTACATGTTTCTTAATAGAATTCACTCATAAAATTTTCTGAAAATTGATCTATTTGTATTTTCTTCCTTTTCTGGGGTCAGTTTTAATCATTTATATTTCCCTAATTATGTATTACATATATTTGCATAAAGCTGAACAATATATTCTCATGATTTAATTTCCTAAGTATCTATGCTCATTTCTCCATACTCATTTTTACATTTATATATGTGCTTCTTCCTTTTTTATTTATATTGTCTGGCTAGCTTTCCTAAATCTTTACCTTTTTATTTTTCTTTAAGAATATTCTCTAGGTTATGTTTATTTGGTCTATAGTTCTCCTGTTTTCTAATTCTTAAATTGTTGTTTTTATCTTTATGAGTATCTCGTTGCCTTTGTTCTTAGGATTGCTATGTTGTTGCTTTTCTAACTTACTGAATTGGACACTTAATTATTTTCATTTTCCATTTGTCTTTCAATTGACAGAGGCTATTTTTAGTAGTTTTTTCAAGAAAGATTCCTAGGAATTGTGTTCTCTAGGTATTTGTATGTTTCAAATCATCTGCATGTTGCCTTTATGCTTGAACTATACTTTGGCTGGAAATAAAATTCTTGGATCAGAGTATCCCTTAGAATTTTGAAGACAGTGAATTTCTACAGTATTGAATAGTGCTTTAAAGAAGTATGAAGAATCCTGATTTCTATCTCTTCCCCTTGAGGTGATTTGATTTTCTGTCTGAAAGATCATATCTTTGAAGTCCAGTAACTTTATTAGGGCATGTTCTAGTGCTGATTAATCTTTGTTGGTTCTTCCTGGAAGATGGTGTGCCTGTTCAAATCTATAGATTCAAGTTGTTTTATTTCAGAAGAATTTTCTTGAATTATACTGTGAATGTTTTTTGTGTGCTGATTGTTCTGTTGTCTTCTGAATGCATATTGAACATTAACCCTTTCTTATCTGTCTTCCATGTAGATGATTTTTCCCTATAATTCTTTAAAATTCTTTTTCTTTTTGATTTTTTTACAAATGTTATTTATATTCTTAAACTGTAACTGTTAAACTGTTACTCAAGTTTTCTTTCTTTTTTTTTTCTTTAAAGATTTTATTTATTTATTTGAGAGAGAGAATGAGAGAGAACACATGAGAGGGGTTAGGGTCAGAGGGAGAAGCAGACACCCTGCCAAGCAGGGATTCCGATGCGGGACTCGATCCAGGGACTCCAGGATCATGACCTGAGCCGAAGGCAGTTGCTTAACCAACTGAGCCACCAGGCGCCCTGTACTCAAGTTTTCTTAAGCCTATCATCCCATTTCTTTAGCTTGTTTTCAACAATATCTCTTCTTCTTTCTGCAGTTTCCATTTCTGTGAAAATTGAGTAACAGTTTAAGAATATAAATTTTTTTTCTACATCTTCCCTGGGCTCACTCAGGTCAATTTTATCTTATCCGAAGTTGTCTTATCATTTCTTCCTTCAGTCCTTTTACCTGTGCTTTGAACTCTTAACTCATGGAGGCCACTTTTTCACCAAGTTCTTTGAATCCATATTTTAGTCACATTTTTCAACCATTCCACAATTTTTAGTCACATTTTTCAACCACTTAGTCACATTTTTAGTCACATTTTTCAACCATTCCATAATCAGTTTTCTGACATATGTTGAATTTGTTTTCTTACTTCTTTTGTCTTTTTTCCTGCAATGGTTTTGTCTCCTAGTTCCTTTTTTAAAAGCTTTATTGAAATATAATTCACATATAATATCTACCCACTTAGAGCATACAATTTGATATTTTTTTAGCATATGCATAAGGTTGTGAAACCATTCCTGATCTTTTTTGTTATTCTCATTTTTGGATACAGTCCTTTCTGAACCACCTATATGGGGAAAGATAATGCGAGAGAGGCATCAGAGGCTTTGAACAACTTCTAGGCTAACAAGTCCTAACTCACAGTAAAGACCTACATACACAAGGTCTAGTAGAGTGTATTGTGAGTGTGGATTCAGACTTCACACAATATTAATTGAATAGAATTGGTAACTTCAGTTCCATCCATTAACCTAGTTTCCCTACTTCCAGAATTTTTTTTTTGCAAGAATGTCATGTCTGTGTGGTTTCAAAAGGGAGTCATGGAGAATTCTAGAACCAGTTTGCAAACGTCAGCCTTCTTTAAAACAAGTAACTATTGCTTTTGCTCCTCAGGGTATACAACTAACTTGGAAAACTGTGCCTTGTTGCCTCTGCTTGAGATCTGCAACCATGGATATTGTCTCTTGGCACCCTTTCTCTGACCTCATTTTCACTGTACTTGGCAGCCCTTCTTTATAAGTAAGAAGGTTCAGATCATAAGTGTTGCCTGATTCCTCATAGATAGAGTTTTTATTTCATTTTTTACCCTTGTTGTTTCTGATTGGTTTTAGAAAGCAGACAGTGCCTGTCTTAGCTCCAGCTGCTGTAACAATATACCATAAACTAGGTGTCTTACAAACATCAGAAGTTTATTCTCACAGTTCTGGAGGCTGGAAGTCTGAGATCATGATTGGGTTCTGGTGAGAGCCCTCTTCAAGGCTGCAGACGTCTCACTGAGAGAACAGAGAGAGGAAGCAAACTCCAACTCTTACAAGGGCACTTACTGCATTCATGGGGCCCCCACTCACCCTATTTCCTCCCGGAGACCCTGCCTTCTAATTCCGTCACACTGGAGGAACGGGTGTCAACGTATGAATTGTGGTGGGAGATACAAACGTTCAGTCCACAACAGAGTCAGAGATTTCTTTATTCTTCCATCTTAAAATGTGAGACTGATAGTTTTATTATTTAGGTCTTCTCCTGGTTATTTTTTAAGCTTTAATATATGTAAGCCCTCTTTTTCTTGCCCAACTTTAGACTGTATGTATTTTGATTCGCCACTTTGTAAAGCAAGAAAATAAAGGTATCTGCAATTCCTTCGCCCTTTTTTCTTTATTTTTTGTTTCTTTTCTCTATTTTCTGTTACCCTGCCACATCTGTTAGCATTCCAGTATTTTTACAGCATTGAGATTTAAAGCATTTATATTCTTTGTAACTGCAATGAAGTGTCTGGGTGTTTTGTTTTTGTTTTGTTTTGTTTTGGCTTTGTTGGTTTGTTTGTAAACTGGTTCTAAAACCTAGAAAAGAATAGCAATTGGTTAAATTTTTTGGACTCTAAATATTGTGAACTGTGGAGTAAAATAGTATCTTTGGGACCTCAGAGAAGGAAACATAATTCTATGCCACTAACTCTTGAAGGAGAATGTTCCGAGTATCATGTGAAATGAATTCTCTTATACTCTGAGAAAAGTATACTATATTTTAGTTGCTTCACATTTTCTATAGAGTGCCCCCTCCAGGCTTTTAATTACCTTTTTTTCCTTTTCAATATATACATTATTTCTGACATATGCAATATTACATTCACTGTAACATTAAAAAGTCCATCTTTTTTCCTATACTATACTATACTATACTAACTTTTTTGATAAAAATCTACTTTCTTCTTGAAGGTCCCTTGCTGGGGTCCAAATGGGAGTAGTTGCTTTCAAAGTCTACTGCTCATCTGTCATCCGGGATTTTTTTTTTTTTTAGTCACACTCCTTTGTAGGTGTCACTTTCTTTTTTTTTTTTTAAAGATTTTATTTATTTATTTGAGAGAGAGAGAATGAGAGACAGAGAGCATGAGAGGGAGGAGGGTCAGAGGGAGAAGCAGACTCCCTGCCGAGCAGGGAGCCTGATGCGGGACTCGATCCCGGGACTCCAGGATCATGACCTGAGCCGAAGGCAGTCGCTTAACCAACTGAGCCACCCAGGCGTCCCAAGGTGTCACTTTCTTGAAGCTTCACCTTTTCCCGTACTTCTTTTTTTGTTTAACTAAATACATTCTTAATTTTTTTTCTTTAGAAAGTGTGCATGGGATACAAATACCTTGGGACTTACATGTCTGAAAATAGCCATTAATCTACATTCTTACTTGAGTGCTAGTTTAGCTGAGCATAGACTTCTAGACCAAAGGTAATTTTTTCTCTGAGAACTTTTAAAATTTTGCCCTATTCTAGAAAATTGTATCTGATGCCACTTTGATTTTTGCTCCATTAAAGGTGATATATCTTTATTGAGGAATAATTGACATTCAATAAATTGCACATATTTATGTGCAGTTTGGTAAGTTTTAACATTTGCATATACCCATGAAAGCATCCTTTTCTCCTCCTCTACTCTAGATCTCCTCTAATGATCTACTTTTGGTTAACTAATCCTCTTCTATGTCTATTCAGTTTTTAATTCCTATTGAAATTTTAATTTTAGCAATTTATATGTTCCCATTTGAGAATTTACATTTGATTCTCTCTTTTCAGTATTATTGATTCTAGTTCTCTAGTGAAAGTCTCTTTTTGCCCTATATTTTCTAGAACATAGTAATCATAGTTGAAGTCATGCCTGGGAACTCCAGTATCTGTATCGTCTGTGAGTCTGTTCTGAAGTCTGTCATACTCCTTGGTTTTTGTCAGTTGATTCTAGCAGTTGGCGTGTCTGGTAATCCTTTGATTGAATGCCAGATCTTCTATATGAAAATAGTAGATATAATTTGAGGCTCTGGCTAATATTTTCTTCTTGCAGAGAAGATTTACCTGCCAGTTGGCAGGCAGAGTAGGGACAGACGACTACACCAGTCTGGGATGAGCTGACTTCAGTCTTTTGAGCACACTGTTCTACTTCCATCTTAGCTATATACCTGTGGTGTTTCTCTTCCAGAGTCTTTACTGGAAGTCTGAGATGTATACCAGGACCCCTCCCCATTAGTATGCACTGATCTCTAACTCTGTCACCCATTCTGAGAGATTGCTCTGAGGCTTGATTGACTTCCCAGGTTCTCAGGGGCTGCTCTTTGCTTCTGAGCCATTTGCTATCAGCTCTTGCATCTGAGCCATTTGCTATCAGCAGATTCACTGAAAGGAAAAGTTGTACAGAACGTACCCCCCCTTTTTGGAATTCTTGCCCCTCAAGTCCTATCAGGATCTCAGCTTCCAAATTAAGAAACAAAAAAAGGAGCAAATGAAATCCAAAGTAAGCAGAAGAAAGAAAAGAATATACAGGAGCCCAAATTAATGAAATGGAAAACAGAAAAAACAATAGAGAAAGTCAATGAAACCAAAAACTGATTCTTTCAGGAAAAAAAAAAAAAAGGTAAACCTCTAGCCAGCCTGATTAAAAAAAGAGGAAGAAAAAGAAAACCCAAGTTCCCATTACATTATCAGCAATGAGAAGTAACATAACTATAGAGCCTATTGATAAGAAAAATAATAAAAGAACAACTTTATGCCAATCAATTCAACAACTTAGATCAAGTAGATAAATTCCTTGAAAAGAAAAAATCACCAAAGCTCACTCAAGAAGAAATAGGTAACCTGAATTATGCTATATCTGTTAGAGATTGAATTTCTAGTTTAAAATCTTCCTACAAAGAAAACCTCAGACCTAGATGGCGTTACTGGTAAATTAACCAAACAGTTATTAAGAAATAATACTAATTCTACACAAACATTTCAGAATACTGAAGAGGGGAATACTTCCCAGTTCATTCTACATTACCCCTATCCCAAAACCATAAAATGGGGGGGGGGGGGAGATCGATATATTGAATATTAACAAAATAAAATACTTATTATCTTGAGGTGTTTATGTAGTGGGGTGCCTGGCTGGCTCAGTCAGTGGAACATGCAACTCTTGATCTCAGGGTGTGAGTTTGAGCCCTACATGTGGCTTAGAGTTTACTTAAAAAAATTTTCAGGGTGCCTGGGTGGCTCAGTCGGTTAAGCATCTGACTCTTGACTTCAGTTCAGGTCATGATCTCAGGGTTGTGAGATCAAGCCCAGCATCGGGCTCTGCGCTGGACGTGGAGCCTGCTTGAGATTCTCTCTCTCCCTCTTCCTCTGCCCCTCCCCCCTCTCTAATAAATAAATAAGTAAATAAATAAATAAATAAAATAAATTTTAAAATTTTAATATGTAGAAATAAAATTCATGACAATAATAACACAAAAGGCAAGAAGAGAGTAAAAATTAAAGCATTCTATAGTCCTTGCATTAGTGAAAATATAAGTTTATGTTAGAGTCTAGCAAATCAAGATGCATGTTGTATTGTAATCTCTACGGTAACCATGAAAAGAATAGTAAAATAATGTACAATTAACAATCTACTCAAAAGGGAAATAAAATGATTAAAAGCATTTGATTTTTTTTTTCAAGTGCAAGAAAGGAGAGTGAAAGCAGCATAGAACAGATGGGACAAACAAAGCACATGGTGAGATGTAGATGTGAACATCGATAATTTACTTTAAATATAAGTACTTGGATTAAAAGGCAAAGATTATTCAGTCCGGATGAAACCACAGAAACAAAACCATGGAGCTTAAGCAGGAGAGCATGCAGGAA
This sequence comes from Halichoerus grypus, assembly GCF_964656455.1. Taxonomy (NCBI): domain Eukaryota; kingdom Metazoa; phylum Chordata; class Mammalia; order Carnivora; family Phocidae; genus Halichoerus; species Halichoerus grypus. The sequence continues at coordinate 72,875,494 of NC_135721.1, forward strand.
GAAGCAGAGAAGATGCATTTGCAAGCGGATTTCAGAACAACCTACCAGGAGTGTTTCTCAGAGTTGAGGGACACGTCTCCAAGTGTGAAACCAGATCCTTTGTGCCCAGTAGCAAGAGGAAAATGCATAGGCTGATGCCAGACCTTTCCCCGAGACCAGATTTGGTTTGAGAAACAAAAAGAGATGGACTAAATGGGGAATCACACACTTGAGTTCAGCAGTGTGTGCCGCTGATAAATGTGTAACACCTGGCTCTCCAAGTGTAATTCCGGCATGAATGTTGACTTTAACAAATCGGATGAAAGTGAAACAATGAAGATGTGTTGGAACTTCACTCATCCACCAGTGGTCTTTGTGACTTATTTGTGGAAGTGGATCATAGTTTTTGAATACTGGAAGAAATAGGGTTTTTTTTTTTCTATTCACAATGCAATGGCTACAGATGTGACATATTTTTAAGTTTCATCGGCATTATTAACATTTTCTCCATCACTTCCCTAGATCTAGACCAGGGTTCAGCAAACTACAACCCAAGAATCACATTAAACTTAGTTCACATAACTTTTTTAAATTATCCATTCCATTCTAAATATCACAATGCTTTGATAGGCACCAAAATATATGAATGAGCTCTTTTTAGTAGTCAAATGTTTGTACATCATTTCTTTTTTCCCTGAACTTCTATTTTCTTTTCACTTCTTTCACATAATTTTATCACAGTGCAATATCATTATGCTTAAACATTTTTATTGATTATCCTATCATGTTTCTTGCAACAAAAATAATATACAAATTATAATTTAATTTGTTTTCATTTCTATGTCCATAAGTCTCATAAATATTGTTTCATCTGGTTTATTGCAGTTATTGCAGTTATCAGCAGTACACAAACAAAATAAACATTGTAAATTTTGACAAATAATGATTAAAATGTAAAAGTTTACTAGAAAATTATCATTTAATGATATTGGATGTTGCTAATTGGATTCTCAATTAGTTCATGTAACCACAGGTAAATATTTAAGTATGACTTATTTCAGAAACAGGCTTAGCATCAATTCTTTTCCTTTTAGATTTTATGTGTGTAAGAGCTGAGAATCCTTGTTCACATAAATAACTGATAGAGGGAAAAGGAGTTTTATTTTTAAAATATCACTCATGGCTTGGAAATCCTTTCAAGTTATATGCCAAAATCGTGTAGTCATCATCAAAAATTGTTATTAATGATCTATCACTGGTAATTTGATTAGATCCTTCCTCAAATTTGTTAAAACCCAGGAATTAGAAACCACCCAACTTGTAAAAAAATTTGTTTCTAGTCTTTAAAGTCGTTCAATTTTTCAATTTTCAATAGTTTTGACAAAGGAGCCTAAGACTTATCATTTACTATTATTTATTCTTGTTATTTTTAGAGAAATCTCATTTTTGTAGCTTAAGTTAAAGTGAGATTTAAAAAACAACAACACAAATATAAAACTTGCACATTCTTTGGGAACAAAGAATAATCATGCTGAATTTCTGTTTGTAGGACATCCTGAAATATCTTTAAAAAGCGAGACAGGTGAAAAGAGTTGCATACTCAACAGTTGTTATATAGAGATAAGTTATTTATTAGTGCTTGAAAAGGAGTATGTTTATAATTACATGTTTGGTATTATTAGAAAAGCACATCAAATCTGAGATGAAGGAATTATCGCTAATTACATAAAGTTGATTTTGTAAAGTTCAGGATATTATGTTCTAGTTTATGTTTTGGGAACATTTTATCCTACACCTGTACAGAGATAGATGTTCTATTTTTTTTAATAGACTTTATTTTTTAGAGCAGTTTTAGGTCACAGCACAACTGAGTAGAAGGTACAGAGATTTCCCATGTATTTCCTGCCATCACTCATGCACAGCCTCCCCCATTATCAACATCCCTCACTAGAGCGGTGCATTTGTTACAACTGATGAACCTACTCTGACACATTATCATCACCTAAAGTCCATAGTTTACAGTAGGTATTACTCCTGCTGTTGTACCTTCTGTGGGGTTGGACAAATGTGTAATGATGTTTCCACCACTACAGTATACAGAGTAGTTTCACTGCCCTAAAAGTCCTGTGCATACCAATTCATCTCTCCCTCTCCTCTAATCCCTGGAAACCACTGATCTTTTTACTGTCTCCATAGTTTTGCCTTTTCCAGAATGTGATGTAGTTGAAATCATAGATTGCAATCTTTTCATATTGGCTTTTTTTACTTAGTAAAATGCATTTAAGTTTCCCCTATGTCTTTTCATGGCTTGATTGTTCATTTCACTTTAGTGCTAAATAATATTCCATTGTCTGGATGTTCCAGTTTATCCATTCATACTGAAAGACATTTTGCTTGCTTCCAAGTTTTGGCAATTACAAAAAAAAAAAAAATCTGCTATAAACATTTATGTGCAGGTTTTTGTGTGGACATGGTTTCAACCCCTTTAGGTAAATACTAAGCAGGATTTCTATATTGCATAGTAAGAGCATGTTTAGTTTGGTAAGAAACTGTCAAACTGACTTCCAAAGTGCTATACCATTTTACATTTCCAGCAGCAATAAATGAGAGTTCATGTTGCTCCATGTCCTGACCAGCGTTTTGTGTTGTTGGTGTTCTGTTTTGTAGTGGTATCTCATTGTTCTAATCTGCATTTCCCTGATGGCATATAACATGGAGCATCTTTTCATGTGCTTCTTTGCTGTCTGTATATCTTTTTTGGTGAGGTCTGCTAAGGTCTTTGATCCATTTTTTAATCAGGTAGTTTGTTTTCTTATTGTTGAGTTTTAAGTGTTCTCTTTATTTTGGATAATAGTCCTTTATCAGATATATCTTTTGCAAATATTTTCGCTCCAACTGTGACTTGTCTTTTCATTCTCTGGATAAATGTTCTATGTTTAAGAATGAAATTTAAACTACTCTGTGGAGAGTCTTAGCAAAAGGAAAGTATTAGACCACCAGTAAGTGGGAGACCTACAAAAAGTTTATTAATAATTGTTGCTATGTATATTATTTACATTAAAATCTATAACATATCCCAGTTATAACAATAATACAAATATGTAAATATAAATAATAAAAAATATATATATATATAAATATAAATCTAATAACACAGGTAAAAAGAATAATTGATCAACAAGTGTTTGGCTAGTGACAGTGAGGAGACATACGCCCAAATAAAAATAAATATTAGGGTTGTGTGTGTGTGTGTGTGTGTGTGTGTGTGTGAGAATAAGGGCATGTTCTTTAGTTACCTAAGAGAAAACTAGGAAAACTACAGTAAAATAATCTGGGGGTAAGCATTGAATTCATTGTAGAACTAAAATTAAAACAAATGTGGGTTTTTTGATTACAGAAGAGAATGTAAATATCTAAACCAAGATATTATGAAAAGGGAATGAAGTAACAAAGTTGAGAGGGGAAGGAAAAAGACATGAATTGTTAGTATAAGCGTAACAAAACCCTTCAAAGTTGGGAGGTCATAAGATATCATTTAATAATAGAGGTATAAATATCCTTTTTAAATGATATTTTTAGAATAATTTTTTTATGGAATACAAAATATGGAAATACAAAAAATTGTAAGTGTGCCAACTGTTGAATTTCACAAAGTGAACATATAAATATACTCATACTAAAAGGACCTAGATCAAAAAATAGAACATTACCAGCACTCAGAGGCCTCTGCTTACCTTCTTACAGTCACTCAAGGGCATCCATTATACTCAGTTCTAACTAAATATATTTGTTTTGGCTGTTGTCATGTGTCATGTGTGTCATGTAATTGGATTCATATACTATAATGTGTCTGATTTCTTTTGCTCAACATTGTATTTTTGAGATTCAGTCATGTTGCATGTAATAGGAGCCCATTCATTATCATACATGTACTCAGTTATATGAGTATATCGCAATGTATCCACTTTACTACAAGGGGGCATTTATTTGAAAGGTTTTAGGAGGAGGCTACTATAAATAATTTTGCTATGAATATTCTTGTACTTGTCTTTTTGGTGAGTATATGCCTGCTTTTCTGTTGGGAATAATTATTTAAGGGGAAAAATAAAATATTAATTTAAATAAACAAAAATATTATCCCTGTCATATAACATATAAACTTTGACTATTGATTTCATCAAAAATTAAAACATAACTATGAAAAGAAAATGGGAGGGGCACATGGGTGGCTCAGTCGGTTAAGTGTCTGCCTTCGGCTCAGGTCATGATCCTGGGGTTCCAGGATCGAGCCCTGTGTCGGGCTCCCTGCTCAGGAGGAGTCTGCCGAAATTTCCCTCTCCCTTGCCCCTCCCCCTGCTCATGCTTTCTCTTTCTCTCTCTCTCTCTCTCTCTCTCTGAAATAAATAAATAAAATCTTAAAAAAAAAAAGAAAATGGGAGAGAGGACGTGGATAGGCTTAAGAGAGCTATTGCTTTATCTAATAATATAAGAAATCAATAGATAATGTCTAATATAGAGTATTATAAAATATTTTATTATAATTTTAATAGAATATTTAATATTTATGATATATAAACCAAATTTTTCTATTGAAAAAGAAGTTATTTTAAAATAATGTATATAAGGAAACTGTCCACCAGTTTTCTTACTTAAAAAGTCAGCATATTAGGATATCAATTAAAAATATAGAGATAAATGTCAGAAGAGATTGCCCCAAATAATTGAAATTTGTTATCTCAGATGGGTGGGGAAGACTTCTTTTTGTAATAAGTCTTGTAATATCATCTAACTTTTCTCTAAGCCCCCTGTATTATTTGATTTATTACCATGTGCATGTTATTATTTTAGTAAAATTAAGGGTTTTGTTGGTTTGGTTTGGTTTTGCCCAAGGACAACCAGCAATAACTTAACATAAAAGTGATTGTGAATCATATAAATGTATCTGACCAAAACTGAACTAAACGTACCCCCAATTCAACTCCCTTTAGCTAGATCCTAAAAATGGCCCCCACCACTTGAAGACCATCCAACACTTAGATGAATGAGTCAGAGACGAAAGTCCAAATGAGAAGAGACCAGTTTTTAACTACAGTTCAGTATCTTACTTTTGCAAATTTTACACAAATATGTGACCATATAAACATAATGTAAGGGACTCTCCCAGGGCCAGGAAGGAGAGGTGCAAGTGTGGGCCTGATAAATCTGCTCCTGGGAGCAAAGGGAAGAAGGTAGACTAAAAGACCCAGACTCAAGCCCAGATCTGCCTTTTAGGAATTATGGGATGCCAAGTACTTACTCAACTTCTTTATGCCTCAGTTTCCCAATCTGTTAAGTGGCAATAATAAACCCTTATGTATTGTGCTGAGATGCTAATAAGATCATGATGATATCATGTTAGTGGAATACCAGCTAGCTTCAAAGTCAAAAGCAGTTGGCCCACATCCCATAGAGAAGCCTGGGATCCTCATATCTGTGGTGCAGTAGGAATTTAGAAACCTCTGGTTATCGTGGGGTACGTCCTTAAGTAGCTCTGATCCAAATTATCTTAGAGAGGACCATCTAAAAATTCCAAATTAAAGCAATTTTCTTTCATCTTTGACAAACATATTGAGCCAGTCAGATTACTAGTAAATTGTGTTCCAAAATCAGGCCCATCTAGGAAATGAGGTTCTAGATGTCTCCCAAAAATCACAGTGAGAGGAGCAAGTTCTGACTAGGACCTTTTGATCTTTCTCTTCCTCCTGTTTGTTATCTCTAGGAGTAAGAAGGCAAAGCTGACTTATCCATAGCTGGCCTCTTAGAACAAGACGTTAATTGGCAATGCTGTATAAAACTCAGATGTAGGAAAAGGGGTAAAAATCAAAGCTTCTACACCTTCCATTTGGAATTCCTGCAGCAGTTTTACCAGGTTGGTACCATTTCACTTACCTCTTTATTACAAACCATTTTGTTGTTGTCTGCTTCATGCTTAGGGCTTATAATTTCATGGTGTGGATCGTATCTTTGTCATTAATTCATTTCAACAAATATTCGTTGAGTCCTTACTATATACACAACTTTGTGACTATGCCAGGCAAAGGAACAAGAAAGATGATTAATACATTTTCCTGGTCTGAAGGAGCTTAAAATCTGGCTGCAGAACATTTCCAGTGCTAGGAATTTTTCCTACAGAGACACTCACAAAAGTTCACCAAGTTGGGACACCTGGGTGGCTCAGTCGGTTAAGTATCTTGACTCTTGATTTCAGCTTGGGTCATGATCGAAGAGTCATAAGATCGAGCCCTGCATCGGGCTCCACGCTGAGCATGGAGTCTGCTTAAGATTCTCCCTCTCCCTCCACCCCTCTGCCCCACCCTGCTTGTGAATGCATGCTCTCTCTCTAAAAATAAATAAATAAATAAAAGTTCATGTTACAAGGATATTCACTGCAGCCTTGTAATAGGAAAAAAAAAAAAGTGGGGGGGGGGGGACAAACTAAATGTCTAGCACTACAGGACTGGTTAAATTATAGTTCACCATACAGTTCACCATACAACACCCTATTAGCCTTTCTTAGCCAGGGTCCTCATCCAAACCCCAGAAAACAGAAAGTGATTCGAGTAACTCTGCTTTTTCCTAAGGATCGTACATGACTACTATCATTCTGAATGCATAGGGGAGAAGTTAATTCATGACATACATTGTGGCCTCAGAGTATTAAGACTTAATTCTTTAATGGGACCCAAGTTAGTATGGAAATACCTGCGACACGTAGTATAAAGTGAGAAAAGCAAAATGGACAACAACGTGTCCCTTTTGTGTAAATAACAAAGATACTCTATCTGCTTATCAGGGCAGAGAGTTAGGTAAACAGAGGCTGGCTGCTGGGCCCAGTGAACACCGAGACCTGGTGACAGGCCTTGGTTTCTGGAGTCCAGTTCATGCAGATACAGGCCAGAGAGGTGGATCCTCTGTCCTTGGCACAAGCCAGCCCTGACCTCTCTTCCCTTCCTCAGGCCCTTTTCCATCTGTTAGATGGGGCCCCGCTAATTTGTCAGTTTGAGGATGGATTTAGTGTATGTTCCACAGGAATGAAATCAGTAGGAAAATAAATCTGAGGGAATTTCCATTTGGTCCTGACTTCTACTCCACATGGCCCCTGCCCCATCAGCCTTACTCTGGGATTGTGTTTCAGGCCATTCCTGTGCATTTACAAATAAAACCAGGCTGCTCTGGGCATGCTTCTGAGGTGACGCCTGGAGCCCCGCACACTTGGGCCAGAGATTGATATGGTGTGTGCACGCCAGGGCCAATACAACTCTTTTGATCTATTTCCGAAGGCAGCTTCTTGCCTCCTGCTTCAAGTGATTGATTAAGTTAGGATCTCTTTTACGAATTCTCTCCACTTGTGCCTCCTCACAGGCTCACAGCAAGCCCTGCCAAATTTTACTCTCCTTTTATGCTACAGATTGTTCTGTTCCAAGTGAGTACATGGAAACTATGTTCTTAATATGCAGTCAGTTACCTAGTCCTTTATATGCAATCAGTTACCTTGGAATTCCTGTTTTGCATTCAGTTTGGTATGGGCACCCTCTTATCACATCATCAGTCATGTTTCTAGCAAGGCTTTGGCCTTATGGTTAGAGAGTAGCTTTGCTTCAGAGCTTTCCTTCCCCTGTGCGCCCCCACCCCCATTTTGATGTGAGAATCACTGGGGAATCAGAGTGATACCATTTGTTTTAAAACAAGCTAGTGCACATGTTCGTAGACTTTTAAAGACCTTAGAATGTAAGTGGACTCATGCAATGTTCTTTAGGCCCCAGCTGGAGAAGGGGCCCTTGGATCAATGGGTGTTGGTGGGTGGAATGGAGATCCAATGTATTCCAAAAAGTACCAGCTCTTCCGGTCATGCAGACCTGGTTTCATCTCCTGCCACCAAGCACAGTGTTTGCTTATAAAAACTGAGATTATACTTCCCATCATGCATGAGCAGTGAGGAAGACTGCAGTGAATGAGGGAATTCCCATCACCGCTTCTAAGTCCTCCATCTACCCCCCCAAAGCTTATATTGTCTTTTCCGAAGTGGCCCATCCTACAGCGTAAGTGAGTCTGGTCCTTGGTGAAATGACTTTATCTGGAGATCTTTCTTCCTTCTTTTCTGTGGCCCTCACAATTCCTGGTGTCCCTTCACCATATACCAAGACTTTCCTTTGGTTTCCCTGGACCTTTGGTGAAGTCTCATTTAATTGTGTATATGATAATTAGGATAATAACATTCTATTAGCTTATTGTTTATATGTTTATCCATTCACTGATTTACTCACACAACAAATATTTATTAAATGCCTTTAATGTGCTAAGCACAATTCAGGCACTGGGGTTGTAACAGTAAACAAGAGACAAAATTCCTGCCCTTGTGGATCTTAGGGAGATAATCAACAACAACAACAACAACAACAAAATATACATATACATATAGTCTCAGGTGGTTAATGTGAAGACCAATGAAGCAAGAAAGGAGGAAAAAAGTGACAAGGATGAGGGCTCCTTAGACAGGATAGATGCTCTTTGGAAGGTGACATTTGGGTGGAAGCTAGAGTGACATGAGGCAGGAAACAGGGTGATGGGTTCAAGGAAGAGCCAGAAGTCCCATGTGGCTGGGGCTCAAAGAAGACTTGGTGGGAAATGAGACATCAGGTAGGACGTTGCAGCTGTGGTAGGGATTTGGGGTCTTTTAGGCAAAAGGGAAAGCCAGGAGTGGGTTTTGAGTGGTGGGAGGACACGGTTTAATTTGACTTTAAAACATCACTATGACCGCTCTGTAGAGAACACATAGTACGGAGCAAGATGGAAGCAAGACCAGCTACATGGCTACAGCAACTCAGGCAAATGTTGGCAGGTTTACACACTGTTATAATGATTTAGGTAGTGAGAAGTCATCAAATTCAGGATATCTTCTGAAGACAGAGCCAACAGAACTTGCTGAGGGGTGTGTGAGGGAAAAGCTGAGTCCTGGGTTTTGAGTCTGAGCATTTGGGTGAACCGTCATGCTACTTATTGAGAGGAGGAGAAGTGTGGGCAGAGTTGGTGTGGGACAGGAATCAAGAGGTGTGTTTGGACATGGGAACCGTGGTATACTTACCAGGCATCTGAGTATCTGGCTCAGGAAGAGACTGAGTCTGGAGATGTAAATAGTGGTATCATCAGGACCTTGATAATATTAGGGCCAAGGGACTGGGTGGAGTTACTCAGGGAAGGAGTGTAGATAGAGAAAAGAAGAGGTCTAAGGAGGGAGCCATGGAGCAATGCCAACATTTATAAACTTAGAAGAGGAAGAAGAGCTACCGCTGAGCAGACCCTTCCTGGCCTAGCAGATTTGTACGTGTCCCCACCTAGTTTCCTGGACCTCCCAGACAAGAACCAGTCTTCCATATCAGGGGCTAAGTCTCCCATCCCACGGTGCCCTTGGGGATGTCATGAATCTAGTCCTGGTGCAGGCCCTGGTGGCCTCCTCCTGCTTTCAGCAGGAGCTCTAGATCCCAAGCAGCTGTTCGGACCTAGAACTGGCAAACTGACGGTTTCAGTCCCACTTGCAATATCACCTCTCTATTTTGTGTTGGAACCAGAGCTGATTGTGTTGTTTTAGCAAGAGTATATGAATATGTTGTGACTCCTTAATTTTCTCTGTCATCTGTGTCTTTTGGGAATATGGGCAAAGGACATTGTGATTCTGACTGGGGCACGAACATTTTGATTTTCAAGGGATTGTTTTCTGTATGGTTCAACCTCACCCTTTGCAATCTCTCCAACAACTGGTTATCCCTGAGTCACTCACTCACTTAATTTTACTGACAGGTAACTATGTACATTTGCAAAATACAGACTAAGATGTGGCTCTTGCCCTCCAGGAACTTAAACTCAAGCCAGGCAGTTGAAGCCCACAAACAGAACGTGAGGGAGGGCATCAGGGTATACATTCTTGTGTGGATCCACTCTGCAACAGTGCTTAGCACATCGGAGATCCTCAGCAACTGTGAAAGGCACAAGCCCACTGGGGCTCATCATTGTCCAGTGGCCTAAACTGGTGGGTCCTCCAAAGCAAAGCAAGGAGCCAAGGCAGCTGCCTTGATACCACTATTATGAACAGTCATTAAAAGGTTCCATACTCCTAGTAACAACATAGCCCCTTACTTGGCAAAATGCTCAAGACTATAGCTTAAAAAGTGCTTCTACTCACATTCTCTTAATTCCCACAACTCTGCTGCAAGTATCTGCATTCTCACGTAACAGAAGGAGACACACATTTTTGGAGTGGCCTCCAGGCCTGCTCATGTGTGCCCCCGGGGTGCTGAGGTACCCACCCGGGGTGATTTGGGCAGGCCAAGCAGCAATACCAGCTGCTCCCTGCTCCTATTGGTCTCCCAGGGTGGAAGACACAACAGTGAGGAAGGGAGGTGTGGCAAACTCTGGGGCTAGGCCCCACCGTGGAAAGTAGAGGGAGGAGAACCAATGGGTTTGTAAGGCTTCCGGGGTCAGCATGGATGTGTGCCGCTCAGTGGACCAGGGCTGGTATTCCTGGTGCATGGGGCATTATGGAGTCAAGCTCTGTCCTTAGACCTCAGTGCCTGTGCCTAGAGGGCTGCTGATCCTGCCAAGGGGCAGACACATGTCCACAGTGCCGAGCAGAGGATGGTGCCAAGGCTAGTCTTGGCCACGGGGCGGGACCGGGACCTGGACATTGAGAGGCGACTGCACTTATACTGAAGTGCTAATAAACCCATCGAGGTGCTACAGGGAGCTTGGCTCCAGATCGTTTTATCTCCTACCTCACAAGAACGAAATCCCAATTTAAAACAAATGCTCAGTTTACCAAACAGAAGAGGAAAGCAGTAGATAATAAGAAAACAAAAAGGAGCATGCTCTGAGCCATCTTTGTTTTATTATCATCATATTTTGTCTTCCAAATGAAGCATCTTTACATGCAAATCCATTTTTGTATATTTTGACTGATTGCTGGCAAGATAGATGTAAATATTTCTGAAATGGACATGGCATAAACATATCATTAGCAGGGCTACAACTTTGTGTGTCTGTGTGGTTTGAAAAGATGTTTATGGCGAGTTCAGTCAACAGACCCTCCTCAACTCTCTCTGATCAAGAGTCTTTAAGCCTCGGGCGCCTGGGTGGCTCAGTTGGTTAAGCAACTGCCTTCGGCTCAGGTCATGATCCTGGAGTCCCGGGATCGAGTCCCACATCGGGCTCCCTGCTCAGTGGGGAGTCTGCTTCTCCCTCTGACCCTCCTCCCTCTCATGCGCTCTGTCTCTCATTCTCTCTCTCTCAAATAAATAAATAAAATCTTTAAAAAAAAAAAAAAAAAAAAAGAGTCTTTAAGCCTCAAGAGCATCAGGCCTGGAGAGGATAGACAGGAAAAGTTCTGGGAGCTTGAGGAACATTCCAGATTTTAAGCATTAATTAAGTTAGAAACCCACCATCTGCACACTCGCTCGTAACCCTTCTGATTATCTTTCTTAATTTTTAAATGTACAGAGCGTGTTTAGTTGTGTCCCATGACGCTGATGCTGCTTTAGAAATTCCAGCTGTTGCATAGCTTTTCCTAACGACATTACTGAGCAGCTCAGCCCCTGTGAGGTGGGAGGGGGAGGGGGGGACCTCAAACTCCAGCAGAGCCCAGGCCTGTAAAATACATGTCAAGAGGCGATTGCAACTTTCTCTTTTCCTCTTTAAAAAAATCAGACCTAGTCACAGCGAGGCCCCGCTCCAACACGGGAGGATTGAGTGTAAAGACGTTAGCAGCCGAGTTAAGATGGCAGCTTTTTCACGTCTGGGATATATTGCTTTGTCTAACAAGGCGCCCCAGCAGGCTTCCAATTGTGGTCTCTCTGCAGACCCTCCCAGCTGCACGGGCTGATTGACAGGCTGTGGGCAGATGCAGTGCCAGACTCTAATAAAGAGAGGGCCTTGGGAAAATATAAGGCAATTATTGATGGGCAGCAATCCACTAATCAGACAATTTCAAAATTAATCCCATATTCCCTTACTGTATTAGCTTTCTTTCTTGTTTGTATTTATATAGCAAATTCATGACTTCAGTGAAAATTCTTCCCTCCAGCCCAATTATATCTCTCTGAGGGCATTAAATTAAAAAACAAGAGATATTGAAAGTGGCTTGCAATTAGTTTCTTTAGTTAAAGGTGCTGCATGCACTTAGTGACAGTGGGGTTCATAACAGGATGTATTATAATAAAAGTAAACACTCGTATTTTATTCCTTGTCTTGACAGGGTGAGGGCTGGTAAGAATAATATGCCTGGCATTACTCTGGCCAGTGATAATGGGTTAAATAATTGTGATTTGATTTTGGAGCTGATTAGATTTGCATAAAATCCTACTCAAATGTCTTGACAGGCTCCAAACATGTCAGGATACACCGACCTTCCTTTGCCGTGGTCCATCCTGGTGGCCTCCTCCTTCTTTCCTGTGCCTCATTAAGAATGTGGATTTTTTACAATAAAGTCATTCAGAGAAAACCCAACCAGTTTCCATTACAGGCTTCTCATGCAGGATTACCTTCCAAGTAGTGATATGAGACTTTTAAATATACATAAAGGAGTTTCAAATATTTTGCCAGTTACTCTTCTAGAAGCCAATCTCTGTGTTACTATTTCCACCCTCATTTCATCTCCCTTCACTTCACTCCCCTCCCCCCACCACTTTATTTTGACCTGAAACATATGGAATTCTCTTTGTGTTCACTATAAAAATTGCTTCTGCAGAGTGCCTCCTGACTGCATACCTTTATCACCTAAACTGAGGAAAGTTGAATATCAGGATGATTCGAAGGACTTACAGGGCCAGAGCCTCCTGCTGGGGGCCCTGAAGGCTCTGGCTGACCAGGCCCGCCTCCTCTCGCACTCTCTCTCCCCCACACCCACACAGGCTCAGCTGTGTCGCAGTCTGCTCCATCCATTCCGTCCTTCGGCAGGAGGAATTGAAGCAGCTCTGGTGTAACAGCCTCGGGTACCAACAGACTCAAGTACCTGAGGACCATTCTGATCCAGGCCCCAGGTCTAGCAGCTGACCTTGTTGCTAGTTTGGAAATCCTCAGCATGCAGGCCATTACTCTTCCCTCCTGTGCCTGGAGTGACATTGGTAATCAGTCAGGAAACTCTTCTGGAAACAGTCTTAGAATCTTAGAATCTACATGGATTGGGTATTGGGGCAGCCAGTCAGCTAGGTCAAGAAGTAAAGGCTGAATGTGAAACTGAGAAGTGTGAAGAGATCTTTCTCTTCCAGATTGTTGGGAACGGGGGGTGAGAGAAAGTGAGGAAGGGAAAAACCCAAGGAAAAGAGTGGAAAATGTGCAGAGTGTGTGGAGGGCATCCTGAGAAGCCCAGCCTGCCTAGAGCAAAAAGGGTAGAGATGAGGCTGCATAAGCAGAAAGGAACCAGCATCTTGTTCAACACAGTGCCTTTGGTCTCTCCACCAGTCAGTGACAGCTGACATGCAGCCTGGCCCAAACCAAGCCCCTCACCCAGGCCCAGATCTGGGGCTCAGTTCTCTGTGCCTCTGTCCTCGTACTGATGGCCTTCACAGAACCATAGTCTCCTTAAGACTAGGGATCTGAGCCTGAAGCTGGGCCATTCACTGTACAGCTTCCCTAGTACTGACTCCCTACCTGGCTTTTAGGGTATCATTGTTCCCGGATGTTCATCTCTGGACCTATGGAGACATCTCCCTTGAGCCCCGCTCTGTTGGACTGACTCCTTGATGGCCGCTGCGGTTTGGTTCCACACCCATCTGATGTCACCTTCTGCTGTTACACTTGACATCCTCCCAGAACCTTCTAGAGCCCACTTGAGGGGTCTAGTCCCAGGTCCCCCTTGCTGCTATCATCCATGCATGACCATGCTATGTGTCATAACGAATTTTTCCTTCTCTAAAAGTGAATTGTAAGAAAAGAAAAGAAAAAAAGAGCAAAATGACTAGGATGGTTTAGAGCTTCAGATCGATGTCATGTAAGAAATATAAAGAAGAGAAGACTCACTGAGTGGGTGAAAATATTGAAGGTCTTTCATGAGCGAGGTGTTTTCTGAGTGGCCTGGAGAGGTAGAATGGGGTCAATGAGTGGAGGTCCACAAAAAGTCAGGTTTTGACTTTATCTAAGGAAAGAGTTTCTAAAAGCCAGGTATTTCTAAAGACAGAGAGGGTTGCCCAATCTTCAGTGACAGCCCTGTCACTCAGGCTATTCAAGTAGAGACTGGACAACAGTTTGGCAAGGATGCTACTTCAGAAGCTCAGCTTCACATGTAAGTGTCAGTGACTTCAGGGTCACGTTCAGCCTTAAGAAGCAATGCTTTGGTGTGGCTACAGAAAGAGTGATAAGGCCATTACCTTTGCATCTATTGAATCTGACTGGTTCTGAACGGGGTCAGCTTCCATTCTGGTGAGATACCAGGGGGGTCAAATAAAGAAGAGAACATTGGATCTCATGACCTTTCCCAAACATCTCATGGTTTTTGTTCAAAAGTTCTCTATTCCATTAGTTCCATTCCTCATGAAACAGTCTTCAACTTGGTTATTAAAAAAGCCTTTCTTGGCCACCCACAGAAACTACATCTGAGGCCCATGAGCAGGTGTTTTTCCTTTTAATGGCTTTTCCATATGGACAATGTATACCATGGAGACTAATATGAAGTCTCATATCAGGCCCCTTCCCAAGAAGTTCCAGTGGCTCCCTGTTGCCTGCTGGTGTGGCCTCCCTGCTTAGCCTGGTGCCCATAGCCTTTTAAATCTGTCTCCCATCTGCTCCCCCGGCCTCATCCCTGCCCTTTTTGCTCTAGGCAGCCTGGGTTCTTCAGGATTCCCTCCACACACTCTGCATATTCTCCACTCCATCCCTTGGTTTCTCCTTCCTCCTTTTCTCTCACTACCTATCCCAACAATCTGGAGTAGAAAGCCCTCCTCACTCTTCTCAGCTTCTTCACACCTGTCCTTTTCTTCTTGACCCACTGCATGGATGCTCTCAACCCCTGATTCATCTCTGTATTTGGAAATATGCAAGAAGCCTTCTTCCAAAAGGAGTAGGAATTACATAGGGCAGGAAGGAGACAAACCACTGAAAACAGGGACTTCCTTATTGCCCCTTATTGGTTTGAGGTGCTTAGTCAATGTCAAAAGCAGTGGGACATTTGGGGGAGCAACTGGCAGCGGGATAAATGACTCATTCTTTGGGCAAAATCCTTCCCTGAGTGGAATGGGAATCAGGTGAGGCTGTGTCTCTGACCTGTGGGATTTGCACCATGGGGGCCTGGAACTGACAGAGTCAGGAATGCTACCCATGTAGGTGAGGCGGAGGGCTGAAATCATAGGTAGTCAGGATTCTTGTTTGGAAGTGGCTCACTGTTGTGAAGATTTGAAAGCACTGTTGGTCAAATTGTGGATTGTGGGTAGGGAACACAGAGGGTGTTGGAATTGGAAGGCTCGTGTTCCGTTCACTAACTAGGCAATCTTTGCCAAGTTGTTTCATATTTCTGAATGTCAGTTTCCACATCTGTATAACAGTGATGATAATACCTGTCTTCGTGGCTGGTGTAAGGGATCAAGTTGGAAAGTGATTTGCAAATTGCAAAGCGTTAGAAAAAGTTTTATAATGTAGAAGCTTCACCTTGGAAAGTTGTTGGTTGGTTCTGATCCCAGAAAACAAGATGATGAAGGTGGCTGCCTGCAGGGCATGTGCACATGGCACATGGTGCAGTGGGAGTGGGTGCTGGCCATGGGAGGCCTAATACAGTCTTTTTGTTCGTTCGTTGATTTGTTTATTGAGGTATAGTTTGTGTAATATAAAATTCACTACTTTAAAGTGTACAATTCTATGGTCTTTAGTATGTTCACTGTGATGTACAACCATCACCACTAAGTCCAGAACATTTCCATCACCCCAAAAAGAAACCCACTCCTATTAGCAGTCTCTCCCTATACCTCATAGGTGTGTGTGGGGAGGTGAGTAACCAAAGAAACTCTAATCTGCTTTCTATCTCTGTAGAGTTCCCTATTCTGGATATTTCCTATAACTGGAATCATACAATATATGGCTTTTTGTGTTTGGCTTGTTTCACTTAGTGTAATGTTTTTAGCTTCCTCTGTGTTGTAGCATGTATTAAATCTCATTCCTTTTTTATGGCTGAATAATATTTCATTTGATAGGGTTGCCTCATTTTGTTTTTGCATTCATTAGGCGGTAGACATTTGGCTGGTTTCCACTTTTTGGCTATTATGAATAAGGCTGCGATGAACACTGGTAGACAAGTGTCTGTGCAAATCCCTGCTTTCAGTTTTTTGGGGCAGATACCTAGGAGTGGAATTGCTGGATCATATAGTAACTCTGTGTTCAACTTTTTGAAGAACTGCCAATCTGTTTTCCACAGAGGCTGTACCATTGAACAGACGCACCAGCAGTGTACGAGGGTTCTGATTTCTCTACATCTTTGCCAATGCTTATTTTCCTTTAAAAAAAAATTACGGCCATCCTAGTGGGTGTGAAGTATCTCACTGTGGTTTTGATTTTCATTTCCCTATTGAGGGAGCCTAATACATTCTTAGCAGAATCAAACAGTCTATGAAACAAGATGGCTTTAAAAGTTGCCCAGGCTCTGAGATTTAGTTGTCACCTCCACCTTTACTGCCACCATCTCTGTTCCTAGAAGCCAATGCCAAAGGGCTTCTATGTGCCAGAGACTGTGCCTTAGGCTTTAAGGGTAACAGCCCTATAAATCAGGTATTCCTATTGTCCCATTTTATAGCCATGTAAACTGAGGCTTAGTGATGTTGAACAACTTGCTCAAGGTCATATAGCTGAGTGGTGAGGCTGCTAGTATTTATTTCCAGGTCTGTCAGACTCCAAAGTCAAGCTCTTAACCATCATGCCCCAGAGATTCCTGCTAGAGGAGAAAGCCATCACACACCATCATACATTTCAAAATTCAACAGATGCTTCCTGAGTGCCCACTGTCTGCCAGAGTCTGTGCTGGGCCCTTATGGCCATGAGTGAAACTGCTCTGTGGAACAGCTCATAGTCTGGAGAGTTCTGTCTGAGTTTGCCAGTGATTTCTGGAGAGTGGAGAAATGAGTTTTATAATTTTTATTTGATTTAGCCCTCAAGTTGTTAACACCTCCAGTGCAGGGACTGGGGAGAGGGTTGTCTATAAATATTAGCTCCCAAAGTAAAAATGACTCTTTCATCTCGGCAGACCTAATTAAGCTGTTGATTAGAGAAAGATCAACACCTCCGTTTGTAACAAAAGACACTGTCTGCCAGTGGGAGGTTCTGTCATGGCAATTTCTCCTGCAATTTAGAATATTTGGGAGGACAGAACCCAGACAGCCCAGGGTGTCAAAACGGACAGGTCTTACTTCACATCACACATACACACACACACACACACACACACACACACACTCTCTCACACACACACACACACACTGCCCCAGAGACACTGGAACCCTGCAGCCCCACCACCTGGGAGGCATTTAACATCTCTCTAAAAGAAATAGAGGCTTCAAGCAATGGACACATTTACTGATGGAATTAAGTACATTTTATGGGGCACAAATGGAGCCTGGCAGTTCTGGAATAGCTGCATATGTTTGGAGGACGCCGGCCAGCGTGGGAGATGAGCGGCAGACCAGGCTCGGATTTTCCTGATGGGATGTCCAGAGCACAGCCCCAGGCTTTGCCCTCGCATCTCTCCATGGAACGTGCAGATGTGACAGCCCTTCCATGGGGAGAGTTGTTTGGTTTGCTCAATTATCTCCAAGGGAGATACTAACTTCCCTTGAGTCTCTGTCTTAAAGAATAGGATCTCTCTCTGGGGACCCGTATGTAGTAGGCAAGAATGAGAAGCATCTTCTTGCAGGAAAGCCTGTTTCCCCAAGTGTGATTTGCCTGGTCAGCGAGCAGCAAGGATTCATCAGTCTCCACCCTGTCCCCATCCCAAGGCCATTCACAGCAATTGCATGAAAGTAAGAGAGTCAGAGCTTCACTGAATGGGCTTCCCTGGGCTCAGCAGTGAATGACAGTCACCCAAGAGAGCAGCAGTAGTGTGTATATGTAAGGGAGAGAGGGGGCAACTTTCTCTGTGGCAAATAGAGAAGGTCACTCTGACCTCACAGTAATACATGTATGGAGCACTTACTATGTGCCAGGCACTGTTCTGAGCACTTTACATATATTAATTCATTTACTCCCCATAGTGACCCTATGCGGTAGGTATTACTAATCTCAGGTTACAAATGAACAGACTGAGGTACAGAAAGATTAAGGAAGCAGAGCCTGTGTCCCTAACCACTGTGCTATGCTGTCTGTGACTTGTGAACACTAGTCTGGGCATTTTCCAGCAACATGAGCGGCTCCTATGAATCAGATTCCCTTTATCTAGTTATCTGTATACTTGAGATGATGTGAGAGGGAGGGTTCTTAAGTATGGGGAATTTCTCATAAAGGAAAGGGTAGAAGGGAATGGATAAATTTATCCATCCATTCAACGTACTTTTATTGAGCAACTACTATATGTCAGTTATAGTCTCCAGGTTAGTGGAGCAAATCAAACCAACCTTTGTTTAAAAAAAAAAAGTTTTATTGAACATTGCATGTTGTGATCAGTCCTATGGAGGTAGCAAACAGGGCCACGAGAGAGGAAGACCGGGCTAGAAGGAGAAACCCATGTTGGAGGGGGCATCATGGCAGGTCTCTCTTGGTGACATCAAAGCAGAGACTAGTGTTAGCCATGTGAGGAGCAGTGGGAAGGGCATTCCAGGGATGATGGTATATTGTAGGCTCTGAGGGGGGAAAAGCCTTGGTGGATCAAATATCCAGAGGACTGTGAGCCAGGTAAGGGTTGCCTGGGGAGGCCGGAGAGCCAGGGCAGGGGCTGGCCCATGTGAAGAGGAAGACTGCATTGGGTTCTGAGAGCAGTAAAATCCACTGATGGGTTAGAATCAGGAGAATGACACTGAAGGACTCTGGCCTCTGTGCAGAGAATGGATTGGAAAGGGGCAGAGACTGCCACAGCAGTAGAACTGAGGGGCACCAAGGGCTGAAGAAGGACAGAAGGCCTGGGGGCAGCGAGGAGAGGCAGCCACGGGAGCCAAGAGCCCCTGAAGATGGGGCGGCCACTGCCGAGGTGGTATTTCCTCTAAAAGGGTGACATCTCTGGGGGTGGTTGCCAAGGCAAGCAATTAACAAAAGTCCCAGAGTTAGTTGCCCTGCAGTTACCAGCAACAGCAAGCACATTTGAGACAAGAAGAGTTTGCAAACTTTTTTCTCAGAGAGCAAAATGCAGGAGAAGTCTGGAGGCTTATGCCACGCTCCTCCAGGATACCAAAAGGGGGAAGGGTTGTGGCTCCAGGAAAGGCAGGACGCTGGCCCCTGTGGGAGAAGAGGACATGGGAATCAGAGCAGGGAGACCAGAAGGGCCAGGAAGCACCAGTCACATACAGATAGCCCAAGCACTGCCTGCACCCCAAGCTCTTGGGAAGCAGGGGAGGTCTTGGAGGTGAGCCTGGAGGCTGCAGGGGGCTCTATCAGGGGAGGACAGAGCAAAAGCTTTCCAGACCAAGCCCTGCGGAAGAGAAGGCTGCCTTCTGGAGCCCAGGAGACTGTTCACTGTGGCTGCAGCCTAGACTAGGCAGAAGGAGGGGAGATGGACACCAGACTGTGAGGGGCTAGAGCAGTTTGCCACCGACGGAGCCCTGCACTCCGTGTGAGTGAGTGAATGAGCCATCGCTGGGGAGAGGGTCTCTGCCTGGCCTGTGGGTGTGCTGGCTGTGTACCTCCCCTTGACCACATGCCCAGGGCAGGGATCTGTGTGGCCCACCCCTCACAGCCTGCCCAGCGGCCACCTCAGGCACTACACATTCAGGAAGAGAAGCAGTCACGTCGGATCTAAGTGTTAATAAAAACGAAATCCCTGAGCAGTCACTGAAATTAGCCCGGGTATGATTGAAATGCCAAGGCAGGTCTTGTTATTTTTATGAAGCCGTGAATAATATAAGTATCCAATTGATAAAATGTTATTAAAGCTGACAGCCCTTAAGTGATCTAAGTGGTAAATATTGAAATGAGGTCTCTGCCACACCGTACCCGGGGGCCCGCGGCAGTAATAAGCATTGAGCAATGATTCCACTGGCTCTGGGGAGCCGCAGAGCTTAGGGGGAGCAAAGGCGTTCTTCCTAAATAATTAAACCGGGATTCCAGGGATGGATCGCAGATCCTTGTAGTGGTTTGTTAACGTCCGAAGGAGCTGGCCTCAGGCAAAGCCTCTGTTGGGACACCCTTCCCCCAACAAGGGTAGGAGGGAACAGGGAGGGGCTGGTGCGGCTCCCCCTATGGCCCCCAAGGAGCCTGCACTGAGCAAGGAGCATATTTCAGACTTTATTTATAATATAAACAGACTGGTGCACCCTGAGGGCAGCTAATAGTTGATGAGCAGTGGGGCTGCCACGTGGGTTAGAGATTTTATTAGCACGGCCTAGGAAAAAAAAAAAACAACCCACTATAGAGAGAAATGTAAAATATGGTGCCTTCCTGATAATCAGATCATTAAAGATCTGGCAGGGAGCATATTTCTTTTCCTGTTCTTGGTAAAAGGCTCTGTAAGAGCTGTTACCTATTCCACCATCAGCTAATAGGCCAGCTGTGCTGGGGCAGTGGGCCTCCCTGAGTCTGGCCAGGTGAGGAGTGAGGCTGTTCTCAGCCCCTTCTAGGGCTCTGGGAGGAGAACATTTCTTTGGTGGCCGGTGGGGTCCCCAGTACCATCCATCTATCCCAATTCCCTGCCAGGTACTGGTAAGTCTCTGGAGGTGGAAATGGGCAGGGAGGCATGGCTGCAGACCTGTGGAGCTTGCCCGAGCCTCTTCGTCTCCGGAATTACTAACAATAGAGGGTGACTGCTGAAGAGAGGCCAGGAGGCTTGCCTGTTGGCTCTGCGCAGGGTCACAGGTGGGGGAAAGCTCTCTGGAGGTCGAGGAGGTTGAGGAGCCTGGAGGAGGTGCACTTTAAGCTGATCTGTGAAAGACAGAGGGCAAAAGCAGGAAGATGGGAACCCTACGGGACCCCCTCCAATGACAGAAGGGCCAGCAGAGGGGACCGAGTTGTAGACTTTGGTCCCAAGCAGGTTGTGTCAAGCACTTGCCAGGTCCTGTCTGGGAACTCAACAGGACTGGGAGGGAAGAGGTGGTAAGGGGTCTGGAGAGAGGCATGAGCACCTCTGGTCCTGGGAGCCCTGCTGGAGGTGGGGGTAGTGCCTGGGTATCAGGATTTTGGGATGGATGGTTGGGGAGAGGGTGGGATTCTACTTTAATCCAGTTCTTATAAGTCTAGGCATTTACACCGAGTCTGGGGCACTTAGGCCCAGTGACCCAAGGTTGAGGAGCCTGACCTAGGTTTATACTCTGGAGTGGCTCCAGGCTACCCTCTCTTTCACGTCCCTCTGAAGCCACAGTGAGGGCACTCGAGCCCATTTCATTCCCTGAAGTCCTCCAGGCTCCTAGGGGAGAAGCAGCAGAAGCCATAAACGGTATTAGTAATGGGGTGGGCTCTGTCACACTGGCCCAGGGGCTGATGGCTTTCTGCAAAGCCCTGGAGGGGAGTTGTGGCCTCTCCTGCCCAGCTCACACCACAGGCTCTGCTCTGCACTCTGTCCGGCCCTGCCCCTTTTCTATTCTCAGCATGCTGCTCACAGCCTCCATTTCCAACTTCCGCCAAGATAGAAATTGCTCCTTCCCTGCCCTCTGGCCCTGCAAGTCCAGGCAATAAAATAACATAATATGTATTATTCAGAAATGACACCTCCATACATTGGTCCAGGTTTTTAATACCCATCCTCACATTTAGCTTTGCTACAACTCTGGGAATAGTAGGGCAGGTTTCCCCATGCTGCAGTTGGAGAAACTGAGGTTTTCTAGCAACAAATGTGAACTTAGCTTAGCTCGCCAAAATCTCTTAGTGCCAAAATATTCTTTTTCCCATGAGTCGCTGATGGATGATGCTGCGGGGGGTAAAAGGCAGCTTGGAGGTCTTGATGGATAGGCAGCAGACCACAGAACACAAGCCGCTGTCTGGGAGAGATGAGCCTTCTGGTTTGGATAAGCTAAGGGGATGGATCTTACCTTACCAGCCATTTTGAAAGGAAAGATTATGGGATGTTTTTTAAGAATAGATGCAAGAGCTCTTGGAAGTGGACAGTGGTTTTGAGCCAAGCTTAGGAAGAGGGAACAGTGGACAAGCACATTAAAGAATATTTAAGCTTCCAAAAGCTTCAAGCAGCCCACTGTTGTGTCTGGGCACCTCTTTGGGCCTCTGTAAACAGCAAATCGATTGAGCATCAGGCTTGTTTTCATAGCGGTCCTACACACTGGGAGTATCAGGTGAAGCAAACCTTTTATTTAGTTCCTGACAGGTAATTAAATTTGCCTCTGCATTGGTTTGCAATCCAGCCAAGGAGCCAGGAGTAGCATTCTGAATGGCTATAGCTATTTACTGGAATATTACAACTTAATTTGCCTCTCAAATTGCAAGCAGAGATCTTGATTCAGTGGAAAGTTTGACTCAGCCTTAGGGCTCCAGGTCGGAGATTTCATTTTTTCCAACAGGAGTTTGCTCTCTGTCTCAAACATGTGAAAGCCCCATTTCCATATTTTTTCCAGAGTGACATACTGTGGGAACAACCAAAGGTTACAGAGTAAAGAAAAACAAAAATTGGCAGTAGCAAGAGAAGGGATCCAGTACCTTCCCAAAGACCCATTTCTCTGGGAACCAGGGATTATTTCAGTGACAGAAAGAAGTTCAGGATTCCGTGGTCATCGCACAGGGAAGCAACCACATCTCTGAAGGACCGGGGAAACAGTCTATGAGCTTCCTCCTGCAGGTCTCAGTTCAACAAGTGCTTTACAAAATCTCTCAAAGAGCCCTGGGAACTCCTTCTATAAAGCACTTGTTAAACTGAGACCTGCAAGAGGAAGCTGATAGACTGTTTCCCCAGTCCTTCAGAGATGTGGTTGCTTCCCTGTGCACCAGGCTGGACCGCAGAGGTTGAGGGCTGCAGCTCCCCCCTGGTGTTGGGAGCCAATCTTGCTCCTTGTTCTAGAGATGAGTGAAAGAGAAGTTACGGCTCCTAGTCCCAAGCTTCCTGAGTATTCCTTCTCTGAGCTCTACTGGGGCAGGCTCCAGGAGATTTTCATGATTTTCCTCTTCTTGATGGTCTGCAGTTTCACCATGATGTGTCAAGGTGTTTTTCTTTATCCTGGTCTGTACTCAATGACGACATTCCATCTCTTCAATTTTGGAAAATCCCCAGCATCATCTTTTTGAATGTTGTTTCTGTTATTCCTCCTATTCTTTTTTTATGGAGCTTCTATTAAATATAAGTTTGAGCCTCTCAATATATCCTCAAGGTCTTGTAAACTTCGTTTATCTAAATAAACTTTCTTTTTTTCTGTCTATGCCGAATTCCGAGCAAATACCAATTTATCACTTCTCTCTTGTAGAATTTACTCTATTAAATTTTTTTATTTCATCAATGGTATTTTTATTTCCAAGATTCTAGTTTTATGTCTCTTATTTCTTCTTTTTTATAATTTGAAAAACCTCATTGCTATTTCTTCTTTTACTCCTTTTACCTCCTTTACCTGAGCAGCATTATTCTAAACTTGTTTTCAGACCTCTGTTATTTTCGTTTCATTTGGAGTAAATTTATTTACTGATTGCTGATTATTTCGGCTACTTTTCCTGAGGGTTTGGAATTTTGTTTGCAAGCTCATTTGGAATGGAGTTTTGTTCTTTGTCTCTTTCTCTTTGCATGTACCTGTCTGTTTAGCAGGTCGGTTTGCTGGGGGGGGGTTTGTTTGTTTGTTTCCCAGCAGTGTCCCAGGAATCTTGTCTAGGCCCAGACCTGTTGTTTGTGGCTCAGGTCTCCTGTCCTGGCTGCAAGGCTGCACTGTTTCACCTTGCCCCTCCAATAAACCAGGGCCTTGAGCAGAGCTGAGAATTATTTCCCCACCTCATTCCACAGGTAGGGAAGCCCCATCCCAACCCCTGGTTTCAGAGCATGACTCTGGATCCAGCTATTTTGCCTCCGTGGGGCACCTTTAGGCCCCTCTCTCCTGCTAGAGTTGAGCTGCTGCCTGTTTACTAGCTTGTCTTTCCATGTAGCTTCAGGTCCTCAGAGGGGCTTATCTGGTTTTGAGCAATCGGAACTATGTCTTTGTAACATTCTCATCTCATTATTTTATCTAGTGCTGCTGTGATTTGGAGTGCAGGAAGGCCTCCAAGCATGAACTAATTAATACAGCATTGATGGGAAGTTCTGGGGCATGGTCTTGAGCCTTTGTTAGGAGATACAGAGGAAAGGAGGCCTTATGTCCTTGCCCTTCCAGGAGCTTCTGGGACACAGCATTTGCCAAGAAGATCTGGAACATGTCAGCAAGTGCTTGAAGGATGTAAGAGAGGAGACACATGGCTAAAACACGGAGCAGAATTATAGAAACCTCATCATTAAAAGGGACATTAAAAAATCTTCACATCTAGGGGCGCTTGGATGTATCAGTCGGTTAAGCATCTGACTCCTGATTTCGGCTCAGGTCATGACCTCAGGGTCGTGGGATCGAGCCCCACATTGGGTTCCATGCTCAGCATGGAGTTTGCTCAAGATTTTCTCTCTCTCCCTCTGCCCCTTCCCCGACTCACTCAATCTCTCTCTCTCTCAAATAAATAAATAGAATCTTAAAAAAAAAAAATCTTGTGGAGCCCAGGTGGCTAGGTCATGATCTCAGAGTCCTGGTATTGAGCCCCATGTTGGGCTTTGCCCTCTGCAGGGAGTCTGCTTCTCCCTCTCCCTCTGCTCCTGCCCCTCCCCCTGCTTGTGCTCATTCTCTCTCTCTCTCTCCCAAATAAATAAAATCTTAAAAAAAATAATCTTCACATCTTACCTCTGCTTCCCTGCTGCATGATTCGAGCTCTAACGTCACAGCAAGGGATGATCCACATTACATTTGAACACCTCCAGAGAGGAGGAGCCACTGCCCAGCAAGGCAGCTTTTTGTATCTCTGCATAGCTGTGTTCTTCTTCCCTTTGCAACCTGAAATCCGTCCCCCTTTAGCCTCTTCCCAATGAGGTTCATCCCTCCCCGGGGAACCATACTGAAAAGTTCAATCACTCTTCCATCTGGCACATGTAAATGCTCAATAACCGCTCTCTACAATTATTATTTCTGAACACTGTTAACCCAGCCAGCTCCCTGTACACTTCTTGCCCCGTCGTTTCCCAGCTCACCCCGAGGTGTGATGTGGTTTGGCAGTCTGGTTCTGCTGCCCAGAGTTTTCAGATGCTATAGTAAGACCACTATTACGTTTCTCAGAACAGGAAAAGGGTCCACGGCTGCACTCCATCCTGCCCATGCCACAGTGTGTGCCCCTTGCTCACAGAGGGAAAGAAAGGCTCCTAAAGCCATGGGCAGCTCAACCTTTCTTTCCTTAAACCAAAGCAGGTGGAGGATCCTGGGGTTCAGGAAGCATTCCTTGGGAGCAGTTAGAGACTGAAGTTCTGGGGCCAGCCAGGGACAGAAAGGCAATGGCCTGATGTTGCATATGCAAGTGATAGGGTCCCCAGACCCTCAAGTTCCAGCGTCAGGGCACTAAGGTGGGTCACGGGGTAGGAAGATAGCCCAGCCAATATCTCTCGGCCCTACCAGGATCACTTAATATGTTCCTCGCCAAATAATAATAATGATGGAAAAGTGTTCCCAGGAGTGACTTTGGACTTCTGGCTGGACCATTCTGGGGTTTCGTGGTCCAGCACTGAAATCTGAAATACCGTGTGAGTTATGTCTACGGGCCTGGTGGCAAAGTCTTTTGGATACTGAGAAAGTAAACTCAGCCCAGAAGTCAGCTCACATGTGGCTAAATGTTGAACTCCCATAGGTCTGGTCATCCCCTTTAATGTTTGAAGGTTAGAAGGAGGAGAGGAAGGAGAAAAGAAAAGAAAAAAGGGAGGAGGAAATGGCCATTTTAGAAAGCCTCCAAGAAATTCTTCAAGTACTAATGCGTTCTCACAGAGTTATAGCATGACTTGCTCTCAGGGCCAATAAAAATCTCAAAGCCAGCCCTGAGTACTGGTGTCAGGAGGGCTCAGGGCCTCTGAGGATAGCGGGGCTGGGACAGGGGTCTTCTGGAGCTCTTGCAGTAGTGGTGCTTCATTTGGTGGTGCCAGTCTGTGATTCTCCACAGGCAGAAGGAACTGATGCTGCCATTTTTCCAGAGCCGAGGTGCTGGGGCTGCTTATTACATTTACAGATTTGCGAGAGAATGTATGTGTTTTATAAATGGAGCGAACGCCTTATGTTTCTGATTGATGGGCCATCAGTTGCACAGTTGTTGGGCAGTGATTGATTTTCCAACCCAGCTGCTCCAGCTGTGCCACAGATGCTCCTTGTCTGAAGTCAGAGGGCTGGTGTTGTAAGCCATAGAGAAGATCCTAATTGGAGTGATCCCTGAGAAATCGGCCATTGTAATGGCTAACAGCCATTAATGTGGGGCTTTGCTTGGGGTGCTAAACCACAAGCGCTCCCTTGATAATTGCCATTCCCAGCTGGATAGGTGCCATTTTGAAACTCATAATGGCGTAGTGGGGAGCTGAGCTGAAGTTTACTCTTGCACAATTTGTGGAAACAAAACTCTTTTTTTTTTTTAAAGATTTTATTTATTTATTTGACAGAGAGAGACACAGCGAGAGAGGGAACACAAACAGGGGGAGTGGGAGAGGGAGAAGCAGGCTTCCTGCCGAGCAGGGAGCCTGATGTGGGGCTCGATCCCAGGACCCTGGGATCATGACCTGAACTGAAGGCAGACTCTTAACGACTGAGCCACCCAGGCACCCCCAAAATTCTATTTTTTTTAAAATATGTTGTTTTAAAATTCAAAATTAACACGTGCTTATTTTTCAAGGTCTTAAAATATATAGAAAGATAAAATCAAGAAAGCCATATTCTCACAGTCCATAGACAACCATGGGTAATATTTTGACGTACTTTATTTGGCTTATTTTATTATATTTGAGTGTGACACAGCCACACACACTTTTTTTTTTAAGTTGGGGACATACTTTAAACAGAATTCCATATCATACTTTTTATCTTTATGTTACAATTGGAAACTCAACATATGCCTTTAAATTACAAATTAAATTTCTGAACACGCAAATGGAGTGAGCTGGATTGTAGCTAGAGAGAGGCCTGTTCAGTAGCAACATGGGGTGGAGATGAGACCATGGCAGATCCTGGGGGGAGCTGGCTTCCAGAACTTTTTGCCCTGGCCTTGCTTCTGCTAGGTGCCTAACCTATAAAACAGTGACATTAATAGCTGCCTTACTTCTCTCAAGGGGCTGTGCAGTGCCATATTGTGCAAGCACACTGGGATCAAGGCATGCAATAAGGGGGAAAGGATATCATTATTAAGAAAGGAAAACTTTCTAAGCATATTAGTTGCATCCATCTGTAGAGTCTGGTCAATTAGAAATGACCCTATTTCATTAGAGCAGACCGATGGACAACACAGCACCAGCCCTTCCTGTGGGTTTTTACTGCAGAGGTGATACAGGCACAAGAGCACCTTCTATAACTGCAGGTAGGGCTTGGACCAGGTGCTCCCTGGAGGCTTCTTTGAGCTCTGACACCTGCCATTTGGTATCCTTGAAAGGGTTAATATAGCATTTCTTTTAAAGCCTTTGATGGAGAACTTTTCACTGCTCCCCAAGTTCTTCCCCCTCGGATCCACAGAAGAGGAACTTTCTGGCAGCATTCTTTCACACGTCTGTTCCAAACACTGAGTTTGCATTGTGGGTGGGGCAAACCAGTTCAAAGCTCTCAGGTTCCCTTGAGGCCCAGAGGGATGATTGACCGCACACACAGGTGATGCCTCTTGTCAGCGTTGCTGCCTGTGTGGCACGGGGGTTCAGAAGGCCCCTCCAGCTGGGGGTCTGGGTAAGGCAGTGGAGGAGCCTCTCTGGCTACTGCCCTTTTGTGCCCAGGAGACCCATGGGGGGTAGTTCAGTCGAGGATTTCTGTGGCCAGTGACCTCATCCAACACCCAGGCCGGGATTGGACCCACTTCTTTATAGCCAACCTATATAGGACTACTGGTGGCCTAACTGTGGCCTAAACTTTAGTGCCATAATTTGAAAAGAGACCAAAAATATCACCTCTAGGACTTTTTATTCCAGGAGAGGAAATGAAACTCCTAGGAGCTCCCTCTTGAGCTTCTGAGTTCTGGTCCCTGGGCCACTCCATGTAGACTTGATGTTTGCCTAATAAAATCCTCACGGCAACTAGCATGGGGGTTCACGACCTTGCCTGCACGTTAGAATCGCCTGAGGTTCCAGCCCAGCCCAGTCAGATCCGACTCTCTCAGGGTGCAGCCCAGGCAGTGGTTTCAGATGCCTCCAGTGTGCTGCCAAGGTTAAGAACCATTGGTGGGAACATGACAGCTTCAGAGAATGCAGCCCAGTGCCCTCATTTCCAAAGTGACAAGACTGAGGAGGTGACAGAACATGTTCCTTTGAGGCCACAGTTAGGCGAGGGCAGGTCCAGGTCCGGGACTCACACCTTTGAAGCATTCTGCCCTGAGTGTGGGCTGATGAGTGACTTCTATCCACGTGGCAGCAGCTGTAAAACCAGTGAACAACCCTGTTTTAGTAAACCGCTGGGCTGTCCTAAGAAGAGCCCATCCTGGAGTTTTCTCTAAGCCCTGGTGCTGTGGCCGAACTGAGTGGCACTAGTGACCCTAGGGAGGAGTCATGCCTTGGCAGAGACGCGTAGAGGAGATATCCCCATAGCTCCCCTATGGGGAGCAGGGGAGCAGGCCCTGCCTCACTGCAGGATGGGAGACTGGACAGCAAAGAAGCTGGGAGTGGGAGCACCTTCTCCCAGTTCCTCTCCTGCTGTGGCAGCAAGATGCTCCCAGCCTCCTGGGGCTCCCTTTTCCCAACTGCAATAATATGGCCTCATTTGTATACTCTTAGGTTTACTACTGTGTTTTCAGGAAACTTTCCCTTCTGGTCCTCACAGTAGTGCTACAGAGAAGGAGCAGGAGACTCCGTGAGAAAATTTATAGCCCTCACCCCAAAGCAAGAACATCTTAGAGCCCACTTTCACCCCCATCTTTAGTATTTTCTGGAAGTTTCCAAGGGGGACCTTGTGTAAGCCCATAAACCAATCTGTTGGTATCAGACTCCGAGCACAACTCACTGTCCTTCCTGGCCAGCTTCTAGGCAGGTGGTGCTCACCGCTGAGCCCCACACCCAGGCAGCGTCAGTGGTGAAGGCGCTTTCTGCATAGCCCCAGGATGCTGAAGCACCCTCAGCTCCCCATATCAGTGCTGCTCTTGGCTGCCCCAGCCTTGAGGAGGTCTGTTGGGCCCCAAGCGCCTCCTAAACCTTTTCCGCAGTTTCTTCTGACCCCCTCCAGCCACCCAGTCTTAGCCAGCCTTCTGGTTGTTCCTCCTACCCCCAGCCTTCTCTCTGGCCCATGTCCACCTTGACCTTTAGAGCTTCTGTGACCTACTGGAGTAAATCCCTCTTTGCTGCAAAGTGTGGGGAAGGACTGCCCTGGGGGCAGGGTGTGGCGGCCAGGAGGGGCATCACCATGAACAGTTGCCCACCACCAACTCTTGTTACACAGCTGAGGAAACCAGGGTCAGAGTCCCGGAGCTAGGAAGCCACAGGCTGAGAAACGCATCCTCAACCTCCTGAGCCCGGTGTGGGGCAGATGGCGAGAACAGTACATGCCAAGCAAAGGGAGGCAGGTGCCCTGAAGCGCGAGGGAAGCGCAGGCCCTGCTGGTGGCCCTGGACCTGGGCCGCGCAGGTGTGGGTGCGGACGCAGGTGCGGGAGCCAGTGTGGGTGCGGGCATGGGTGCGGGAGTGGGCTCAGGTGCGGGTGCCAGGGTGGGTGCCAGTGCATGCGCGCTCAACATGCCCGCTCTATTAACAAAGGCCCCGCGCCGGGGCCGCCTCCCGGAGGCCAGCAGCCTTTGAAGCCCCCAGCCGGGATTATTTAATATAATGGAACAGTGCAACTCGACCCATCAGAGACATAAATTTCCAGGTGTTTTAAATTTGTTTTCCCGTCAGAATGGTAAATGGCGGATAGTAAAAGTCGCCACCGGGTCGAGGCTGTCGGCGCGGGGCTGGCCCTGGCAGTGCCGCAGCCCCTCTCGGGTGGGCTGGCGGCCCCCACAGCCCAGCGCCCACCAGAGGCGGCCGAGTTCCGGGGCTCCCTGGACAGGAGTCTCCCAAGCCAGGAAAGGGAGTCCATGACAGGGCTGGGCGAAGGTCCTGGGCCCTTAGTTTCCAGAGGGGTCTCAGGGCACCTAAATCTCCTGCCCCCCCAAGGTCTCTGACCCCCCACATCTGTGCAGAGGAACCCACAGCCCCTCCACGCCCCAGATTAATTAGGGTGTGAGGGCCTGTAACACCTACAACGAGGTTTCTTTTGCCCTTGCCAAGTTCAATTATGGGTGCATCTGCTTTCTGATTTTTCCAAGATGGTTTGATTTTTTTTTTTGAAACACACACACACACACACACCCTGAACTACAAAGGAACAGACTGCACAGTAGCTTTTTGCAGAAGGTAAGAGATTCTGACTGCTTTTTCCAGACTCCCACTTTTTGAGATGTGTCAGAATTCATAGGGTGGCTGCTGAGGACAGATATTACTCTGAGTAATTCTGGAGAAATCTGACCCTTCCTCCCACTCCCCACAAGGCCCTTTACCCTTTTCCCTTCAAAGTAATAAAGAATGTCTACTTTTTATGAGGCGGGCTCCCCTGCCTGCTACCCAGAAACCTACTGTGATCCGTCACTTTGAATGGAGAAATCATTTGACATTTATTTCCCGAACAGGAAGCACTGGCTCAAGAAGGTGGAAACCCTAGAAATTAGTTCAACTTAGAAGATGAAAGTAGGGAAGACAGTTGCTCCTTACCAAAGTGATATTCATTCTCTATTCGCTTATGGGCAGGGCCTTCATAGAGACACCATAGGGTCTGGGGGGGAGGCAAACACCTAATGAAACAGCTACATTTACTCTCAGCAGAGTACCCTCTGTTGGGCCAGCATTGCATGTATGCATCTGCATGTGTACACGCGCATGTGTGTCTGTGTTAGTGAAGGGGTGGGGCCAAGGAGGGGATGCAGAGCTGTGAGGCACATCCAGCCGGCTTGTCCTCACAGAATTTGCACACTGGTTACTCGCTGAAATGCACCATTCACAAAGCTGTATGTGGAAGGAGCCAACCGGAACAGAGCAGAGACAATCACTGGGACTGAGGAATTCAAGAGCCAGAGGTGGGCCATACCCATTCTGGCTCACAGACGGTCAGGGGAGGTCTTCCGGAGGAGCTTGACATTTGGGCCGGGGCTAGGAAAAGGCAGTGAGAGGGGTGAGTAGGAGCCAGGTGAGCAGGAAGGAGAGGCACAGAGGTGGGGGTAGCGTGGGAGGACGGTGAGAGATGGCACTGGAAAGACCGAATCCAGGTGGGGCAGGGCCCCAGGTGTCCTCAGAGAGCTGCTAGTCCCCCGTTTGCCCTGCTGTTGTGTTTTCAGCCTGGATTGTCTTCCTGATGACATTCCCCCAAGAGCAGGAGAGTGCTTCAGAGGTCAACTTCTGGAAACAGGAAACAGTGATTAGCAAATCAATTAATTTAAGGTCCAGTGAGCCACTGGATTACAAAGAGCAGTTATTTGTTAACTGAAGACAGACCTTGGCCCCTGATGAGAACTCTGATTCTTCAAGAAGGCATACCTAAGAAGAGTGCAGGCCCTACCTACGTGTGAAATTCCAGCCTCCCGGCTCTGCTGATGACAGAAATGACCGTAATAAACCTGGGAGGCCACAAGTCAAACAAATAATTGGGTTGACAAATAGGAGTATAAACAAGACTTTGATTAATGAATTTCCTAATAGTTCTCTGTTTATTGACATTAGCTCAGCGTGGTCATTAGGCCTGACCATCTATGTTGAATGGTATAATATCTTCCATTCAAAGACTGCTTCGTAGCTTTTTTTCTTGGATGTTTTATGTCTCTGAGTCCTGTCTCCCTGACCGGACTAAGAGCCCCTACTCTGAGAACCTGCAATCTGCGTACTGAATGAAGAGTAAGATCACAGAGCTTCCTGTGAGCGGTAAAGAGTAAAATGAAAGCAGTGAGAAGAGCCTCCAGCTTCAGCACCTGAAGGCCTCGGTGTTGGGCTGGGACCTGGGTTCTAGCACCCTTTCACCCTGACTTCTGTTGCCTTTGTAACTAGTCGCTTAACCCTGTTCTGATTGCTCCGCTCTTGAGGGAGGGAGTCATTCCACAGGGTGATCCTTCTCCTGGTGTTACAGGCATTACAAAGAGGGCCACAGTGAGGTGGGAGATGAGATAGGACGCTGATAGCCCGTATGAACAAGAGCTCCCCTCTGGCCGGTCTTGGGCAGGACTTAGCTTCTAACACAGCTGACCTTACTAAAGTGTTTTCGGGGATCTCAGCCACTGCCTCCAAAGGCCGGAACCCAAGGCAGGGTTTGTCCTGGGAAGGTGCCAGCATGCCTACAGTTAGTCACCAATCCCTGGCCAGTGCATGCCAGGAGCCACTGTCCTTGTCAACAGTATGGGCCCTGTGGTCCTGAGCCAACATTCCAGCCTGGCGACTGGCTGCAGCTTTAGCAACTTGGTGAAAAGCGAAGGCAGGAGGAGTTGAAGCTGTAAATACCAGCTGTATTTTTATTGGTCGTCTGCAACTTCAAAGCTTTCCCTGCTTTAAAGGAGGCCCAAGCAGGTACCCAGTCGGCTCCCGAGCTCCCGGCCTTGGTGCCTTATTGATTTTCAATGTGGCTTGACTCCCAGGTGGGCAGACTTCAAAAACGGTCTGTATTTTTCTGCTGTCATGTTTCCATCCCTGTTAGTTTCCATCTCCCACAAGATTTGGGATGTGTTGGAGAGCAGCTTTGCTTTCTTCAGCTTTCTCTCAATAATTTTCTCCGGGACAGGATTTCAGACAGCCAGGGTCACTTTTGCTGGGCTTGTGTCTTGTGTTGATCGTACCGAGCCGGACCAGCTGCTGGCAAGTGTGAGGGAGAAGATGCAGTCCTTGCCCTTAAGGGGTTCACCCCTACTGGTCCATCTAAGTGCGTTCTAAGTGTGGCCACTCTGGAAGGTGTGGCCTATGGTGGAGGGTGGGGCCCAAGACCTCCCAGTTTAACACAGATTCTTCAGCCTCAAGCCAACAAGTGTCTTTTGAGATATCATGTGCCCAGCCGTGAGAACTAGAACATTCATTAAATGCCTACCATCAGCAGAGCACTGAGCTTCACTGGTATTTACTGGTAGCTTTACTTAAATTTCATGTGAATTCTGTATTGCTCCGGGAAGCAGGTTATTCTTTTTTTTTTTTTTTTTAAGATTTTATTTACTCAACAGAGAGAGAGAGAACGCGCACAAGCAGGGGGAACGGCAGGCAGAGGGAGAGGGAGAAGAGGGAGAGGGAGAAGCAGGCTCCCCGCAGAGCAGGGGGAGCCTGATGTGGGGCTCGATCACAGGACCCTGGGATCATGACCTGAGCCGAAGGCAGTCGCTTAACCAACTGAGCCACCCAGGCGCCCAAAATTAAGTTATTCTTAGCCCCTCTTTATAATGAGTAGGCTGGCTTTGTGGGGTCTTCATGACGACCCCGAGCTCACTTAGCAGGACCTCGCCTCTGGGCGGCTCTTGCTAGCACACCAGGCGGGCGTGTGTCTCTGTGTCCTTGTGTGTTGTGGAGGAGGAAAGGAAACTGGAAGCTTGCCACCTCATTGACAGACAAACATATTCATGCGGCGTAAACAAGCAACATGAGGCTTCTGTATGTGACTAATAAGAACAGCAAGCATGTCTTGCATGGTGCCAGTGACACCAGTGTTAACTAATCCCCATGAGGAAACTGAGGCACAGATGGGGTGCGTAACTCTCCCGAGGTATCACAGTGAGGACATGTCAGCATTGAGATTCAAACCCAGAGTGTATCTTAAACACTCGATTGAGTTTCAGGACTGCCGGAGTGGGACGCCAGCACTGTGGACTGAGCAGTCCCTGCCACTGAGAGATTATTCTGCCTGTTCTCCCACACTTGACCTCTTCTAAGCCTCCAAAGAGTGGGGAGGCAGTCAGCCAGGCCTCAGTATCAACCCCCACCCCCGCCCCTTGATAGACGAGGCACAAAAAAGTCAGGTGGGTGCCTATGGTTGCCCAGACCAGAGCCCAGCCTCCCACCTCGATGCTGAAGAAGTTTCTACAGGAAGGGATGTTGGCACGTTGAACAGTTGTTTGGTAGAAGTGTCTTGCCTGCAGACTGGGGCATACAGGTCCGTGAAAACAGTCTGTACAAGCAGTTCCTCTCCATCTGCCGTGGTCACGGAGTGAACCGGGAATGTGACTTTTGTAACTATAAAAGAAAGAGACAGGGCAGGCTAGGGAGAAGCTGGGTCCAGGTCCAGGGGAATTCCCTGGTGCCCTGGGCACAGGCCTTGTGCTCTGCAGCCCGCTGGCCCAGCCATGCAGGGGGAGAGCCCTTTGAAGTCACAGACCACCAATAAAATTGCAGCTGCCACCAGGAGCTCACAGGGCTCCAGGCATGAGATTTTACACCACCAAGGGTCTGAGCCAGCACCGACGGGGTTGGAATGTGCCTGGACTTCTCCTTCCTCTGCAGGAGCCACCAGGGTGCCTCAGCCCCTGGCCGTCCCGTCGCCCAATCAATCAAAACTGCAGCAAGGGTCCATCACCACAGGGGGACGAGAGAAGAAGCAACTAGCAGGCCAGAGCTGATGCACAGGCAGAAAACAGCCACGGGGCCAGCAGGCTGTGAGTCCAGGCCCATTGTGGGGACACAGGCAATTCTCTGCTAAGGTGGTGGGGGCCAGAAGGCAAGGCCAGGGGAGGGAGAGAGCAATTAGGGCCAGAGTGGTCATAGAGCAACCTCCTAAGGTTTCAGCATGGACAGAGACACGCAGGCTAGAATAAAGGAGCACCTCTTTGTCCTTTCTCTTCCCTTGCCCTCCTGCTCCTTTCCTCGATCACTTTTAAACTGATATTTGTATCTGGCCCTGTGCTGGCAGTGGCCCCATCTCCCTTCTTAAGGAGCTCATAATCTGAGACAGGCTTGAGAATGGACTTTGGATCAGCACCTAGAGGAAGAAGGCAAAGGGCAAGGGAACCTGGTCAAGCATCATGGCAGCCCTTGGAGCGATGAGCGCAGTGTGAGGCAGAGTTCACCTCTGGCATCATCCTCCATGCCCAGAGTTTTCTAGTACCCTGCTCCCTTCCTCTTGGGAAGCAGCTGTTCACTCAACCCTTCGGAGGTGTTTGGTGATGGATGGGTTAACTCTTCGAGGGTGGTCAACAGATGATGTCCCAGGGATTGGGCTGAGTAGGGACAGCCATTATCTGGAAGTTGTAGCCAGAAAGAGGAGCTGAAATGGAGACCACACACATAGGAACTGGGCAAAGGGATGGGTAGGGAAAGAGGCTGGAGGAGAGCGGAGGATGGGTCAGGGGCTGGGGGCTTCACTGCAGCCTGCCCCCAGACCACAAGCAGCTCTCCCACCTGGGCACAGGTGCTTAAAAGAGAAAACCAATTCGTTCAAAGGAACAGAAACCTTAACAGGAGACTGTGGAGTGTGCAGGGGCAAGAGAGGCCTGCGGTGCTGGGAACATTTTGGTGTCCCTGTTCAGATCACACCTCACAGGTTGCTTGCTCACTGTGCCTCCTCCTCACGCATCCCACCACTTGGTCTTTTGGGAGGGACGAGCTCGGACCAGGGAGGTGACAGTGCTAAGGGAATTTTAGGTCATGGGGATTGGCTCCTGCAGCCTTACAAAGCTTTTTTGTCTTGGACAAGCAAACTCTTCCCTGCGGCTTGTTGAAGTGTGAGAGGGCAGCACCTGTGAGGGGAGGCTGGTGTGAAGAAGGGCAAGTGGATCCAGATCCAACACACACACTCACACTCACACACACACACATGCGTGCATTACCCAACAAGGTGACCGAGCCTGACTGCCATGTCCTGTTTGGGGCCATGGGGGAAAACACCATCATTCTGGTCAGACACTAGGGAAATGGGGAGCTGGGGGACATTTTTCTATTTTATCCTGAGTGTTGAGCTTTTTGTACCCACCATCAAATCAGCGTTAGACATTTAGCTGGAATGTAACAAGGAATTGAGGGACCTGTGTGCAAACAGCTTAATACATGACACAATTCATGCACCTAAGCCCACATTTGCTTTTTGTTAATTGTTGACAAAAGCATTTAAATGTGGAGAAAATCTCTCTCTAGGAACATTGAACAGGCTGGCATTTTAAAAAACTAAGTCTATAGAATGTACACAGGCAGGTAAGGCTTGTTTTCTTCAAAGTAGTTACCTAGCCAGGCCAGCATTCATTGGGATGGGCAGGCTTTGCTTCAGACCCTGCCTTGTCACAAAAAGAAGTTGAGGTACCGATCAGTGAGGACTCAGATATTGCTGAGCAACCCTTGTTGTATGTGGCAAAACACTTGCTCAAACTTTGCCTGACTTAAGAGGGGAGAATATATCCTGCCTAAGGCTGTAGCCATAGGAAAAAGGATGAGAAGGGGTCAGACTGTTGTGCGTATTGGCTTGTGTCTTGTTGCTTTTACTGAATCTCGTGAGAGTGAGGGGAAACCAGGCTAGCGTTAACTGGTCTCCAAGAACAGAGGGTAGGGAATGTGGCTTTCTAAGGTGCCGCTCTGCTGCCTGCAGCCTGAAATCTAAATTGACGGGAGTTCAGTAATTTGGAGACTGGTTGGGTTGAATAAGTGTGATATTGTGATTTATGATGAGAAATCATAGTTCCTGGCACAGAGCTCCTGAAACACTTGAAATTTCCTAAATGTTGAAAAAGGTAATGTGTGTCTTTTGTTATGTTAATGCAGTGACTTTGGGAATGCCCTAGGTCACCCAGGAGGAACCAACCAAGGGATTCCACGAGGGTTAAATTTACAGTCTCACCACCGGGGAGAGGTGAGGGGCTAGCGGTGAATCTATCGCCAGTGACCAATGATTTAATCAATTGTGCCTATGTAATGATGCTTTCATCCAACCCCAGAAAGGACAGTCAGAAGATATTCCAGGTTGGTGAACACAGGGAGACTCAGGGAGACTGGTGTGCTTAGAGGAGCTTCCGTGCCCTCTTCCTATACCTTGCTCTGTGTCTCTTCATCTGGCTATGATTTGTATCTTTTGCCATCCTTTGTAATAAACTGGTGAACTAGAGAGTAAACTGGTTTCTCAAGTTCCATAAAGCCACTCTAGCAAATTAAATGAACCCAAGGAGGAATGATGGGAACCTCTGATTTCCAGCCAGTCGGTCAGAAGCACGTGAGACGACCTGGGCTTGCAGTTGGCATCTGAACTGGGGGGGCAGTGTTGTGGGACCGAGCCCTCGGCTTGTGGAATCTAGTGCTATCTCCCGGTAGACAGTGTCAGATTGAGTGGAATTGCAGGACATCTAAGCTGGTGTCAGAGAATTCCTTGGATATGCAGAAAACCCCTGAAACACATTGGAAGTGGGGATCAGAATCATTAAAAAGCCAACTGCTTCTTGGGTGCCCGGGTGACTCAGTTGGTTGAGCACCTGACTCTTGATCTCAGCTGCGGTTTTGATCTCGGGGTCATGGGTTCAGGCCCCGCGTTGGGCTCCATGCTGGGCATGGAATCTACTTTAGAAAAAAAAAGCCAACTGCTTCTGCGCCTCAAACGGAAGTAGAAGCTAAGTGGCATTCGAGAAGCCATAGATTTGGCAGGAGATGTTCTGCCATACAGCAGCGGGAGCCTGGTGATCTAGGTGAGCACTTGGCAGGGCCCAGCAATCTGTAAGCGAAAGAACAGCAAGTCGGCTTAGAAATTTTGAATAGGCAAGAGCTTTCGTAGTAGTTTCTTGCACATGGAATTACCAGAAGCGAAAATATTTCAAAAGCATTTGAAGAAATCATTTTACCAAAGGAACCATAATCCTTTGAAAAGTTTTGTTCAAGCCTTAAAATAATCCCTGGGGACCTGCTCCTGTACTTGTAGGAAGGAGCCTGAAGAACCTGAATAACCCTCTGAGAGTCCATATTCTCCAGTGACCACACAGGTGTGGCCACGAAAGACAGTGGACAAAGGGAATCCCTTCTAGGGAGTAGAACAGGGGTTCCATCCATAGAATCAACTTTGGGATGATGACTTTGGAAGCAAAAGCCCTACATATAAGTATATATTAAGGGTAATATGCACTTAATGCACAAAACTTAAAAAACCGAGATAAATATCCCTCCATACCAACCTCCCTCTAACCCTGAAAATAATCTGTTATTCTATCACATTATATGATTTTGGTACAAGTCAGGCTTTTTTCTAGGAACATCTATTTATATGTTTACTTGTTTATATATTTATCTGCTAAGAAATTACATTATGCTATGTTTACTGTTTTATATTCTACTTTTTAAACTTAGTATTTTATTATGAATATCATCTGTCTTAAGTATTCTTCTCAAACATGATTTTTAATGGCTGTATAATATCCCACTATGCAGAGCTCATAAAGTTGGACATTTAGATTATTTTTCCTACCTTAGGATAAATTCCTTCACATGGAAATACCAGGCTGCAGGACACGGACATTTTTACAACCGATACGGACTGTCAACCTCCTCCTAGTGTGGTTTTTTACCAATTTACACTTCCTCTGGCTGTCTCTGAATGTGCCCATTTTCCCATTCCCTCTACCACACGGGCTGACGCTCACTTTCATCTTGGGGACGATGAGGTCTGAGGCCAGCACTGCCCCTGTGCCAAAGAGCTGTTGCTTGAGCGTTTTGGCTCTGGCCACCCTGGAAGATGGTATAGCTTTGCATATTCACACTGAAGATTTTCCTCTGATCATCTCCTTGCTGAAGCCTATGGGTGACCATCAGTGTGACATCTCCAACTCTGTACTCCATCATTCAGATGGTCCTATGGGTCCTTGTACCATCTGCAGAAATCCTAGCTGCTCTCTGAAGGCAAATACCCAGAAAGAAGAGATACCCTAGGGTCTGAGCACACACGGAAGCAGGAATCATCCAGCCACAAATCCTCTAGTGTTCACTTGAGAAAAACTATGCGGCAGCTTTCCTCATTAATAGTCATCTCCACAACTACCAGATTGCTCTTTCCAGTCTGATGACCTGCTGTCATCACCAACAGATTTCTGATGACAAAAGTAGTCCTTGTTCTTGGTAGGAATTAAAAAAAAAAAAAAGGTGTAAAGAAGAAAATAAAAGTCATACGTGACCTCCAGAAAAAAAAAAAACAAAACCACACTGTTGACATTTTGATGTATACATTTCCAGAATTTTCTTCTCTACATGTTTTTCTCAGAACTGAGATTGTCTAAGTGTACAACTTGCTTTAAACATTATAAAGAGCTTCAAAGTGATCAAGATTTGTCATAAACATTTATAATTGCTGCATAATATTCAAACACAAGTATTCTAGAATTTTTTGGCACCTTCCCCTATTACTGCATGTTTAAGTGTTTCCAATTTTTTTATAACAAAATCTGTAATGCTTCATAAGTATCTTTGTGCATAAAGCTTGTCTTCATTTGGATTGTTGCCCCGTAATCAATTCCCATATGTGGAACTGTGTGTGTTTCAAAAGGAAACATGCATGGCTACAGGTGATATGGAGGAAACACTACTTGGGGAAGACTATCTGTCTGTGGGCCACATCCCGCCAGACTGGGATTAAGGATCAGCCAGAAAATGTATGGGTCACTGTCGAAGGCTGAATAACGTGCCCTCCAAAGATGTCCATGACGGATTCCCCTGATCCTGTGATTGTGTTACATGGTAAAAGGGATTCTGCAGATGTGAGCTCGTTAAGAATTTTGAGATAGGAGTTATCCTGGATTATCTGGCTGGGCCAGTGCAATCACAGAGGTCCCAGTTAGGGGGAGACAGGAGGGTCAGAGTTATAGAAGGAGATGTGACAACAGAAGCAGAGTTCAAAAGAGAGAAAGGGAGATTTGAAGACGCTGCACTGTTGACTCTGAGGACAGACAAGGGGGCCATGAGCCAAGGAATGCAGGCGGCCTCTAGAAGCTTAAAAAGGCAAGGAAGAGTCTCCCTTAGAGTTTAGAAGGAGTGAGTCCTGCCAACACGTTGATTTCAACCTAGTGAGACTGCTTTGGGACTTCTGACCTCCAGAACTATAAGAGAATAAATTTGCCACCAAGTTTGTGGTAACTTGTTACAGCACTAATAGGAAATGAATACAGCCACCAGTCTATTATAGGAGCTAAAATGTCACTGAAATAAATGAAAAATGTGGTCTAGGTCACTTTCCCATACATGATCTTCAGATACCGGTGTTTAACACACAGGTTTCTTTCTCGATCCCACCAGTCCTGGTGACATGTCCTCCACAGAGCAGCTCAGAGGTCCAGGAAGGCCTACATCCAAACCATATGGCCTCTTTCATTGATGAGGCAGAAGAAGAGAGAGGGAAAACCTTGCATGGGTGTCTCCCTGCCTCGGGCTGGGAGTACCTTCCTCTCAGCACATGGCCCGCGGCCAGCACCTGGCTCTGCCTGGCTCTAAGGGGCTTGGAAAGTGTAGACTTCCTGCTGCCAGCAAGACGATGGGAACTGAGGATTCACAGATACCAGTAAGCCTACCGTGCAGTGCATGCAACAGGCATGAGAAAACAGCTCTACTCTTCTGACCCCGCAGCTCATAAGTGCTTTGGTGACTCACATCTGCAAGTTGCATGGTGTAAATTCCAGGCCTCCTGACCAGTCCAGAGACGAGCCAGCAGACAGGTGCCTCAAGCTGGCAGCCCTAATCCGCTGAGATTCTGAAACTGAATCACGCATGCAGTAGTGCTGTTCTCAGAAAATGAGTGGTTTGTTTTATTATCTAAACTTTGAACATCTTAAATAGCCCTCCCAAGAAGCCACCTGGTTCAGAAACCTGCTTCCCTTACTCCTGCGTTCTCTGTTTTTATTCATTGTAGCACCGTGTTCCTGATGGTCCGGGCTCGGAACCTTGACATCCTTATTGAGCAGCACTCTTTCCGACCACACATCCGATCAGCTCCTGAATCCTGCTGCTTCTGTCTTTGATTGGCCTCTGGGCTCTACCTCCTCCTCTGCTCCCTGCCTTTCTCACTGCCATCTGCCTGCTCTCCTGAGTAATTACAGCTGGCCTCCCAGCCCATCATCCTGCCCCAGCCTGGCAGCTGGCTTCACACCCTCCGGGGAGCTCTCATTGGTGCTGCCCTGCTCCCAGCCCTCCAACAGCTCCCTGCCACCTTATGAGTTTATTCCAGACTCCTGAGTGACGTTTCAAGGCCTCTTGCTATGGCTCCAATCTTTTTTAAAGATTTATTTGAGAGAGAGAGAGAGTGAGTGAGAGAACACAAGCAGGGGGAGGGGCAGAGGCAGAGGGAGAAGCAGGCTCCCCACTGAGCAAGGAGCCCGATGTGGGCCTCGATCCCAGGACCCTGGGATCACGACCTGAGCTGAAGGCAGACGCTTAACTGGCTGAGCCACCCAGGCGTCCCTGCCATGAGTCCAATCTACCTCTCTAGTTTTATCTCCTCCTCTGTAGATTACATGGCAGCCAAGCTGGATCCTGGACACTCCATGAGCACATCCCAGGCTTCTCCATCTCTGGGCCTTTAACGTCACTGCACTGATAAGAAGACTGCCCCTGTTTTCCCCACCTTTTGGCCTGTTGAAGTCCTACCCATTCTAAGGGTTGCCCAAATGTCCTTTCCTCCACAAGGCCTTTTCCACCTGTCACGTGGAAGTGGGTTCTTCTATGCATTCCCTAGACCTTTCAAATTATCTCAAAGCTTTATCAAAAGTGCCTCATATTGAGGTTGTTTATGTAGAAGTCTTTTTTTTTTTTTTTAAAGATTTTATTTATTTGACAGAGAGAGACACAGCGGGAGAGGGAACACAAGCAGGGGGAGTGGGAGAGGGAGAAGCAGGCTTCCCGCCGAGCAGGGAGCCCGATGTGGGGCTCGATCCTAGGACCCTGGGATCATGACCCAAGCTGAAGGCAGACGCTTAACGACTGAGCCACCCAGGTGCCCCTATTTATGTAGAAGTCTTACCTTGTGCACTAAACTACAAGCCCCTGGAGGGCAAGGTAGGCAAGCCCCTTGTGGTTTCCACCTCTACGGGCACTAGGGAGCCTAGCAGAGTTCTTATACACTGTGCCAGCTCAATAAACATCGGCTGAGTTGAGCCTGTTCCCCATCCACATGGAGACAGGCTG
Source organism: Halichoerus grypus (assembly GCF_964656455.1). Taxonomy (NCBI): domain Eukaryota; kingdom Metazoa; phylum Chordata; class Mammalia; order Carnivora; family Phocidae; genus Halichoerus; species Halichoerus grypus. The sequence continues at coordinate 72,917,869 of NC_135721.1, forward strand.
AGAGTCGGAGAAATTAAAGAGCTTGCACCAGGTCAGAAAATACAGCTCCAAGTCACAATGCGATCTTTTCCCCTTGATTCCAAGATTGACCAGAGAATCCCATTTGGCCACTCAGCACACCTTCACTCAGTGCTAACCATAGTCGAGCATATGTCCAGCATTAGGTGCTGAGGATACAGGGGTGAATAAGATAGCAGCAGGGCCTGCCCTCATTGGTGGCTTATGGCAGTGAGACAGGGAAAGGAGGAGGCACGGCTTAGTGGGGAAGGCAAACCTCAGTGCATGGTAACAAGTGCTGGAGGGGAGAAGCAGAGTCCTAGGGCAGCATTGAAAAGGGGCATCTGCCCAGGCTTGAGGTGCTGAGGGCAGTCAGTAAAAGCTTTCCTGGGGTACTATTGACTACAACCACCAGTTGAAGAGGACCAAGAAAAGAATTGCTTCCATGGAGAGAGAACGGAGTATTTAAAGGCTCTGGGGTAGGAAGCAGCAAGGACTAAAAGAAGGCCGGGTGGCTGCAGCATAGGGAGCCAGGGACACATTGACAGGAAATGAGACTGCTTAGGGAAGGGTGTCTGATGGCCACTTATAGCAGGGGCCGTGGCTGGAAGTGGGTGTGGAGAAGTGAGCGGACTCGGTCGAGTGGAGGGTGGAGATGAGTGGGGAGATCACTGGAGACACGAGACAAGAGCGAGTGGAGGCCTAGGGTAAAGAAGTCCCGGTGGGACAGAGGAAAGCAGCCGGGCTGCCACCCCCAGCAACCCTCTCAATGATCACGCACGGTGAGCCCACACCTGGAACGCACGGGAGAAATTCATGCCTTTTCCAGCTACTGGTTTGGGCAGACTGGGTAGAGAAGTCAGTTCCTCCACACACCTCTGTGTGGCCTGGGCAGGACCTGGAGCCCCTCTGGTTTTCATTTTCAGAACCAGATAGTGAAATGGGTAAAGCCTCTCAGTCTATGCCTGGAAATCCATCTAGATTCCCTGCCAGAATAGGACTCTAGACATCCTCTGAAGAATGACTGTTATTTACCCTCTCTTAGTTTTCATTTTCCCTCTGATGAGGGGGTCTGTATATGAAAGAAAATGCCAGCTCTAAGAACTTGTCTTTGCAGACTGGCCTTGCAAGGTGGATAAACCCTTTCTGTTTGGGGGGAAAAAATGCAGCCAGCCACTCATTGGATTAAGAGTGTAGAAAAGCAAACGTGTTCAAATCTTAAACACATCATAATTTTAAGCATCCACAAGTGTTTAAAAAGTGTTAGCTGCTATGAGCACATACATCCATTTGCTAGTTAAACATCATAACCTGTTTCTTTTCTAAACACGTGGGCAGGGGAACAGAGGACAGTTAACATGTTAAACACACTGACATGTTTACAATGTGTTGCAAGAAGGTGTTTAACTTTTTGTGCTCCAAAGCTAAACACTTTGGAATTAGAGGGTTGGCTAATTCTGCCTCCAGTTAGTATGGCTATCACCTAGCGGTCGCCTCGGCTCTGAACAGATGCGCCTTTGGAAACACAGACAATCTAGTGACAACCTGGATTCTGTGAAGAGCAGTGCAGGGCAGGGCTGCTTTACTGCAGGATCTTGGGTGCAGATGAAACGGTTGTTTCCAAAAGCAAATCGGGAAGGGACTTCGTCCTGAATCCGTGAATTGCCGAACCCAGCCCATGCCGCAGTTAGCATGATCCATTTCTTCTCTCAGGTGTTCAGTCTGTCCTGCTGGTGGGAGCTTTCGAGGCCTCAGACACAGGGTAGCTGGGGCTTGGTCTCTGCTCCACACTGGGTCAAACTTTCATAGAGAATAAATAGAGCTCCAGAAGCTAAACTGGAAAGAGAGACAGAGGGAAGAAGGAGAAGGGAAGAAAGGGTGAATGTTTGTTTTGTATGGCTGCTTAGTAGATTACCACGTGGTGCCTGAAACAACATAAATTTACTATCTTACAGTTCTGTAGGTTAGAAGGTCCTTAAATGGGTCTCCTTGGCCTAAAATCGAGTGTCAGTAGGCCTGTGTCCCTTCTGGAGGCTCTAGGGGAGAATCTGTTTCTTTGCCTTTCCAGCTTCTGGAGGCCGCCCACATGCCTTGGTTTGTGGCCCCCCTTCGTCTTCAAAGGCAGCGATGGACATCGGAGTCTTTCTCACCCTGTGTCACTTTGACGCTGCCTCCATCGCCTCCCTCTTCACTTCTAAGGACCAGTGTGATGACACTGGGCTCACCTGGATAATCCAGGATCCCCTCCTTAAAGCCAGCTGATTAGTAACCTGAACTCCCCCCTTGCCATGCAACAACATTCACAGGTTCCCAAGATTAGGACAGAGACATGTTTGGGAGGCATTATTCTGCCTGCCTCAAGGTGTTATAGAAAGAAACAAGAGGGAGAGGGAAAAGGAGAAAAGGAATTACAGGGAATTACACAAAGTTGGAATCCTGTTTAGCCTGGACTTAGAGGCCATCTTGGACAAGCACCAGATGGTGGTCTGGGATCGTGACCCAAAGGGCAGGGGCTGGTGCTTGGTCACAGTGTGAGCCATTTCAGGGGTCCAGGTGCTGTTCTTAAAATCCATTGCATCAGTTAGGCTCAGCTGCTATAATAAAAGCACCTCCAAATACAGTGGCTTAGACAAGAGAGGTTATTTCTTTTTCATGGTAATAGCGGAGGCAGGCAATCCGGAACTAGTGCTCTCCCACCCTCAAGCATCTGGCTTCTGTTCCTAGGTCCAAGGACATTGCTTCAGTTTTGCTCAACTTGGAGCCTGGAGGAAAGGAGGAATGTACCAGAGAAGGGCATGAACATTCCCTTTAAGGGCATGATATAGAATAGAATTTCTCAACCTTGACACTGTTCACACTTTGGGCTAGATAATTCTTTTTTGTGGAGGGCTGTTTTGTGCACTGTAGGATGTTTAGCAGCATCCTGAGCCTCTGCCAGTGGAATTCCCCAGTTGTGACAACCAGAAATGTCTTGGGGTGGGGAGGTTAGGACCATCCCTTGTTAAGAATCACTGATCCAGGGGTGCCTGGGTGGCTCAGTCTGTTAAGTGTCCAACTCTTGGTTTCAGCTCAGGTCATGATCTCAGGGTCGTGAGATCCAGCCCGGAGTTGGGTTCCACGCTCCGCATGGAGTCTCCTTGAGATTCTCTCTCCTTTTCCTTCTGCCCCTTCCCCCACTCAAATGTGCTCTCTCTCTCTCTCTCTCTCTCTCTCTCTCAAAGAAAGAAAGAAAGAAAGAAAATCTTAAAAAAAAAAAAAAAAAGAAGGAATCACTGATCTGGAAAAAGTTTCTGGTGCTATCCTATGGTCCTAACAAGCTAGGCAGTCATATACCTGTCTAGAACTTGGGAGTTCTATTATAGAGCAAGAGAGAAAATGTTTGGGAACAACTAGTAGTCTTTGCATCCATTTCCAGCATCTAGACTGCCAAATTACTAAATCCTACCTCATATCCAAGATACTGACCCAGCATGCACAATGGGAGGGAAGGGACTGAAGGTGGTCACCAGTAGGAGGAATTTCTGGGGTCCTTGGCCAGAGCTCTGGATGGTCATCTGGCACCCCTGGGCAGAGCTACTTGAGGGGGCTGTGGGCTGGACCATAACTGCAGCTTGGCTTCCCAAAGCTGGGGGTGGGGAGCCCAAGGCATTTCTGGGAACCTGGGCCCTACCATTCTTATTCCATACATCATGAAATGTGACTTGACTGCCAGGGCTTCTGGCCTGGGTGCTCTCAATTGTATCCTCTTATTCTGCCCTTGGGGTGACAGGGTGACCTTGGGGACTCATTGGCCTGGATCTGTATAAGGTAATGGGTTTAAAAGACAGACAGAACTGGGTTCTAATTCTGCTTCTGCCATTTATTAGCTATGTGACTCCTTAGCACCTTAATTTTCCTTGTCCATAAATTAGGATACTGTCATGTCCTGCATTGAAGGAGGTTGTTGGGAAGATAAAACTTAGATAACATGTGAAAAAAGACAGTGCCATCCCCAAGACTTTATAAGCACTTGGTAGATGGGACTCATTTATCCCTTTGTTCCTCAGATATTTCTCAGATATTTGCTGGGTACCTACCATATGTGAGGCTCTGTGCTGGCTTCTGGGAATGTGAACATAGCAGTAAGCAAACCTTCTCAGTAGCTGTACTGTGGCAGTTAATGCTGCTGTTATGATTGCCATCACGATTCTAGAAACAGGCCTAGAGTCTGACCATCTGCCAGTGGGGGAGTGAGGCTGAGCCAATGAACTCTGGGGCTGAGTATGTGGGAATGAGGCTGGCTGTTGGGGTGGGGATGCTGAGGTCCAGCCTGTATATTTGATGGGGCTGGTTGGGTAGAGTGGGAAGGGAAGTGTGGGGGGTTGACTGAGACAGAACAGCTGAGGACTTGGTCATATAAGCCTGGAGCAGGGCCTCAGAAATTCCTGGGAATTCAGAGGACATCTCTTGAGATGGAGCTGCTATCCTGGGACTAACAAATGGGGCAGGGAGAGGTGAGCCTTGAGAAGGGAGGCAGGAGAATGGGGACAAGCAGCTGCATAGTGGAGCTACTTCAGTCCAGTTGGAGAAGCTGAGACCTGGCTGAGGTCAGAGGTGACTGCTAAGGCCACTCCCAGTGAAGCAAGACTTGCTGATGAGGCAGGGAGGGTTGTGTCTTTGGGATAACTGGAGTGCCCCACAGATGACCTAAAAGAAAGTCTCATCCAAATAGGATGGACCCTCACCTCTCTGTTCCACTGCCAAGCCCTGTGCTGTCTCACACCCCTGGGAAAGCTGAGTATGAGGGCAAGTTTGGGAGGCAGGTCACCTCCATTAAATCCTCAGGGAGTCACTGAGTTAATGATGGCTCTGGGACAGTGAGTCTCAGACTTTTTCCATCCACAGCTCACTCTTGGCAAAGTAAAAGACCTCACACATTCCCATGTACTAAAATGGAAGCCCTTCTTTCTAGAATGCAACTTAAACTCCATGGTCAATCATTATAATAACCCCCTTGCCCCTTTTGTTTCATTGTACTGTCTTGGCAAAAACCACCACCAAGGTTAAATCCAAGTCTTCCCCATTTACTCCATGCCTGTCTGGGGAAAAAATACATCCATGCTGACAGATCTCACTTTAAATCCACTCCCACAGTTTCAAAGGAGGCCTCAGTTGCTGCCAGGTCACCATTCTCTCCTGTCTACTCCCCCATTCCCCTAGGTGATTGTCTCTTCTCTCTCCAGCCCCTGAATGCCTTTTCCAGTGTGACTTTGTTTCCCTCTTTACCACAAAGTTGAAGGAATCAGAAGAGAACTCAACAGACTCCACCAGCACATCTCCCCCAACCCCCACCTAGATCTGCCCTCATGCCCTCCATTTCCTTGGCTGTAACTTGATGACTTTCTGTGCACCTCTCTAGAGTAACCTCTCCCCCTGTGCACCAGATCTCACCCCTGTCACCTACGAAAGGACATTGCTCCCGCCATATTGCCCACTTTTCTCCTCCATCTACAATTATTCATTCTCTCCTGAATCCTTTCCATGCATACAGGAATTTGATTATTTCAACCATTTTAAAAAGCCCCTCTCTTGAACCCACTTCTCCTGCAACTTTTCATTTCCTCCACATTTGCAGCAAAACTTCTCCAGAAAGTTGTCTAAACTCTCTATCTCCAATTTGTTTCCTCCAAATTTTGCTTGAGTAAACAACTTTATTGAGATATAAAATGTGTTTCTATTTAAGGTGTATAACTTGATGTTTTCATATAGGTATACATTGTGAAAAGATCGCCGCAATCAAGTTCAGTAACTTATTCATCACCTCCCTGTGTGTGAGTGTGTGTGTGTGAGTGTGTGTGTGTGTGTGTTGAGAAGATTTAAGATCTATCCTCTTAGCAAACTTCAAGTATACAATCTAATACTGTTAGTTATTATCACCATACTATACGTTAGATCTCCACAACACATTCATGTATTCATCTTGTATAACTGACATTTTGTAGCCTTGGACCAACATCTCATTTCCCCTTCCCCTGCCCCTCTCCCTGGCAACCACCATATACTACTCACAGCTTATATGTGTTTGACTATTTTAGATTCCACATATAAATGAGATCATGCAGTATTTGTCTTTCTGTGTCTGGCTTATTTCACTTAGCATACTGTCCTCCAGGTTCATCCATGTTGTCACAAATGGGAGGATTTCCTTCTTTTTAAGGCTGAGTAATATTACATTGTACATGTTTGTGTGTGTGTGTAGAGAGAGATACATATATAGAGAGATATCCATATATATTGATATATACCATTTTCTTTATCCATTCATTCTTTGATAGAGATTTAGGTTTCCCATATGTTGACTATTATGAATAATGTTGTAATAAACATGTGAGTGCAAATATCTCTTCAAGATACCAATTTATTTCCTTTGGATATACACCCAGAAGTGGGATTGCTGGATCATATGGTATCTCTACTTTTAATTTTTAGAGGAGCCTTCATAATGATTTTCGTATTGGCTCTACCAATTTACGTTCCCACCAACTGTGCACAAAAGTTCATTTTTCTCCACATCCTCAACAACACTTGTTATATTTTGTCTTTTTGATGATGGCCATTCTAACAGGTTTGAGGTGACATCTCATTTGTGATTTTTATTTGCATTTTCCTGATGATTAGTGATGTTGAGCACGTTTTCAGGTACCTGTTAGTCATTTGCATTTTTTTTTTTTTTTTGAGAAATGCCTGTTTAGGTCCTTTGCCCATTTTAAAACACTTTTTTTTTTTTTTTTTTAACTGTTGAGTTGCAGGAGTTCCTTATACATTTTGGACATTAACCCTTGTCAGATAGATGGTTTGCAGATATTTTCTCCTATCTCCTATTCTGTAAGTTACCTTTTCACTCTGTTGATTCGTTCCTTTGTTGTACAGAAACTTATTAGTTTGATGTAGTTGCACTTATCTATTTCTGCTTTTGTTGCCTGTGACATTGGTGTCAGATCCAAAACATTGTTGCCAAGATCAATGCCAAGGAGATCTTCTCCTAGTTTTCCCGTTCTAGTAGTTTTACAGTTTCAAGTCTTACGTTTAAGTCTTTATTTAAAAAAGGTTTTTTCTTACATTTAAGCCTTTATTTTGAGTTAATTGTTCTATATGGTATTAGATAAAGATCCAGTTTCATTCTTCTGCATGTCGATATCCAGTATTCCAAGCACCAACTATTGAAGAGACTGTCATTTCCCCCTTGTGTGTTCTTGGCATCCTTGTCAAAGATCAGTTGACCATAAATGTGTGGATTCCTCCCTTTTTCTCTTAAACCCACTCCAATCACTCTTTTGTCCCCAGTACTCAACAGACTGTTCTTACCAACCTTCATATTGTGGGGCCCAATGGTCAAGTCTCAGCTTAATGCAAGTTGACCACTTTTTCCTCCTTGATATATGTCCTTCACTTGACTTGCAGAACAGCATACTGTCATTGTTTTCCTCCTGCCTTGTAAGTTGCTCCTTCTTGGTCTCCTTTGCTGGTTCCTCCTCATCTCCTTGATCTTTTAGGATTGATATACCCCAGGGGTTCAGTCCTTGGTTCCCTTCCCTTCTTTATCTACATTAATTCTTTTGGTGATCTCACTTGATCTCATGGCTTTCATATTGAATATCACTGATGATGCCCAAATTTAAATCCATATCTCTACATGGATGTTATAGAGAAGGTATCACAACTCAGTATTCTCTCCTGATCTGCCCCCATGCCCACTGATACCTCATAAACCTGCTCCATCCACAGCCATCTCCATTTTGATGGAAACTCCATTATTCCAATTGTTTAGGCTTGCAACCTCCATGGCTACCCTCCTGCTTGGAGCCTCTCTAGTTTCTCACCTGGATTCTCGCCTCCTAATTGCTTCCACCTTTGTCCCTCTGCAGTATGTTCTCAAAATGGCAGCTAGAGGGAGTCCTTTAAAATTTAAATCAGATTGTGTCATTTCTCTTCTCAAAACCTTTCAATGGCCCCCCTTTCCCTAAGGCTCTACAGGATCTGCCAACCCATCTCAATTCTACCTCTCTGAACTTATCTCATACTACCTTCCTCTTATGTAAGCCATTCCATCCCACTGACCACATGGCAGTTCCTCAAACATGCCAAGCATCCTCCACGGTGCAAACTACACTGTCTGTTCCCAAATAGCCACATGACCTACTCCCCCACCTTCCTCAAACCTTTGCCCAGATGTCACCATTTCGATGAGACCTACTCTGACTTCCATATACCCTACAACCTACCTGCACTCAAATCCCAACCCTCCTTACCCTGTTGCACTTATTTATTTTCCATAGTAGTTATCACTTTCTGACATACCCTGAAATTACTTATTTTTTAATGTTTCTTGTTTGTAGGTCTCTTGCTGATAGAATATAAGTTCTATGAAGGTAGACTCTTTTTGTATTTTTGTTCACTGATGAATCCCAAGGGCCTAGAACAATGGCTAGCCTGTATAGTAAGTGAATAGTAAATATTTGTTGGATGAATGCACAGAAAAACTGTTCCTGTATGGGAAGACCTCCATGAAGGATGTCTGCCATCCATCCACCTGTCTGTCTATCTACCTATCCACCTATCCATCCAGGTTAACCATTCAACGAGTGTGTTTTGAGTGCCTGGTCCTTTTTTATCCTATGCTTTGTCCTGTGGGAACATGGCATCTACCCTAAAAGAACTTCCAATCAAGTTAGGGGAAAAAGCCCAGACATAGGAACCCCATTAAAAAAAGAAGTTAGCCATTGTTATCAAAGCCAAAATGAAACGCATAGACATTGTTACTCTGGAGGGCTGGTGACAGGGGTGGTAGAACAATATTTATGGACTGGCACTCCAGTGGATCTGAGGGTCTGAAGATCAAAGAATCTTCGAGGACCTCACATACTGCCTGTCTGGGGGATGCTGGAATCTGCTGGGAGAGAGAGGGAAGAAACAGCCTTCGACAGTCCTGGAAGCCATGAGGCTGAGAGAGGAACTCTTGCCCTGCCTATTTCCTCTGTGTTTGACCTAGCCCCTGAAGCTTTTCCCCCAGGAGCTATGGGACAGTTTTAGGCCCTGGGACAGGGGTGACACCAGCTGCCCTTGTCCAGGGAGCTGCCCCTCCCTGAAAGGAAGCATCCTTGACACTTGGGGGAGCTGGAATCCCCAGCAGCAGTGAGAAATGAGAGCCTAGAAGCCAGGCCCTGGCTGTCCTCAGCTTGGGATCCTTTGTCTCACCCCTGAACCAAACCCTGAAAGGAAAACAGTCCTAATCCTATAGCCTTAAGCCAAGCAGCTCACAGCTGGCCGGCCCACGAAAACAAACAAGCCAGGTACCCTGCGATCCACAGAACCGGGATGAGAGACACCCATCCCCTCTTGCTCCTCTTCTGTGTTGTTCTGTGTGGCCCAGTGAAGGCTTGTGGAGGGGGGGGGGGGAGGCAGTGAAACAGATGGACACATCTGGAGGTGTTGCTGCAGCTCAGGGAAGGATGCACTGAACAGGGACTCAGGGAAAGAGGTGGCTGGGAAAATTTGCATGCGCACACCGCTCCCCACCCCCCCAGCTGCTGGTAGTAGCTGGCACCAGCCAGGCCATGCTCTCGGCAAAGCTGGTTCCTGGTAAAGGGGGTGGTGGAGCAGGGAATAGCTCCCCCAGCTCTTGACTTCTCTCCCCAGAGCTCTGAGTGTGCCTCGTACACCAAATAGCTATTTCTATGTGGACACGAAGGACTTAATCCTCCAAGCATGCACTAGAGGTGAAGTCACTCAGACGAAACTCATTTTGCCCACAGGGCTTGTTCCATTGCCCCTGCTTTTAGCTTCCTCCTGTTTCAGAAACTTGTCATCCAGGCCTCTAAATGAATCCAAATGCTTCTGTCAAACTTTACGGTTTTTAATACCAGTGATTCATATTTATTGTAGTAGGTACAGAAAAATTAGGAGAGCATTCCAGTCACCCGTAATCTCCCCTCCCCACCAGAGGGAACTACATTTGGGCACACACTGGCCAGCCCGGTCCCTAGGCACACACATGTACATGTGGTCAAGTCATTTACTGTGCTGTTAATCGGTGTGGGTTCTCCCTGGCTCCTTTCCTCTTCTAGTCTAAGCCGATGCAATCTTAGCCTGAGAAGCTTGAGGGGAGGAAGAGGCAGAAGCTGTCTCTCGTTCTGGCTCTCAGGAAAACCCAAGCTCCCTAAAGTGTAGGTATTATGGCAGGTGAGCATGGGGGATTGGGAGGGAGAACAAGACAGAGCCCATCCCTGGTCAGGGACAGAGGCTGATAGGCCTCAAGTTGCAGAGACCTGACCTGTCCTGGTAGCACCTGCAGAGGGGACAGGACACTTGGAGGAAAATGACTGCCCCCAGAGAACAAGTTGAAGGCACCTGAGCTCCCAGGCTTGCTGAAGAGCACCCCCCCAACACACACCTCCCCTTCTGTGAATAGCCACATACCTGCAAGTGGCCTGTGGGCTTGACCATGAGGATGTCGCAGCCACAAGAGACAGGAGGCTGGAGGCCGGCCTCCCTATTTTCTGGGCACCATGTTAGCATGCTGGATTCTCATGTGTCACTGGGTAGGAGAAGAAACCCCAGGAATGCCTGAGAATGAATTTCCTGCCAGGCCAGCAGGGTAAAACTTGGAGTCAGATTTGAGTTGATTTAAATAAAATAATGACATGTGATACCTCTTGCATATCTAAACTTGTGGAGTATGATTCATATATGCTGCACGTCTGTACTTTTAACAAAGATGGGGCCATTCTGTTCTGTTACCTGTTTATTTCACTCAGCACTATGTCACATATCCTTCCACATGTATTCATATACACTCATTATTTGTAATGGTCACATCACGTTCCATCATGTGAATGTGTCACAACTTACTCAACCGGCCCATCTAAATACTTTCTAACCCAGGCTGCCTCTAAGACCCAAATCTCCAAAAGACTAGAAGAGGGGAGAGTCTTCATTTTGCTGCTGCCCTCAGGAGCTCTGCGATGGCTTCTCAGATCCTGACTTTTCAGGGCTTGGTGCCCAGGAATGACTGGCAGCAGCTGGGAGAACATGGCACCAGTAATAACAATAATTAACTTTTCCACAGTCCATAGGGCCAGGCCCTGTTCTCAGCACTCTCCACGTATTCTCTCACTTAATCTTTACAACCACCCTACGAGGTTGTACTATTTTGATCCCCATTTTATAGATGGGGAAATCGAGTCTCAGACAGAGAGAGTAGTAACTTGTGCAAGATCACCCAGTAAGTGGCTGTGCTGGGATTTGAACCCAGCCGTCTGGCCGTAGTGTGGTGCCTTTAACTACCAAACTAGTCTGCCTGGTTGGAGACTTTGGGCTGGCTATTGGGAACAAGCCAAAAAGGTTTTTTGACTTTTTCCCCTATATTTTGACAGACTGTATTTTGAGGCTTGCATTTTTTTTTTTTTTAAACCAAGAAAATCATTTCTAGTTTTCCTCTAAAGAGTTCAAGAGCCCATACCCTCTGGGGGTAGTCAGGGCCCTGCTGACTGACTGATAGGCCACAGGTCAATATTTTGAGCTGTTCCTGGGTGATATGGCCCAACACTCCTCACTCCCACCTCCCCAGGATCAAAATGACAAGAACTTCCCCTGCTGGCAAAAGGTCACCCTGCCAGCCTTCTTCATCCTGTACCAATATGTTTCGGTGTAAAAGCTGACCCCATTACTGGGTTGAATCTAGTGGTTCTAACTGTTGGGTCCAAGGGGCTGCTGTGTACTGTTCAGCTGTGTATGGGGACTCTGGAGACGCACCACAATCACTGAGCTGCTTTTGCCATATACGGAGGCCTTGGGTCCAGATCTTGGGTTCCAAAGGAACCTCTAGGGTTGGGGCCTTGGACTTGCACCTCTTGGAAAGGACCCTCAGTGAATGTGATGACCAACCCTGGCCGAGGGGGTGGGCTCTGATCGGCTTCAAACTTAGGTTTCCTCTGCCTCGAATGCCCCTTGTACAGAGCGTCTCCCACCCATCTCGGGGACGTTTGGTGTGGAGGTTGAGGCTGTGCGGGTGGCAGCTCCCTGGAGCATGGTGTCTGAAACCCCAGAGTTGAGACCCTCCCTGCTGGCATCCAGGAACTGGAGGGGATTAGCGTCAAGGGTCCTGCGATTGTGAAAAATCCCAGAAATGCTATTAACTGTTACTGGCCCCACAAATGGATGGAGAAGCCACTCAAACAGAACCATTCTGTAAACTTGCAGTTGAAGAATCAAAGGCTTTAGCCATTCTCAAGCTTAAGAGAACATTGTTTTTTTGTGTTTTATTTTGCTTTCCATTCTCTTTTCCATTTTCCTTCAAGGAGGATGAAAAAAAAGAAATAAAAACAACAACAACAAACAAGAATGCATTTTCTTGATCTAAAAGGGAGCCGAGTCACTCTGTTTCATGTCCTACTTTCAGCCCAAGGTGGCCTGCACATCTTCCCCATCTGACAGGTACCTGGGCCTCTGATGGGGGGAAGGGGCCCAGCTCTGAGTTCTAACCTTTTCTTCCCAGTAGCTAATCTCAACCCTGCTGCGACAGTTGAACCACGGTTGGGGAGCACCATTCGCTCAAATGTACTGTGGGCAGAAATCCCTCCCAGGTACTGTATGGGGGTGCAAAAGAACAAAATAGTCCATGGGAGGTTTCGACACAAACTGATAAATACCCGTCTGTGGTTCTCATTAGCCATAGGAATGCAGTGTGGCCCACAAAGCCCCAAACCTTTTAACTTAAGGTAAAAAAAAAAAAAATCAAAAAATTGTCCCCAGGCTATTGAGCCATATGCACTCTGTTTCAGAAAAGAACAAAAACTCATTAGAACTCACATAAGTTCATGTGCTGTCTTCACATCAGACCCTTGGATGGCCTTACACTTATTCCCAGGAGGCTGCCATTGACCGCTGTGAGAGCACTTTCCCTGTGGAGCTCCAGGAGCCCAGCCCTGGAGTCAAGGGAAGAAGGACTTCTCAGAGCGCCTGGGTGGCTCAGTTGGTTAAGTGTCCAGCTCTTGATCTCAGCTCAGGTCTTGATCTCAGGGTCATGAGTTCAAGCCCCACACTGGGCTCCATGCTAGGCATGGAGCCTACTTAAAAAAATAAAAATAAAAATAGAAGGACTTCTCTACTCCAAAGAGTCCCTCATGCATGGGCTCACAGCACAGAGTGCAGTCCAGTTAATTCTGGTGGGGGGATTTGGGGCCACGCAGCCTTTATGTAGTTCTTGCTCCTCAGGCTCTAACACTCATACCCAGGGGACCCTGCAGAAGCTCATCGGAGGTTCTCTCCACAGCCACCCCACCTAGGCCCCACCTCAGGCTTTGCCCCTCAACTCTCTGACCCTCAGGGGAAGCTACTTCTCAATCACCTGCCCAGGCCTAGAGGTGGGGGGTACATGGACATGCAGGGTTACATTGTCCTATCCAGACAGAGAGCAGGCAGCCGTGTGTGTTTAGATATGCCCCCTCCACTCGCGTCCTGTCGCACGCCCACAGAAGAGCCAACGCATGCTGTGGTGGCCTTGGGTATAACCTGGGGCCAGGCTTGGAGAAAGGGAGATGGTGAAACTATACTGCTATGCTGCGAGGAGCTAGGTGTCTTTCAGTCACCTATTTGTGGAATTGTTCTCATGCTTCCTATTGATGAACTTGACCTCTGAGGCTAGACCTCCGGTGTGGGGCTTCAGGGATAAGATTTGAAGAAGTGACCATCTGGTGTCCCTGGAGTAGCTGAGGCCATGTCTCTCCTTAGCCCTTTTCTGTCAGATTCCGGGACGCTCTGCATGGCAAACAGTAGGTGGTTAGCAGGTGAGGCCTGCTCCAAGGCTCTCCCCCCCACCGGAGTTCTCCAGTTGTAGAAGAAGGCCAGGAGATGGGTGTGGGTGAGGCTGGGGAGGACAGAGAGAAGCACCACCACCCTGAGTGCCCTAAGCTCTGTTCACCTCACAGCTTTTCTGAGGCGGACTCTGCTCCCCTGAGGGACTCCACTGGGGCAGTCACAGGGTGGCATGTGTCCTTAATACAATGTTGCTTGCAGGTTTCCAAATAGAGTACTTTGGAGGGAAAGGAGGACTAGTTTGAAAGTAAACGACAGTTCGAGGCGGTAGGTGCCTGCTTGCTCACTGAGGTGTCTCCAGGGTGTAGCTAATAAGAGCCCGGCTGAGCCTGGGAGACTCAGAGGCTGGCAGGGATTCCAGGAGATGAACGCTCCAGAGGGATGATTTCCAGGCAGGGCTGTCAGCCAGGAAAACGCGCGTGGGTAAGAAGGGGCACAGAGAAGGAGGGAGTCACCCCGAGGCTCCCCGGCCCCCTGAGCCCTGGGCTGCACGTGTTCCCAGTCTGCAGCAGGCTCCCCCGAGGTCACTAACTGCGGCAGGGGAAACACCTGTCCCTGCTCAGCGCCAGGGGTTTTATGTCATCTTCATTGCTTCGTGCTTATCTCATTTAGGATTCTAGAAAAGATTCTTGGCAGCTGTCACCAAATCCTAACAGAGCCTTTAATGCCCCTCATATATCCTTAGCGTGTCAGCAACTCTGCACTACACATTTATGCATTTCTTTCACTTGCAATAAAAGTTTAGAAGAATGTAACTTCAACAGAAATGCCTGTGAGGACAATAAAGAATATAAACACCCGCTCTTCTAGCACTGGAGGTTGGTGTGTGCACGCGCACAAGAGCACACACTCAAAGAGTGTGGACTGATGTGGCCACGGGCTTGGGGAAGACACCAGGCTGAGGGCCGGTGGAGAGTCTGAGTGCCCTGGAAAGAAAGACGATTTGTGTGACGGCTGGCCCAGCCCGGGCTTTCTCAGGATGAGGCTTGAGGGCATCACAGCTGATGCGTGTACTCTCGCCTCTCTTGCGGGAGTTAGTATGGTACTTTGGTTTCTACCGTGGAAATAATATGACCCTTGACACCATGTCCCTCTCACCTTCCTGCTGGAGACATGAGCAGGGCCTTGAGTCAGGCCGACCCGGATGCAGGGGCATTATCCTGCCGCAACTCTGTGGCTCTGGACAGGCCGCTCAGCAGCAGGCCCGGTCTTCTGAGGTTTCCTCTCAGCCCCCTGAGCGTCCGTGTCTGCCCTGCTCCCCTCACCGAGGGCCCAGCTGGTCTGGAGGGGAAGCCTCACCCTGAGATCAGAGTGGTTTCTGGGTGTGTCTCCACACCTGCTTTGCCTACCTTCTGGGGGGGCTCATAAGGATCTAATGAGACTGGGCATGCAGATGAAGCATCTCAGAGAGTTATGGAGATACTATTGTTGCTGAGAAGGTTTGGTCAGCAAGACCTTGGAGAGCACCAGGAAGGAACAGCCACCCCAGGGTCATACGTCCTCAAACACTGACATTTTCTTGGATCTCTGTTCTCCCTGCCTTTCTCTGCCTACGACGTCCTTCTCATCCTCTAAGACCTGGGTCAGACCCCACTCCCCCAGGGAGCCCACCTGGACCTGAGCTTCCTTATTCTGGGCCACATTGTATGGTACCCATGTCCTTCTGCCTCGTGGTCCAGCTGACCATCTGTGCGAATCTCCTCTGTTGGATGAGGAATGATTAGGAGCTAAGACTTATTTTATTCATCTCTAAATCCCAGAACACACAGAAGGTACCCATTTGTGGATGTGAGCTGAAGGCGATGACCTCATACGTCCCTGGAGGCTCCATGAAGAGAAGAGGTTCTAGGCTCTCACAGCCTAAACAGACTGCTCTTCCTTCTGAGATTTCTTACTCTCTGCTCAGTGAGGATTTGGAGGCTGTTTCTGATTTGGAAATTGCAGCCAGAGTGCTTTTGGTGCTGTTTTCCAAAGTCAACATTCCCAAGCTGAACTAGGGTGGAGAGGAAACAGTGCCCCTGGACCTCAGAAGAAAGGATCAGTGTGGTTCCATTATTCAATTAGGCTGAAGAACGCTCACAGGCGTATCCTGAATGAGGAGCGGTGGGGGCACCAGGGAAGGCAGATGCTACGTGTTGTTGGACCATCCTCTGGATCTAGAGAGGGAGCCTGGGGTGGGAAGAAGAGCATGGGGTGAAAGGTCAGGGTGCTGGCCTCAAAGATGCCACTAATTCTATGTGTTTAGTCATTCAGGGCCTCCGTTTTCTCATCTGCCAAATGCAGATATGTTGTTATTTCCCAGATTTATTGTGTGACTCAATTTAGACAATCTTTATATAAAAGCTTTTGAGAATCTCTGAAGCCCCACTGTGGTCTAATGGAAGGTACACAGGGTCATTCATGGGCTATGTAGTCGTGGTTAAGTCTCAGCCTTCTCTGGACCTCAGATTCTTCAACTGAAACAAATAAGGTGTTGCATTGGATTGTCCTGATAGGTGCTCAGAGTTCAAAATGTTTATGTGAGCCGCGAGCTTTTCTGATCGGCAGAGGCTCAGAAGAGACACACACATAATTAGTTTACGTTCCAAAACACACTGGTTGGCTGGCATCTGCTCTTGTCAGCCTAATGACATGTTCATAAGATGTTGAGTACCCCTCTTGGCCTTGTACTTACGGACATTTTATTGTTTAGCTCTTGTATTATCATTGACTTTGTGGACGCCCATCCATCTAGACCAGCACTATCCAATAGAAATATGATATAAGCCACATATATACTTTAAAATTTTCTAGTAGCCACGTTAAAAGTAGTAAAAAGAAATAGGAGACATTGATTTTAACAATACATTTTATTTATCCCAATATATCAAAATAGTATCATCTCAACATGTATTCAATATAAACCACATTTTTACTTTTTTTTTGTATTATCATATACTTAGAGCCTGTGTCAGTTTTCATCAGTCATTTCCAGGACTCCATGGCCACCTGTGGCTGGTGGCTACCATATTGGACAGTGCAGGTCTGGACTGTGAGCTGCCCGAAGGCAGGGACTGCGTTCTGTGGCCTTTAGCACTTGAACACTGCTTTAGAGTTTACAGGCCCTGTCTGATATGTCATCTCCTTCAGTCCTTACAGTCGTATGGCAAAGTTGATAGAGTTATTAATGCCATTTTATACACAAGGGACTGAGGCTTTGAGGAAAGCAAGCACTTGTCCAAGGCCATAGCACAAGTACTAAGAGACATGGCCCTGGAACATAGATATCCTGAGGTTGCAAATGTAGAGGGTCCTAATGTGGCCGCTGCCTTCATTTATTTGTCCACTTAGCTGTGGCTTCACTGCTTAGTTAATCTGGGTGGACACTGTGCCTCATGCTGACATGGACACGGCATTATGCTCCTCCATTTTACGAGGAGACAGAAATGGAGGTGGTTTCCTTGTTATTATACATAACAAGGAGAAGGATGAGGCTGGAGGATGACTGTCGCATTATTGTCAGTTTCTTTATCATTATATCTGCAAGCCTGCCTCAGCATCTCCGGGGAACCAGGACTGGGTACATTCCTGCATTTCAGTCTGTGTTTCCCTTCCCCGTTATCTCCCGATTCTGTGAGTCCCCCAGCCTGGCTCCTCTTTCCTCCTTGGTCTGTATCCTCTAGCAGGGCCTGGAGATGGTTATCACACACACTCTCTGTTAGACCTGACTGTAGCCAAACTAAACACAGTTTTCTCTCTCATGTGCTACTCTCGGCTCATTGTCTTTAAGAACAGACATCCCATTTACCTTCCTGATGAGGATTCTCATTCTGGAAACTTAGGCCTTCCTGCCGCCGTAAAGTTGGGTCTGTGCCACTCCGAGGGGAGCCTGATGTACTAGCAAGGTCCTTGGCTACAAGCTACTCACCAGTGGTTTCAGGTGATGGTTCTAGAAAATGAGCGAGGAAGTCCCGGACTTGAGGGCAGGTGGAGGAGATGCAGGGGGCAGAGCCAGAACCCATTACCCAGTGTCGATGCTCACTTGGAAATGCCTGGCCAGAGGGCAGTGCTGCGGCTGAGCAGGAAGCAAGGCGCTGAGTTCGAGGCTCCTGAGCTGAAGGAGACAATACCACAGTCAGGGCCCTGGGCGGGAGATGAGGTCGGAGAAGGAGGGGCCCCTCAGAGGCAGGGTCCACAGCCCATGTTCTGTGTACCACGCCCCCTTGGTGTGTGGGCACATAAGAAATCACATCATCCTTGGGATGAAGGACTCTTAGAGGTCAGCTGTGCTGAGCCGCCTACCTAGAGCCAACATGGCCCACACAGTGGGCTCAGTCAGTGCTCTGGGAAGTCCTAGGTCTCCTTGGGGGGGGGGGGCGTGGTCTCAGGAGTAGGACTGTCCTATGCAAGATTTGGGACATAATTAGTCTAAAAAATTACTCATTGTTTATCTGAAATGCAAATTTAACTGGATGCCATTATTTTTATTTGCTAACTTTGGCAATTCTGTTTAGAGGCTCTGCCAGGAAAGGAATGGGGACCTCCAGGGGTAGGGATTTCTACCACCCCCTCACCCACCATTTTAATCAGACTGGCTCTGCTTTTATCTATCAGTGATAGCTAAAACAAAACTAACAACCAAACCCAATCCCTCCACCTCTGTGGTCTATGATCAAGGAGAATTGCAGGCATTACAGCAAGAGATCTGGGCAGAGTGCCATTCATGGCCGAGGTTATTAACTCTCCCCAAATAGGTGAAAGTCATGTTAAAGGAGGAGTATAAATCTCTCCTAAAAACGAAACTAGGTGTTTTGTTGTTGTTGTTATTTTTTTTTTAAAGGAATCGATCCACAAGATGATGAGTTATGGGTGAAGGGGAGATAATGCATGTGGGAGGGATGCCTCTACTCTCCATCCTGTCCCCAGGTTACCCAGAGACCTTCAGCCCAGAGTGCACGCTCCCACACCCCACATAGCAGCTGGTGCTGGGCTGGGAAGAGGCACGGGGACAGTCACCGGATGCCAGGGGAGCCTGTGAAATAAGCAAGATATGGGGAAGGACCTCAGGGGTTAGGAATTGGCACTCAGAATGGGGAGCAGTGGAGCCACCAGGGGAAAGCTTGGAAGTGCTTAGGGTTCCCACCCCTCAGGGGGAAAGGACTAGAGAAAAGTGAGGGCAGAAGAGGAGAGTTGGGGAATGAGGAAGCATCCTCATCACCCTCTTTCTGTATATATGCTCACCAATACTTGCTATTTTCTGTTGTTGGGTTTGTTTGTTTATAGTAGCCATCCTAATGGATGTGAGGTAGTATCTTATTATGGTTTTGATTTACATTTCCCTAATGATTAACGATGTTGACCATTTTTTCAAATGCTTATTAGCCATTTGTATACCTTCTTTGTAGAAATATCTGTTCAAATCCTTAGTCCATTTTTAAAATTGGGTTGTGGGGCAATAGCCAAACTGTGGAAAGAGCCAAGATGTCCATCAACAGATGAATGGATAAAGAAGATGTGGTATATATATACAATGGAATATTATGCAGCCATCAAAAGGAATGAGATCTTGCCATTTGCAACGACGTGGATGGACCTGGAGGGTATTATGCTGAGCGAAATAAGTCAAACAGAGAAAGACATATATCATATGACCTCACTGATATGAGGAATTCTTTTTTTTTTTTTTTTTTTTAAAGATTTTATTTATTTATTTGAGAGAGAGAGCACATGAGAGGGGGAGGGTCAGAGGGAGAAGCAGACTCCCCGCTGAGCGGGGAGCCCGATGCGGGACTCGATCCTGGGACTCCAGGACCATGACCTGAGCTGAGGGCAGTGGCTTAACCAACTGAGCCACCCAGGCGCCCCTGATATGAGGAATTCTTAATCTCAGGAAACAAACTGAGGGTTGCTGGAGTGGGGGGTGGGGTGGGAGGGATGGGGTGACTGGGTGATGGACACTGGGGAGGGTATGTGCTCTGGTAAGCGCTGTGAATTGTGCAAGACTATTGAATCTCAGATCTGTACCTCTGAAACAAATAATGCAATATATGTTAAGAAAGAAAAAAAGAAGAAGAATGTAGCAGGAGGGGAAGAACGAAGGGGGGGAAATTGGAGGGGGAGACGAACCATGAGAGACGATGGACTCTGAAAAACAAACTGAGGGTTCTAGAGGGGAGGGGGGTGGGAGGATGGGTTAGCCTGGTGATGGGTATTGAGGAGGGCACGTTCTGCATGGAGCACTGGGTGTTACGCACAAACAATGAATCATGGAACACTATATCTAAAACTAATGATGTAATGTATGGGGATTAACATAACAATAAAAAAAATTTAAAAAAATAAATAAAATAAAATTGGGTTGTGGGGTTTTTTGTTGTTGTTGAGTTGGAGGAATTCTTTATATATTCTGGATATTAACCCCTTATCAGATATATGATTTGCAAAAATTTCCCCCCATCCTGCGGGTTGCCTTTTCCCTCTGTTGATTATGTTCTTTGATGCACAGAAGCTTTTTATACTGATGTAGCCGAGAGATTGTGCTTTTCCCCACGATCATGAATTAGTGAGGAAGTCAGCAGGAGGCCAGTCTTGGTGACAGGAGTTAGCAACTGGGGCAGGAAGCATGAGGCTCAGGATGGAGGTACCCACCAGGGCCTTTTAGGTTCCTGGAAACACCCACATTTGGGGAGAGCTTCAGTATTTAAAGCATGTGGTAGGGAAGCTGCTGCCTGCTGAGCGTGGGTGCTTCTCCCTGGGGTTCAGACCTGCACACTGGGCACTGGGCACAGTTTGAAGGACAGGACCTGGCATTCCTGTCGATTGCAGTGGCTGCTTCTTAGAGCAGCCTAAAGGTCTGGATTCCTTAGGGCAACCCATTTTCCCTCCTGGGGGAAGCAGGGACAGTGTCGGGGAGGGAAAAATGCACACCTCTGTTCCAAGTTTCTGGATTGACTGTCCTTGGAGTCAGACCTGCCTGAGCCTGGGGTCAGCAGTAGGTCCTCTTTATGGAGGTCTGCAGTGGAGGGGAATTCCAGAAACAGCCAGAGCCAGTACCCAGGCTGGGGCTAGAAGTGTGAGCTTCCAGAGGCAAGGGTGTGACCTGGTCATTATAAGCTGCCAGTAGGTAGGAGGATCTGACCAAAGGTGCCCCGGGACTGAACACTTTGCCCTGACTGCTGAGCACTTTGTAAAGCCCACATGACTGCTCTTTTCCCAAGGAATATGCTCCAGGGTGGAGCTCCCCATCGAGCTGTGGAGAACAGGCCCTTATCTGTCTCCCCGAGCAGAAGAGAACGGGCTGGTCCCGTGTGCCCTGCCGGTTGTTGGGAGAGGGAGGATGGGAGGCCCCTGTTCCTGTGTGAGCAGGGCCACAGTGAGAGAGAGAGAGAGAGAGAGAGAGAGAGAGATGGTAAGGACACCGGGTAGGCTGACAAAATTGGCATCGTTTCCAGTAGATTCTCTTTAAGTACATGTTCCCTCTTTATTTGGAGGAGAGGTGGAGCTATGGGGGGGGGGGGGGGAAGGGCACAGAGGGAGAACCTTCCAGGCCAGCTACAGTTTGTCCTCTGGTTTTGAGAAATTAGTTCCGTTCTGGCTCCAACTTAGGTTCCCTTCTCAGTAAAACAAGAGCCCCGAGTTCACTGTGCCTTTAAGTGCAGTGAAGGGCCATCCATCCTTACTTCAGAATGACCCTTGGGGGCTCCTGCTGCACCCCTCCTGTTACCCAGACACAGAGCCCTGAGGGGAGTTCAGTAAATGCGGGTTTCTCCATCTTGATACATCATTGCTAAGTTGCCAGGCTGGCCACCCCCAATATTAGTGCTGCCTCTGGGGAAGAGGATGCTGACCTCAAGGATGAGCCCTGGGGATGAGCCCTGACCTTTTGGATGAGCCCAAAAGACAGTGTCTTTTGCATAGGAGATTCCAGACTCACCTGCATGGTGGTGGGCGAGCCTTACCTCTCCCTTCTGTTCGAAGTTTTAAGTCCAGGGGAGGCAGCTGGATGGTGGAGTTCCATGGCAGTATTGGTGAGCCTGCTGTAGGGAGTAGGGAGAAAGTCACCTTGCAGTTTGGATCAGTGAAGAAAGGGGAGACAGTCCTTCTAAGGCAGAGGAGTTCTTTGTGGACTGCGAATAGGTTTGGAGGGGGATGGTGGTGGGGAAAGAGGCTGGCAAGGCCCAGATTTTAGAAGGCCTCGAAAGTCATGCTGCGTGTGGTTTGAAGCTGAGATTTTGAGCAATCACTTGCTATTATTGATGGCCCCTAGATTCCCCTCCCAATACAAAGGAGCAACATTCCCCACTTCCCATCTTGTGCCCTTTCTCACTTAAAGCATCTCAGCAACCTGGACGACCTGTCTTCTGCCTTGGACTGGAAAAGGCTCTGGTATCGCCCATGGCCCATGGGAATCTAGATGTTTTCCCTGCTGGGAAGGAGCTCAGTTTTTAAAAATCCAAGAGCTTGCGATGAGATGCAATTTTCTCTTGAAAGCACTTAGTGCCTGCTAATTTCTTTGCACACAGTTGCTTTCAAGAATAAATTCCAAGCTCCATACACTATCCCATAAATCATATCCAAAGACGTCTTTCTCCTTATGCATTTTATTTTTAAACAGGTTCGGACTTTAGCCTCTAAGTAGTGAAGGATCCCAAAGTACAAACTCCCTCCTCATTGTAGATATGAGGGTGTATATATGAAGTTCCAGATGTAATTAGAATCCAATTTATGTTGTTGATGGACTAGTCGGTGCTGCTGCTAGCAAACTCTATGCTGCCATTTCCAGGTGAGAGACAGGTGAGAAAGTACTGGTGCCTCTAGATGATCTGTGGGATTTCAGAAGGAGGATGAGAAGTAGTTAAAACATAGGGACAGCTAAAGGAAGCGAGAGGAGGAGAAGAATGGGGGGAAGAGGAGAGGAGCAATAATTCTAGGGCATTGGAGCACCTTGATGGTGAGGGAGATGGGAGGGGACATAGGGCTCATTCCAAAGTGGGGAAGCCAGGGACCTCAAAAGGAGCCCCCAGAAGCACTAAAATATGACCGTAGTTATTTTGTAATTCTGCTTAAGCCAATTTTGCATCAGGAAGGAGGGCTGCTCTGCCCCTAGAACCCAGAACGTGTATATTATCCTTTGTCTATATAATGGGGTACATGGGCTAGCCTGAGAATATACCAGCAAGTATAATAAGACTTCCCAGGGAAATTTGTTCTGTTAACTGACTTCTGGGGCACAGAGGACTTGTAACTGGGGCTCCCTGAGTCCCTATTCAGGCAGGCCTTCCTTGGAACATGATGTTGGCATAGGAAGGTAGTTTGCTCAAGAGACAAATTCAAACATCCAAAATGATTCCCCTTTGTACGACTATTGAGCAAGGAGATTCCCGGATATATACAAAGGTTCATCTTGAAGATGTTTGTACACCCATATTCATAGCACCATTATTCACAATAGCTAAAACAGAAACAACCCAAGTGTCCATCGATGGATGGCTGGATAAACAGAATGTGATATGTACATACATACGATAGGATATTATTCAGCCTTAAAAAGGAAGGAAATCCTGACACAGGCTACAACACGAATGATGCTTGAGGACATTATGCTAAGTGAAATAAGCCAGGCACAAAAAGACAAATACGGTATGATTCCACTTATATAAGGTACTTAGAGTGGTCACATCCATAGGGACAGAGAGTAGAATGGTGGTTGCCGAGGGGCTGGGGGCAGGAGGGCATGGGGAGCTGCTGTTTCATGGGTGCAGAGTTTCCATTTCACAATGAAAAGAGTTCTGGAGGTGGTTACACAACATTATGAATGTATTTAACACCACTGAGCTGTACACTTAAAATAATTAAGGTGGTAAATTTTATGATATGTAGATTTTATCACAATAACAAAATACACACAAAAGAGTTTATTTTCAAACCAGTGATACCTGACCAGAGGCCAGAGCAGAGGACAGAGGAATAGAGAACCTTGCAGTGACTACCTGGGTCTCTTGAATATTCTTCAGGTGGAAGGATGGAACAATTCTTAAAAAAAAAATTAGATTCTATTTATTAAAATGCCACATAGAGCAAAGTTTTCAGGTCTGTGCTGTGCCTTTTGGAAGAATGAAGCCCATGTAAGCAGAAATTCTCCCTTGGACTGGAGGTTTTCCAACTTTCCTCAAAATGGAATGCGGGTGCGGGGGAAGTCAGCATTTCTCGGGAGAATCTGCTTTCAGGAGTCCCTGCACATACTGGCCTGATCCCAGGACAGCCCAGGTAGTTCAGGGCACTGAGTGGGAGTCTGGGATTCACAGCCCTCTCTGCCACTTACCAAACAGGAATATTGGAAAAATGATTTAACCTTTCTGAGCCTCAGGCTCCACATCCGTAACGAGGGATATCAGGGAGCTTTTACTGAATAATAAACTACCTGAAAACATGGTAGCTTAAGACAGCAACCACTTCCTATTTCCCGTGATTCTCTGAGTTAGCTGGGCTTCAGGTGTACACTGCCGTGGCTGAGGGGGGACAGTGTAGGTTGACCTCCCTCCTGGGCCTGTGGCCTCAGCCCCAGGTGGCTGGAATGGCTGGTGTCTTGCCACATCCGGTCCCTCTTCCTCCCGCAGGGTTGACTGTGCTTATCCACGTAGCAGTAAAATGGTTCAAAGCTGCACAAGAGGGCGAGCCCTGATGTGCAAGCACTTTTTGAGCCCTTGTTTTGTGTTTGCTAATAATGCCTCATTGGCCAAGGCAAGAGGATGGTCAACGCCAGATTCGAAGGATGGAGAAACAGACTCCACCTCTCAATGGGATGAGGTGCAAAATATTGTAGCTTTTTTCCCCCCCAGTCTATCACAAAAGATGACAAAATCTACCTCAGGGGGTTATTGTGAGGCTCATTTGAGATAATGCCTAGAAATAAGGTTCTTGGCCTGGTCCTGGCACATAGTAGGCCTTCCACGAATGCAAGTTTCCTTTCCTGCTCCATCTCCTTCTTGATTAAGAACACATCTTTATGAAAGACACAATGGATCTGTTGACTCTAATTCCATTCTCTTTCAGAACACATGGAAATTGAAGCCATGTGGGGCTTAACAAGAGATCAAATAGTGCCTGAAGCGTCCCAGGGCAGCAGTCGTGTCCCCAGAGTCTGGGCGGCCCCTGTGATGGGGCCTGCCCCGCCTGGTGCTCTGGGCCCCTCTCCTCCCAGACTGCTGCAGGTCGGTCTTTTTTTCATTACAAATTGCTCATAAGCACAGACATCCCCAGATGCCCGCATAAAAGCTGGTATTAAAGTTGTGTAATGGTGGTGTGAGCCTTGTTATGATTAGGGCAGCAGTAAGCTGTTCCCCAGAGCTTAGGGCTCCAGTGGGAAAAGCCCTGCGAAGCTGTGCACACTCCCCAGTACAGTCTGATCCCTCCCCCACCCCCAGGAAGGTTGGAGGGGGGAAGATACTGGGCTGTGCGATCTGATGGTGAACCAATGATCAAGAGAATAAGAATTAGCGGGAACAGACACCTGAAGAGAGAAACCCAAGGGACAGAAAAGAAACATTTGAGATTTGCACAGGCCTCTACTGATGAGTGTTTTCTGAAGCACACGTACCACAGCACTCGGCACCTGTCAGAATACCATGCCCTACATCTGGATGGCGCTTCCCAGGGACCAACCTTCTCGTTCTCACAGCCCAGTGAGCTTTGCAGGCGCCTTAGCCCAGTTTTACGGACGTGAACACTGAGGCTTTAGACCATGTTGTTATTCATTTCCCAGGAGTGCTCTTCCCTCTGCATCTGGGGGTCCCTCCTGCTCTTTGATCTTGAATGAGCTGTCATCCCTGATGACAGAGCTGAGGAAACGTGAATTAATGACCTCTGGAATATGCAGTCATTAACAAGTATGAGTGTGTGTTGTGTGTGTGATCATACACTGGATAGTAAATCATCCTTGGCCTCTTGCCACTGTAGCATCTAGAGTTCTTACAGTGACTGAGGCAAATCACATGATGAGAAGCTATAAAAACGCAAACCTGGAGGCTAAAAGAAGTTGCAAACTAGGAAAGGGGCCACTGCTTCTAAGAAAACCGGTCAGAACCAGAATGGAAGAGAAGTCAAGTGATCAGGTGGAGGCCAGCATTTGGAGGGCTGTGATAATGATAATAATACTCAACATTTATTAGCCCCTTGCTGTATGCCAGAAACTGTGCTAAAGGTTTACATGGATTGTTCCCCATCACTAACACCAGCACCCTGTTCAGCATTACCACCTGTATTCAGTGCTCCCTCAGAGCTGGCTGTTTCTTCCTGGCACCTGGTTGATTATCCTTCCCCACGCCCTTCCTAGAGGCCCGTCTGTGTGACAAGTGTTGACCAATGATTGGTGAATGGAAGTGGTGTGTGTCATTTCTGGGCCAAAGCATTGAAGGAAGAGTGTCTGCAAGGCCCTGCAGAGCCCTGTCGTGTTCGAGGAAGCATGAGGTGGACAGGGGTGTCTCCTAGTTGAGACAGCCTGGATCGTTGAGCTTCCATGTGGGGAATAACAGTCTCAGGAGGTGCCTGGACCCGTACCCAGCTTTGCTTGAATACGAAATAAGCATCTGTTGTCTCAATCTACTGAAATTTGGGGGCTGTTTGTTACTGCAGCCCAATCTAGCATATTCTGCCTCATGGACTTGCCCTGGGCACACAGGTGATAAGTGAGAATACCAGGCTTTGAACCCAGATATGACTCCAGAGCACAAGCTCTTTACTGCTGCAATGTGACTCCACAAGCCAAAATCATGACCTGTGGGAAGTCCTGAAAGGACTTTTCAAACTGGACGTGACCTGATGACCACAAGGTTTCAGGCAGCCTGACCTGGCTTAGATGTGGAGGATGGGCTGGAGCAGGGAGACCAAGCACGCGGCCCTGGCCCATCAGGTCACCTGAGGTTCGTGCTTCCCCAACATCTGTCTCATGGAGGGGCAGCCGCATGGCCCGCCCTGCCTGGCCTTGTCTCCACTTTTTGTGTGTGTCTCTGGAGGACAGCTGCTTCACCTTGGGAGCAGGGAGGGCAGGACGGGAAGGGGCAGCTGGTGTGCTGGTGGGGGCGATGCTGCCAAGGAGGAGGCAGCGAAGTTCTCTGTCTCCCTCCCAGATCCCCCCAGCCCACGGTCCTGACAGCTTACTCAACACTGGCTTACCCTGACTTTCTTCCAGCAGACACCTCCTCTGGGGCCCCACCTTAAAACGAACGCCATGTGCCCAGAGACAGTTTTGGCCATTCTAATGGGTTTTTGCTGTCTAGTTCAGCCAGATGGTCATGGTATTGGTTTATGGCAGTGTTTCCAAGGCTTGCCTGGACATAAGATTATCTGGGGCCAGAGAGCATACCCTGTCCCCCACCCGCCCCGAGATTCTGATGTCGTGGGTTTGCTGTGGGGCCTTGCGCTCCATGTGCTTAACAAGCCCTCCGGAGGACTTCCTCCTTCTGGCAAGGTTTGGAAACAGTGACTTATGTGGTGCCCAGTCAGATGGAGCTGTTCGGGGAGTGAGGTATGGGTTACTTTGGCCGTCCTGTGCACAGCATGGAGCCCTTGCTCCTGAACTCCCCTTTGGCCAGAGAAATCCTTTTGTCTGTTTTATTTCTTGACTTTAAGAAGAGTAAGTTTTAGTTTAAAAAAAGAATGATCCAGTCTTTCAAGATGAAAACCCCTGGTTTACTACATACCTCAGGATTCCCTTGGAGAACCCATGTGAGAAATTGCTTTATGGTCTCCCTGCCAGGAACATCTATGATTCTTCTGATGAACGGTTTGCTTTTTACCGTGGTGACCTTGTCAGTCTTGTAACCGACGGTATCATCCTCTTTGCTCTGGCATCTGGGAAGCACAGAGCCAAACTGACAGTTCCCCTTAGCAAAGATTATCTATAGCAGCTAGGATTCATCTTCTTTTTCTCCCCTCATTTTCCAGTCATTTGCTACAATATCATTTGTATCTTATGTGCATTTCTACATATGTTTTCCACAAATTTTATTTGGAATGAGGTGGGGTAGACATAAATAAAGATAATTCTGGGATAATAATTTTACAGAATCATTGGCTCAGAGTTTCAGCTCGTGGGAACTACAAGAGCTCAGAGAGAGGACAGTCCACCGTCCTCCAGGTATCCTGAGGCACAGAGAGGGGAAGTGATACTCTAGGGTCAGGGGACAGAGAGGCAGCTTGAGAGGGAAGCCAGGCATCCTGATGCCGGGCAAATTCTAGTCCTGATGCACTGCCTGGTGGGTGGGGTGGTGTGGGTGTGGGGCCCCCTCCAACATGGCCGAGTACCCTGCTGCCCAGAAACAACTTTCTTAGCACCCGAGACAGTCAACATTAGGGAGTCCATTCCTCTGGGTCTTGAGAGCTAATGTTCAGAGTCTCAGTGAAAGCGCAGATATCCCTGGGAGGGAAGCAAGCCTCAGGTGTCTCCCAGTTCCAGGGGAGTCTCAGGAGGGGATGGGGAGCAACATTCCTGGGAAAATGAGTGAGCCAGGCTGTCCCAATGCCTGAGGGGTCAAGCCAGCAGTGGGGTGTGTGTGCGTGAGGTGAAGGAAGCAAAAACTGGCTCTTCCCTAAGAGTTTGGGGCCTCTGTGGGCCTCCTTCAGGCTCGGACTAGGATATGGAAAGAAGAGGAGAAAGATGGGGAAAAGCCCACTTGGCAGCTCTGCCAAAGGCCGACTGGGCAGAGTCCCCAGTTACTTCCCAGTGCCCTTGAAAAGATTGTGCCCCTGTCCCCTGTGGATGCAGAGAGCACCAGAGTGCTCAGTGGGAGCCTGTGTGGAGGACCTTGAGAGCGAGAACAATCAACTATGGAGGGCAATGTTCCCAGGAGAACTCAGAAGCCGTGAAACCTCCTCCACTGATGGTTCAGGTTTGGTTCCTTCTCTAGCCTCTTGGCTCAAAGATCCCATGGCTGCCGGGACCTGAGCCTTGTGGCCTTGTGCCCCTGGTGGGACCCAGCCCTGCGCCGGCCTTTCATGAGACACGCGTGCGTGTGCATATGTCTGAGTGTGAGTGTGAGGCCTGGCGGGCAGGCAGAGGCCCGCCGATGTCTATTACATGGAGAAACATCTGTTTTCTACAGAACATCCATGGTATCAGATGTTTTACTACAAGGAACCCCCTTTTTAAAATAAAACGAAAATGGAACATGGAAATCAAGGTAACCACATTTTAAACATTTATGGAAGATAAAGGTTTAACCACAAGTCTTTCATCAAATGGAGGATACCAGAAAAAAGTTGAGGGAATACCCTTTGGCTGTCCTCACCTGTGTGGTGAAACCTTGCTGAGTCTCACCTCATACAGCATAGGGGCCTCCAGGCAGCTGGGAATATTTAGCAATGTGTCTAAATGCTGGTGCACAGCAGCCCCGCCATCGGGCCCCGTCCGGCCATGACCACTGGGAGGGAGGGATTTGCTCAAATGAAAAGCCCAGACTCAAGGGTGTCAGGCAAGCAGCACCCCAGGGTACACAGCAGCACAAGGCTTGCGGCCTCCTCGGGGAGGATGGGCCTCCGACTGGTTCCCAAGCTGTGAGGGTGTGGGCAGGAGAGGCAGGAG
This sequence comes from Halichoerus grypus, assembly GCF_964656455.1. Taxonomy (NCBI): domain Eukaryota; kingdom Metazoa; phylum Chordata; class Mammalia; order Carnivora; family Phocidae; genus Halichoerus; species Halichoerus grypus. Next base: position 72,947,273 of record NC_135721.1, read on the forward strand.
GGCCTGGCCTCCTTGCCCCTTTGTTCCTGCTTTCCTGGGATCCAGCAGCGCTGGGCCAGGGCAGGAAGGCCCCTGCACGTCCTCCCTGTGCAAACAGAAGGAGGCAGGGGCTGAGGCTTTTTCTGAGTGTGCTCTAGCCTCCCAGAACATACACTTCTTGCCCACTTCAAGGGTTCTTCCTCCCAAGGACTAATGCACACTGGGATTTTAGCACACTTTCTCAGCAGTAAGCTTTTCCCATGTTACAGATGGGAAAATTGTCAGGGGAGGGGGATGTCCCAAACCTCTGGACACAGTTCTGAGGTTGCCTGGCATGCCAGCAGAGAGAAAGGCTGAATTTTCCTGATGAGGACTCATGATGGGCTCCCGGGGTGGCGCCCCTTCTCTCCCCTCTGCATGGTCTTGAGCCGGTCTCTCCTCCTTGGATCTGAAGTAACTTTTCCATTTTAGGGCAATCCCTCATCTTCCTGGCCCAACACAGGGACTTATCTCTCTGCCCATCAGCCGCCATGTCCCCCGCAGCACATAAAGTGTAGGATGGAGTGAGGGATCAAGTTGAATTATGTGACCTGCAGTTTACGGTGGGGGCCCTCCAGACATCCGATCCAGTGTCTGAGCTCAGTTACCTCGGCTCTGGCCGAGGCTGATCAGACTTTGGGGAGAGGGGGCGGTTCTTGAGGGAGAGGATGCTGAGGAGGAGGGGAAGGCTGCAAGGGCTGTGAGCTCCGTGCAGCAGCTGGTCGTGGGCACACTTTGGGTCTCTGTGGCCTCATCGCTGTTCATCCCTGAGCCGTTCCAGTGGTGGGAGGGTGGCTGGAAGAAGGCAGTGAGATGGAGCCACGGGGTGCAGCTTTGGCATGCCGGCAAACTGGATTTGGGGACCAGAGGTATCATCTCCCTCCCCACCAGCCCTAAGCCAACCCATGGCCATCTTGCTGAGTTAGCAGGAACTAAAACATGAAAGGGTTTTCAAGTGAGGCAGTGAAACCAAAGGTACTTTCTAGACTCACAAACCTCTTATGCTGTCAAATAAACTGGAGGATCCTGCGTGGTCTCCGAGCTCAGTCTTTATTAGAATTGCCATGGCCCAGCTACTCAGCAAAGAGTTGCCCACGGAACAATGTTCTGTTTTCTTGGGCACAAGGACATAGGTACATTTGCAAAACACTGAGATGTGCCACTCTGGCCAGGAGCCTTCCCCAGGATCCTTGTGGCCTGAGACTGTTTCTGGGAGACCCGGGTGCATTAGGCCAACACGAAACGCTTGAGGAACCCTGAAAGCTTCTGCAACCAGGTGTTAGAACTAATCAACTTAGAGCCAGGCCCAAGGTAGGGTCTCAATAGATGTTTGTTGAATGAGTAACTTTGAATAGGAATCAGGAGACTCAGATCCTCATTCTGGTTCTGTCATTTGCTAAGTGTCTTTAAATAAGACAAGGAACGTCTGAGCCTCGGTTCCTTCTGTCAAAGGGCCCGCAAATACCTGTCCTGGACACCTCCAAGGGCTGTGTTATGTCCTTCGTCTTCAAGTGGACACCTGTGTTACCTTTTGTTTTCAGAGGCTCACCTTGATAAGCAACTGTGTGACCCTTGTTCACACAAAGGCACCCAACCCTTCTCAGACTGGTTTCTGTTCCAGCCAGTGCAGACTCTTCAGGTGAGCGTCATGTGTGTGTGTGTGGGGGGTGTACATTGCATGTGTGATGTGTACATGAGATGTGTGTGATGTGTGTATACATGTGTGTTTGGGTGTGTGCCTACATCTGTGATGTGTGTGTATGTGTGGTGTGTATGTGTGTGTGGTGTATGTCGTGTGGTGTATGTAAACGTGTGTGCTTGGGTATGTGCATGCGTGTGTGATGTGTGTGTGGTGTGGGTAGGGATAGGATAGTCTTGTTCCAAGGAGAGCGCTTCATTTTCAAGATCTGCTTGGTTCCTCTCAACATTTGTCTTTCTCACCTAAGACCTTAGGTCTTGAGCACAGCCCTAGACAGCCACATCTGTCTCCACACCACCCTCTGCCTCTAGCCAGCTGGAATCGGTTTCAGTTCTTCAGGAAGGTGGAACTTCTCTTCTTTGGATCTAGCCTTGTCCTTGTTGGTAATAACAAAATAATGATAGCTCATGGTGTTCTAGAACTTTCCACTGAGAAGCCACTTCTCAGTAATAAAATTGCTGCCAACATCATAGTCACTGTGCTAAGTCCTTTACATGCCACAAACAAATGACTAAGGAAAAAATGTAGCATTGATGAGGAAGGGTTAAACTTTATAATATATAAAGAGCTCTTATGGATCAGTAAAAGGTGTGTCCCAAAAGGAAAGTGGACAAAGAACAAGAATTAACAGTTTGCAAAATCAGTCTCATTACTCTCCCCACAGGCCAATCCCCACCTTTAGGATGAGGAGACTGAGGCCAGGAAAGGTTAAGTAACTGAATTTACACAGCTGGTGATCCCAGGTAAGAATATGAACACACATGGGTTCAGAACCCAGGCAGGGTTGTTATCATTCTCATTTCATAGGTGAGAAAGCTAAAAGTTCTGTCTGCAGTTGAACCCACACTACTTAAAGGTGTGACGGCTGCTTAGTCCGCTTGTCACTGAGGAAGTGGTGGGCATAGGAATCTGAGAACTGGAATTTGGGTTTGGGGAAGGTGGGCGCTGGGGCGCTTAGGCAGACTGAAGGTAAAAATGGTCAAATGTGGGTTCCGCCTCTCCCCTGGTCACTCAGCTGGTGAGTGGCTGAGCCAGGCCTCCCACCCAAGGCCTCTGAACACAGAGCAGATACCCTCCACTGTGCCTTGTGAAGGCCCTTGCCTGACTTCGGCCTCCTGCTCGCTGGGGCTCCCTGGCATGAGCGCGGAGGATCCAGTGAAGGGGAAGATTGATTTTTGCGGCCTCCTGAGTTGTGGTGGGCACCTGATCTGGGGAGATCTCTGATTCCTTGACTCAGAAATTAGCATATAAGTGCAGAAATGTAATAACAAACCAGAGACAAGGTCTCTAACAAACCCAGTAAGGTTTAAGTGTTTCTATTTGTAATCTGAAATGACCTGGCTGTGGGGCCCTTCTTTCTTCAATATGTTTGCTACTGGCTGCCGAGGGAGACTTCCTGTCTGTATTATTAATATGATATAGGCCTTTGGTTTCCAGTATCATCTCTTTGGAATTTCTATCTCAGACCCTGTGCAAATGAACATAATCCCCTGGCAGGAAAGGCGTTTCGGAGTCCTGGCATCAGGCTCGGAGGCTCTGGGCTTCACGTGAGGAACGTGAGGAATGCAGGATGCTGTCACTCTGGGGCTTTCCCTCAGTCAGCACCTCCCCTGCCCTTCCCCCACCTTGAGGGTCTGAGCTGAAATCTGCACCAGCAGCGAAGAAGCACTGGGTGCTCTTGCTGGAAGGGAGGAGCCTGGCCCATGACGGCTGTCATCCAGTGACTCTCCGAAGATAGAGGATGCAGAACAAGTTTCTAAATATCTCAGGATAACTAGAAAGGGTCGGGGTGGATCCCTTTCAAGTTTCTGAGGAGCAGAACAAAGCTTTACTCTTTAAATGAGACTGTACTGTACTTCCCACATTTTCCCAAATCATACCACATGTAGAACAGAATAAGTGTTGGCCATCCTAAGGACAGAGAACAAGGCTACTTCCAGCCAGAGGAAGCTTCTGGTCCCAGGGTCCTGGCTGTCCCAGTGGCTGAGGCCACCCGTAAGCATCAGGGCCTGCTGAGGCACAATGGCTGGTTGGGAGGCCTGAGCAGAGACACATGGAAGGGCCTCACCGAAGACGGTCAGGCTGCCATTTATTTATTTTACATTTTCTCCCAAACAATACGTAGCAGCTGCCCTGTGTCAGGCATCATGTTGGGTGCTGGGGATGTTGGGAAGGGCAAAAGCAGGTACATAGCATCCCTGACCTCATAGAGCTGATAGTGAAACCGAGGGAGATAGGCATACGAGTAAGTGGTTCTGTCAACAACTAGCTAAGTGACCCTGAGCAAGTCACTTGACCTCGCTGAGCTTCGCTTCCTTCGTCTGTCAAATGAGAAGAAAAAGCATGTACCTTATGGGATTGTCGTGAGGACAGAAGGTCATATTTATTAAACAGCCTAGCCCCGGGACTGGCTGGCAGGAAGCACTTAATAAGTGGGGAAGCATCTGATACACAGTAAAAGGCTGGTACAAGGTTACTAGATTGTTATTCCCCATCTCCTCCTCTGCGTCGCCTGACAATGTTTTTGAGTAGTTTCCCAAAAAGGGACTTTAAACAGTTATATAGAACTGCTTGGGTGGGGTGGGAGGAAGTAGGGATAGGACGGGGGCGGAGGCTATTGCTGAATATATTGATTGTCCTTTCCTGTTCCTAGAACATTCTAGTTAAAGTAGATAAGGCTGTTGGCAGCTGGAGACTACTGGTCCAAGGTCTCCAAGCTAGTCTAAGCTTGTAATTTAGGGAAGTCTGTATTTTTTCCAAGCTTTCCAGGTGGTTTGGATGCCAAGCTGGTTGGAGGAACACTGCGTGGTTGACAGTTTTGGGGGTGACTTTCCTACAGCCACGGGTCACCAGGGTCCAGAGTCATAAATCCTCTGCCAACCATGTGGCAGGTGCTGACTGACCCCAGCCCCCTGCTACAGCTAATTGGATGATGGGTAGGAATCTGGCTGAAACCTGGACAGTTAGTATTCCTTACCCAAAATCTGGAATGAGGATTAAGAAATAGCCTTCTTGGCGAGACTTTTTAACAAAGGAAAAATATAAATTCAGGACCAGCAAGGAAGGCTTTTTCCCACTGTATGGACTGAGTTAGCCGAGAGACAAGAATGGAGTCATTGGGAGAGGAAGAACGAGCCCAGGTTATCGATGGCTTTCCTTTTCCTGATCCCAGTCCCTCTCTTAGGCTCAGCTGCTCCTACCCTCAGGTTCTGTACGCCTGCACCTGTGTATTTATGTTAGCGTGAGTTGCTTTCTATCTCTGGCAAACCAGCACATTTCCCATTAATAAAAGAAGGGGAACCTATTTCATTTACTATAAAGAAACAGGGTTTGGAGGGTGAAGTGATTGAACCAGGTGTCCAGAATTTATGTAGTTAAGTTCAGGGTATTCAATCCGTATCATTTCACTTAAACTAATTTTTAGCACAGCGTAGTCTCAACCTTGGACCTGAAACTTTTATGATCTGCTTCTTATACGTGAGAAATTGAGTGTCCTCTCCAACAACCCGGCCTGCATCCTGCACTGGGGATGATGATGGTCACTTACATTTGCACAATGCTGTACAGTTTACAAAGCCCAGGCCCCATTTATAAGATACCACGAACACAACTGTTTGATTTGTTTATTCTGTGCATCTGCTGTGTTCTGAGCATTGAGCTTTGTGCTATCTTATTTTATTTATTTTATTTTTTTAAAGATTTTATTTATTTATCTATTTGAGAGAGGGTATGTGTTTGTGTGTGTGTGCGTGAGTGGGGGGAGGAGCAAAGGGAGAGGGACAAGCAGACTTTGTGCTGAGCACAAAGCCCCATGCAGGGCTCAATCCCACGACCCCGAGATTATGACCTGAGCTGAAACCTAGAGTCAGATGCTCAACGGACTGAGCCACCCAGGCACCCCGCTATGTGCTATTTTAAATTGTCTTTTCGTTCACAGAGGGCTCCTGCTCTGAATAAACTTCACAGTCGGCATTTTCCCCCGCGTGGTTGATAGCATTTTCCCCCGCGTGGTTGATAGCATTTTCCCCCGCGTGGTTGATAGCATTTTCCCCCACGTGGTTGATAGCACTAAGGAAAATGGGTTTAAATTACAAGAGAAGGTAGCTCTAATCAGCAATGGAGGAAGAAGAAATGGAGGTAAGGGGATGGGATTATGTACCCAGAAATCTTCAAGAACAGAAGTGATATGATCAAGATGTATGCTTGTCTGATGGCAGAGGCTAAAGCCCTGACTCTGGGGTTTTTTCCCAGTCCTGGGCTTTCATGTTTCTAACTGGTAAAGTGATCAGGTGAGGACACAGCGCAGACGCACTGTCTCCGAGGGACCAGTTTACACGGCAGTAGCCCAGTTTGGGTTCCTGTTCTCACTGAAGCTGTTTCCTAATCCGTAAAATGGGGTTGATAACACTGCCGATATATGAGTCAGGGTTCTTCAGAGAAGTAGAACTAACCGTATTTTAAGGAATTGCTCATGTGATGGTACAGGTTCAAATCCAAAATCTGGAGAGTAGGCCTGCAGGCTGGAAACCCAGGGGAAGAGTTTCAGTCCAAGCGCAAAGAAGGTCTGCCGGCGCAATTTCTTCTTGCTCACACGAGGTCACTCTTTGTTCCATTAAGTCTTTCCACTGATTGGACAAGGCCCACCTGTGTTATGGACGGTAATCTCCTTTACTCAAAGTCCGCTGATGTAAACGTTAATCTCATCCAAAGGACACCTGCACAGAAACATCCAGAATAATGTTAGACCCAATATCTGGGCACCATGGTCCAGTAAAGTTGACACAAAGAATTAACGATCGTGACTTGTCTCATAGGACAGGCCTGGCGATTTAATTAGGCAGGAAATGTAAGACGTGTCTTGTAAACGGTAAACTGCTCTATCTGAGAGAGCGGGGAGCTCTGAGAGTTCCTCCACTCCCATAAGCAAGAACGTCCTGGCACACGGAGGGTTAAGGAGCCCTGCCTCCACTGGGTTTTCCACCTGCTATCTGAACTGTCACTACCCCCTCCAACCCTCAGGTGGGGAGGGACTGGAGCCTGGGGGTGTGGGGGGGGAAGCTCTGAAGCTGCCTGACACCGGATACTTCCTTCCTGCCTGGATTAGAGTCATCTTGTCAATATCATGTCAGTGTTTACCAAATTAACAAATGGACTTCAAGTTAAACACTGGGCGATTTGTGAGATGGATTTTTTAAAAATGTGACCCGGCTCAGGAGATCACTCACAGGTGATGGGCTGTTTGCCTTTTTTTTTGGACTCCTGGCCTTTAACGTCATGTCACTTTAAATTGGTTTTCATGGAAAACTGCCTCCCTGCCATTCCTCAGCCTCCACACAGAGCCTCCGGGCAGGCATTTCTGTGCACAGCTGGAGCCTTGCCTCGCTGTGGGGCAAACTTCTTTCTTCTGGGCCCAACAGAGACAAATCTCCTCTGGTCAGTGGCTCCAGGATGGAAAATAAAGTGTGTGGAAACACTTCACTCCCCACCAGGAATTTCTACCCACAGAGCAGGGCCAAGCGGGGCAGAGCAGGGTTTCTAGGCAGTCAGGACAGTGTACTAGTGAGTGACAAAGAAAGCAGAGGTTTCTCTGGGCGGTGGAGATGACACCAGCATCTGGTGTGGGTGTTCCTTTTGCATCTAGATGTTGGCGGCACGTCCACCGCAAGATTCCCGGCGAAACGACTGCCACTGGTGGCTGAGAGGCTGCCTCGGTGGGTCAAGCCTGCTCTGCTCGAGGGACATGCTGACTTAAGTGCCCCGCAACGGTGGGGGACATCTTGACCCCAAGGAGACAGGCTGCTGGGAGAAGTGGGCCTTGGCGTAAACAAAGCGATGCAGGTCTTTGGTATGTTTTCTCACTGAGCTTCATTTTTGAAGCCTGGTAATTTTTAAATGCTATTTACTTTGGAAAGACGTGAAAAGAAGAGAAAGAAGCGGGTTTCAGCGCCTTCACTGTGTGCCCTGCTGTAGTTGTTTCTGTAAGGCAGCAAAGCAGCCGTTTGAAAAGTGAAAGACTTAGGTCAATTATTTTTCTTTCCTTGGCTTAGTGGACAGCAAAGCTGGTTTAACTGAATTGACCAGTTGTTTGATGAATCAATCAATCAGCAAATATTTGTTCTGCGAGGCCTGTGAGCAAGGCACTCACTGTTTGATTAAATTGTTTGATGAAACAGAACAAATAGACCTGTCTTCTAGACCCCTTGCAGACAGTCGAGCTGTGTGCAGCTAATTACTCTACCACCTCTAATTACAGATACACGCTCAAACTGAGCTCTTTTCCTTGAACCAAAAGTTAATCCTGGAAATCTGGTAATGCAATTACTATGCTTGTTTCAACAAGCTAGAGAGAGGGGGAGGGAGAGAAAGAGAGGGAGAGAGAATATGAATATGCCCCATTTATGCAGCCCTGCAATGAGGGGGAGTTACAAAAGACTTTTATATACAAGGGAAAATGAAAGTCTGTAATTGAGGATGATTTGGTGTCCAAGACGGCTTTGAAAAGGAGCCGGAACCAACTTTCCTAAGTGGCATTTAATGTGCTCCCATGGGTTTAGTTTTTCATTAGCTTAGTTTTTAATCGATGTCACAACTCAAAGTCAGGACCGTATTTCCAGAAGGAGGAAAGAATGAAAACACTTAGGAAACACACAAAACAACCAAAAGACTCTAAACCACAACAGTGAAAAAACATGTCTTTTCTTCTAAACATCATTTTAGCATGAGGCAAACTGATCTGTCAGATATGCTTGTCATATCCACATATTTTATAATCCAATATGTTCAGGCAAGAATTTTGGCACAACCTGCCAACAGCAATCCTGAACTTTTCTTGACACTTTAAAGAGCACGGAATATGTCGAGGGGGTTGGATTTGGGGGAGGCCTTAACTCTTTCATTCAGCATCTAAGGGTCCTTCAGAATAAGCATCACCTAAGAACAGCACCAGAGGAGGACCTGCCACGGGGATAGGTGATGACCAGCCTTGAGCTCTGACAAGTGAGTTTTAAACCTGACCCTCTCTCAGAGGTGACCTCGCTTGGAATAGCATTGAATTCAGTGCAATTCATGGAATCACAGAGTTGCATGGGACTGTTTGGATGGTCGGATCCAGTGGTTCTCTATCTTGGCTGTACATCGGAAACACCTGGAATGCTTAAAAAAGGTGGGGGGGAACAAAAACTGATGTCCCATCCCACCCAACACTATTCAAGCAAAAGCCCTGGGGTAGGCCCTGGGTATTGAGACTTTTTCTAAGTTCCCACATGACTCTAATGTGATGCTAGGGTTGAGAACCACAGTCCAACCTCCCATTTTACAGATAAGAAAACTGAGGTTCCAAGATGGAGGTGACTGCCCGTTTCAGGCCCAGGCCTTGTATCCAGGTCCCAGTTAACTTGGTTCCCTAGGTGGTTGTTGAGCTCCAGCAGAGTGTTTAATCCTGCCCCTGGGCACGATGGGGTTACAAAAGGAACTGGAGCCTGGCCCCTGCCCCCAAGTAGCATACAGCCCCGGTGGGGTGGCAGAACTAACAAGCAAAGCAGTCAAACGGACACTGGAGGGCAATGTCGAGAGAAGAGTGGAGCTTCGTAACATCAGATGCCAAGTCCAGACTAACATGTTCTGGAAGAGATGCCCACAAGGCTGGGTGGGGTAAAGGGAAGCATTGTTGGAGTCAGAAACCTCCAGGCAGAGCTCAGCAGGAGGAGATGTGGCCCGTGAAGGGAGGAGAAGGTGCTTTCCAGGGGGAAGAGCTTAGGTGACCACTTAGAGGTCAGAATGAGTGATGTGTGGGTCGTGTGCTTTGGTGGCCTTTACTGGAAAGAGGCTAGGACTTGAGAGAAGTATGTGGGGCACGAGGAGGGATTCAGGGAGAGAGGCTGTGTGCCAGTGGGGGAGCTCCACAGCCAAGAAGTTAAAGGGTAACTGCTCCCCACACGGAGGGATGACCCTGAAGGTTAAAACTAAAAAATAGAAGGGACTCAACATGAAGGTATCTTTGGTGAGAAACCCTGTTCTGATTGGTTGGTGCCCAAGTCATACCAATGGTTAAATATTTTGAAGAGCTCCCCTGTGCATCCTTGACCCTGTTGTACCAGGTCCCTAGGGAATGTAATCTTGAGCGGTGTACTTTGGCAAGTCCTGAGCTGCTGCAGGGAAGAGGCAGCTGAAGCCCAGTAACTGTTTGTGGGGGTGGGTGTGGTGGGCATCCAGAGACAGGTGGATGAAGGGAGGCTTCAAGTCAATGTGAAGAAACGCTCCATGTTCTCAGAAATTCAGCCTGCGGCCTCTGCTGCCACTCATAACAGTGAATAGACCGTGAGATTGGTGGGACCTCTCCTCTGTTGCCCACATCTTCTCACTGAGGCTCCCCATGCCTTGTCTTCTCTTCCCCTGGATTCTTGCACGGTTGTCTGCTTCCTCCCTTGATTCGATGAATCAAACTTGCCTTTACTGCACTTTGTATAAGAGCAGGCCCAGAGGGCAGCATCTTGGGCCGAGCATCTCAGGCCAAGAAGGAGATTTTAGATGGGGAAGGAAGATGGGGTTTTGGTACCAGATGTCCCTTGCTTCAGAGCCATTTTGCTCAGAGCCCCTTAGGACCCCATGGGAAGACAGGCGTTCTTCTTGGGTCCACTCTCCAGCTATGCTGCCCCCTTTCACATCACACATTTGTCACTTGATTATTGTCTCCTCCATTTGCTTTCTCTGTGGGTACAACTACTAAGAAGCCACTCCTGTTCTATAGAAGTTGGTTCTACCACAGCACTGTGTATGCCTTGGAAAGCCTCTGGGATCCCTGTCCTCTGAGCCCACTGTAGGAATCCCTCCTGAAATCCATTTTGCATAACTTGGTTCTAATATTGAAGCCAGCTCAAAATTCCCACCTACCAAAACGTGGAAGAGAATAAACTAAGGATGGCATGGCCATCTTGGATTTGTCTTCATAAGAAAGGGTTTATTTTTCTTTGTTCACGTTCCTTGTGCTTTAGCCCTGGAAGTGCATAGCTGCGAGACACATTTGAGATTGCTTGATCCAACCCTTTCATTCTATAGTCAGTGTAGATGAATGGCTAAGAAAAAAGGGCCTGTTGTCATTAATAACTGGGTTTGAATCTTGGTCCCACAACGTTGAAGTTGCCTGACCCTGGGCACATAACTTAACCTCCTTGAGCAGCTGTAATAATGATTCTCTTTTCATTGGGTCGTAACCATATTTAAAGAAGATGATCCATGTGATGTGCTTAGAACAGAGCCTGCCATATAAATATTATTTTTTTATTATTGCTATAAATGAAGAACTTGAGGCATGGACATATTTCTTAGTCTTACTGGAAACTAGATAATGGGAACTATTTTGTAACTTTTCATGTTAGTTAAGTGCTTCTTGAACTTTTCACCAAAGCATCCCTAATATCAGAGAAGAGTAGAAACATAAACCCAAGGAATCTCGGGGCTTAGCTCGTCCCATAAGAGTTAAACGTCTTGGACTTCTGCGTTATCTGAAACAATGCATGCAGATTCTGCCTTTTATTTCTTAATGTGTCTGTGCTTGTTCCAATCCAGAAATTGTGGTTTCCCCCTCAAACTCTTTATCTCTGTAAAATCAACTCTCCTAAACGTAAGTGATGCTTACTCACTGGATGGTGAGCATGTCTAAGAGTGCGTAGCTCCAGTCTGAGGGACATGAAATTAGTCACGGGGCATCTTCAACAGCAGTGACTGCTCCGTGAAGGGTGGGACTTGAGATCTCGTGTGAGAGCAGGAGGGAGGAAGTCACACAGAAGCAGCGCCTCCTCCCCGGGAAGGAGTGAGGCCAGCTGTGTGAGATGATAACTTCATCCCTGAAAGCTGGCAGCTTTTTGTTCTCGGCAGACCCCGAGGCCCCTCTGTGGGACTCTCTGGGCTCCAGACTGGGGGATCTGGTCCCGCCATGCCCCGGGGAGGCCGCAGTCTGAAAGATGTAGCGTGCCTTGGTGCCTCGAGGCAGATTGTGTGCTGAAATGGAGGCGAGACAGACTGTCAGCGTGGAAACCATGTGGTGACAGCTTCCTTCACCCTCCAGACCTGTCAGCTCACGGGGGAACTGACAGGCCTCAACTAATAAGGTAAACAAAGGCTTTAGAGCATGGGGGAGGAATGCTGGAATTCCTTCTTTAATGTTTCCCGATTCATAACATGTCACAGAGTTAACGCCCGGCCCCGTGGAGGTAGCGCTTCCTGGTTTTTAAGATCTCCCAAGCGTGGTGAGAGAGAGGCCGGAAGCACCGAGGCCGAGCTTATAGCCAGAGCAGCTCCGTCATAGCTGGCTCGACATCTGGCTGCTTCTTTAGGAAGTCCATGGCTCCCGAGGTTGCGTGTGTGAGGGTAAATCCAGACACTAGGCTGGTGGTCGAGGCCTGGTCACGGCCGTGACCCAGCTTTGTCTCCCTCTGCTCCAGTGTTCCCAACACTCACCATTCTCATCCCCGAAGTGCAGCTCCAGTCATCTCTGTCGATCTGGACAACTTCCAGGAAAAGCCACCTCAGCTTTGCCTCCTCAGAGGTCTCGCCAGTGTGCACGCTCCCAATTGACTCTAGAAAAGCCTCCTGCTTTTTTGGATCAAATCCCATCCTACCTTGAATGTTTCTGTGTCCTGGGCCTCTTTCCTATCCACCTACCCGCACTCCCACTTGCAAGGCAGACCCCCTTTGCAGGGCTAGAATGGCAGTAATACAGTATTTCTGTGCCATTACTTAAAAAGACAAATGGCCTGTTAGCCTTTTAGGATGTAATTTAAAAGCCATTTTTCTAGTGGTAATAACTGGAAATGGACTTCCGCTAAAGGCCAGTATGACTTCCTTCCAGGAGCAAGGGATCCGCTAATGGTGACCAGTTGGCCACGGCTGTTTTCAGATTTACCCACTATTTCCACTGGAAGGCTCAGAGAGCAGGGGAATGGCATTTTGAGGGGACCGTGAGCTCACAGAGGGCTTTGAAGAAAGGCAGGCGCCTTTTTCTGGAACCATACAGCTGCTGTTGTTTGTCTTATGGACTGAGAGGACCAGGAATAAAAATGGGCTTAGAGGGATGGGGATCATGGTGTTTTTAACAACCAAATCTCACCAGTCAGAACTCTCGAAATCTGGAAAGGTTGGGGTTCCTCTTTGCCCTCTGTTTAAGAATCTGCAGGCAAATTTGAGTTATCTGGCTTTGGTGCCCCTCAGAAGTGACATTTCTCAGACAACTGTGGCTTTTTCCTGTAGACAGCGAAGCTTTTATTTTAACCATTCAGGATAGACAGTCTTCAAGAATATATTACCTGTGCTTCTTCAATAGAATTGTTGCAGAGACATTAAGTGTTCGTTGATGATGCAGGGCCATTATTTTGAATGTCAGTTTTAAAGACTTTGTCTTCCCTTTGCTATTTTTTTGTTCATTATATGCTATTTTACAATTCCATCACCTCATCTATCTTGGTATTTAATATACATTTACTTCTTATTCAGTGAGAAAAAAAGTGATGGAAAAATCCCAAATGGTAAAATAAATGATGATGTGTTCACTGAATGAGTTCCTCTGTGACCTTTGAAAAGGATGTAGAAAACCACTGATACAGACATTGGAATATTGAAAAGAAGTCTGTGCTATGTCACTAAGGTAACCGTGGGCTGCTAACCACTATGTACCTTAGGACGGCCCCTATGCCCAGGGAATCCTGGTGAGCTCGGACTCTAGACTGTCCAGATCTATAAATGAGGACACCAAACTGCTTAGCCTCAGACGGAAGTTCTGTGCATTCAGGTAAAGGATTGCAGGTAAAGGAAGCAATGTTTACGCATCACCTACCATGTGCCAGATGCTATTTTAGGAGCTTTCATATATCATCTTTATTAATCCTGATAATCACACTCTGAGGTTATCTTGCTCCATAGTTGAGGAGGCTAAAGGGAAGAAGTTGTGTAGGGGCCTCAGGTTCACACAGATGAAAAACAGTGGAGGTAGGAGTGGAACATAAATACAGTGGACTCCGAAGCCCCTGTTCTTTTTACTATACATTACCAGTTATCTGTTGCCTCAGGAACACTCCGTGGTACGTGATGAACAACCACAAAACCTAAACAGCATACAACAATAAGTACATATTACTCACCCCTCTGAGGTCCACTGGGAGTCGGCCGGGTGCTTCTGCTGTTCACGCACATGTCTGGCGGTTGACGGGCCTTTGGTTGATCTAGGCTCGTCTGGTCCCGGGCACCTGGGAGACTCAGTTCTGCTCCATGTGCCTCTCTTCCTTCGGCAAGCTAGCTTGGGCATGTTCTGGCCACAGTGGCACAGCTGGAAGGGAGCAAGAGGAATCCCACAGGCCCCTGCAGCCAGGCTGGGAGGGGCACACAGTCGTTGCTATCGGCCGAACGAAGGCGCACGACCAGACTCAGAGTCAAGGAAGGGGAAATCTACTCCACTCCTTTTATGGAAGGAACTACAGAATTATGTGGCAAAGGGAAAGGTGCAAAAGTGGGGGCCCCTACAGCAATTAGCCACGTAGAACAAGCTGCCTTTGAACACCAAGCAGGTGTTCTAAGAGCTTCGTCTGGGCATCCCACCTCACCTTTTTGAGGTTTTGGTGAAGTATGTGTGTGGGTGGAGTGGGGACAGCAAATTTGGGGGGTGAAGAAGGGAGACAGATATATGTTTAACCAAAATAATGTCATTCCATAGTATGTTAGTGACTATAATGAGGGAAAACGTGTTCCATCCTTGTGTTCTATCATTCCAGGCTATTTTGTAACACAGGGGTACACCCTGGGACTCTCAAGGAAGGAGGGCATATTTGTTGTTGTTGTGTGTTACTTCCGTCCCTACATTCAGCGGACACAGATTCATGACCCGGAAAGAAAACAGACAGAGAAACTGTTTCCGTAGCACATCGTTGGCTGTCAGCGGGTCATGTGTTACTGCTGTGTTTCTTGCTGCCAGGCTCTGCCTCTCAGATACCACATCGGGGCCAGAGGCTAGAGAACATGTGTCTTGTGAAGGGTGCAGTGCGTGAGCTTTGTGACAGTTATCTGCTCCTGAGACATTCTTTCCACTTCGCAATGGGTATCATGGTCGTTCCCATGGTCGTGCTTAGGGGTCTGCCTAGTCTTTCCTTCAGGTAACTGCTATCGTATAAATAAAATTGCAAGTGGAAAAGTAGCTCAATTAAAAGAGCAGTTGTCCCATGCTTTAGGAACATGTACAATCAACCATGTGAATTCTCTCTGTTTTTCTCTATTTGGTAAATGGGACCCCAACGTTTCTACTTGTCAGTCTTTGTTAACCTCATTCAAGGCCCTGTTAGGACATAAAATATCAAAGCAACATTTAGGAAAGAAAGAAATCTGTAACTTAGACTTTTCACAGAAGGGGTTGATGTTTCTAACAGGGGTTTCAGTGCTTTGCTGCGTCACCCTCAGCTGAGTGATGGCTGAGCATGCTGTCTCCTGCTGCTTCTGGCTCCCCCCGGCCTGCTCGCCCAGGAGCTCTATTTGGCCAGAACTGAAAGAAGAGGACACCGGTCCCGTTCCCTCTGCTTTCCCACCTGGGCAGCTGGAGGACTGGACCTTGGACCTGGTTCCTGCCCCCACTCCCTTCTTGGGGACCTACTTCCATTGACTTCTGACATGGACCCTGCTGCTGTCTGATAAGTCCCAGCCCCCCAGCCTGCTAGGAGTCGTGGCGGGGAGGGGGGGGCTGTAAGAAACTGTACCAGACAATAGACTCTTACTTTCCTCCAGTGGCTTATCAAAAATGATTGTAGCTGCTTCAGCAGGACTAGAAGTGACCCATTGTCCCCTCTTCCAGCGATCTCTGTATCTTACACGAGCTCAGTGCTTACTGTTCTGGGATTCACAACCCCCTGCTTGTGTGACATTGTGTGAACTAGTGCTCTTTGGAACTTTGTGTTCATTTACATAACGCATTTCTCAGGTGCATATACGTTATGCATGAGTCTGTGTTGTTAATCATTTGAAATTTAATTGGAACACAACAGTTTTTCCTTCCTCTTCAGTTTTCCCTCTCTCTCCCTCTCGAGCTCATGCAACACTTGGAAGAATTCCAGTCTCTTCCTGGCACTGTGGGCTTCCTGACTTTTTCCTTTATGGGGAGGATGCTCAGAAGCCCAGGTGGAATGGGCCTCTTGCCCGAGATGACTCCATGGGCCAGTACGGGATCTGTGAGGGAGCCCCAGGCTTCCCTGCCCCACCAGCCCTTCCTCTCTCCTCCTCCTCCTTTCCCCACGCTTGGAGGCCTGCCTCTGTGAGGAAGGCTAAGGGACGAGCTGGCCAGGCTATCCCTAACTCGCTCTGTGCTTGGGCTTCTGAGAGCCTCTCTCACAATTCCATTAGACAAGGGCTCTGTATTGATTACTGTGCCATGATGATTTCCCTTTGCCAGTTAGAATTCTTGAGAGCAGACAGGATTCTTTCTGGTTCACAAGAAGGTGTGAGCTGAAGGACTGCAGAGGCCGGAACTCTCTTTCCCACTGGGTCTCCCCCTGCGGGAATTTGGTTCTCTCCCCGCCCGCTCCATCCTGCTCCCCACACGTTCTGACCCGAGCAGAAGGCAAGTTCAGTTCCCACAGGTGCACAGATCTCACTCTCTGAAACGAGGGAGAAGAGAAAAGGGATGAGAGCTGATATCCCTGCTCCCGAAAACAGGAAGCAGGCTGGGTAGATTGACTTGATACGGAGCTATCAGACTGCCGCTTGCTCACACTGGGACGTTTATCACTGCCAGTCATCAGCACTCTGGCAAGCTCATGAATAATGCATTTCCCAGTGATTTCCTTCCTTATTTGCTAGCTCGAGGCAATATTGATTTAAAAAAAAAGTCTGCATAGCTGAGCTGTGTTGTGGTAACGTTTATTTAAAATGATTGGGAGACAGAACACACGTGTTTATCTCTACATATGTGTGTTGGTGTCTGTTGTTTGTGGATAATGACATTTGTTTAAGGCGCCACGGTGGTTATTAGCAGTGTTTTTCAAATCAAAGGTTGGTTCACACTGGAGCCCTGAGTTAGGTTGAAACAGCTGTGTGGTGGTGAAGGACCAGGAAGACAGACAGGGTGCCCTGGGAGGAGGGTGGGTGGGAGCGGCGGGGAGAAGACTGGGGCAGTGAGGAGGGAGGGTAGGCTGGGGGTAAGAGGGCAGACAGGGAGGAGAGAGGTGGACGAGGTGGGGGGTTAGGAGGGATGGATGGAGGAGGAGGGTGGATAGAGGAGGTGGGGGGGGTACACAGAGAGGAGTTACAAGCAGGGAAACTGAGCCACTGAGTTGGCAGTAAGGTCTCTTGTTAGTCAGTAGATAGATCTCTCTATCTCTTGTCTCTCTTTCTGTGTCTCTCTCTGCCATGGATGCAAAGCCCCCTGGCTGCACCAGTCTCCATATCTGATGAGCAAATGTGATGGTGACACAGGCCAGGAAGGGCTGGGTCATCAGAAGTCTCCGTGGGTGGCTCTGCCCTGTGCTGCGTCGTGGCCATCCTCACCTGCTGAAGGCTCCTGACTCTGTTGACTTCATTTCCGATTCTCAGGAGCTGACAGAAGTAGGCACATACTTGGAATTACTGTGCCGATGGCAGGCCTGATGCTCCCAGCCCCGCTCAGCCACCTTCCACCTCAGGCAGGCCAGAAGCGCGCTTGCCATCTGACAGGTTGTTGTGGCCTCCCACTCAATCTTACTGTCACACAAGCTCTCTGGGAGTCCAAGAAGAGAGCCCCCTTCTGGGAAATCGAATTCTCCTCCCAGGTCAGTCACTGGGTCCACTTAGCCTCCCCCTCACCATGCTGGTCTTCCCTCTAAAGCTCGAGAGCAAGTTCAGCAAGTGCCGGGCGGCTGCGTGGCGTCTCACAGTGGCCGGTGGTGGTGACGGCGGTGGCCCCTTCAGTGGTCCTTCCTCACACCTTCTGTCCCAGGCTCTCAAGGCTCCAGTCCTCATCTCCTGGGGCAGACCGTGCTGAGGTGGAGAAGCCGGTCACTGAAGTTCTGGAGAGACCTCGAGCAGTCATGGCAGTTCAGAGGGTGGAGGGCACTGGAGAGCTGACCAGGCAAGGCTCCAGTCTCTCCCACCCACTGGCTCAACACTCCTGCCAGCTAATAATCAGGACCCCGAACTCTCATCTGTGTGGCTCCCTACTGCTTTGACAGTATTTTCACATACAGCATATCATGTGAGCTGCCCCAAAAGCCTAGAAGGTTCCCCCAAATCCTTCATTCACTTATCTTACTAGCAATAATTTAAGCTTTTTCATCTTCCCTTCTACCCCAAACTTGCAAAGAAAAGAAGGCTCCATACACACTGTTCCCACTTCTTGACTTATAACCCTCCTCCCACATTGCCTGGAGATGCCTTCTTTAAGATGACCACTCATGTTCAGATCTAAACCTAGGGCCTTTTCTGAGTCCTTACTGGCTCTGCTGCAGTTTTCCTGGTACCAGCTTCCAATTCCCCTCCACCTCCTCCCAGTGCACCCCCACCCCACCCTCACCATGTCACAAACAGATAACATGGTTGATCCGAAGGAAGGTGTCTGCAATGATGTCATTCCAGGTATCAGATGCAGACAATATCTTGGGTCAGACAACAATGCTAGTGGTTCTCTCAAATCTTTCCATTTGCACAACCACCAACTTGTTCCACAGACAGAGGTGGCCCTAGGTCCCTCTTGCTGAGAACAGACATTGGGAAGTCACCCAACAGTAAATCTCAGCCACTTCCATTTCTTTGGCCCCCAGGAGTTCGTGGAGGCCTCTGTGCTCTGAGCCTCAGACTTCCAGTTCCCCCATTTGCTGAGTAGCAAATGGAACTGAGAGTTGGCATACCCTCCCCCTCCTGCCACCTTGTTGAGTCGAAAACTTGAAGCTGGAACCCCTGTCGGGCTTAGGTCTCTGCTGTTGGCCCCCTAAAAGGAAGAGGCTAGAAAGAAAGGCCCGTTTCCTCTGCAGGGTGTGGAAAGCTATAGCATGTAGCAGACGACACTCGTTTATTTGAAATTGTTCCATGGTGCAAAGCCCTCTAATCGATCATTCTTTTGCAAATGTCAATGGGAGAAATGTGAGTTCCGTATTTATAAAGCCAGAAAAATGGGGGCTTGTCCCCCACCTCCCAGGTGTATATTTATGCACTGATGAATGACCCCAAACTGGGTTTGTTATAGAAAAAGTCCATGCCAAAGGCAGGAACCTTGCATCTGGAAACACAGTCTGACAATTAGGCCTCTGAGCCCAGAGGCCGGTGCTCTGTGTTTCCTGAGTGTGACTATCACATCCTTAAGGCTGGGGTGAACCCAAGAGTTTTGGAATTTGGATCCTCGTTGTCTCTACAGTCCTGTCCCCTGAGGTTGCTTTTTGTTCTGTTTTGATTTTTGTTTGTTTTTGGCTCTGAAGATGGAGCTTTAAGAATCTTGGAAGCCAATAAAAATCAGTGAAGGAGAACAAAACTTATTCCAGTCTTGTCCTGAGAGGAGAATCATGAGGAATAAGGAGTTAATGTTCAAAAGACCCTTTGAAGCAGTTAGATGGGGAGTTCGTCACAGATTTGGGGCATCCTGATTGGGTGGGCATTTCCCAGGAGCCCCGACTTTCCCCAGCTCCACCATGGGGAACACGCATGCCCGTGCCAAAGAGTGACCCCTGACCCCGACTCCTTTGGCCTCCCTCTCTCCCCTCCAAACCAGCCTCTCCTTTCCTGCCCTCCAAACAATGGCGCACTTTGTTTTAAAAAGGACGGTGAAATAGGAATCACACTTTCCAAGTAACATTTCAAAAAAGGGACAGGAGTGAAAAATTAGGACTGGCCAAGCCAGTGGTGTGTGCTGCTTTCGAAAGGGCATACCCGGGTGAGGTCCAGGCCGAGTAACGTCTGATGAACCGGGGCCTTGTGTTTGGTGAGCTGTGGAAAAAACCAGCTGCTGTGAAAGGGTTAAAAATTAGCTCTCATGGTCAAGAGCCCCAAGCAACAGGCACGTTCAGTTTCAGCCAGGAAGAAAGACAAGTGTTTGGTTAGTAACGGGATATGGCTGGTGCTGGGTTTTGGCCTGCAGTCCCTCGGCAGGTTGGGAGTTGGGGATGGCCCAGTTCTTGCGGTTATTTGGAGTGGGACGGAGGCAGGCAGCCCGGAAGGCAGCGCCTGGGAGGTGCTACCCGCCCCTCCTTTACACAGAAGGGAACGAAGGCCCAGGGAGGGCTGGGGACTTGACCTGGGTCATCCTAGTGAGCGGCACCGCAGAGGTAAGAGGGGCAAAGGGTCGCTTTCCAGTTCCAGAGCCCTTTCTGGAAAGCACTGGCTTGCATGGAATGTGGATTCAGGCAGACGGGGATTTAGGGTTGTTTCAGCCTCTCCTTGGCTGGGCTCCCTCCTGTTCATCCAGATCCCTCATCTGTGAAATGGGGTTCAAAAAATAGCTCTTTGGCTGGGTTTTTGGTATTAAATGAGATGGTATATATGAGACCAGAGACCAACACACTCAAAAAGTGCTCTTTCTCGGAACGCCAGGACTCCTGCCAGGCGTGGGCCTGGTCACAATCAGTACGGATGCAAATAAAGCCTCCAAAAACCAAACAGCCCCTTGGACGTCCTATCGACTCCCCGGCCCCTTAGTGGGGGAACTCCACATCAAAGGCAAAGGCAAATGGGATGGGGGAGAATAAAAGAGCCTTTTCTGAGCAAAGGGGAACTCGCCCCAGAGAAGCGCTGAGTTAACGGGGCCCAAAGCCGGCCTGTGAAGTTAGAGAGGCCTGGAGATTAGAAGGCCAAGAGGAAATAATGCTTTTCTTGTCTTGGCTGCTGGGGCTGCGGGGGCTGCGGGGGCGTGACAGCTGGAGGGCATTTGCGCCTGTTAGAGGCACACTCCCATCAGACAGAAGGAAATCCTGCCCCGGGCTGGCAGGGCCGGAGCGGCGGTCTGGGGCTCTCGGGGAATCTGAGCTGGTGCTGCCAAGGCTCCAGGCCCCGCATCCGCCCCCCACACCACCACCCCCCACCGCCTACCCATGGCTGCCTGAGCAGGGGCCTCCCTCCCCAGCCACTGGCCCCTAAAGAGGCCCTCCCCCTTCCCAGGAGGTGTCAGACCCAGTGATGCTATGGACAGAAAACTCTGAGGACGCCTGCGGTTTATTTTGTATCCACTTCAAAATCCATATGAACCCCCTTCCTCCTTGTCTGTGCCCGGATGGGTGACTTTGGCCCCACTCCACAGCCTGAAATCCTTCTCCTCAGCCCACCTAGACAGAGAGTGGCCTTCTTCCTCGCCCCCCCCCCCCCGCCCCCCAACTTTTCCTTGGTTTCCTTTATGGGCCAAGGGATCAAACTCCTGAGAAAGGAACCAAGGCTGCCTGTCCTCCCCTCTCGGACCCTCTGCCTCTGAGCCTCTGGACCGTGTGACAAGATGCCCAGCATTAGCGTCTGCTAATTAATCGGGAAACTGGCTCCCTATTGGCCCATATCTTTTTACAGACCTGAATTAAACGAAGTGTTTATGTGACAGATATGTGGGAGGGATTTCAGATATAATCACCATCAATCTGGCTGCAGCCAAAATAAATTCTGTGAAAAGTAAAACAAACTGTCGCCCAGACAAAGTAGGCCTTCGGGGTCTCCAGCAATAGCCTGTGTTTTCTTATTTAGCCTCATCTAGTATTTCTGCTCTTTTCGGCGTAGATAGGATCTCTGCACGCAGGACACTCTTGCTGCAGCTGACAGGGGCGGACACATGCTTCTGCCCCCTGAGGGACGGAGAGGGGAAGGGATGTTGCCTATTTACATTAACATTCTTAGTGCAAATAAACGGGCTCTGGCTGGGCACAGGGTGGGGTGGGCACCGGAGATGGAGGTGGGCTGGGGGGAGCAGCCTGGCTGTAAGGTGGGGCTCACGCTACAGTCTCCCTTCCTCCAACCTGCTAAGGTCAGGGCCGCCGTAGAGAAGTCAGAGACTGCTGGTCCTTTCAGAGAGGCGCTGGGTTAGGCCCCCTCCGCATGCGCCTGAGGTGTGCGGGCTTTCTGCGCACTTTCTCTCTCTCCTTCGGCTATTTTAGCACTCCTGTGAGGAAGCAGTGAGGAATTTGAGGCTCAGACATGGTAACTCCTCACCCCGCTCTAAAGCCGTGACACTGGGCTTTTGACCCTGACTCTGAAAGCCTGTGTAGTCTCTCTCCGCAATACCTTGCTAAATAAAGAGGAGCCAGGCTTAGCCACTCCTCCCTGTGAAGAGGCCTTTGGGCACCTCGGTCGGCCCTGCCCTGCATCTTTCTTTCTCTTTCTCTCTCTCTCTCTCACAGCTGGGGCTGTTTCATGCCCCCTTTCTCTGGCTCCCCCCGCTTTGGCCCAGCTTGTCCCCCATTCCCAAACCAGGCCTGGGGTAAGGAGGGAGATGTTGAGGGTCTCCAGGCTACCAGCCACCTGTCCTGCCTGTCTGGTAACCGAGCACAACTCTAGCCTCCTGCCTGAGCTTCAGCTCCTCTCCCTCAGGGTCTTGCCCTGGTGACCAGCCCAGGATCCCAGCAGCCCCCCAGGAGCAGAGACTCCCGCTTGCTCCATACAGATGTCTGGGGGCTTGACACTAGCCCTCCCACTGGCCTGTGCCCAGGCTTGGCATACTTACTGAGATTCCACGACGGTGGGGAAACCCCCTCCTTCTTCAGCCACTGCCCCACTGCTCAGCACTTGACTGGGCCTGGCTGTAGAGGAAGTCATGCCCACTGAACTCAGCGCCTGCCCATCTGCTTGGAATCCTTGTCCTGGCTCCCGCGTTTGTTGCCACATCAGGGGATCTGGGGCCACATTCTGTCCCTTCCTCGATATCTATATAGCATTCTTGGTGCTATGCCTTCCTGAGTCTGAGATGTGAGAGGTCCTCTGAAAATCTACCACAAAGGATATGTTTTTCTGGTTTTTTTTTCTTTTTTTCCATCTGCCCCTTTATTCCTCTTTGTAGGAACCCCATCTAGAGTCAAAATGTCCACATCCAGTGGAAAAGATACTCCATCAGTGATTCAGGTCACAGCACTCCTTTTCCCCTCAATGAAAGTAAAGGGACAGATTCCCTGCTCCCTGAAAACTCTGCAGCACCAAAAGGAGTTGATTCCATCACACTCAAGCTTCTAGACACTTGAATAGAGTAGAAGGAAAACCTCTCTATGAAATAGAAGTATGTTTGTAACTTTGCAAACCCATCCGTTCAATCATTCATTCATTCAGTAGTATCTACTGAGGATCTACTCTGTACTAGACACTATTAGAGGCCCGTGGGATATATCAGTGAGTTAAAAACATCTGCCTCCCTGGCATCTGTATTCTACCAGCTGTAGGCAGATGATAATAGCAGTCACAAACAATAAGAAATGTATACATGGTGACAGAAGGCAAAAAATGCTGATGAAAGAAAGAGCAAGGTAAGAGTGATTGGAGGTACTAGAACAGGGGCTGAGTTACATGTTCACATAGGGTGTTTGGGGCAGGTCTTATAGAGAAGGTAAGGTGTGAACATAGACTTGAGGGAAGTGAGGTTGTTAGCCATGAAGGCAACTCAGGAAGGGTGTTCCAAGCAAAGGGAACAGCCAGTGCAAAGGC
Source organism: Halichoerus grypus (assembly GCF_964656455.1). Classification (NCBI taxonomy): domain Eukaryota; kingdom Metazoa; phylum Chordata; class Mammalia; order Carnivora; family Phocidae; genus Halichoerus; species Halichoerus grypus. The sequence goes on from NC_135721.1 coordinate 72,970,581, forward strand.
TCTGAGGCAGGGCTGTGTCTGGCACATTTAAGGAACAGCAAGGAGGCCAAAGTGGCCACAGTGAAGTGAGCAGTAGGGGAAGTAGAAGGAGGTGAAGTCAGAGTTAAGGTCAGAAAGACACCAGAAACCAGATCATAGATGGCCTTGCAGGCCCCGTAAGGACTTGGAGTCTTTTCTGTCCCTATTCGAGTAAATTCATGAAGGCCAGTCTCTCTCATTAGTCAAGCTAGAGTTCAAGAAATTCAATAAATATTTCTTGACTTTGTAAGCCAAGTCCTGAGGCATACATTGATGAGTAAGTCTCTCTGCCTTCAAGAAGTTCAAGTTTGGATACCAGTGGTTTCGGCAGCAGGGTGCAGAGGAAAGCACACTGCACTAGGAGGTGAGAGGCCTGGGTTCTAGTCCTGCCCTTCCATGTAACCTTGGCCATTCACCCAACCTCAGCTTCCTGTCACTGGAGAGAATTATCTATGTCCCGGTCACCTCCCAGGCACTATGGCGATCAAATGAATGAAGACATGCAAAGACTCGTGGAAAACTGAACAGCCCTGTATAAATAGAGGGGGGGATTAGGGAACCAAGTTAACACGGTCCTTGCCCTATATCCCTTTCCTTGGGCCAGTCGACTCAGTCCATGTTGTCATCTTTGTGCGGCCTTCTTCTCTCTCCGTGACCTCACTGACACACTCCACCTGGTGAGAACCACCACGGCCGTTCATCCGGGTTGGTGCGGATCTCCAGCATGGAAAACACATCCAGGGGTATCTGCTTTGCAAAGGAAATTTGCCCATGCCTTCTCTATGTCATGCTTCCCTGATCAGATAAAGCTGCACTGGGGGTGAACTCTTAAGTCAAGTATGCACGACTCCAACCAACAATAACAAAAACAGGCCCACAGGTTGCCGAGCACGGTGAGCTTTTAAAATGCATTCAGACGGTGTGAGGATATTAATAGGGAGACACGTATCTCATTTCAGGCTACAAAGCAGATCCCACAGTGGGACATGGAAATGCTGGCCGCTTCAAGGTTAGCGTAAACCGAAGAGAGGGGCTCGGCTGGAATACAGACACGCCTCAGGCTGTGTCCCAGGCGCCGGGCTTCCAGCTCTGACAACACAGCCTGTCAGCTCAGCTCTGTTGTGAGTGCAACTGGACACTCGGTGATGGCCAAAAACAACAGTTGACTAAAATAATGAAGCTACGTGTGGACAGTGATGGAGGTGGAGAAGAATAGAGCTGGACGGGCCCTGTGGAAATCTTGAACACTCTTCCTTTATTTTACATGTAAGGACACCAAGACCTGCGGGTCATGTTGTGACTACAATAACGATGAGACTCTAATGTCATTTTCACGGTGAGTGCGTTTGCCTCCAATGGGGTCACAGCATTCTAAATGTCCTCAGTTATCCTTTCTGTGTCAGTGCGACCCTCTGGACACAGGACTAGCCAAATGGACACTTGGGGGTCCAGTTGTGGGGATGGACTGTGTTGTCACGGTGGAAAGGGCACTGGATAATCAATCCAGAGATCTGGTCTGAGCCCTGGCTCTGGACTTATTTACTGGGTGACATTTACCTCCTTGTCTGTTTTCTTCGCGGCAAAACATGAGATGTACATAGCTAAGACAGTGTGTGTTAAAAGACTCTGAAAACCAAAATTGTTTTCCACCTCTCTTTTCCAGATTCCAACCTGTCATTTGTGAGGACATGGTTCGAATTAGGGGTGAATCTCTGAACAGAGTGGGTGGGGAAGCTAGCTGGCCCCACATGGACCTTCCTGGTCACAGTACGCAGGGCTTTTCACCATCGATGCCCACCTCCTCCCCCGCCACCTCGGCCCCCCCATCACACCCTCCACAGCCCCACCAACGTTCTCAGCAGTCCTCCAGTTGTTCTCAAGTTTGCAAATGTCCCTTCTTCACCTGAGCAACTCCTCCTATCCTTTACAATGGTAGCACTGCTACATCAATAGGACCATTGTGTCTCAGTTTCTTGATTTATAAAATGGGAATAATAAAAGATTCTAGATCATAGAGCTATTCTGAGGATGAAGTGAATTAGTGTAAGTTAAAGCATATAGAAGCATATCTGGTTCGTGGTAAGTGCTACAAAAATATTTTCTGTTATTATTATTATTAGAGTACATAAAATATCATGTGTAATGTAATGAATTACATATCTGGTCTGCCTCCCCTACTGAGAATATCACAGCCAGAACAGAGTCTTCTTTTTCTCTTTTCTCCGTGCTTAACACCATGTCAGGAACATAGAATATGCCCAATAAACACTTGTGGGATAGATGATTGGATGTGGTCTATGTAATCATGTCTATGACATTCATGTCACCTTTTTCCAGTAAACTTCAAAGGACAAGCAGTATGTCAACTCTACCTCTGTGGCCCTCATTTGAATTACCTTGTTTTAAAAATTCCCCACATCTCATTTGTGTTTAAATAACAAAGAAAGTTGTCTTGAAATTTTAACCAGTAGAACTACAACCTGGAAACAAGTGAAACTCAATTGGCAGTAAGTTTTTCCACTTGGAGTTGTGGGCCCAGCCACACTGTTTTTGCCAGGGTTTCAAGAACAGAATCTAGGGCTGGGTTCTATTTGAAGGGTAATTAAGATAAAAGAAGACACCCCCCACCACCACCACCACCGCCAAAGTCTTTGGGATCATATGGTGTGAAGGGGACAAAAGACTTAGATGAGCAAACACAACCTCCAGGAGGAGACAGATGCTCTAAGGATATGCAGCATGGTGGAGGGAGGTAGCGTGCGGTGGGGAGTTTAATTTCCTAGAAGTGGATTTTAAGCCACTGGTTCCACTTCCTGCTCTTAATCTCATGGCTGTGCACAATAGCCTGAAACTGACACCCAAGAGACTATCTATCAATTTGGGTTTCAGCTAAGAGTGTTGCCGGGGAAACAGCTCCCTTCCTATTGTGTTCTTAATTTCCTATGTCCAATAGTATTCTTTTTTTTAAGTTTTTATTTTGATTCTAGTTAGTTAACATACAGTGTAATATTAGTTTCAGGTGTATGATATAGTCATTCAACACTTCCGTACATCACCCGGTGCTCATCACAAGGGCCTTCCTTTTTTTTAAAAGATTTTATTTATTTATTTGACAGAGAGAGACACAGTGAGAGCAGGATCACAAGCAGGGGGAGCGGGAGAGGGAGAAGCAGGCTTCCCGCGGAGCAGGGAGCTCGATGCGGGGCTCGATCCCAGGACCCTGGGATCATGACCTGAGCCGAAGGCAGACGCTTAACGACTGAGCCACCCAGGTGCCCCCACAAGGGCCTTCCTTAATCCCTATCACCTATTTCCCCCATCCCCCCACCCACCTCCCCTCTGGTAACCATCAGTTTGTTCTCTATAGTTAAGAGTCTGTTCCTTGGTTTGCCTCTCTTTCTCTCTCTTTTCTTCCCCCCAATAGTATTCTTTTTTTTTTTTAATTTTATTATGTTATGTTAGTCACCATACATTACATCATTAGTTTTTGATGTAGTGTTCCATGATTCATTGTTTGCATATAACACCCAGTGCTCCATTCAATACGTGCCCTCTTTAATACCCAACACCAGGCTAACACATCCCTCCACCCCCCTCCCTTCTAAAACCCTCAGTTTGTTTCTCAGAGTCCATAGTCTCTCATGGGTCGTCTCCCCCTCCGATTTCCCCCCCTTCATTTTTCCCTTCCTACTATCTTTTTTTTTAAACATATAATGTATTATTTGTTTCAGAGGTACAAGTCTGTGATTCATCGGTCTTACACAATTCACAGCGCTCACCATAGCACATACCCTCCCCAAGGTCTATCACCCAGGCACCCCATCCCTCCCACCCCCCACCACTCCAGCAACCCTCAGTTTGTTTCCTGAGATCAAGAATTCCTCGTATCATTGAGATCATATGATACTTGCCTTTCTCTGATTGATTTATTTCACTCAGCATAATACCCTCTAGTTCCATCCACATCATTGCAAATGGCAAGATTTCATTTTTGATGGCTGCATAATATTCCATTGTGTGTGTGTGTGTGTGTGTGTGTGTGTGTGTGTGTGTGTGTGTGTGTATATACCACTTCTTCTTTATCCATTCATCTGTTGATGGACGTCTTGGCTCTTTCCATAGTTTGGCTATTGTGGACATTGCTGCTATAAACATTGGGGCGCACATACCCCTTCGGATCACTACATTTGTATCTTTGGGGTATATACCCAGTAGTGCAATTGCTGGGTCATAGGGTAGCTCTATTTTCAACTTTTTGAGGAACTTCCATATTTCCAGAGTGGCTGCACCAGCTTGCATTCCCACCAACAGTGTAGGAGGGTTCCCCTTTCTCCACATCCTCGCTAACATCTGTCTTTTCCTGACTTGTTAATTTTAGCCATTCTGACTGGTGTGAGGTGGTATCTCATTGTGGTTTTGATTTGTATTTCCCTGATTCCGAGTGATGTTGAGCACTTTGTCATGTGTCTGTTGGCCATTTGGATGTCTTCTTTGGGAAAATGTCTATTCATGTCTTCTGTCCATTTCTTGAGTGGATTATTTGTTTTTTGGGTGTTGAGTTTGCTAAGTTCTTTATAGATTTTTGATACTAGCCCTTTATCTGACATGTCATTTGCAAATATCTTCTCCCATTCTGTCAGTTGTCTTTTGGTGTTGTTGACTGTTTCCTTTGCTGTGCAAAAGCTTTTTATCTTGATGAAGTCCCAATAGTTCATTTTTGCCCTTGCTTCCCTTGCCTTTGGTGATGTTTCTAGGAAGAAGTTGCTGCGGCTGAGGTCAAAGATGTTGCTGCCTGTGTTCTCCTCTAGGATTTTGATGGATTCCTGTCTCACATTTAGGTCTTTCATCCGTTTTGAGTCTATTTTCGTGTGTGGTGTAAGGAAATGGTCCAGTTTGATTCTTCTGCACAAGGCTGTCCAATTTTCCCAACACCATTTGTTGAAGAGATTGTCTTTTTTCTATTGGACATTCTTTCTTGCTTTGTCAAAGATTAGTTGACCATAGACTTAAGGGTCCATTTCTGGGCTCTCTATTCTGTTCCATTGATCTGTGTGTCTGTTTTTGTGCCAGTACCATACTGTCTTGATGATTACAGCTTTGTAATAGAGCTTGAAATCCAGAATTGTGATGCCACCAGCTTTGGTTTTCTTTTTCAACGTTCCTCTGGCTATTTGGGGTCTTTTCTGGTTCCATACAAATTTTAGGATTATTTGTTCCATTTCTTTGAAAATGGTTGATGGTATTTTGATAGGGATTGCATTAAATGTGTAGAATGCTCTAGGTAGCATTGACATTTTCATAATATTTGTTCTTCCAATCCATGAGCATGGAACATTTTCTTTCATGAGTATTTTATAGTTTTCTGAGTACAGAGTCTTTGCCTCTTTGGTTACATTTATTCCTATCTTATGGTTTTGGGTGCAATTGTAAATGGGATCGACTCCTTAATTTCTCTTTCTTCTGTCTTGTTGTTGGTGTATAGGAATGCCACTGATTTCTGTGCATTGATTTTATATCCTGCCACTCTACTGAATTCCTGTATGAGTTCTAGTAGTTTTGGGGTGGAGTCTTTTGGGTTTTCCACATAAAGTATCATATCATATGCAAAGAGTGATATGTTGACTTCTTCTTTGCCGATTCGGATGCCTTTTATTTCTTTTTGTTGTCTGATTGCTGTGGCTAGGACTTCTAGTACTATGCTGAATAGCAGTGGTGATAGTGGATATTTGCTGTGGGTTTTTCATAGATGGCTTTTATGATATTGAGGTATGTACCCTCTATCCCTACACTCTGAAGAGTTTTAATCAAGAAAGGATGCTGTACTTTGTCAAATGCTTTTGCTGCATCTATTGAGAGGATCATATGGTTCTTGTTCTTTCTTTTATTAATGTATTGTATCTTTTTTTTTTTTTAAAGATTTTATTTATTTATTTGAGAGAGAGAGAATGAGAGAGAGCACATGAGAGGGGTTAGGGTCAGAGGGAGAAGCAGACTCCCCGCCGAGCAGGGAGCCCGATGCGGGACTCGATCCAGGGACTCCAGGATCATGACCTGAGCTGAAGGCAGTCGCTTAACCAACTGAGCCACCCAGGCGTCCCAATGTATTGTATCTTGATTTGCGGATGTTGAACCAACCTTGCAGCCCAGGAATAAATCCCACTTGGTCATGGTGAATAATCCTTTTAATGTACTGTTGTATCCTATTGGCTAGTATTTTGGTGAGAATTTTTGCATCCATATTCATCAGGGATATTGGTCTGTAATTTTCCTTCTTGATGGGGTCTTTGTCTGATTTGGGGATCAAGGTAATGCTGGCCTCATAAAATGACTTTGGAAGTTTTCCTTCCATTTCTATTTTTTGGAACAGTTTCAGAAGAATAGGTATTAATTCTTCTTTAAATGTTTGGTAGAGGGGCGCCTGGGTGGCTCAGTCAGTTAAGCATCTGTCTTCGGCTCAGGTCATGATCCCAGGGTCCTGGGATCGAGCCCCGCATCGGGCTCCCTGCTCAGCGGGGAGCCTGCTTCTCCCTCTCTCTCTGCCTGCTGCTCTGCCTACTTGTGTTCTCTCTCTCTGTCAAATGGATGAATAAAATCTTTAAAAAAATAAAAATAAAAAATAAATGTTTGGTAGAATTCTCCTGTCTTCCCCCCAATAGTATTCTTAAATACAACAAAATACAATCCCTTCAAGGGCTTATAGGGTTAAAATGCAACCATATTATCTCTTTCTGATAGTCACTGGTAAAGCTGATAACTTAGTAAATGATGCTACCTGATAATATTTAGATATTAGCTAAGGCAGTGATATAAATATATGTATTAATGAATAGAATATGCATGTGGTATTACTTATGATATTTAAACAGTATAAGTTAAGACCGGATAATCAGGAATATCGACTTGCTTTCTTCACCTATTTTATGATACGATTTCTAAGCCAATAGCCACACAAGAGGATCCATCAGGTGAGCCGAGAAAGGGATATGGTCAATTGTCTGCTAAGATGGCTGCCAACCATTCCTTCCCTCCCTGGACATTCATGTTGTGCTTCCCATCAAGAGGTGGAGTTTATTTCTCCTCCCCTTGATCCTGAGGCTGGCCTTGTGACTTGCTGTGACCAAGAGAATTCTGCAGACACAATGCTGTCTGAGCCTTGTAAGAGGCCTTTCACAGGTCCAACAGTTTTACTTTCACTCTCCTAGAGCTCTGAGCCACCATGTAAGGACTCTGCTGAGAAGGGAGACCAGCCAACCCTCACATCCCTTTCCAGCCTTTCCAACCAAGGAGAGGCATGGGGGTGGGACGCCATCTTGACCCTCCAACCCCTGTCAACATCCCCTTCCTGAACACCTCTTGGAAATGGGATAAGCCGTCTCCCAAAAACCATGTCCAATTCATACCATCATGAGAGCACAGTTGTTGTTTTGGACCACTTCAATTTGGAAAGTTTTGTTACACAGCAGTACATCCCTAAAACTAGGGATAGCACCTATCTACATTCTTGTCTGAGCTCTCTTCCTGTGTGGTCTCTTCTTTAGATTAGGACAGGCCAGGAGAAATCTGGAGTGCCTCTCTCTCCCCATTGCTCATGCTAGACACTGCTGGTTGATACAACACTCTTTCCCGTTTAGTCCAGATTCTGCCTTAAACCTCACCACAGAGCTCTAGACCACAACTACTAAGTCATGAGTGTAGGTCTTTGAACTGAAACTATTTGCCATTCTAGGATTAGTCATCATGTTTTGAAAGGAAAGGGGGTTGGTGTACCATGTACCATAGTAATCCATTAGTACCTTCTAGAGCCACGGAATGCTAAAGATGATAGAACTTTAGAGATCCTCTAACCTAGTGGTTCTGAACCCTGGCTGCAGATTAAAATTACCTGAGCTACTTTATTGTTTGTTTTGTTTTGTACTTTCAAGACAGACTTTAAAAAAATAAACAGAATTTAAAAACTTTAACATGATTATAGATTAATGTAATATGATGGACACCCTAAAGCTCAAAGCTACAAACATAATTCAGATTACAAAAGTGATCTGACCAGGTTACAAACCTAAAACATGACCTTTTTAATTTTATCCAAGTAACTGCAAACAAATTTCTCTTTAAGGGCATCAGTGCAGTCTTTTAAAAATTATTTTATCTGGAATTACTTAAATTTTTAACCATTCTAAAAGTATGAAAATATAAACATTTTGGTGTATTTTTTCTATATATTTTGAGTAGAGAATACAGTTCCAAGTAGGTATTACTATTCATGATTGAGAGAAAAATATGTTTCAAATACAAATTCACCAACTTACTGTAGGAAGGGTTAGAGGTGAAAAGATTTATCTAAATTCTTCTGAACTCTTCCTATTTGGTGTAGTGTGCCTTCTCTCCTGTACTTTTAGGGTAAATACTTTATAAGCAAATGTGACCGTATGCTAATGCTACATTTCTTAGGATTAATGAAGAAAAATGAGGTAGAATAGACTTCAGGTAAGATCTCAGAAATGACGTTTCATAGCCTGGGCTCTATATTTAAGTGTGCACTAACCTTTACGCTAAAAGGTATTTTCAACTATACTAGTTTTTCCAGTAACACTAGGTCTGCATTGCTGAGGACCCATTTCTTAATGCAGAAACAGACCATGATATTTCTATAATTGTTCTTTAAAATTATTCAAACTTAGGAACATCTAGATGCTAAACTGACTTGAAAATGAAGACCAGTTTATAAAACTGGGCTATTTTCATGTTTTTTGTTTTTTGTGTTTTTTTTTTTAACAATAGAATAGATAGTTCTCTTGGTGACTGCAGACATGCCGGGCTGTTTGGTGGTATTCAGAACCACTGCAGTCATGGTGGTTTTCCCGATTGGTGTGTGGTCTTCAGTAATTATAAGGAGTTACTTGTCAGAAGCTACTGTCCAACCAGCAACGTTGCCTTTATGCCTCTGTCGCTTTCAGGATCATTGGTACCTGTGCATATTTTTCCCAAATCACCTTGCCTCCTTGTGTCACAAGACCCAACTCACTCACGTTCATCTCCATGACAGTACCTTTGGTAATAAACACCCAAAGTTGTATATAGTGGGGATGAGGAATTCGTTTTTACACCAAGTATTGGCAGGCAAAAGGCGGCTTTCAATTCAGAATGTGTTACATGGGCCTCTTGGCAACGTAAGCCCATTGGCCTAACGAATCTCTCCTATTTAGGGGGTGTTCGAGGAAAGCCATCTCCAGCAAAGCAGACTTTAGTAACCATCCTCTTCCATGCTTTGTTCTTTCTCTTTCCTGCTTGAATAACTTTTGATACTTCTGTTTCTCCCTGGGCACGAACTTTGGGCAAAGGGACTTCCCATTTGCCTGCTTTCTCTTGGCGTTTTTGTTTCATCCTATTGGAGAGGACTTTAGCTGGGGACTGTCCCTCCCTGTCCAGTGGGCGTGCAGCACCACTCCTCGTAGAGTCTCACCATCATTCTTTTGTTGGAGGCTTCTCCTTTCATGCATCTTGATAGTCTTTTTCATTTGTATTTTCTCAGCCTGGTGCTGTTCATGGTAGAGCTCGGCTTTCAGACCAATCATCTTTTTTGCCTTCTTTGAGCACTCAAACCTCCAGACCTTCCTTCTTCGTCTTTTTCTCCTGGTAATCCAAACGATGGCCACAGTGCTTCCGGTGTGACTCAATATATTGGTTTTGTGGCCTGGTGATGGGGCAGAGCTGCTGCTGCTGGTGTGAAGAAGCTCTCAATTTTCTAGTCTCACAGAACCAGGAGCTGACTCCATGCAACCCCGAGACGGGAAAGAGACTCCCTGTGCTGCTTTAAAAATTGAACTGATGTGCGGGCTTCACCCCACACTGGTTCAGATTCAGTTGAGCCTCATTATTTTAAACTACGCTTATTTCTTAGTAGTAAAGAAACTTGACTTAAATTGGGGCCTGAAGGAGCAGATCACAGCTGGCTGAAACCTACTGAGGAACTATTTGGAGCGTTCGGGGGATATCATGGGGAGTCTGTCCAAGGACTTAGAGCACTGGAAAGGAGGGGAGGTAGGCTTCCTAAGGGGGAAATGAGGCTTCACCTGAGGGAAAAACGAGGGAAGGGCAGGCACTCAGGAGAGCCAGCTCCTAGGCCTGAGGGTAGACCTCCCTTCCCCTCTGTCAGGAAAAGCCAGGAGCTGCTCTGTGAGGGCGGTTTTGATATATGACTCCAGATGTGAGTGGAAGGCACAGTGTGTGTTTTGAGGTTTTTCCTATGGAGAATTTCTCAGCCCTCAGACCGGATTGTCAAAGAATTGAGACGAAGTATGAAGCACGTAAGAGATGTGTTTGACACAATAGGGTCAGAAAAGTTCAAGGCGCCCTCTCTCCTGGCATGTTTGGTAGGAACCCTAAAATACAAGAAAGGGACTAGAAACCTTCTGACAGTAAAATTTTAAGGCTTCATTTTTTCGGTAAAATATGACTTGCTGTCAGGTGTGTGACTTGGTAGCTTTAGGGCAAATATATAATAAATCTCGCCTCCTTGCTGAAATCTGAAGAGTTTTCTGCATATAAATAAAAACCATGAGTGCGATAAAATTGCTTTTGTGTCCTCACATGAAAGGTGTTAGGAATTTTCAGACTGTTACCATAATTAAAGTACTTGGGATGAAAAAACTCTTACTTGAGTATCTCTCCTCCTGTCCTGTCTTAAAAGGCATTTCTGGAGAAAAACACACTCACCCACTTCAGTATTGTTTTGACCCTACTTTGTAGTTTGAAGAAACATTACAGCTTTCAGTGACAGCAGGAAAGTGCCTTGTAGTTGAAAACACTACAAACCACAAAGGGCATTGGAATTTGCAAAAATGAATGAGATTTCTCTTCACAGCCTCAGTCGAAAGGGATGACTTCTAAAGAACTCATTTTTGTCACTAAAGGAATTGCCTGGAGACCTTCTTTCTTTCTTTTCCTGGGTCTGCTTCTTGAACTCCTGTCTATAGGGTCACCGGGCCTGACTTGCTCTTTCTACAGGTTTTTTTAAAATTGCTTTTTATATTTGCTTTATATACTAATCATGGTTTTTATTCCACAAGCATAGACTAACAATGGGGGAGGGATCATTCCTCAAGCGAATACCCCTATCTACTTACACTTCTGAGTATCACGATGGCTACCTCATGGGTCATCCTGGCTCTATCCCACCTGCTTCAATCAACCCATGCTCTCTCAAGATTTCATAGTCAGAACTTTGACTCTGCGTATGCCCCAGCTCTACTCAAAATATTTAAGGGATTCCCTTTTGCTTACAGAATAAAGCTCAAAGCCCTTAGCCTGGCCTTCAGGACCCTCTATAATCTAGTTTGTTATCTCTGGCACTCACCTCACGTGAAAACTTGGATCCAACTTTTCTGCTTTGCCTCCTCCTGTGCCCATTTCTGGCACCTTGGCTTTCATCCTGCCAGAAATGTCTTCCTCCCTCAGGTATGATTCCTGCAAGGTCCAGCTCACTTCCACCTCTGCTGGGAAGCTTCCCCCAGTTAGCCTGTTCAGATCCCTTGAACTTTAGTGGGAATTATTTGAGACTTAGCATACCCTGACTTATATTTTTATTTCTTTTTTTATTTAAATTCAGTTAGCCACATATAGTGCATCATTTGTTTTAGATGTAGGGTTCAGTTATTCATCAGTTGCATGTAACACCCAGTGCTCATCACACCACATGCCCTCCTTAATGCCCATCACCCAGTTACCCCATCACCCCCATCCACCTCCTTTCCAGCAACCCTCAGTTTGTTTCCTATAGTTAGAAGTCTCTCATGGTTTGTCTCCTCTGATTTCTTCCCACTCAGTTTTCCCTCCCTTCCCCTATGATCCTCTTTGCTGTTTCTTACATTCCATATATGAGTGAAACCATATGATAATTGTCTTTCTCCAATTGACTTATTTCGCTCAGCATGATACCCTACAGTTCCATCCACATCGATGTAAATGGTAAGATTTCATCCTTTTGATGGCTGAGTAATATTCCTCTCTCTCTCTCTCTCTATATATATACATATATGTGTGTACGTATATCTCACATCTTCTTTATCCATTTATCTGTCAATGGACATCTAAGCTCTTTCCATAGTTTGACTATTGTGGATATTGCTGCTACAAACATTGGGGTGCAAGTGCCCTTTCGGATCACTACATTTGAATCTTTGGGGTAAATACCTAGTAGTGCAATTGCTGGGTCATAGGGAAGCTCTATTTTTAACCTCTTGAGGAACCTCCATACTGTTTTCCAGATTGGTGGCACCACCTTGCATTTCCACCAACAGTGTAAGAGGGTTCCCCTTTCTCCACATCCTTGCCAACATTTGTTGTTTCCTGTCTTAATTTTAGCCATTCTGACTGGTGTGAGGTGGTATCTCATTGTGGTTTTGATTTGTATTTCCCTGATGCCAAGTGATGTTGAGCATTTTTTCATGGGTCTGTTGGCCATTTGTTTGTCTTCTTTGGAGAAGTGTCTGTCATGTCTTTTGCCCATTTCTTGAATGGATTAATTGTCTTGGGGTGTTGAGTTTGATAAGTTCTTTATAGATCTTGGATACTAGCCCTTTATCTGACATGTCATTTGCAAATATCTTCTCCCATTCTGTCGGTTGTCTTTTGGTTTTGTTGACTGTTTCTTTTGCTGTGCAAAAGCTTTTTATCTTGATGAAGTCCCAATAGTTCATTTTTACTTTTGTTTCCCTTGCCTTTGGAGACATGTCTAGCAAGAAGTTGCTGCGGTGAGGTCGAAGAGGTTGCTGCCTGTGTTCTCCGCTAGAATTTTGATGGATTCCTGTCTCACATTTAGCTCTTTCATCCATTTCGAGTTTATCTTTGTGTATGGTGTGAGAAAACGGTACAGTTTCATTCTTCTGCACTGGCTGTCCTATTTTCCCAACACCATTTGTTGAAGAGATTGTCTTTTTTCCATTGTACATTCTTTCCTGCTTTGTTGAAGATTAATTGAGCATAGATTTGAGGGTCCATTTCTGGGCTCTCTATTCTGTTCCATTGATCTATGTGTCTGTTTTTATGCCAGTACCATACTGTCTTGATGATTATAGCTTTGTAATAGAGCTTGAAGTCCGGAATTGTGATGCCACCAGCTTTCGTTTTCTTTTTCAACATTCCTCTGGCTATTTGGGGTCTTTTCTGAAATCTGTTGCATTTCTATACACTAATAATGAGACAGAAGAAAGAGAAATTAAGGAATCGATCCCATTTACAATTGCACCAAAAACCGTAAGATACCTAGGAATAAACCTAACCAAAGAGGCAAAGGATCTCTTCTCTAAAAACTACAGAACACTTATGAAGGAAGACAAAAGAAATGGAAAGACAGTCCATGCTCATGGATCGGAAGAACAAATACTGTTAAAATGTCTAAGCTACCCAGAGTAATCTACACATTCAAGGTAATCCCTATCAAAATACCATCGACATTTTTCACAGAGCTGGAACAAATAATCCTAAAATTTGTATGGAACCAGAAAAGATCCTGAATAGCCAGAGGAATATTGGAAAAAGAAAACCAAAGCTGGTGGCATTATAATTCTGGGCTTTTATTTTTCTTTTTTATGTGTGTGCCTTATTTTCCTTTCTAGAGGGTAAAATTTCATTCATTTATTTAGCACATATTTATTGTGGCCCAACCATGTGTGAGGCCCCGAGTTCTACATGAGAATGCTGCAGTAATTAAGACACATGTGGTCCCTGCCCTCAAGAGCTTACATTCTAGTGAGGAATCGTAACCATTCAGTGTGCCAAGTGCTATTTAGGGGACAGCATTGGGTACCATGGGAGAATGTAAGAGGCCCAGTTAAACATATTCAGGAGGGTTAGAAAGGCCTCCTAGAAAAGGCAATGTCCTAAGCAAGACTTAAAAGATAAGTAGGAATTAGCTAGGCAGCATGTGGAGGAAGACTGTTTCAGCAGAGAGAACAGTGTGCATAAGTTATAGAACTGGAAGAAGTCAAAGATCAGGATGGGCATAGAGGAGGTGGGAGAATTGGTGAGAACACTTTTGGGGGTAAGCAGAGGCATAGTCCTGAGCCTTCTGTTCATTCTGTCAATGGATGCTTTTTTTTTTTTTTTTTTAAGATTTTTCAATTTATTCATTTGAGAGAGAGAGAGTACCAGTGAGAGCAGAGCAGGGGGAGGGTCAGAGGCAAGAGGGAGAAGTAGACTCCCTGCTGAGCAGGGAACCCAATGTTATGCAGGGCTTGATCCCAGGACTAGGATCATGACCCGAGCTGAAGGCAGGCACTTAACTGACTGAGCCACCCAGGGACCCCTTGATATTCAAGTTTTTTAGCAGGGAGAAAAGAAAAGATTACCTTTGGAAAGACAACCAACAGTGTCTGCCACATAGCATCGCCTGAATATATTGACTCAAACCCCTATACCAAAGGCCTAGCAGAGCAAAAGGCATGCTTATTTCCAGGCCTAAAAACTATTTGCATCAATTTTCACTGTCACATACAAGATGACTGGATTTCAACAAATATTTATGAAACATACAAAAAAGCAAGGAAAAAGACACTATCAAGAAGCAAAACAATCAACAGGGTCAGACTCAGATATAACATAGATGTTGGATTGATCAGACAGAATTTAAAATAACTATGGTTTCTATGTTAAAGGTTCTAATGGAACAGATGGACAATGCACAATAGCAGATGGGTAATTTTAGTAGAGAGATAGAAAAATAAGAAAGTATGAAATGGAAGTGCTAGAAATGAAGGACAAAGTAAAAGAGTTGAAGAATGCCTTCAATGGGCTCATTAGTAAGCTTGATACAACCAAGAAAAGAATCATTGAACATGAAGATCTATCTTTATGAAATTACGCAAATGGAAGCACACACACGAGTGAAAAAAAGAAAGACAGAGCATGCAAAAATCTGAGGGACAATATCAAATAGTCTAATATACATATAAATTACAATTTTAGAAAGAGAGAGGAAAGAAAAGACAGAAGAAATATTTAAAGAAATAATGGCTGAAAACTTCCCAAAATTAATTATAAATATCACCCATGGATCTAAAAAGCTCAGAGAGCACCAAGCAGAATAACAAAACAAAAGCAAAACAGAATAACCTAGGCATATAAGATTCAAACTATTGAAAGCCAAGGATGAAGGAAAAAGCCTGAAGACAGTGGAAGGAAAAAGGCATTCTATGCATAGGAGCAAAGATTTAAAAATTACTGCAGACTTCTTGTCAGAAGCTGTGTAAGCCAGAGGATGATGGAGTCACATCTTTAAAGTGCACGAGGGGGCGGGGGTTGGGGTGGGGAATCTCTGTGAAGCAGAATTTCATACCCAGTGAAAATATCTTTCAAAAATTAAGGGAAAATATACTTTCTCAGACAAATGAAAGTATTGTGGATCACAAGTAAAAATTGGAAATGGTATTCCACTATTGTTTAATTCTATACTGGTGTGCGGTGAAGCTGATTTTTTTGTGTTTAGTATTGATTTGTAGTTTGTCTTTTATGAATCGCCAATTCCTATCTGTCATCCATTTTTCTCTTGGTCTATTTGTCTTTTTCTTTTTTTAGATTTTATTTATTAATTTGAGAGAGAGAGTGCGCAAGCAGTGGGAGCAGCAGAGGGAGAGGGAGAAGCAGGCTCCCTGCTGAGCAGGGAGCCAGACTTGGGGCTTGATCCCAGGACTCCGGGATCATGACCTGAGCAGAAGGCATGTGCTTAACCAACTGAGCTCCCCAGGCGCCCCTATTTGTCTTTTTCTTATAGAAATTCCTTATATATTTTGAATACCAATCCTTTGTTACATACATAGCAAATATTTTTTCATGATCTGTCACTTTTCTTTTAGTATGTTTATGCGACTTCTGTTGACAGAATGTTACAATGTGACAAAATTAAATCCAATCACTTTTTCCTCTATAGTTTTTGCAGAGGCTTTCCCTATGTCACATTCTCTAAGATTTTCTTCTAAGGTTTTATAGTTTTGTATATTGTTTAGGTCTTTAATCCTTCTGGAACTTACATTTTTGAGTAGTAAAAAGTAGCAATGTAAATTAATTTCTCCTAAATGGTTAGTAAATTGCTCCAATGTAATTTTTTTAAATAGTCAGTATATTCTTTCCCTATTGATTTTAAATGCCACATTTACCATAAAATACCTTCCCACATATTCATGGCTCAGTTTCTGTATTCCCTTTTATGTCCCATTGAGCTATTTTGTACCAATGTTACAATGTTTTATTTCCTGTAGCTTTATGTTTTGATATTGTGATCCCAATGGCCAGGCTTGTCCTGCTCAGCTCCTCCCAGTAGATAGATGACATGCCTGCCTGAAATTTTGCAAAAGGAGTCCTGAAAGAGGGCACACGCTTTTACATTTCTGAAGTAGCCCAGCGGACAGTGGGCTGTAGGATGAGTAGTGATAATAATCACATGACAATCACACATGGCCTGTCATATTGTCTTAAGGCAACGGGGCATATTTGATGCCTGGTTATTATCATTTAATCTGTGTGCAGTGCAGCAATATGGCATTATAGCAATATAGCAAGAAACTAAAACTGATAATAGGTCTGAATAATGTGGCTTACCAAAAGTGGTTTTGCACAACCATCCTGGAGTTTTGGGGCATTGTGGCTGGCGGCCTACGGGCTCCAAAAAACACTGTTCAGGACTTCCCATCACCTGACAGTTTCTTTCTGGCTGGTTGACCATGACCAGCACTCAGACTGTCTCTCATAGTGTGATTAAGGTAAACCAAGGAGCTGTACTCCCCAAGTTCTCCTACTTGATGCAGTCTCTTATCCTTTAAGGTCATTGCAATGACATGCAATTTGTGTACTCTCTGAGTACCTGAGTGTTCCTTCTTACTCATCTTTAAGCCTACCCTCTATCGGACTACTTCAGAAATTTACGACAGCACGGCTCTCTCTTATAGAACTTCTTTTTCAGAATTACCTTGGGTATTCTTTCACATTTTCTGTTATAGGAGAATTTTAGAATCAGTCTATAACTTCTTTGAAAGATCCCACTGGGAGTTTGAGCTTAATTTGGGGGGGTGGGGGGATAATCATCTTTAGATGCCAAGCCTTTCCAACCAGATACAGGTACATTTTCTTCATTTGTTTGGGTTTTCTTTAATGTCTTTCAGTAAAATTTTATCATGTTTTCATTTAGATCTTAAACATTTTTTGTTTATTCTTGGGTGTTTTGTAGTTTCATGGCTTTGGTGAATAAGATCTTTCTTCATGACATTTTGCAATAGTTATTGTAGGATACAGTCAAGGTGTTGCTTTCATATGTTAACATTGTGCTTGTCCTCCTAACTGAACTCTGAATTGTGATCATTTACCTCAGATTCTCTTAGGTTTTTTATTTTTTATTTTTATTTTTTCTCTTAGATTTTTTAGATACACAATTATGTTGTTTGCAAATACTGACAGTTTTGTTTCTTCCTTTCAGATCCTTATGTCTTATTTCTTTTCTTTGTCATTTAATTGGCCAGGACTTCTAGGTCAATGTGAACTAGCTATGGGGATCCTTATCTTGTTCCTAATGCCTATAGGAATAACTCTCTAATTTCATTACTAGGTAAATATTTGCTCTAGGTTTCTGGTTGACATTATCAAGAAAAGAAAATTTTCTCCTATTTCCAACTTGCTAAGAGTTTCTTGGGGATGAGTATTAAGAATCATGAAATAATTTCTCTGCTTCCATTGAGATAATCATAAAATTTTCCTCTTCCAGTCTATTAACAATATTTTGAAGTGTTGAACCAACATTGCTTTTGAGGGATTAAATGCCATTTGATTTTTCCCTATTGTGGTAATAATGCTTTTAGTTTGCTTGTAAATACTTAAATAGGACAAGCAGTCTTTGGTTTGCCTGAAAACTGCCTGCTTCCAAGGTCTTCCTGAGTCCATTGTTCTATTATTTTTGTCTCTAGTGATTGAGTTTGTGGTCATCCTCTTCAAAGTTTTATTGCAGATTATTTAGGGGAAACTAAGGATATTTGGGACATATCCTTAACCTTTAAAAGTTGGCATCATAGAGGACAACCAGGGCATACCAACTGGTGACTGGTGTCTGTCAGAAACACAACTCTACATTTGAGGTGGTTGGTAAAGGGATGACCCATGACCCATGATCGCATTGTGTATAGCTCATCTCCATGTAAGGAATTATGGAAAAGGGCAAACGATCACATAAGAGTAGAGAGGATATACTTCCTTGGAGTCAATCAATCCGAAATCCAGGACAGACAGGAGGCCAGTGTTCTTTCGGTTTCCATGACAACTGGAGATTTACCATGATGTTAATGAAGCATAAGCTTCAGGGCCTCTCACTTAAAAGGGACCTTTCCAAGGCCCTGCTTCTAACTTTATATTTGTAAGTTTGTATTCTTTTCCTAAAGAGAGACCCTAAGTTGTGTAAGCCTTAGACCCTACAAAACCTGGGTCCATCCCTAATGAGAACCCCAGCCATAGCTTTGCATCGCGCCCACCAAGCCTAGACCCGGGGCTCTGAAAGCCCTATCTGGCAACCCTGATAATTCTCTCAGTTTAGCAATTAGAGTGGGTGGCAGGTTAAATTACCCTGTTGCTTCCCAGCTGGGCTAGGAGAACTGTGGCCTGACATAGAAGCCGGTGGGTGTCACATGGAACAAGTGGTTGGCTATCTCACACTTCACTCGCTATGGGGGCACATGACCAAATTCATTATTAACGCCGAGCTGATCTGGTTACCTTGATTGACACTAAGTGATTTCAGCCTGGGCTATATTTGTCTTCATGGGGAAAATGACTGCGCAGAGCTGAAAGGTTATTTCCCTCTTCAAATACATTTGGGCCTGTCACTGCGGAGTTACGCACCCTGACATCAAAATTGGACCCATGGGCTTTGGAAGACAGCAAATGACATCACGGGCAAGAAATGGTGTCAGCTTCATTTTGTTTTTTCCTTCTCTTTCTGGACTCTGACAGAGGTAGTTTGTCTAGAATTTGCAAGGCTTTCAGGTGAGGAAAAGGAAGAACTGGTAGTAGCAGTTACCTATTTTGCACACACACAAATTTGCACACACACAAAAATAGTTTCCAAGATATGTTTCTCTGTCTTCCTGGTCTCTGTTACTATGAAGCTTATTTATTTATTTATTTTATTTGGGAGGGCTTTGATGTCTAATTAATAAGACTAATAAATCATTCACCTGCTATTGAATAAAAATCTAACCTGTTACTAGAATAAAATATTCCCCTTAGACAATACATATTTTTGTTTATAGAACCAGAATTACCTATGAGAAACTCCATCCTTAACTGTGATACCCTCTCCCATGGTTGCAAAGCATGTAAGAGAAGTCTACGAATGACATGGTGTTACATTTACAGTGTTATGCTATGTGATTCTGAATGCATGTAAGAAATACATCAAACCCCGGGGTGCCTGGGTGGCTCAGTTGGTTAAGCGTTTGCCTTGGGCTCAGGTCATGATCCCAGGGTCCCGGGACCGAGCCCCACATTGGGCTCCCCACCCCATGGCGGGCTCCCCACTCAGCGGGGAGTCTGCTTCTCCCTCTGCCTCTCCCCCTCTTCCTGATTGTGTGCTCTCTCTTTTGCTCTCTCTCAAATAAATAAATAAAATATTTAAAAAAAAAAAGAAATACATCAAACCCAGTAACACAGGGAAAAATCAGATGCTTCTAGGCCATAAACTTCAATTAGAAAATTTAAATTAGATTGAAGGAAAAATTTTAGCCTAAAGATACCAAATAGAGTTATAGTGGCTTAAGGTGAACCATTGCCCTACCTCATAGGATTTACTTATTTTGGATGAAACAAAGGTTAATGAATTTAGCAAGAAGTCGTATTGATGGATGCATCCTCTAGACTTGAGAATAAAAGGAAATGTTTTTAAAAACTGCACCTTCTGTCATTGTTCTTGTTATAGTATAAGATTCTGATGTCTGATTCTCTATTGGTGATGAAGAGAGGAGGGACCCTCTCGCAGGGTCCACAACTGTTGGGTTTGAATGACAGCAGCTCATTGCAACAGTGACCCGCCTGAGGAAACAGTTCTCAGCCCAGACTCAGTCGGCGAGTAGGGGAGGAGAGCTACCGTTCGGCTTCAAGTCACAAAGTCATAACTACCAAATCTGCTCCTCCCCTGTTGGATCTCTGCCTCCTCTCCAGGGGCGATGACAAGGAGATGGGTTGGCTTCTCATTAGACAGAGAAATAGGAGGGAGTGTCCACTGACCTAAGGAAAACGTTCTCTTTAATACAGGCCGGCATATAAAAATGCATGTAAACAAGCATTTTTTATTTGAACATTAAATTTTATTGGTACAGAACATGTGTTTTGTTATACTGGTGACTAATGCCTTTTAAAAAATGAGATTTTGGAATGCCATTCTGCTTATGTGACAAGATAAAGAGCTTTTAGAACATTGTTCTGGAGCAAACCCCTATAATAAGAGTTGATTAACAACAAGACAACTTGAGGTGCCAAAAATATTTGGCAATGCCCTCTATTAAATGGAAAAAAGTTTTAGGCTTTTTTTTTTTTTCTTTAATGATATCCAAATGATTTTTGTCCGAAAAATCTAGACTTCAAAAGTCATCAGTTTGCAAATATCGGTGCACAAAAATATTTATTTGCATGTAGATACCCTGCTTGGTCCCTATTTCTCTGCCTAATTGGGCCAGTGATTTATTCAAAAACGTCTAGTTGAAAATAAATGTATCTGTGAGAGATAGAAGAGGAAAATCTAGGCATGAAAATTAATAAATGCGCCCAAAGTTGCTTATTACCGAAGAAAAAAATTACGTTTATCTCAACACTGACTGTCTTAGGAAGTCTTGGTTATGGCTCATAATCATGATTTACATTTTGTAGGAAAATGCTTTTTAGACTGCAAATGAATTCCTGGATGTTGGCCATTATGATGATGATAATGATGATGATGACATTTATGGGAGTGTGCTTGTTCACAGAAACAACAGGAAATGCCAAGGAAGTAAAATAAAGAAAGATACTTTCAACAAAGAAACAAACTTTTTTTTGAAATAATGAACGTGGTCAACAATGAGTATTTTCCCAGGTTAGTCATTTTCTGGTGCAGTGAAGTATATAGACAGGTGATTCCCTGGTCATAGTTACCTGGAGACAGGGGTCAGCCTTCTTGGGCTCTGCTGGGCCCCACAACCTGGCATCTTGTGGAGTTGTGTGTCATTGCTTCTACCCGGCCTCTGGAGCTTTGGACTTGGGCCATCGGGGAAGATCTTCCCATGTTCACATTTCACAAGGATCCTAAGGTCTGCAGGGTACATATGCTGAAAAAGAAAAGTGATTAGTTCTCATGATCATGAAGCAAACCCAGAACTTATTCCAGGGGAAATAGTGGGGTTCTGGCCCCTCCTCCAAATTTTAAAGTTGATGTAATTCGGGACAACCTTGGTCTCTCCAGATGGCCCCTTATTTCTGAGTTGAAGTGATCATAGGCCTGATCTGTGTTCTGTCCTAAAACAAAACAAAATACATACTGTCTACTGTACAGCGGGAAGCTTGTGGGCTTTGAGAACTGACAGCCTGAGTTTGAATCTGGGTTCTTACTAACTGCATAACTTTGGGCTCACTTGCCTGTTTCCTCACTTGTAATTGGGGAAAATGATACTTTCTTCTCCAAATATTGTGAAGCTTAAATGAGATAATATGTGGAAACCACCCAGCACATAGTAGACACCCAATGAATACTCATCCCTCCACCCCTCTTCTGCAAAGGTCTTTCCTGCTTGGATACATTCAAACTTCCCAGGGGCTGAGCATTCTTGGCAGTTCTCATTAACTTACTCACAAAAGATTTTCCAGGGTATTTTTTTGTTTCTGGATTGTCAGATCATATGGGTGGTGTTTTGATTTTGAAATAGTTCTCAAGGTCTCTTCATAGTTGGAATATTGCCCTTGAGGGAGGCAGAGCTGAGGTTAGAAAGTCTCTGCAGGAACAATGCACCTTATCTTTGTCTGCTGAGCCCCCTTCTAAAAGGAAGAAATGCCCTACAAATCCGTCTTCAACCCCAGGCTCCTCCCTGAAAGAGGAGGAGAGGAGTTCCATATACCCAGTCACTCTGACCCCTTGCTTCAAAGGGATGCTGTGTTAATGACTGTGTTCATGGCAGAGTTTGTCGGAGAAAGATCCTTTTCAGGGGCAAGGCATTCCCTGAACCCCACATATGTCACCACACGGAAGGCTGCCTTTTCCACCTGAACACTGGGTAGGCTCTGGCTCTATCAGATAGTAGAAGAAATAGTGATCAGTGAACACAAGTAGGGATCTTAGCCTGGTCAAATTCAAGATCATTAATTCAGCAGATATTTTCTGAGCACCTTTCCCTGAGGGTACATAGGTTTTGCCCATCGTTCCATAGCAACCACACCAAAGGACCCACTGTTTACATCAAAGTTGATTCAGGGATCCATGGAAGGGTTTTCAAAAGTAGGTGAATCCCCTGAAACTGTGTGCCAAAGAACACATGCATGTGTCTGTGCACTTCTGGGAAGAACATCCAGAACTTTCATTAGCTTCTCAGAAAGTTAGGAACCACCTGCTGGATGTAGACTGAATGTTCTCCCTGTGCTCAGCTAGGGCCCAGAGGAATCTTGGCTCCAGAGTCCCTCCTGGGACTCCAGATCGGTAAAGTATCATGACCGAGGGTATACTCACCATTCCCCAGAAGCCCATACCCAGCGACTTGAGTATTTGCTGGACTGCCTTTCAGCCATTGCTACCTGGACCATCACAGGCTGATCTGCATTTGGTTAAAGAGAAATCATTTCCAACCATCTGGAACTCAGCCACCTTCTGGGCTAAAGCTATAGGAAGAGCGTTGAGCTTGGCCTTAGAGGGTGGTTGCTCTGAGCTGTGCTTGACCTCTCCTCTCCTACTGGGACATGAAGGCCTGGCTGCAGGGTTCTGTGTCCCTCCCTCATGAATGCACCCCTGTACACTGCCTGGCACCCAGGACGTACTCAGCCCAGCTTCATGGAGTTCAAGTGAGACGGGCTGATAATTCTTGCCCTAGGCTGGGAGAGGAAATCAGACCATAGAAATAACCATAATGCAAGGTAGAAAAGGATCCATTTCATGAGAGAACTGCAGGTCAGGGGCTCCGGGGCGGCAGCACAGAGGATGACAAGGTGATCAAGGGCTGGTTCAGTTGATGGGGAATCAGAGAAGCCTTTCGGAGGAGGAGCGTAGAGGTGGGACTAGTAGAAAGTAGACAAGGGGATATGCAAACAAAGGGCCTTTAAGGGAAGGAAGCGGCCTGGACTGGAGAACACAGGGCAGGGAGGCACAGGGCAAGGGCAGGCAATCCAGTTAGGCTGGAGCCAAGAGTGCCTGGAAGGGACTGGTCACATTGGGTTACAAAGTCAGTGGGTGCTGCCTGCTGTTCTGTGCGCTCCTCACCCAAGGACTGAGCAGTGGGCCTGGCTGTCCCCCTTGGCCGGGCCACTGAGCTGTGGCTGGTTCCCCAGGCCAGGGCAGCCCAACCAGGCTCAGTGCCGCGCCGGGTTACGCCCTTTACAGCTGAAGCATCGTTGCGTCTCAGTGGAAGGTGCTCCTGCTTGTTGGTTCTCTGAGCTCACGTAGATCCCTGTGGACGGCAGGCAGGGAGCAGATCTACAAACACTAAGGCAGCCCGTACTCTCTCCCAGGGGGTCACGTTTCAGCTTGTAATGTCGTCATTTATAAGCCCTGTTCATCTCTGGTAATGAAATGAAGCAGGGCAGTGTTATTGCATTTGCGAAAGGATTTTGTTCTCTCCTTCCACTCCACCCCCCTCCCCCCCCGCTCCCCTCCCCCAGACTTCAGTTTATCTGTCTCCAGCTGATCGCTGGTATTTTCAATGTTACAACTCCTCACCACTGAGAGAACATTCTGGGAGGCAATAAACATTGGAATTGTTGCTTAGTAGCCTCCAAATATCCTTTAAAAAGGTGTTTCAAGGGACGCCTGGGTGGCGCAGTCTGTTGAGCGTCTGACTCTTGGTTTCAGCTCAGGTCGTGATCTCAGGGTCAGGGGATAGAGCCTGGCGTCTGGCTCTGTGCTCAGCGGGGAGTCTGCTTGAGATTCTCTCTCTCCCTCTGCCCCTCCCACTTGTGCTCTCTGTCTCTAGAATAAATAAATCTTAAAAAAAAAAAAAAAGTCGTTTCAATATCTCACTTCTCTAGGAAGTCTTCCTGGATTGCCTTTGCCAAACATTTTGGTTCCTTTATGATGGCCTTGCTATTTATATAGGTGGCTCTCTTCTGTTGTCGCAGGGACATATAATGTCAAGGAACATTATAAATATTTCAGGCCCTGGGTCCTTTAAATCATCAATTCTCTTGAATTTGAATGTAAAGAAAAAGTTAAGAGCATACAGTCCTTCTTTTAGAATGAGGACAAGGCGAGGAGGATTCTGGTATCCCCTCTCTGCCTCTTTGTGGGAACTGTCTCCTCCTTCAGCCTGGGAGCTTCGGTCCCCTCTCTCTCCAGAGTGCTTACCCAAGGCTTGCTGGGGAGAAGGGCGAGCTGTGAAGTGGGTAGTAGGCGGGGGTGTGCAGCCCAGGCCCCTGCGCCCACTTTCCTATAGGAAGCCAAGCATCGCTAATTAAGCCAGAGGACTCTAGAGGGGTTTGTGGCCTAAAAGTCTGGGGAATCCTTTGTCTACATGGCCACAGCCTGTTGCTGTCCTCAGCTCTGAGGACACAGTCCCTAAGGGGAGGTGTGGGACTTCCCTCTGCTTGGCCTTTGGAGAGTGGTGGGGTCAGGACAGCAAGGGAAAGCTCTGATTCCCCGACTGTCACCGCGTGCCCCCTCCTGAGCCCTGTACTTGGCCAGGCCACCCCAGTCTCAGACCCTCCATGCCCATGCTATCCTGGCCAGGATAGGGAGATTCTTCTAGCTAAGGAGAAGGGCTAGGCCAAGTCCGAGAGGCAGCATGGGTGCATTGACAGCTAAATAGTTGCCTTGCAAATTTCAGTAGTGATCCCAAAGGGTGCAATGTCTGCATATTGAAAATCTGCCAGTTACGAAACTGTAACATGACTCTTTTAAATGTATCCAATGACATATAAATAGCATAGCAATTTGATACTCACCATCAGCTGTTTAAAAAATACCTAACAGGCTCTTCTTTATCAACAGAAATCTTATATTGTTCATATTTCTCCTTGAATCTGCATTTTCATTCCAATTCCACCAGAGATTTTCATCCTATTTTAATGCTTATCATACTCTGAAATAAAAATATGTGTATATATTGAAGTTAACTTTAAAAATCTCCTGTGATCATAAGCTCCAGGTGTTAAAAAAAGTTTCTAGATTATCCATTAAAATAGTGTTTATTATACAATTAATCAAAATACTATAAATATAATATGAATTTTAATAAATATTTAATAAAAATACCATGATACTGAAAATGCATCTTTTTTACTTTAATTTCGGGACAGTTAATATACAGTACTGTATTAGTGTCAGGTGTACAATACAGTGATGCAACAATTCTCTATATTACTTAGTGCTCATCATGATAAATGTACCTTAATCCCCATCACCTATTTCACCCACACCCCCCACTCACCACCCCTCTGGTAACCATCAGTTTGTTGTCTATAATTAAGAGTCTGTTTTTTGGTTTGTCTCTCCTTTTCCTTTGTTCATTTGTTTTGTTTCTTATATTCCGCATATGAATGAAATCATTTGGTATTTGTCTTTCTCTGACTTATTTCGCTTAGCATTATAGCCTCTAGGTCCATCCATGTTGTTGCAAACACAAGATTTCATTCTTTTTTATGGCTGAGTAATATTCCACTGTCTATATATGCCACATTTCTTTATCCATTCATCAGTTGATGGACAGTGGGCTGCTTCTATAATTCGGCTACTGTAAATAATGCTACAATAAACATAGGTGCAGAGGTCTTTCCAAATTAGTGTTTTTGTATCATTTGGGTAAATACCTAGTAGTGGAATTACTGGATCATATGGAAGTTCTATTTTTAATTTTTTGAGGAACCTCCATACTGTGGGAAATGCATCTTTTAATGACATGGGAAGGATTTCTTTTACGCTCGCTCCTCTATCCATGAATAAACATTACTTACTGTTAGAATGAGACACTGTTTAGCTTCAATTCCGTTGCTATTTTTCCTTTCTTGTAGATGCACCTGAGAAAATGTGTCCATAGAAATATGACGAGAATAAAAAGAGTTTTGTCATAGCAGTGAGACTTGATTCTTTGAACCCCTTCCCAGTTATATGCCAAAATCATATGGTAATCTATCATCAAAAATTATTTTTAATGATCTATCAGCTGACAGTTTAATTAGATCCTCCATCAATTTAGCTGAATGCAAAGAATGGAGAATCAACTACCTGGGGAAATTTATTCTTGGTCATTGCACTCATTCAAGTTTCTCAGTTGCTAGAAAGTATATCAAAAAAAATCTCTACTATCACTTATGGAGGACTATTGATTGCATCCTGCACTTTTTCACATTAAAGTGCTTTGTTTAACCCAATATACTCTGAAAGGGTTCAGAAAAGAAAAAATGTTGTTAATCTTAACATATCTTGCTAATACCAAGTCTTTTAAATAAAAAATTCATCTTACAAACACACACACACACACACACACACACACAGCTGCATATTTAGCTCATTCAATTTATGGATTTTGTCCACCATTTAACTTAATTAGTTAAGCCAAAACTCACTGTCAAACCAAATGACCAAATCAGACTCAATCTGAAAAAAATCAGACTTCATTTATTCATTCAAATAAATATGTTGACATGCGTGCTGGAGACAGTCTCACTTATGAATTCTATTTCTGGCAGAGTGGAAAATAAGGCACAGAGGCTTGCCACGAGCTTGTCACCTGTAGGAAATAAGGTGCTATTAGCTTGATATTTGTTCTGGGCACTCTCTTTGCTTTGCTTTTATGGGATTCTCCCACAGAAAGGCTGCATCCTTTGACAGTGGTCAGGGAATGGAAGAGGTGAGATTGTTAAATAAAAAATATCTTAAATTGTCCCTTTGTTTGATACCCTGGAAGTTTTAATCAGCTGGGAACTATGCACCATAGGAATTAAGGCTCAGGGAGGGTGAAAGGAATCCTTATCTTTTGTGAAGCAGGACTGTGAGGAGGAAGTGGGAGTGGAGAACCCACAGGAGGAGCCTTAACCAGGAGATGTTCTCAGGCAGACCTGTTTTAGGAAAAATAGACGTGGAAGTTGAAAATCTAGAAATAGATTTCCTTAAAACTACTTGTGTCCACATATCTTTTGGAAAGTCTTAGGTTATCCCTGGCCACACATCATGCCCTGGTTCAAAGACCATTGGACTAACCCAAGGAGTGACAGTGTGGCCAGACCCACAGGAAGGCCACTTTGTCCCTCACCTCTCACATCTGATGTCACTCACCAAACATTTACTGAGAGCCAGGCACAGGGCTGGATCTTATGGGGAAAAGTACACTCCCCACTCCTGCCCATAAGGAGTCCATTTATTAGAAGCAAGTCACGAGGCCCAGCTCACACTCCAGGGGAGGAGAGTAGTGAGGCCAAGCATGGCAGCAGGCAAGCATCATTGAGAGTCATCTCAAAAGCTACCTGCTGAAGAACTTCATGTTTTTTCTGAAGGTGTGAGTCCTGATTGCTTGCTGGGGAAAGATGAAGAGTCTCACTCCATAGCCTGTAACAGAAATAATAAAAGTTTTGAAGAAAACACATGTATAGAGATATTCACTATGATATTGCTGATAATAACAAGAAATTAGAAACAGTAAAGATGTCCCTTCAAAGGTCTAGGAAGTGTCTTGGTAGTATGTACCTCCCCCTTCCTGCCCCAACTCCTGCTCAGCCCAATCAATTTAGGCTGGGAGGGGGGACGTGCGCAGAGCAGAGCCTAATATCCATGGCTTACTCCAATCCTCCTTCACCTGCCCCTTTTCCTCTTACCCACAGGAATGTGCAGAGGCTGGATATGAAGGCAGGTGAAGTGGGGATCCTGCGGGGCCAGGGGAATGTGAAAGGACTACAGTAGCAAAGGGGACGAAGGACAGGTTCTGTAGACGTGACCTCCTGGGAGAAATGGGGAGGCATTTGTTAAGTGGTACCAAGTTTCAGTTGTGCAAGGTAATAAGCTCTGGGGATCTGATGTCCAGCATGGTGACTATCATTAGTAATACTGTATCATATATTTGAAATTAACTAAGAGGGTAGATCTTAAGTGTTTTTACCACACATACACACACACACAAAGAAGAGAAAAAAAAAGAGAAAAGAGCATGGTAACTATGTGAGTTGATGGATTTGTTAATCAGCTTGAATGTGGTGATTATTTAACAATGTATACATATACCAGATCAAGTTGTACACCTTAAACATACAAATTTTATTGCCAATTATACCTCAATTAAGCTGTGGCGGTGGGGGAAGGGATGACCTCCTATAAAATAAAGAGGAAGGGAACTAGCTGCTCTCTTGTGTGCATACTCTGTCTCTCTGTCTCTGTCTGTCTCTGTCTCTCTCTTTCTCTCTCTCTCACACACACACATCATTTTGCCAATTATAAATCTACCAGTAAAATACTTGAATCCATACTTCTTCTAAATACCAGGACTAAGAATTATTTTAAAATACTGAATAGCCATGTGTAACATGAAGAAATTAACATTCTTTTACTTCTTTCTACCTTCTCCCATCTGTTTCTTCTGTGTGTGTGTTGTGTGATCTGGGATATGGGGAATCAATGAATTACTATTAAATTGTGGACATTCTACTGTTTATGTTCCCTTTAAAAATTAATTGCTATTTAGATTACATGTTTTGAAACTGTATCATTTAAACTTCGTTGTATGCTTAAATCTCTTCAATGCCTGCCAACACTCCTTTATATTATGACCTACCCATTCTTTGGTTCATTTTACTTCACCTCTCCATTGGTTGGAGTGGATCTTAAAGCAATTTTCTCAGGAAAGATGTTTCTGAGAATGTTTGAGAATGTCTTTTCTGAAACATTCATAAGTGAATGATAAAACTGCCATTTGGCTAAGTTAAACTGTTTTCCCTTAAAACCTTGGAGATGTTGTGTCACTTTTTTGGGTCATCTCTTGCTACCATTGAGATGCTTGAAGAAGACTGTCTGATTTTCATCATTTGACTGTAATAACTTTGCACTGCTGGTAGAATTTTTTTTTTCCTTTGTCCTTCTATTCTAGATTCTTGCCAAGATGTGCCTACTTATTAGTCTCTTCATTGATTTGTTCTGTGCAGTCAATTGAATAATGTCACCTCAAAATTCACGTTTACTTGGAGCATCAGAATGTGACCTAAGGTCTTAAAGATACAACTGGCTACAAACGAATTCACCCTGGATTTTGGGCACCCTGAATCCAATGACTGGTGTCCTTATAAAGAGAGAACACACAGACAAACACAGAGATGAAGGCCAAGTGAAGACGGACACCGAGGTTGGGGTTAACCCTGCTGCAAGTCAAGGATCACCCGGGGTCACCAGAAGCTGGAAGAAGCAAGGAAAGACTCTTCCCTAGAGCATTCTCTAGGGAAGCCCTGCTTACATGTTGATTTTGGACCTCTAGCCTCCAAAACTGTGGGAGAAGAAATCCCTGTTGTTTTAAGCCACCCAGTTTATGGTACTGTGTTACAGTAGCCCTGGGAAACTAATACCATCCGGAATGCAGGAGTCTTTTCAGTTTATAAACTGTTTTTAGGTCAGTACTTTGATTAGTTTCTTCCGCAAGTCACCTGTAATTCATAAGTATGGTTTCTGTTATCTGTCTTTTATGTCTATTATATTCTCTCTCTTTGTTTTAATCTCCTTGGCTTTCCCCTCTGCATCCTGGGAGAGCTTCTCAAGCATCGGGAAAAATTGCAAAAGACAGAAATGGGCAAAAGATTACGGGCTGTCCTTCCAATGGAATGTAGGGTGTGGTACAGAAGACTCTCAGGGTATTAGATCCAACAAGGTCCTGAGTCTTTCATTATTCCTTTTCTTCTAGGCTGTCTTACAACCCTGTACTATGCAGAGAACTGGTAGTAATTCATTTTTTGAGTGGGGAAACGAAAGAAGGAACCAATGAGGGAAGTGGAAGGTCTGAGTACCTATGGATCAGGAAGGTTCCCCAAAAGAGTGTTCACAGAATCCCATTTTTTCCCAAATAACCGCTTTTTTTTTTTTTTTTTTTTTTTTTTGTGGACTGGCCCCATGCCTTGTGGAATTCTTAATTTTTCTCCAGCATCTTGATTGTCACTTTTAAATGATTCACTGCATCTTAGTGTAGCTTAGGCATTTGCCAAGGTGGCCGAGAAGAAAAAAAGTGGTTCCCGGAATTCTGATCTTTTTAATCACTGCTCCAGACTGGTTCTGGGAACTGAGAGGCACCATCTGCAAAAGGCTTTTGGAGGAAATGGGGTGGGAAGTGGGGTGGGTGGAGTTGTCAGGGAGAAGAATATGTCCCCAGATCCATTAGAGCAGTCTAGTCTAGGTTGAGCGCCACTTTGAGGAGAAAACCATTTTGTGGTGTCTTCACTAAGCCTAGATATTTTAACTTCATTTCCAGGTCCCAGCTTGCCATTTGTTTCTCGATTTATTTTGTTTTTTTGGCTATTGTAACAGGAAAATCTACTCACTTTTCAAACAGACAGCACTGAGAAAGATAGGACCAGAGAAAGTTCTCACTTAAAGCCTCACCTCTAAGCTTCCAGAAGAGAAGCTACTTCTTCCACCCCCCGGGGCCTCTGGCTTGGTCCCCTAATAGCCTGGGGCATGGAGGAAAGCAGAGAAACCTTGTTCTCATAGATGCATATGGGGGTCAAGTTCCACCTTCTCAGCAAAGTCGTCCCTGGCCACCAGCCTCCTGTCCTCTCTCTGTTCCCTCTCAGCTCCTAACTCACTCACTGTTCCATTCATTTTCAGATTTAATTCTGGACTTGGGTGAATTATAGGAATAATACCACTTTCCAATGTGCAGTTCTTGTTTTTCCAGCTATGAACTCCTTCCCAGCAAGGACCCTCTCCCCTGGCTTCCCTTCTGTTCAGCGCAGCCCTAAGTGTGAAGCTGGACTCCTGGCAGGAGTTTGGTCAACACCTGAGTTCACCTGAATTCAAGGCTGGCCACTGAGGCAGATAAAGGACACTTAGAAGTGGTCAGACTGCAAGCTTTCCTGCTGGCCTGCAGTGATATCATAGGGAGCTACACCAGTCCCCCAGCGTGTTACCTCCAAAACTCCCATGCGGGGGCCTGCTGTTGGAAAATCAGGCCGCCCTCCGTAGGAAGAATTGTTAAAGAATTTTCCGCCTACTGCATGGCAGCCCACCCCCAGGCTTTCACGGCCCTTGCCCTCCTGGGCTAGCATTTTTCTCCCCAGCACCTCTGTCCCTTTTTTCTCAAGGAAAGGATTCCTCACTGCTCTCTGGCTACCCCTGCCTCTTCTGTGCCTTCTCTTGATTTTGGAGAAAGCACACCCTAACAAGCTTTGCCAAGCATCTTCCTCCCTCTCCTTCGAGGACCTCTTTCAAACGTTCTCTTTCCCAGAAGGTCTTTCCCGACTGAGGAGAGGAGAGAAGAGGAAGCTCTCCTTTTCTCCTTGTGCAAATCATTCTGCTCTGTTGAAAGCAATAAATACGAACGCAGTCTATAATGCACTTGTTTTGCAGGTAAAGATATTAATTCATTTAATTCCATTGTCATCTGGGGATAGTTCTTGTGCCTTCCTCTGAGTTCTCTGTATGGACTTTCTGGGGCTAAGATGTCTGCAGTGTTCTGTGTCTCTGCTTTTTCTTTGTTTGCCCCGGGTCGTTCACCTTTCTGTAGAGTCTCGGTTCTCCCCATCTTCTTCTTTCTCTTATTCAGATTGGCTCCTAGGAAAAGATCAGAGAGGAGTGGCACTAAAATCCAAACACTGAGCTTATTTCCTCAGGGGGGCAGGTAATGGAGGGAGAGGTCACATTGACGGACTAAATCCCATGAAGCAGTACCAGAGACAGGATGGGGATAAGGGTAAAAATAGGGCCACTTTTTGGCAAAGGGCCTCCATGGCACCCCAGAAATTCACATACTTAGCCAAACACTCTTTTAGGTGCCCTGGACTTGTTCAGAGGAGACATGGCTCCATCCAAGTCTGCAGGATTTGAACGAACAATCTTACAACAGAATCAATCAGAAAATTCTAGAGCTGAAAGAAAGGTTAGACCCCCTCTAGCCTGGGTGTCTCGCTTTGCTGATGAGAAAACCAAAACCCCAATGGAAATGATGAATGGTCCTTCAATTTGTTAGGGCAGAGTTTGGCCTGGAGCCCTGGTTTCTTAATTCTCCCCCCAAAGCTTGCTCATTATTCTTCTTTCTCCAGGTTTCATGGGTAGACTCAATTGTTTACTTTTAGAATCAGCTTTTCTAGTTCTACAAAACAATGTCCTGTAGTCATCTTCATTGAGATAGTGTTGGATTTATAAAGTAACTGAGTAGAGCACTGACATTTTTGCAGTGATGAATCTTTCTCTCTGAGAATATAGTATAGCTCTACATTTTTTCAAGTCCCTTTGTATGTTAAAATTTTGTTTTAAGGATACCTGGGTGGCTCAGTTGGTTAAGCATCCGACTCTTGATTTTGGCTCAAATCATGATCTCAGGGTCATAAGATCAAGCCTCACGTCGGGCTCCCTGCTGGGAATCTCTCTTTCTCTCTCGCTCTGCCCCTCTCCCCACCCCGCCTTCTTAAACATTTTTTTTGTTTGTTTTAAATTTTTGTTATCGAAGTATTGTTGACGCACAATGTTATATTAGTTTTGGTGTACAGTATAGTGATTTGACAATTCTGTACATTACATGTGTTCACCACCATAAGTGTAGTTACCATCTGCCACTACACATGTATATTAGTTTTCTTCATACATTTCTTGCACATTTTGAGAATTATTCCAGACTATTTTATACCTCAGTTGCTGTTGGAAATTCTTCCACTGTGTCTTCTAACTGGGTGATATTTATATGTAAAAAGGCTATTGTGAACTACATATGAATTTTGTAACTGGCTTCATTACCCATTTTTCTTGTTTGTAATTCAGTAGATTCTCTTAGGTTTTCCAGATATATAATCATGATAATTATACATCATAATCATGATAATTCTACAGATTGTGATAATTTTGCCTCTTATTTTTGTATTTTACACCTCTAACTTCTTTCCTAATTCTTCTTGCCTACTTGTATTGTCTTGTATCTGCAGAGCTTTTTAAAGAGTAATGGTAATGGGCATTCTTATCTTTTCATCTGTCTTTAATGGAGCTGCTTTTAGTGTTTTCCTTTTAGGCAAGATGCTGACTTTTGGGGAAGACATACTTTATCATGCCAAGAAAGAATCTATCTATTCCTCTTTTATTAAGATCTTTTCCTTTAATCTAGAATGAAGGTTGAATTTTATTCAAATATCTTGTCAGAATTTATAGAAATAATCAATTAATTTTTCTCCTTAGATTTTTTAAAAATACAGTGAATCATATTAATGGATTTTCTAATATTGAACCATCCTTGCATTCCCAGAATAAATCCCACTTATGTATGGGTATTATTCTTCAAATGTGCCACATGAATCTGTTTATTAACAATTAATTTAGGAATTTTGCCTCAATATTCATTTGTGAGCTTGGCCAGTAGTTTTATATTTTCTGTGCTGTGTTTACTGGATTTAGGTTATCAGTGTTGTGCTACTTCAAACGAATCATTTGTAAGCTCCAGCAGCCAGCCTCAAGAATGGCCTCCAATGATCCCCATGTCCTAGTATTTACACCCTTTGTGTAGCCCCCTGCTACACTGTTACAGAGTTTATCTGTCTAATTGCAAGCAAATGGCAGAATCTCACTTCTGAGATTAGGCTATAAAAGACTATGGCTTCTGTCTTGGGCGGTTTTTTTGTTTGCTGGCTCTCTATTAGATCACTTGCTCTAGGAGAAGCAAGCTGCCATGTGGTAGCAAGGCTCATGTGTCAAGAAATTGAAGTCTCCAGCTGATAGCTAACAAGAAACTGAGGACTGCCAACAGCCACTTGAGTCATCTCAGAAGCAGATCATCCTTCAGACAAGCCTTGAGATGACTGTAGCCCTGGCTGATGGTTTGACTGCCACCTTCTAAGAGAGACCGATCCAGAGCCTTCTAGCTACACTGCTCCTGGATGCCTGACCCTCAGAAACTGCAATAACAAATGTTTGTTGTTTAAAGCCCTGAGTTCTGAGGTAATTTGTTATGCAGCATCAGATAATGAACGCATATGTTTTCTTTATTTTCAGTTTTCCAAAGCAGTTTACACAACATTGGAGGTAAGACTTACTCTAGGGATTAAGTAATGGATATACTTTAGCTCTGTGGAGATAAGGGGAAAGACATTCTGGGAATGGGAATTAATGAGAAGAGATAAAATGTGCATGGGTAACAGACATCTACAGAAAACTTTGCTGAACAAGAGCAGAATACACATTCTTCTTAAGCATACATGGAACATTCTCCAGGATAGACCATATCCAGGCCTTAAAACAAAACTCAATAAATTTAAAAGGATTGAAATCATACAAACTATATTCTCTGGCCGCAATAGCATGAAATGGGAAATTAATAATGGGAAAAAATTGGGGAAAGTCACAAATACACAGATATTAAACAACACACTATTAAATAACCAATGGATCAAAGAAGAAATCACAAGGGAAATTAGAAGATACTTTGAGATGAGTAAAATGAAACACAGCATACCAAAGCAGTGCTTAGAGGGAATTTTATAGCTGTAAACACTTCCACTGAAAAAGAAGAAAGACCTCAAATAAATAACCCAAACTTGCACCTTAAAACACTGGAAAAAGAAGAGCAAACCAAACCCAAAGCAAACAGAAGGAAGGAAATATTATGATTAGAACATAGGTTAGTGAAATAGAGGATAGAAAGACAACAGAGAAAAATCAACAAAATTAAAAGTTGGCTCTTTAAGAAGATAAATAAAATTGATAAGTCTTTTTAGCTAGACTGATCAAGAAAAAAAGAAGACTCAGAATACTAAGACCAGAAATTGAAAAAGGGATATTATGGGCTTTACAGAAATAAAAGGATATAAATAGCATTATGAACAACTATATGACAGCATATTAGATGACTTCATTGAAATTGACAAATCCCTAGAAAGACACAAACTACCAAAACTGACTCAAGAAGAATGGAAAATCTTAATAGACCTAAAACAAGTAAAGCGATTGAATTAGTAATTTTAAAACTTCCCACAAAGATAATCCCTTGACCAGATGGCTTTCCTGGTGAATTCTACCACACATTTAAATTAATTAATACCAATTCTTCACAAACTCTTGCAAAAATAGAAGAGGATGAAACACTTCCCAGATCATTCTATGAAGGCAGTGTTACCATGATACCAAAACCAGATAAAGACATTATCAAAAAAGAACACTACAGACCAATATCTCTTAGGAATACAGATGCAAAGACCCTCAACAATATATTAGCAAATTGAATCCAGCAATATATAAAAAAGGATTATGCATATGATCAAGTAGGATTTACCCCAGAAATACAAGGTTGGTTGAACATCTGAAAATCAATTAATGTAATACACCACATCAACAGAATAAAGGACCAAAACGTTATGATCATCTCAATAGACAGAGAAAAAGCATTTGACAAAATTCAACACCTCTTTATGATTAAAAACACCCAAGAAATCAGGAATAGAAGGGAACTTCCTCAATCTGATAAAAAGCATCTACAAATTCCCACATCTAACATACTTAATGGTAAGAGACTTGACTGCAACCCTATATTAAGAACAAGCCAAGGATATCTATTCATCACTTATATATAACATTTTACTAAACATTCTAGCCAGGGAAATTAGGCAAGAAAAGAAAATTAAAGGCATCAAGATTGGAAAGGAAGCAGATGACATGATTTATATAGAGAACACCCTAAATAACCCATGAAAAAAACTACTAGCTCTAATAAATGAATTAGCAAAGTTTCAGGATACATGAAAAATATACAAAAACCAATTGTATTTCTGTACAGTAACAATGAGTAAACTGAAAACTCAATTAAGGAAAAAAATTCCATTTACAATAACATCAAAGAAATAAAATACTTAGAAATAAATTTGACAAAAGAAGTGCAAAATTTATATTCCAAAAACCACAAAATATCGTTGAAGGAAATTAAAGAAGGCTTAAATAAATGGAAAGGCATCCCATGCTCATGGATTGAAAGACATAATATTATTAAGGTGGCAACATTCCCAAACTGATCTACAGATTCAACATAATCCCTATCAAAATTCCAGCTGTTTTCTTTGCTGAAATTGACAAGCCAATCCTAAACTTTATATGGAAATGCAAGGGATCCATATTAGCCAAAATCAACTTGAAAATGAGGAACAAAGTTGGAAGATTTATACTGCCAGATATAAAACTTACTACAAAGGTAATCAGGACAGTGTGGTACTGGCCTATGGATGGACATATGGATCAATGGAACAGAATTGAGAGTCCAGAAATAAACTCTCAACTTTATGGTCACATAATTTTTGACAAGGCTGCCAAGATAATTAAATTGGGGAAAGAATTGTTTTAAAACAGTGTTGGGACCACTGGATATCCACATGTATAAGAATGATGTTGAACCCCTACCTCATACCACATACAAAATTTACTCAAAATGGCATCAAATTTAAAAACTTTTGTGTTTCAAAGAATACAGTAAGAACGTGAAAAGACAACCCACAGAATGGGAGAAATTTTTTACAAATCATGTATCTGATAAGGGATTCGTATCTAGGATATACGAAGGACTCTTACAATTCAATAATGAAAAGACAACCCAATTTAAAAACGGGCAAAAGATCATAATAGGCATTTCTCCAATGAAGATATTCAGATGATTATAAGCACATGAAAAGCTGCTCAACCTCATTAGCCGTCAGGAAACGCAAATAAAAACCACAATGAGATACCATTTCACACCGGATAAAGCTATCTAGGATATCTATAATAAAAAAACACAGATAATTACAAGTGTTCGCAAGGATATGAAGAAATCAAATCCTCATACACTGCTGGTGGAAATTTAAAATAGTATGGCTGCTTTGGAAAACATTCTAGCAGTTCCTCAAGTGGTTAAACATATGCCATATGACCCAACAATTCCACTCCTACGTATCTACATGAGAAGTGAAAGTATGTGTCCACACAGAAACTTCTACATAAATGTTCATAGCAGCATTATTCATAATAGTCAAAACGTAGAAAGAAACCCCAAGGTCCGTCAACTGATAAATCAATAAATAAAATGTGCTGTATTTGTAAAATGGAGTATTATTCAGCAATAAAAAGAAATGAAATACTAACACATGCTACAAAGTGGATGGAACTTGAAAAAATCATGCTAAGTGAGAAGGACCACATATTATATGATTCCATTTATATGAAATGTCCAGAATAGGCAAATTGATAGAGCCAGAAAGTAGATAAGTGGTTGCCTAGGGCTGGGGGGCAGAGGGAAGGAGAGTTTGGGAGGTGATGGATAAGAGGCATATGGATCTTTTGGAGGGGTAATGAAATAGGCTAAAATTGCTTATGGCAACGTATGCATAGCTCTGAATATACTAAAAGCCATTGAATTATACACTTCAAAATGTATAGTGAACAGTATAGCATGTGGATTATATCTGGATAAAGCTGTTTTAAATGGTGTGTAGGGAAATCAGGGACCGGTTTTGGATCCAAAGTGCATGTGTGTGTTGTGGGGAGGGTGGCCTAGCATTGGTACAATAGGAGACAAGGGTGGAGAGGTGGAGGGGTCCCAGCTCAGAGACAGGGGACGTGCACTACCTGCCAATTAAGAAAAAAGTAGGACACTGGCAGCAAAAAGATTTTGTCTTCGATGCTATCCTTGGCCAATAGCCAACGGCAGGTAGTGGCTGCTCACTGCGCTGCCCTGGGTCTGAGAAGGAGTCAGGCTTCCAGGGCAAGGTACCCTGCTTGGCTACCAATGGCTGTCTGTGCACTAATGACAACTAATATTTTTTGAATAGAACCTTGGTACTAAGCACTGTCCTAAGTACCTGATGTGCTGCATCCCATTTAGTTCTCTTCAGTAACTGAAGGTAGGTACCGTCGCTGTCTCTGGTTTATAAAGGAGAAAGATTCAGCCACACTGGCTGAAGGTCACATGGCTGGGTCATGGCAGAGCCAAGAGTCAGGGCCTAGAGGGTTGACACCAAAGTCGTCTGGCGACTCTGAGCCAGAGTGACTTTCCCAAGAGCATGGGAACCTATCCTTTAAATCTGCCAGCTGGCAGAGGCCATCCTTCCTGGACACGATTAAAGATGTGTTTGGAAAGACTCAGCTGCTTTAAAATCTTTCCCGAGGTCTGGAATCCCCATGGATTTCACTCCTTGCGGCCTGTTAGCTGTTCAGGGTCCCCTGAAAGGAGTCACAGCTCATCAGTGGACATCTGGGGACTTATAGTCAGTGGCTGGCTGCAGGGCCTGGGGAACAGAATGCCAGGAAAATCTCTTGGGGGATATGGGGTAGAGACAGCAAGTCATGTGGCACACACACAGAAAACCCATCCACGCCCCACCCACCCTACCCCCCCAGTCACAACCTGTAGCAGCTGGGGACTTTGCCCGAGCCCTTCCATGTGAGGAGTTTCTAAGGATGCTTTGTACTTGCATGTGACCTTCGGGACTAGGCTGACGTCTCAGGAGGCTACAACCGGCCATGAGTGCTGTGGCCTGGATGTGGGTGTGCTTGGCTTTCCTGCGTGGCCTGAATGTGGAGTGCCTTGTGTTTCAAGGGCAACGGACACTTTGTGATTTCAAAGGCAAAAGAAACGCACTGCCCTGAGTGCGCTCAGACAGGATGTCACCTGAGACTGGGATAAATGAGTAATCCATGAGACCTGGCACCCCACGGAGTT
Organism: Halichoerus grypus; assembly: GCF_964656455.1. Taxonomy (NCBI): domain Eukaryota; kingdom Metazoa; phylum Chordata; class Mammalia; order Carnivora; family Phocidae; genus Halichoerus; species Halichoerus grypus. The sequence goes on from NC_135721.1 coordinate 73,009,631, forward strand.
GCCTGCCCAGCCTTCCTGAGGTTCTTCTGGGGACACGCAGGTACCTGGCAGGACCCCCGGCAGGACCCCCAATTGCTGTTTGCTTGGCAGTCACCTTTAGGAGAGATCTCGGCCCCTCTCTCCCTCAGAACAGAATTAGGCTGAGGGACTCTGAGCCCTCCCCCTCCCCCAGATCCCTGACCAGCTGTCCTCCTGTGCAGGGGGTGGGTGGGGAGGTGTCGTGGACGAGCAGAGGCAGAGCTAGTGATGTTAGTGGAAGGGGGAGGCCAGAAGGTGTTGGTTGGCTGTGAGAACGTAAATGCAGGGAGAGATGGGACAAAATGCCAACGTGGCATTTGTGGAAGCTGGCGAGCACAGGTAAGGGATGTGAGTGGCTGCACACCCCGGGTCGTCCCAGCTTGTTCTAGCCTTCTCACATTTCCCTACCCTCTTCTCCAAGTTTGCTTTCGGCGTTACCTGGGTTTACGTATCAGCTCTGCCACTTACCACTTGTGGGTCCTTGGGTAATTTATCCTCTGAATCTTGGTTTCCTGGCCTATAAATTAGGTAGAATGGCACCGTAGCCTCACTCGGGGTGTTGTAAAGGTAAAACGAGGTGATGTATAAAGTACCTAGTGCAGTAAGGGCATAGTAAGTGCTCATTATTTACTTGTGAGAGAGAGACAGAGAGCACAAGAGAGAGTGAGCATGGGGGCGGGGGTGGGGGAAGGATCGAGGGAGAGGGAGAAGCAGGCTCCTCGCTGAACAGAGAGCCTGCTTGATCCCAGGACCCTGGGATCATGATCTGAACTGAAGGCAGATGCTTAACTGACTGAGCCACCCACGTGCCCCCTCAGTACAGATATTTTTAAAAGTTATTTTTAATGGGGCACCTGGGTGGCTCAGTCACTTGAGCATCTAACTCTTGGTTTCAGCTCAGGTCATGATTTCAGGCTCATGAGATTGAACCCTGTGTCAGGCTCTGTGCTCAGCAGGGAGTCTGCTTGAGATTCTCTCTCTTCTCTGTACCCCCCAAATAAATAAATAAATCTTTTTTTAATAAGTTATTTTTAACATAACACAAAATTTACCATCTGAACCATTTTTAAGTGCACAATTTAGTGGCATTAAGCATGTTTGTAATGCTGTGCAACCATACCTACTAGCCATTTCTGGAAGTTTTTCATCATCCCAAACAGAAACTCTGTACCCATTAAGCAATAACTCCCCATTCTTCCCTTACCTGAGCCCCTAGCAACCTTTAATCTATTCCCCATGTCTATGAATTTGTCTGTTCTAGATATTTCAGGTAGGTGCAATCATATACTACTTGTCTTTTTGTGACTGGCTGATTTCACTTAGCGTGATGTCCTCGAGGTTCATCCATGTTGTAGCACCCCACTCGTCTTTAGGACTGAATATGGTTTCATTGTACGGATGCACATTTTGTTTATCCCTTTATCCCTTGATGGACATGTGGGTTTTCACCTTTGACTACTGTGCCTGTCATAGACATCACAGCCACTGTATGTGAAGGGGAACTTGAATGTGCGGATCGAGCACAGACCCTGGAGCACACTGCCTGAAGCCCATCCTTTTGCTTACCCCCCTGGGATGGTCTTACCCTCTTTGTGCCTCAGTTTTCTCATCTGCGAAATGGGGATCTGGGGCCCTCCCGCTCAGGGCTTGTGTGAGGAGGAAATGAGTCCGCACGTGCAAAACGGCTCAGATGGTCTCTGGTACCTGGTTGACGTTCAGGAAGGTTAGCTGCCCTCACCATGCTGGGAACGGCCTTTCCCAAGGTACCGCCCCCGAGACTCATCTTGATGGACTAGAGTTTTCTCCAGGAACTGGTGGCTCAAGGTGGAGAGTTGGAAGATGAAAAAGTGCTAGAAGTGACAGAGACATTGGAGGTCACCTCCTTTGACAGGGATAGAGCCAGAGCCAGGTGCCCGCTCCCCACGTCTAGAGCTCGGCCTTGGCTCTAATTCTGATCACACCTGCTCCCCTCCCCCAGCCAGGCACCCCTCTGGAGATGCCTCCCCTCTCCGGAGGTCACACCAAATGGGGGGCTGCTTCACCCAGCAGGATTCCGCTCCGGTTTAGGGGGCCTAGGGCCCCGCCTTCCCTTTGAGCTCAGCTTGGACACAAGACCAGCTGCTTGCTGCACTGTGAACACCTGCCTTTTCTCTTACCCACTGCTCCCTGGCTGGTAGGCTCCCAGCCAGGCAGCAGGGATGGGGGAGGGCATGTCAGAAAGCTTTACCTGAGAGGTCTTTTCTGGCAAGGGCAGGGAGTAGGCAGGAAGGAACCGAGGCCTGGCCAGCCCAGCGGTGGCGGGACTTCGGTTGTTTTAGGATTAGGTACCCGCACTGGGCAAGCACATCTGTTGTTCAGCTGCTTGTGTTCCCTTTGTTCGTTTCGTTGATTTTCTGTGAGGTTATTTTTAGAGAATTCCAGCCTGTCTGAGCTCTGCTAAAGGGGGGCAGATGGGGGTGCAGCCCACACCTGGGCAGGAGAGCAAGGCAGCCGAGGTGACTTGGTGGCAGTGAGAACAAACACCTCGGGGGAGGGAAAGGGACCGGCTGCCAAAGTGTCCCTCCCACCCCCCCCACCCCCCCCACCCCCGCCCAGGGACTCTTTCTGGAGCTCTCTCATGAAAGAAAGTTTTGTTTGTTTGTTTATTCAAAGGTTAGGTCCCATCCCTTACCCCGTCTTCAGGAATTCATCTCACATAGGGGAGCTGCACCGGCCTGGGTGTGGCGGGGGTCCATTTGGGAAGGCGTGATTGGGAGGGAAGGACCCGTGAGAGGTATTGTCATAGGAAAGCCATGGGGGACAGGGGAGGGCACGGTGGGAGGGGGCACTGTGTGAGGAAAGGACTGGGGGGGAGGTGCAAATGTTGTAAATCCAGGACCTGTGACTCTGGTATAAATCCTGGCTTTTTCCTTCTGTATAATTTTCTCCTCTTTTATCCTTCCCGGGGTGCTGGTCATCACCACGGGAAAGACGCTTTCTTCAGTGACCTGGAAACGCTGGTGGCATAGACTGGACAGTTGGGACCTAGCCCCTTCCTCACCTGCCAAGCCTCACTCAAGACAGATCCTGGGAGGCAGGCACGGGACTCGAGCCGAGGGGAGGTGGGACGACGTCCAGGTGGGTGTGCATGGGCAGGAGGCTCTGCTAGGATAGGTCGTGGCTCACCTGTGCAGGCCAGGCTGCCACGAAAACAAACCCCCAGTGATGGGGCGCAGGGAGGAAGGGAAGGATCCTGCCCCTGATCCAGCCGCTGAAAGCGAGAAGCTGATAATGGCAAGGAGGCCTGAAATGCACCGCACGGTAATCAAGCCATCTGGCATGAGCCCGCTGGGAAAGGAGGCAGCATCCGGCCTGCCAGGCCCCACTGTGCAAAGGTGGGGTGCAGCCGGTCAGCGTCAGGAGCGTGCTGCCAACCACCCTCTGGAGCTGGAGGCTGGGAGGGGCTTTCAATCTCCAGGCCACGGGGCTGCCGATTCTCACCTGCCAGAGGGAGGGAGGAAAAGAACGGCCAAGGCCATCTCTTCCCGGCCCCGGGTCTGTGCCAGGCTCAACTTACACTGGGACGAAGTCTTTGGAAGCGACATCCTGGACCTTTTATTAACTCAGATGGTGGTTTTAAGAGCCTTGTGGGCTCCTAAACACTCATGGCACCAATAGCCAGCCCTTACCCTGCCCTTACCCAGTGCCAGGCACTGATCTGAGACATTTTGTCTACATCACATCATCGAGTCCTCATAGGAACTCTGCAAGAGAGGACTTATCTCCATTTTACAGAGGGGAGGCCTGGAAAGGGGGAGAGCTAGAACTCGACGCAACAGTTTGGCCCCTGAGCCCTGCCCTTCACTGCTGGGCGGCACTTCCCTATTGCTCCATAGCACAAGCTGGAGCAGGGACCTGGCCTGAACTGTCCACCGGGAAACCAAGCATCCTAGAGATGTGGCCTGTGGGTGATGAGCTGGGGCAGGTGATAACATACCATTAGGATTGACCGTCCCCTAACTTAAAGCAGGCAGGGGGCTCATCCAACCTCACACCCTCCCAAGATAAGTGCAGTCAGATCTGGAGAGGTTGCTTGGGGTCACTAAGCTAGAAAATGATGACACGGGGATGGGATCTGAAGTCTTCTCACAGTCCTAGCAGTGAAGGGCTCTAGGAGAATAAGACTGCATCCCTGCCCCTGGCACCCCTACTCCATCCGCCTAAGCCCCCACAGGGGACTGCAGGGGTGTTGGGTGTCAAGTGGCAGTTATCTGCTGGAGCTTTCCTGAGGGGCAGAGGCTATGTTGACCTGATCACTAGTTCCTGCCCACCTGGGCGGCCCCCTCCATCTGGTAAAGAGGATTGAGGAGAACTGGAGACACTTCAGTTTCCTGCCTTTCTGGCTCTCCTCCCCTTTGGCTGCGGGCTGATCGGTGTCCCTGGAGGCTCTTTGACCTGCGGGCCTTGCGCAGAGCTCAGCTTGGGTTGCATTGGGATCAAGCCCCCAGCCAGGTCCCAGAGAGGAGTCTCAAGGCTAGGACCGAGCTATCTCCGGATGTCCAGGAGCTTTGCCAGGTAATCATTGCAGGTAATGGCAAAGGCTCTGAACAAAGTGTCCAAACTGGTTTAGCTCCCTTTTGGTATTTCTCTTATTTTGTGGATTTATTTCATTCACCTGCTAAGGACCTGCCCTGCCTTAATCTCTATTCCCTGAGGAATGAAAGACCAGATACAGCTTTTTGTTTGTTTTAAGGGCTGTACTCCTCTCTGTTGGTTTGGGCTCTGCTGGTCTTTCTCCAGGACCCCCAGCCTCCAGCCCCAGGGGGGGCAGACTGGGGCTCTAGGGATGCTTGGATCAAAGTCCAAAGTACATTCAGTGTTCGTTCTAAATCTAGGGTTCCAGCAATATTATTTAGCACCCACTGGCATTCGACCAACAGAAGACATAAGAAAAGAATTGCCCTTCAGTTCTTAATCAAACAACATCGATCAAGCAATTACTGTATAGAAGGTGCCAGGCAAGAAGCATTCTTGTTTCCTGTCCTGAAGGACAGGTAAGACATACATATAGGATGTGAAGTTCAGGATCAGTAAGAGAAACATAGCAGTGCAGAACAAGGATGCAGCGCTGGATTCATCGCCAAATGAAGGACACAGGAAGTTTTCATATGGAAGTGTTGCATGGAGTAGCTAATGTAGCAAGACTTACTCCTAACCAAAGATACCAGCAAAAGACATAAAAGACATTGCCAACATGAATGGCACTCTGAAGAATCAGGTCAGGAGTTCAGAGGAGAGACTTGGCTAGAATTGTTGGGGATGGGTTTTGGAAGACATGTGTGTGGTGGGCATTTGCTGGGCTTTGAGTTTCTCCCTTATTTTGGAGACTACCCTGATCTCTTTCTGGGACGAACCCCTCTCCACTTCATCAATCCAAGAACTGTCAGTTGGGTTACAGGTGGGAGCGTCACACTTCTCCCTCTGTCACCCAACCATAACATTGGTCCAGGGATGGCCCTGTGACCCAAAGACAGCCAAGGAACACATGGAACATCTGCTGGGGCTGTTAGGAGAGAGGAACGTTCTCTTTCTCACTGAGCTTGAACCTGGAGTTCACTTGGCAATGCAAATGTCTTGCCATCAGAAGTTTGAGTCTGCCTGACAGCGACACCAACATAGAGGACGCGAGACTGAGAGATGACATCAGGCACTGTGCTAACCTGTTTTCTCACTTAACCCTTTCCCCAGCCATGAGGTCTTATTTTTTCTCCATTTTACAGATGGGGAAATTGAGGCACAAAGAATTTGCCAAAGTGACCCAGTTAATAAGGGTCAGAGGTGGAATTTTAACCTGAAAGCTCAAGGAGACTAGATCCTGCATTCTCGACCTGGCCTCTTCTGCGTGTGGCCTCTTCTGCCTGATGTGGCCTCTGCCTTGGGGAAGGAAAAGAGGCAGCTGTTGCTGAAAAGGGCCACAGGAGAGCACAGGACTCAAGTTGTTTTTCCCGGAGCTGGCCCCGATTTGATGATCTGTTCCTTATTGCTCCGCTTTTGTTTTTTTTTTTTTTTTGCTTTTTGTTTTTTGTTTTTTAAGTTTGCTGTTGGACAAATGCTGACACTCTGGCTCCCCTGCCCTCAATTAGCAACAGTCCTCGGGGCCAGCAGACGACTCCGGGCAACTGCTCCCGCTCAGGCCTGACACCCTCCTGGGCTGGCTGACGACACGCAGGGGGGAGCGAGGCCGTCTGGACAGGCCTCCCCTGGCCCCGGCTGGCTCCCCCCTCCTCCCTGTCTCTTTCCGGCTCTGTATCTCCTTCCCTTGGATTGCCTCAGGAGAAGGAAAGAAGAAATATTTTTTAAAAAGAAGTTGAATGAAACCAAACACTTGTATTTCCAACTATTGACATTGGATTTGTGCTTCTCCAGCCCAGCCATTTGGGACAAGTCTTTAACCGCCTCTCTTCGCCCGACGGTCTAATGCAAACAGACCATAAAAAAATAAACCTTCCCCCCAAATATTATCTTAGGCCTCATTTTATCATGCTTCCTTGAGCTGTCTCTGTAAAAGGGAAGAGAAAAGAATGGGGGTTTTAGTTTGTGCAGGGATAGAGAGGGCCCCGTCGCTGGTTCTCCCAATGCTGTCTGTCTACTTTCCAGAATGCATGCTGTCCATCTCATCTCCAGGCAGGCCTCGCTCAAGCCCTTCCCATTACTTAGCTGGTTTTCGTTCATTCACCTGTAAAATGGGCTACTAACACCTGTCTTCAAGGTTTCTCTAAGACAGAAGTGGCGACACAAGTATGTTTGAGACTCAGGAACCAGAGCGGGTATTCTGCAAGAGGGGGTGCTGGCCTCTGAGCTAGCCAGAGAGAAAATGCCCCCTACCCAAATGTAGTCTCATTCCGCTTAAAACAAACAAACAAACACAAGAAGCAAAAACACTCTTGCTGGCCCAAACAAACATAATCACAAACTGGGTTTGGGCTTAGGGCTCCCTGTTTTAAACCCCACAGGGATGGTGACCTAATATTTGAGACAGGTGGCTGAAGATCCAGATGCCTCTAAGATGGGTGATGCCCACAGTTTATCTTCTAAGGGGAGAGAAAATGAGAACCTGCCCTCCTTGAAGGTGGGTTCTGATGGGGTAGGTGATGGGGGGAAAAACTGAGGGATCACAGGGCCCGGGGTGAACTCTTAGTGGCTGAAGGCATAGTGAGAGAAGGGTGGGCTGATGAAGGCCATCTTTATGACCGTTTTGCCAATTTCAGACCTTAGCAACTTACCTGGATGTGCCAGAGCTTTGGGCATTGGGGGAAAATAAGGGATTTACCCAGATTTTCCTGTTTGAACTGCACCACAGGTAACCAGATCATAGAAGGAGGGAAGTTCTGAATTGGAATCTCACCAATTCTGAAACCCCAGATAAATATGGAACTGAGCAACAATGACTGTTTATAACACAAAAAATCATGTTGTAGATGATTATGTACCTTTTGGTGAACAAACACACCACTGCCCATGAAGTTGTCTTACCAAAATTAATCAAACCCACCCAAATTTGATCAACCTATAGATCCAACCAGAGATTTAGAGGAACCACAGAGTCAGGGGAACGAGGTGAGACAAGCGGTAAAACCCACACTGTGGGAAACTCGACAGATGACTCCCCTTTTTTTTACCTTCAAATTTTACTTTTTTTGGAAACTATACACATGTATTATTTTCTTTTTTTAAGATTTTTTATTTATTTATTTGGCAGAGAGAGACACAGCGAGAGAGGGAACACAAGCAGGGGGACTGGGAGAGGGAGAAGCAGGCTTCCCGCGGAGCAGGGAGCCCGATGCGGAGCTCGATCCCAGGACCCCGGGATCATGACCTGAGCCGAAGGCAGACGCTTAACGACTGAGCCACCCAGGCGTCCCTCACATGTATTATTTTCATATTTAAAGACTGTAGTACTGAAGCAGAGACACAGAGATATTATGATAGGCATTTAGAAATTAAATATAACAATATCAACACAACACTGTGTAAAAACTCATAGGTACACTTGAAATAAGCCCGAGGTCTGGGCATTCATGGCCATCCAACTTCCCCCTGGAAGCCGGTGAACCTTTCTGGGAGGTTGTCCACGGGGTACATAATGGGATTGGTTTTCATTACAGGAGGTCCATTTAAAAGCTGCCAGTCACAATGCCTCACCAACTCTCCTGTAAATATTTCAAGAAGAATTTTTGCAAAGGCCTCCTCCAGATGGCATGAAGCTAAACCTGGATGCATCCGCTGGGTGAGGCAGCATAAGTCAGCCGGGATGAAATCTCTCCGTGTTGGTGAAGATATCTACCACATCGTGAGTATCACAGAGACTGTAGACAACAAATTCTGCAGCAAATAAATTCACAAGTGGAAAGGGGTGGATGGGGAATCTGAATATTCAGAGACTTAAAAATATTTGAAAAGTGAAACCAAACCTCAATGTTGAGGGATGCGTGAGGGGGTGATAATGCCACAAAGAGAGGAAGGAGGTCATCATAAAACAGGGCTGGACAGTAGTTGACAGAGGGCAGGGTGGGGTCTGTGGCAGATGGAGCACAGGCAGGAGCTTCTAACCGGGTTCTGTCCCTTGATTTGGGTAGAGGTTATAAGTATGTTCACCTTTTGATTCTTTATTAAACTATACACCTATTTTCTGTATTTGTGCTAATTGTTTTTTTAGCCATATATAGATGGTATGTTTGTTTTCACTACCTGCCCTGATTCTTTCTCTACCTCTGCATTTGGAGTCCTTCTGACAATTAGCTGCCAATTTCTGGGTTCTGAATTCTGCCCAGTTCCCTATCCACCTTTTCCTAGACTCTCTCCTAATTATATATCATATCAATCAGAACAGGCTGTTCTGTTGCAGAAACAAACCTTGAGATCTCTATAGCTTAAAACAAAGGTTTGCTTATTGCTTATGCTACATGTCTATGACATCTTAGCAGAGGCCTCTGCTCAGCTTAGTTGCTCAGGGACCCCGGCTAACAGAGTAGCGACCTTCTCAGATACTCTCAGAGGCTGCGTCAGTACTGACTGGCAAGTAAATGCTTTAGCATGGAAGTGATACATGTAACTTCTGCTTTCAGTTCATTGGCCAGAAGTAATCACATGCCACTATCCAACCACAAGGTGGGTGAAGTACAGTACCATAAATGTGCTCAGAAATATTTGGTAAACAACATTCATAAAACAGTCCCTGTGTTGCATGGTTCTGATACACGCAAGTTTCAATTACCATGATTTAATTAGATAATATCAACGCCCAACAAAGTGGTTCCAACTTCCGTTGCCATGGATTATGACTGTAGTTGTGTAAAGTACAAATTTCACTGCCTGCTTTTCAGACCACAGATTACGAACGGTGAAGTGACCCATCGCATCGCTCCTTTCGAAGTCCGTCTGTGACTGGTCACCATGCTCCTGGCAGTCAGTTCATACACAGGCAGCAAAGTGTGTGGTTGTGTTGCCTCCTTGCCTGCCCGTGATAAACCCACATGACATTTTACAAAAATGGAGAATCTCTAGAGGATTAGCTAACAAAAACAGAAGTACAGCAAAGAAACAAAAAGTGAAAACACTGGCAGCGAAATTGGATGTGGATAGATTTGAAAATGGCAACAGCAAAGCAAAGATTGGAGGAGACATAGGGCTGTGAGAAGCTATGGTGCTACCTTACTGGAAAAGTCCAATGAGTATAAAAAACCAGGTGAAGTCACTTCATTATCTTTCAATTTTAATTACAGTAGCAACATGAAGCCACTCATGGTTGAAATGGAATATTTTCTTCTACTTTCAGTTGAAGAGCATAATATTTCAAAATCCTAATTAGTCTGGCTAACATTCAGACCAGAGGATTGAAGTCAGTTGCCACAACAAGAAAGTCAATCACGAGAAGACTGAAGAAGAACCATTTACTGCCGAAAAGGCTGGTTTCATCATTTCAGATTTCAGTGTGAGTTGGTTGATGTTAAGCTACTTGCACACCCAGGAATTTGCACCCAGATCTGGAGAAAATGAAGATGTCCCAGAGGAAGTGATGTCAGCAAAAAACGCTTCACCTTAAAGAAATGCTCATAGATATTTCATGGCATTGCAATAGTGAAGGATAAACCATTGCAAGCTGATCCAAACCCCGTAAGAAGCATGACCACACACCAAGACATGGAAAAGGTGCCGGCTGCACATCACAAGTTAGGGGATGAGGGGAAGAAGGCAAGCGCTGTTCAAACTACCTTTCTAAAAGAAACTTACAGAAAGAAAGAAAACATTTTAATCCTCAGTGTTTCTAATGTTTTAAATTACAGGATAACATGTAAATATTAATTTTGCTCATTTTTCATTTCCCAATGCATTTATAACCAGCAGTCAGAGAGTTTTTAATGTTTTGACAAAAAATATTTAAAGGTCACAGAACAATTGTTTGCCCATTGATTAACAAGGTGGCTTTGTAGGGTTGTGATGTACATGGTCATTTTTAGGATCTTGTGCTATCGTGTAAAGCAAACAAACCTGGTTTGTGCAGAGTTAGGGTACAATTCCTCCGCATCTGTTTGTGTCAACTCAATTGCATGGAGTGTGAAGAAACTTCTGGAAAAGAACTTGAAACACTAGGATTAGCTAGGTTGAGGATTTCCTGTTATATTTTGGAGGTTGTTATTCAACTCCGACCTGAGGAGGGCCTTGAGAGCCTGTGTGTGATCCTGAGTGGGGAAGAGTTTGTGGACAATATGAGATGAACCACACCCATTTAGCTTCCATGCCATTCTGCTCTGGGGTTCAGCTAAAAAAAAATGTGTACTAGACAAAGGGAATGTGTTTCTTTACTCACTTCATGGGAGGACAGATGTATCAAGCTACAGCCAAAGGAGAGACTCAAACCCTGGTCAGGGATGAGGCCTCCTTGGGCCATCTGGGCCTTGTGACAATCGTGGAATGCTCAGAGGCTGTCTGAAGCCCAAAAGCAGCAGTTCCAGGGGGATCCACTGCTGCCAGGGAGAGGGGAGGGGGCTGTCAGTCCTGGGTGTGACCAGCAGCCTCAGAAGAGGGTTGAGAGCAGTTGCTGAGCAGTAGTTAGGTCTGCTGAGAGCATGTGGGCTCCAGAGTCACTCAGATATTCTGAGGAGGAAGCAGGGGAGGATGAAGGAGGGGCTGAGGTTCCAAAGTTACACTTGAGAGGCGCTCCAAGCTAGGGGAATGAAGGCAATGTTAATATGACCTCATTTTTCCACACTGGCAGTGAGGCCGGGGACATGAGATTTGTTTACAGATGAGGTGACCATATAATTTATTGTTCCACTGGAAATATTTTTAAGGTCAAGGGGATTGCTATTAATAATTAAACCTTTGGGGTGCCTGGGTGGCTCAGATGGTTAAGCGTCTGCCTTCAGCTCAGGGCATGATCTCCAGGTCCTGGGATCGAGCCCCACATCGGGCTCCCAGCTCAGCGGAGAGTCTTGCTTCTCCCTCTCCCTCTGCCTCTCCCCCTGCTCGTGCTCTCTCTCTCTGTATCTCTCTGTCTCAAATGAATAAATTTTAAAAAAACCTATAAAAAATAATTAAACCTTTTACTAATGAAAGGCACAAATAGGTTGTCCCAGACAAACCGCACCCTACTCTCACATTTTAGTTACAAGTGGAAACCAGGTAAATTGTAAGTCAGAGGTCATATCAAAATTCATGAAAAGAAATGAATGTGCCCTCAGGCGTTGCAGGCTGGGCTCCCTGGAAGCGTTCTCGGAGGTGGAGATTAGCGTGCAGGACGCTTATTAGGGAGTGCTCTGGGGACCCACACCTGTGGAAGTGGAAAGGAAGGAGAAAAGCAGGCTCGGGCAGAGAGAAAACGTAGACTGCAAAGCAGTCTCATTAAGGGCCTTAGCTGGCCCTGGAGGGAGCTCCAGGGATGACCTTCAAAGTTATTGGAAATTGGGGCGAGGGGTGTGGGCCTCCTTTCTGCACAGCGACGGGTCATTGCACGTGGCTGTCCCCGAGGCCCTTCTCCAGCTCAGGGCCGATTTCTGGGCAGGGCCTCTGGCTGGCAGCACTCCCAATGGTCCTACAGAGGGGTGCGGGTAGCACAGCCCAGCATCTGCGACCCTAAAGAAGAGGATGGTTTGAGTAAAACTATTATAAAGATATATGCTTCAAGCCGAATCATTAGTCAAGTCCTGCCAAGGAAAGATCCTGTTGTACCTGCTTTGAAGGAGTTGAGGCTCAATCTAATCAGCATCCCAATTGCTTATCTGCAAACAGGATTCCCAAAGAGGGGAACTCATTCTCTCAAATTAATAAAATAGTGCCAACCTTCTTGGTACTGCTTAGAAAACTTTGTTTCCGAAGGTAAATTTCTACCCGACTGTGTGTGGTAACGTTGGTATGTGAGATCCTTACATAGGGCTTACTAGGTTCCAGGCACAGTGTGATGGCGCTGTTGAAATATTAACCATTGATTCTTCTAACAAACCTGCGAAGTAGACACTACAGACAAGGGAACAGAGACCCCGAGGTTAGGTAATCAGATGCACGGGGCGGTGCCAGGATTGGACCCACATGTCTCCACAGGCTGGGCTCCGCTGGTTCTCGAAAACACGGTTTAATTTCATAGATACTAGATCACCGCAAAGAAGTTTAACAAGCATCTACCGAGCTCTTATTAGTTGGCAATGTCTAATCTTTGAAGGAAAAAAAAAATCTCTGCGGTGATGCAAAGAAGTAATAATAATCACACCACTATTAATATCTACCATGTGCTGGGCGCTGTGCTAACAGCTTTCATGCACCCACATCCTGTACCATGTAGGATACTTGGTGCCCACCCATAAGAAGGTTCTGATGAACCAGGAAGCAGGACAGGAAATAGCTCCATAACCATATGGAAGACATGAATGACTCGGGGCCCCGGTGTGCAGGACAGGCTGTCACTGGGTGCAGTGGTCAGAGAGGGACAGGCTGGGTGCAAATCTAGGGGACTTAAACCCTAGAGAGTTGACAGGGTGCCCCCTCCAGGTAATTCAAAAAAATAATACCATAAACAACAAAATCAGAGTAAAGAAATGCGAGAAAGTTCCTATTTTTCCCATTGTGATGATTTCGGTACTTTTAAAAGAAACTTTCCCGTCAACTTCTTCCCAAACAATGCTTTCAGTTGCCCAGTGCTTTGCTGCTGCTAGATTTGGTGTGGTCTGCTGTTTGGGTGATCCAGTTCTAAAGAAAGAAGAGCTTTTGGGGGCCTGTCGAGCCAGCAAGCTTCATGGCTCTTGAAGGATGGATAGCAGTGGGGAAGGATGGGCCCGGAGGGAAGGGGAGTGAAGGCCTCCAGAGCACTGGCCTCGGGGGGGCACAGGGTGGGTGCAGGGGAATGGCTAGGTGGAGCAGATAGGCTGCGGCCAGGTACAACCTCGAACACCTAGTCAAGGGCTTTGTAATATAGCCCATACACAATGGGACTCATGGGAGGTTGATGCAATTGAGGTCTTGTCATTGTCTCTCCTCCCCTAAATCTGAATGCCTGGACAGCCAAGCTACTCAAAGCCCTCTTGAGCAGAAGCCCCAGGGGTGGGTGGCTGGGATCTCTGATCACCCTGAAGGGAGCTTGTCTATGCTGTGCCCTGACCCTCTGCGGTCGCTGTAAGCACCCAGGGCCTTCTTCATTGTGCAGCAGCCCTTCCAAAGGGATCTTACTGGCTCAAGATTCTGGGCAGCCGCCCGGAGCCGGGGGCCGACAGTAAGGGACTCTCGCCTCGCCTCCCTCTGTCCCACTACCCAGTAGTTCTCCGCTTCTGCGAAGAGCAGCCCATCGGGTATACATGCTCTAGCCCTCTCGGTTTCATCTTTCCCTCCTTCTGCCAACTGTTAAAATCCTTGATTCTACAAACACATCACAAACAAATCCAATCTTGCAACTGCTCTGACCTGAAGCCTGCCTCGAGGCAGAAGAATGGCAAGAATGCGCTGGAAGCGGTGTTCCTGCGGCGTGTTTGAAGAAGGGGCCCAGGGCTCGGCTGTAGCATCAGATCGTGGAGGCAGACTCGGGTTTTTAAAGACCCGAGACAGCCATGCCATGTCACCAGCTCTGCTTGTCCCAGTAACAGTGGGATCCAAATCACGGTGGGAGAGGAGGTCCCTCACGCTTTTCCAGTCCGCTGAGTCGCTTCAGCTGCTGTCGTTAGGTGGCTGCCTGATGAAGAATTTCCAGATTATTGCCGGTAGCTTCCTTTCTCTGAATCAAAATTCAAACATTGTTTTTCCACCTTCATTTCATGCATTCAGGTCAAAGCCTCTGGCTCTTCTCTGTGGTCGAGTGAAATATCCCAGCCTGGCTGAATTCAGGATGGAAATGTTTGTGGAACTTTTGGCAGGGGTGCTGGTAAGAGGAGCATGCTGCCAGAGAGGCTCTGAACACCCGGATCTGGATGCTGAGCACCTGCAGGCATGGTTCTGTGTGCATCTGTCCAGCCTGCGAGCTTTCCTCCCTGGCCTTGGCTTCTGCTCCCTGGATTCACATTCTGTTCCTGTCCCTCTAGCCCATGCAGCCTTCTGCAAGCCCTGCCAAGGCCACTGTGACTGGTCCCTCCCCACCCCGCAGTCAGATCGGGGACACCATGACCCAGAATTCAGCTGCCACATGCTTTTAGTACTTAGCCAGGAGCCTTCTTTCTTTAAGAGGATGGGAAGCCTACTGAAGGCAGAGACTGTGTTCTCTCAGCACTGGGTTGAGTATAAAGTACAGGTGGAATGAAATTTAGTTGCACCAATTAGAAAATGGATCGGCCAGGACCTTTTCCGAGAATGCCTATTTATTATAAATAAAAAGGCAGGAAACTTATATTAACTGGATTTCTCTCAGAGAGAGAGAGAGTGAAGGGCAAGCTGTACATACTTTGATCTGTCTCATGGGAAGGAGGAAAGTGGGCTGGGAGAGACACTCAGGGGCACTCAATATATAGTTGCTACTTTTTTTCTAAAGGGTTTGCAGGTTTGAACCAGAGCTAAACTCATCAGGAGGACAGATGTTGCTTCTCCCCCTTCACCAGGCAAAGCTGACATGACCTCTAAATATATATGCCCAAATATGTTTGAAGGGCACCATACTACGAGCCTGCCCTGGCTCTCCCTCTGGCCTGATAGCTATACTATGAACACAGTATATTCTCAATCTATCTTTTTTTAAAATAAATGAATACACAAAGAGACTTGCAATGAGCGAGTCAAGATTTTCTTCTCAGGGAGAAAATGATCTTAAGGCATTGCTCATGTTGAACGCTCCTGGTTGAAACGGAAGAGAGAAACTGCTTCTGGAGTTCACGTTCTTTGGCCTTGCAGGTCACGGGGGTCCATGGACAGCATCAGTATCACTTGGAAGTTTATTAGTAATGCAGAATCTTGGGGCGCCCGGGTGGCTCAGTCAGTTAAGCATCTGACTTTGGCTCAGGTCATGATCCCGGGGTCCTGAGATCGAGCCCTGAGCCGGGCTCCCTGTTCAGCAGGGAGTCTGCTTCTCCCTCTGCCTCTGCCTCTCCCCTCCACTCATCCATGCTCTCTCTCATAAATAAATAAAACCTTGAAAAGAAAAGAAATGCAGAATCTTGGCCTCCACCCCAGATCTACTGAATTCAAGTCTGAATTGTAAAGAGATTTATATGTGCTATTCTAGAGAACACAGAGAAAATCATTTAATGGTTTAAGTCGGGACTTTGGAACTACAAATAAATCTCTAATGTGAAAATGGCATCTACAAACTGTATCTCAAGCAATGAGCGTTTGTTGAAATCTGCTGTGTGCCTCGTCCTGAGTTAGGCCCCGCAGGAAAGAAAAGAGGCAGGGGCAGGTCCATCAAGTAAGGGCTCACACTGTGGGATTTCAACCCCAAACCCTGCCCACCACTCCCTATACAAGCCTCCAAGAGGTGGGCTCAGGCCTAGCCGAATTCTCTACAGCACAGCTCCTGGGGTCACACCAGTCACGTGGATGGCCCTTATTTTCAGCAATAACAAGTCATTAAGATCGAGCTAGCAAATCATCAGGGAAGACAGCCTGGTTCTAACCTCCGTCATAACATTTTTCTTTTGCGATGAAGCATTGCCGGGTTTGTTGAAAGCTCATTCAGTCTTGCTGAAGCTTAAGCACTCAGGCTTCCCCAAGGTCCAGGGTGGGGGATTGGGAGGTTGTAGGGTGCTGTCCTGGTCTATTAGCCCAGAGGCACAGCTGTACTGTTGAAGTCTATGCTCCCTGCATCGTGTCTCGTGGAGTTGTTTTAGAATCCTGTGCATGAAAATGTGGATTCTGGAGTCAGATTGCCATGAGTTCATTTCCAGGCTCTCGCATTTGCTAGCGGTGTGACCTGGTGCAAGCTTCAATTTTCTAGCCATTAATAAAGTGATACTTTATTTCCTGCTTAATTTGGATGAAATCCAACAATTTATCCTTTTTTTTTTTTTTTTTTTTTTGCTTTTAGGAATTGTGTTTTTTATGTTATATCTAAGAAATCTTTGCCAAGGGCATAAAAATGTTCTCCTGTGTTTCCTTCTAGCTGTTGTATAATCTAAGGTTGTAAGGTTTTATATTTAGGTCTATGATCCACTTTTAGTTTTGAACATGCTACAAAGTATGGAGACTAAAGAAAGGTTCTTTCTTTTTTTCTATTTTCCTTTTCTTGCTTTCTCTTCCTTCCTCCCTTTCTTTTCTTTTTGACATATGGATATGTAATTGTTCCAGTACCATTTATTGAAAGACTATCCTTTCTCCTTTGAATTGCCGTTGCACTTTTGTGAGAAATCACCAACAATGTATCTGGCTCTGTTGTGTTGTATTGATTTATAGGTCTGTCCTTTGGCCAACATTACACTCTTGATTTCAGTAGCTTTATGGCAAGCCTCGAAACCAGACAGTAAAAGACGACCAACGTTGTTCTTCATAAACATTATCTTGGCAATCTAGGTCAGTTCTATTTCCATATAAATTTTATAATTGGTTCATTAATTGCTACCAAAAAAAAAAAGCCTGCGGGAATTTTTTAAAAAGATTTTATTTGTTTATTTGACACAGAGAGAGAGAGAGCACAAACAGGGGGAGCAGCAGAGGGAGAGGGAGAAGCAGACTCCCCGCTGAGCAGGGACCCAATGTGGGACTCTATCCCAGGACCCTGGGATCCCATGACCTGAGCTTCGCGAAGGCAGACGCTTAACCGACTGAGCCACCCAGGTGTCCCAAGCCTGCTGGAATTTTGCATAGAGTCTAAAATTTGAGGAGCACTGACATCTTTACAACATAGATTCTTCTAATCTATAAACACAGTATATTTTTCCATGTATTTATGTCTTTCATTTCTCTCAGCAATATTTTACAGTTTCAAGTATATAGGTCTTGCACATTTTTCATTAAATTTATTCTTAAGTATGTTTTGTCACTCTTATAAATGGACTTTTTAAAATTTCCTTTTCTAATTGTTGCTGAAAGTCTGTAAAAATAAAATTAATTTTTGTATATTAACTTTGCAACATGTGACCTTGCTAAACTCATTTATTGGTTCCAATAATGGTTTTATAGATTCTTAAGAGCTTTCTACATAAGAAATCACGTCATCTGCAAATAGAGGCAGTTTTAATCCTGTTGAACTTTAAAAAATCTTTATTTCCACTTCAGTGGCTAGGACTGTCTGTTCAGTGTTGAGTAGAAGTGATGAAAGTGGACATCATTGCCTTGTTCCCAAACTTACTGGGAAAGTGTTCAGTATTTCATTATTAAGAATACCTTTTTGGGGTGCCTGAGTGGCTCAGTGGGTTAAGCCTCCAATTCTTGATTTCGGCTCAGGTCATGATCTCAGGGTCGTGGGATCGAGCCCCACATTGGACTCTGTACCCCGTGTGGAGTCTGCTTGTCCCTCTCCCTCTGCTCTGGCTCTCTCTCTCAAATAAATAAATAAAATCTTAAGAAAAAAAAGAATACTTTTTTTTTTTTATCAGATTGAGGATGTTCCTTTCTATTCCTAGATTGCAGAGAGTTTTTATCATAAAGGTATGTTGAATTTTGTCAGCTCCTTTCTCTGCATCTGTCGAATGATTGCATGGTTTTTCTCCTCAATTCTTTTAATTTGGTGCGTTACATGATTGATTTTTTTTTTTACTATCAAATGAACCTTGCATTCCTAGATAAACCCTTGTTACTCATGAGGTATTATTCTTTTTTATATGTTGTTGGGTTTAATCTGCTTATAGTTTGTTGAGAATTTTTACATCTAAGTTCATGAGGGATGCTGGCCTCTTTTTCATATGTGTCTGTCAGGTTTTGGTATTAGCGTTTACTGGTACCATAAAGCAAGTTGGGAAGTATATCCCATCCTCCTCTATTGTTTGAAAGAGTTTGTGTAAGTTTGGTGTTATTTCTTCTCTGAATGGTTGATGGAATTTACCAGTGTAATTACCTGTGTCTAAAATACAGGTTTTCTGTCTCATCTCTTGTAAATATTCGTGATTTATATTTTTAAAGATTTTTTCATTTCATCTATTAGTAGAAATTATTGGTATAAAGTTTTTCACAACATTCTCATATTCTCTTTTTATTATTTTAATGTCTGTAAGATATGTGGTGATAATCTCTCTTCATTCCTGATATTGGCAATTGGTGTTTTCTGTTTTTTCTTCAGCAGTCTAACAAAGTTTATCATTTTTTTGTTGTTCTTCACAAAGAAACATCTTCGGAGTTTGTTAATTTTCTTTATTGCTTGCCTGTTTCTTATTATATTCATTTCTACTCTCATATTTATTATATTACTTGTTCTACTTTGGTTTACTTCGGGTTCGAGGTAGAATCTTAAGTCACTGATTTTAGACCTTTCTTCTTTTCTAATATAAGCATTTAAAGCCATAAAATTCCCGCTAAGCCCTGCTTTAGCCACAGCCCACCAATTCTGTTGTATTTTCATGATCATTAAGTTTTACATATTTTCTAGTTTCTCTATGATTTTTCTTTCACTCATGAGTTGTTTAGAAGTATGGGTTTAATTTAATATTGGGGTTTTCTTAGGCATCTTATTTTTATTGATTTCTAATTTAATGTAATTATGCTGTGATTCAAGGACACATGCTACTATAATTTCAATACTTTTTATTTTATTAGGACTTGTTTTATAGCCCAGCTATGGTCTCTCTTTGTGAATGTGTACAGTTGAAAAGTTGTTGGGTATAGTGTTGTGTAAATAGGCTAAGGGGTTGGTAAAGTTGTTTAGAGCCTCTGTGACTTTACTGAATTTTTTGTCCGGTGGTTCTATCAGTTGCAGGGATGGTGTTAAAATACTCCCACTATAAATGTGAATTTTTCTATTTCTTTTTTTAATCTGTCAATTTTTGCTTCGTGTATCTTGAGGCTCTATTCTTAGTCATGTACACATTAATAATCATTATGTCTTCATTATTAATTGGTCCATTACATTATACTTAAAGTTTATCTCTTTTTAAAAAATTATTGACTTTTTAGAGTCCACATGTAAGCGATACCACACAGTATTTGTCTTCCTCTGTCTGGCTTATTTCACTTAGCATGATGCCCTCCAGATTGATCCATGTTGTAGCAAATGGCAGAATTTCCTTCCTTTTTATTACAGAATAATATCCCATTGTCTGTCTATGCCACATTTTCTTTATTAATTTATCTATTAAAGGACATGTAGGTTGTTTCCATATCTTGGCTATTGTGAATAGTGTTGCAATGAACATGGGTGTAAAAGTTCATCTCTTCTAGTCAACATATAGTTGGGTCTTGCTTTTTCAAAAGAGCTATTCTGGTAAACTCTGCCTTTTGAATGGAGTATTTAGTTCATTAACACTTAATGTGATTATTGATATGATTGTATCTAGGTCTACCACTTTATTATTTCTTTTCTGTTGTCCACTCCACTCTATTCTTAATTCTTCTGTTTCCCTGCCTTCTGTTGGATTGTTCAAATATATTTTCAAATTTTGTTTTAACTTAGTTAGCAGATTTTTGGCTATATCATTTGGTATTATTTCTTTGATGGTTGATCTAGGGATTACAAAAAAAAATCCTTAGATTTTTACAGTATACTTAGAATTAATACTGAATGTCTTTACATAAAATGGAAAAACCTTGAAACGGTGTAAGTCCATTTGCCACTCAAACCACTGCTACCAACATTAAGTCCATAGCCATTTGAAGCACTCTTCCCTTGTATGCAATGTGTCATTTTTCTTTGCATGCTTGCAAGATTTCCACTTTATTTTTTGTTGGCAGCAGTTTAATTATGATATGCCTAGAAGCGATTTTATTCATAATTATTCTGTTTGGAATTCCCTATGCTTTGGATATTTTGACAAATTTGGGGATTTTTTAGCCAGTATTTTCTCAAATATATTTTCTGCTCCATTGTCTCTCCCCTCTCCTTCTGAGACTCCCATTAACTTCATATTAAGCCTTTGGATATTGTCCTACATGTCCCTAAATCTTGTTCAGTTTTTTAAATCTTTTTTCTTTTTTTTGTCTTCAGATTGGTATTTACACTTTTTAAATATTGGGTTTTAAAGTACAACAGAAAGCTCAGGTTTTAAAGTACAACAGAAGTCCACAGTACTAAGATTTATTAATATTGAGTATGTAATACCATGATTTCATATACAATGAAGTTCAAAACCTGTCCTCGGTGTTGACAGCTCTCTCTAGAAAATGGAGATTTTGTGATAAGTTCATAACTTGAGTAGTAGCTAGGGATCTGGTTAGGAGATAGACACCAAGCAGAGAGTTTACAGCACAGTGCTATGCGTGCTAAAATCCAGCTGTGAACGAAGTGCCACGGGAGCTCGGAGGTACAGATCACTGCCACACCCCCAGGGCGTCAGTAAAGGCCTTCAGAGGATGGGCACTTCATCAGGCATTTTAGTTAGCAGGAACAGTCAGGCTTTGTCAGAACTAGAACATCCTAGGCGGAAGGGTTCTGAAAAAGTGCTGCCACAGTTTGGGAGGACGGGGAAGGAGGAAATTGAGTGTCGTGTCTCCAGGGAGGGGCAGGAGAGTAGTCTGCGTTGGGCTCTTTGAAAATCAAGCTGAGGAGCAGCTTGATGCATCACGTGAAGGTACTGGTGGGAAAGGGTGAGCCTCCTCCTTTATCCTAGGAAGACAAAAGCAAGCTCTCTGTCCTCAGACTGGTTGAGAAGCCAAATAAATCTCCATTATGCAAAAGAAGAGGAAGAATACCCATGGCCGTCATTCTGCTCCAGCCTCCATTTTCTCTCACTAGCCTGGGGTGCCCTCCCAACAAATCTCCCCATTTTTCCATTTGCTCACTTCCACCCCATTTTCCACACTTGCAGCCAATCACCTTTTAAAAACACAAATGAGAATAGGTTAATCCAGTGCTTAAAGACACTCACTGGCTTCCACCGCACTATAAATGCTGGGTCCACACCACTTCCCATGGCCTCATGCCCAGCCTCCCTACCTTCATGTATCACATTTGGTCACAATGGCCTTCTGGCCGGTCCTGCTCAGGCCAAGCTCTTGTGGGCATCAGGGCTTTGTGCTGCCTGTGTGGATTCAAGTCACTGTTGTCACTTTCCCCCCCAGCTCCCCATGTGGCTGGCTCCTTCTTAGCCATTAGGTCCAGTGTGACTCTCAGCAACTCAGAAAGACCTTCCCTATGTCAAGTCCCTCCCCTATTAAAACCTGTCATGAGGCCCAATTTATTTCATCCAAAGCACAAAGAACCATTTGTAATCTTTTAACCTATTTGTTCACCTGATTAATATCTACCTCCCCCACTGGGATGTAGACACAACGGCAAGGATCTTGGCCTTCTTGTTGCTCATTAAATCCCCAGCACCTAGTAGAGTGCCCAGCATGTAGTAGATACTCAAAAAATATGTGTGGATAAATAGCTATAACTGAATGTTAAAGGTCATGTTATCAACTCTGTATCACAGAGTGAGGATGAGTGGAGGGTGAAGGATCAGAAGAGGAGCGAGAAAACCCTATCTAAAGGGGGCAGCCCCGGTTGTCACTAGCCACCTGAAAGGAGGGCCCCAGGTGATCTTGCTGTGGGTTCTGCAGCTCCTTGGGGAGAAGGAGTAGCTTTGCCTATGAAAATGATGCTTTGGGTAAGGTGTGGAGCTCTCTTGTCCTCTGGGCACACTCTGGGAGGCACACTTCAGGGCTGGGACTTCCACACTCTGCGGAGGGCTTACTGCAGATGCAAGCTCATTGCGTGTCCCCCAGTTCATGCTTCTAAGCCACAGGATGACTTTGAAGAGCTTGCTTGTTCCATCTGCTTCTCCAACCCAACTCCTTGGAGAGGAAACCTATTCTGTCCCCTAGAGGTTGACGTCTTATTCCGGAAGATGGCAAGAATAAGAAAATTATTGGATATTCCATTAAGTTGCTTTATTTTAAAAACCACTGTGGTTTCTAAACCTAGGATACATTTTGGAAACTCTCCCACCTGAAACCCAGGCCGAGAAGCATCACGTACTTAGAAAATGCACACCTAAGCGTTGGAAGCCGGCAGGAGCACCTTTATCCATCCCAAGCACTGGACAGGGAGAGACATAGCAGAAGGACGTGATGTTGCCGTGTGCTTTTATTGAGTGAGATGCAATGTTCAGAAAGTCTGTAACACACACCCCGAGTGGAATTTCTTTCAGTTAACAGTGCCATTAGCCAGTCTGGAACCCTCCTCCCACCATCCCCCGTGTCCCCTTGTTCTTTCTTGTATACAGTCATGGAATGAGAGTCACCTTCTTGACCCCCTCAGAGAATGTCTGTAGTCTTTTGCTATTTTCTCTGTTGGGTGCACTTGTGATAACAGAATGGAGGCCCACTCTACTCTGAGGCTTCCTTGGCTTACAGAGCTCAGTGTAGATACCAGTTCTCTTAGAATATTAAAGTAGGATACAAACACCAACACCACCCCCCCACCTCCAACATCCTCATCCTGTTTCCTTCTGCCCCCCATCCTCCTCCCCAAACAACTAATTATCTAAACTCTATAGGAAAGGGTTTGGTGCCTAGAGTGGTGAGTTTCTCTGTTTCTGAATGTGTCTTTCCTGCCTCAGGCTCCCTGGGTCTTCGGCGCAGAGGACACGTGTCAAGAACAGAGCTGAGCATCTGGGTCAGAGGTAGAGGTGCTCCTCTGGGCCAGAGAGAGGGTACAATTCCCAAACCACCAGGACAGCGTGGCTGCTCAGGCTCCCCTCCTGGCAGGTCTCAGAGCCGCTGGACAACAATGTGCGTGCCCCTTCCCCCACAGAGCATCGGCCGAGGTCCGTCCAGAAACAACAGAAGTCTGGAGGCCTTTGTGAAACAGGCCAGGACATCCTCCTTCGGTCTCACGCAGGCAAAATCATCACCGTGACAACATCACAGGACTCTGCTACTGTGCATAAGCTTCGTTACGAGAGCTAAAATGGAGTTTTCAGCAGAACAACCCCCCTCCGAGCCTATCTGCCTTCTGCTCCCCACTTCCAACCAGACAAGTATGCCTCCCTGAAATTTTAGAGGTTCATATTCTTGCTGGGGAAATTAAAAAAAAAGAAAACAAAAGAAAAGAAAGATCTTTCCTTTCCAGATTCCTCCTCTGTGCGGACTACATGAAGAGAAGTCTGTAAGAAATTGTGGGTTGATAGCTCAGACAGGGGAAAAAAAACACTTTAAATTGACAAATCAGTCCAAACCACTAAGGTTATAACTCTTTCTTTTCCCTCTCCAGCAGAATAGTAAAACAGACTTGTTATTGGCAGCTCTGTAGTGCTACGGAGAGGCCGAATCCAGCATGACATCAGCCCACCGCTTGACCCAAATCTACGACTTCACCAGAGAGGCTTTCGCTGCCTGCTCTCCAACGTGCGGAAGATGCACACGGGGGACGGAGGAAGGAGGCATGAATAAGACACAGACCGGAGCCTTTTCGATGTGTTTAGCACATTTCTGTGACTTCCTTTAATACCACAGACCTTGGTTCTCCCACCATGAGGCGAACAAAAGACAAGCCTGAGATGGGGGGGTGGGGGGAGAGGAGGGTGGGGAGCCGGAGACCCATTCAGTAAAAAGTTGGGCTCGCCTACCTAGCGTTTTTAATTGAAACACTGAAAAGAGGAGGCAAAATGGAAAGAGAAGAAGGAACACCACAGCCGGGTAACTGCAGATATAAAAAGTCCCTTCATTAAATCCGTTGTTTTTTAATTCATAATTGAACTTAAATAAAGAGCGACCTATAGGCAGCTGTTTCTAATATCGAGTCCCCACTGCACATGAAAGACGCATTATTCCTGCGGCAGCCTCCCTACCCTTGGGTGTTATCAGCTGAACATGTTTTGAACCTACCTAATGCATTTGAGGTAGCTTGGGTTTATTTTTCTTTCAATAAAATAAATGGTTTTGTAATTAAATTTCTGCACTGCCTGTGCTTAATGGTTACATTGACAAGTGCTAATGTATGGCAAGAGAATGAGTTTGAAATGAAACATGCTGTTTTTGAATCTGCAAGCAATTTTGCAGCGGGGCCATCAGACCCCTCATGCCAGTGAAACATTTTCATTAATCTGCTCACCGCACCCCTTGCCCACTCGGCCAGCCGAGAGAGGACACTTTTCAGCTCCCCCTTCACCCCCACCCACCCTTGCCTTTTTCTCAAACACACACACACACACACACACACACGCACACGCACACGCGCGCACACATACACACGCGCACACACAAATATCATGAAGCGAGCCGTTGTTTGAAAACCATTTTGTGGTCTCTGGCAGGCAAGCCAGTGGAAATTCGCTGACTTTACACCATGAAATGTTGCAGCTGTCCCCTCCGAAGGGACTGGCTGCCTCAACATTTCAATCCCTGGCAGCCAGTCAACAAGAAAATCTGTCCCTCTGTTTTCCTATTTTTTTGGGTTTAACTTTTCCCCCTTAGCTAAATTTATTTTTGAATAAATCTTCTCATAGAGAATAGAGAACGGCTATCGCATGTCTGGCCTCGGTCTGCACGAACCACTTCCAGCCATGGCAAAGGCGGCGCTTGGAAGAAGGTTCCTGAATGCAAACCTGGATGGTGGGCTGTGGTCTCTGCTGGCTCCCCTTCTGCCTGCTGTCCCCTGCCCAGGGAGGAAGCCTGCAGCTGGTGCTCCGGCCCACACAGGTACAGGCCTTGGGCCCTGTCCCTTCCCGGGAAGGCCATCTGACCACTAGCAGGATGGCTTTCCAAGGTGTGGCTGCTCTGGAGCCTGCTGGGCCCCCTCATCAGAGGCCAAGAAGGGTGGACAGAGCCCACAAGCCGTCTGGGTTACGGGGCGATAGAGAGCAATGGGGTCTCGGCTCAGTGGCTCCCCACGAGCTGTGCGACTCAGCATTTTCCCTCCAGGCTGGGGAGAGGAGCCAGGGGCTGCCCGCGTGCATGCTGACTCACCGCGGTCAGGGCAGGCCAGAATTACAAGCTGTCCTGGCCCAGCCTGGCCCTCTCTTGCTGTGTGCTAGGACAGGGTTTGGGGGAAGGGCTTCTGTGTGGTCCGGCCTCCCTGAATTTACTGCAGTGGAAGATGGAGGAGGCAGCTGCTTGTGGGCTCGTCAGGAGCAGGAGGAAAGATCTCAGCTTCTCAGAGCTCCCCCATCCCTTTATAGGTCTAATTGCCTGTGGTAGGGAGGGACAAACCTTTCATTTCGTCAAAGGCTTGACTGCAGGAATCCTTGGCAAGGAGCTGTAGAGACTTAGCTCTCCACCATGGTGTGAATGATGGGCAGAGCAAAGCCCCTCCTGGGGGGGGCGTGGGGCGAAGAAGAAGCCTTAGAGTTAACTGGTATCTGGCTGGCAGGAGGGCAACTCTTGGAAGGAGGAGAGAGCAAAGATGTAGGGGGACTATTGTCATAGCCAGATGACACCTTCACAGTGGCCTTATGATGAGGTAAAAAGTTCTGGTAGACTTATGGAAGAGGCAGAGACTTAATCTTATCCAGGGTAAAGGGGTGGAGGAGAGGCCCATGTCCCAGAAGGAAGAATGGAAGGACGGTGAGGGAGTGAAGCTGGAGGGCTACTCACGGGAGCTTCAGCTGAGTCTGAGCTGGGACCCTGACGAAGCTAAGATATAAATATTGTGAGAGCCCTGTCATCTACCACTCAGCCTACCCCCAAAGTGCTTATACATACGTCCCCTGGATGGCAGTGGTGGTATTCACGTGTGCACTCGGCAAGTTAGAAGTTCTCACTGGGTGCGAGGCAGGTCGCTGCGTCTTTCAGGGTACAGGCATAAAGACGACACGGTCCGCCCTCTCAGGGATGAAGTAAGTCCTCCAGTGGAGACACAAACAAAGTGCTACGTGACTTCAGAGGTGGAAGCAGTGAGCTGTGCGAGGAGGAATAAAAGAAAGCTTCACAGAAGAGACAAGTCTTAAAAGATGAGTAGGATTTCAAGAGGGGAGGATGATGCTCCAAGGGAAGGAACCAGCATGAGTGTGACAGGAACCACAGATGGGAATGACGAGTGGTCCCAAATGGAAGGTGGGTACCATGAGGGCGTGTGTGCACAGGTGTGCGTGTGTGTGTGTGCGCACGGGTGTGCATGCGTTGGTGGGGCTGGGAAATAGAACTGAAATTAAGATGGGCCATCCTGAGAGCCATGGTCAGGAGGCTACAGAAACTATGCTGCCTTTTGCAAACCACAGCCATCCCTTAAAGGAGTTGGAGCCTTGAGGATGGGGGGAAGGAAGGGAGAGGTGATGTGACCCCATCTCTGTATTTGTAATAGACGCTGTGAGCCATAAAGAGCCATCAAGGAGCGGCCTGAGGAGAGACAACAGGTAGGCAGACCAAAGGCGATTTCAATAACCCAGGTCCGAGAGGAAGAGGGCTGGCAAGCACAGGCAGTGTTCCCCGAGAGAGGGGATGGATGTTGGGGACCCTGCAGAGGTCAGGGGCAACCAATCACATGTGTGTGTAGAAGGGAGGCACCAGCCAGGCGTTTGCTACCTTCAGGATGCCTGGGAAGACGCTCATGGCTACGAGAGAGACAGGGAACCCTGAGGGAGAAGTGTTCTGGGGGGAGGGGGAGAGGAGACCCCAGTTCCGACTGGATATGTGGAATTGGAGTGTCTGGTGGTGACTTTTCATGAGACAACATCCAAGGGCCAGTAGAGGGAGAAATGGACCAAAACAGGAGAAAGGCAGAACTCAGAGGACCCGTCACACAGAGAGGTGCCAATGACACCAATGTGAGGGAACAGCAGGGGAAGCAGGAGATGAGGCGAAAAGAAAAGGGAGGACAGTTTTGAAAGCAGAAGCTGAAACACATTTCTGATGCTTCAAGGAGGCCCCAGAGGGGGGAGGTGGTGGGGTGGTTGGGTTTGCAATAAATGGACAGTGGTTGTCTTGCGGGGGAAGAGTCCAAGTCCAGTGAGGCTGAGTGGGCAGTGAGAAGCAGAGGCGGCAAGAGCGGGTTTAAAGCAGCGTCACCATGATGTGTGAGAAGTTCCCTTGGGTGATGGACCGCTGGACGATGTTCGGTGGGGAATCCGTAGGGGGGCAGGGATGGGACCTGGGAGGGAACTCAGGGGCAGCACGATCATGGGGGAGGCGGAAAGGGGTGGAGGAATTGACCCTGGGAAGCAGCAACAAGAAAGGGTGATGGGCCTGAGAATGTTGGGGTAAGGGCGAGGCGGGTGACAGCTCTGGCAGCCTCTTGGGGAGGGAACCCATGGGAGCCTGTGCTGACTGCAGGGGGTGGGGTGGAGGGCATGGTGAGCGTGGTGTGGCTAGGAAAGGCGAGGCAGGCAGGAAACGGGAGAGCAAGTCAAGCGGGAATGAATAATAGGGCATTGAGCAGCCCCGAGAAGCGAGCTGAAGATGGAAAGCTGGCTGGGCCCGGCCCGGTCTGCACAGCCGCGGCGCGCTCCAGCCCTTCTTGACAGGCTGGAAGCAGGAGCAGAAGTGGAGACGGCGGCGGGCCATCTCGGGCTCCCCATGGCGTCACAGCAGCAGCGGGAGGCCAGGGCGGGGAGAACTAGACAGCAGGAAGCCCCGGAGCTGACGTGCATGAGCTTGACCTCCAAAGTCGGTACAGCCTTGTCTTGGGCTGAAATTCGGAGACTCAATTTGGAAAAGCGCCAAATAAAAAAATACACACTCGTGCCCGAGAGAATACATCCTAGAGGTTAGAAAACTAACTCCCATGGAGGCTTCTCCTTCTGCACTCGGCCTTCTTGCGCTGCGTGATCCAGGCCCATGGCTTTTTACATCGTTCCTCTGCTGTGCCTACCGCTGGGACACATTCTATTGATTTACTAGTTTCCTGGGAAAAAAAGGTGCTATTTACATGAAGGTAACCTCGCTTCAAAAGAGCTTTGAGTCTACAAAATTCTGTAGTTCTTGCCCTCTTGCTGCCGTGGTAAAACAAAACAAAAACAAACAAGCAAAATCAGTTTCATGGAAACCTCATTGGTCTTTTGACTTGTTCTTGACATTCAGTGGGCTTGTCAAAGCTAAATAGATAACTGAACAAATTCTACCCGGTTCAGTTTGGGAAGGTAAACCTCGTCAGAGCTGTGGTCAGGCCTTCACCCTCCGCAGGATCCTGGCGTTGGTTACAGTCACCTTAAGTACTACTGACTCTGTGAGAGGCGGCTTCCCAGTCTTGACCAGAGTGGGGAAAGGACCCCACGCAGGGTCAGAAAGCCGCAAGCTGGGGACAAGCCCAGAGGAAGGGGTGGAATATCCTTTGGATACTGTCCACCAGGACCCTCCTTCCTGACAAGGGGAAGTGATTCTGTGGGGTCTGTTCTTCCTGCATCCTCTTTAAACATTTCCAAGTCCCTCCCCAAAGGCCTAAGGAGACCTCTAAAGCCACTCTCTCTCCTTTTAACTGTAAACTGCTGTTAGTTTAGTTTAGTTAGTTAGCAGAGTGGTATAAAGAAAGTCAGAGCCCCAGAAAGTGTCAGTACCCCGGGTTCTGTCCAGCCTAGAATCTGACAGCAACGACCCCCAGGCAGAGTTTGGGATGGGGGGGGCCTCCTCCACAGCCTCCAAAGGCAGAGTGTGGACTGAGCATTCAGGGAACAGCTTTTATGACACATCCCAATTCTCCTGTGAGCTCTCTGTATTTCCCACCACGGCCACATCTAGGAAGAGTGAAGTTCATAAGCTGACTCCCCACTTCCCAAAAGGTACACATCTTTCTCTCCCAAAGGAGCCACTTTACCACCTTCAATTTGATGACCCACCAAAGAGAAGAAGTAAATGCTTATGATTGGGACCCATGCCGTACTTAAACCCTTTGCCAAGTGTTCGCTTTTGCCAAACTGTTTCACAGCATACCTATTATTTGAGAAGCGTTATCCCCATTTTACTGGTGAGGATCTGGCTTTGCATCATATCTGGATTAAAGCCTTAGCCTGTTCTCCATATTCATCTCACTGCCCAGTCTGTCCCACCCGTATATGCTGCCTTATAGCAACCTCTGTCAAATTAAAAAGTTCTCTTATTTTGATGCCCCATGTCAGTTTCCATGTGGAAGACTGCTCGGATTTGAAACCTGTTCTCTGGAAGCCAATAACTCTTTCATCAAGTGTTCATCGAGATAAGCCGAGAGAGATCCCATCTGCAAGGACACAGCTACCTGCTTCGGAATACGGGAAAACAAGCAGAAAAACATGTCCACTTGCCATGCCTTCCTTATAGCCAGGCCCCAGAGTTCTGGGCTGTCATTTCAAGATGCAGAACCAACATCACAAAATAAGGACCTGGTGATCTTCCAGGGGCCCCTATCGCAGCACCATCCCACACCAGTGAGTCCCAAAGCAGCCTTCTTCAGTGATGGCAAATGCATCAGTGGGAGGCAGGCACTGTTAGACCCCACCCCCGACCAACTGTACCTTGCTTTGCTTCTTGATGTCTCCACTTGAACCCAGAGGAAGATGGCCAACCTTGGAAGAAAAACATGGGAGTGTTCCAGCAATAAGCTAGTTCGCTCAGCATGCTGAGGCAGCCCACACTTTATGTAGCAGAACCGATTGAATATGATTCATCCTCCCCTTGGCTTTTGGCCCTCATCGACACTTCCAGGAAGGAAGTTACACTGACAAAGGAAGGGAAGAGGGAGGGAAGCAAGAACAATCCCCACCGTGAGAAGCTCCCTGACCTGGGGGGGGAGGGTAGGGCCTGAAGGCTGGCTGCAGAGAGGGGCAAGGAAAGCTGGGTGCTTTGGAGCCAGAGTGCTCATTATGAGAAATTTCTTAATGACCGTTAAGTCCTAAGGGAGGCACGTGAGCAATGCCTGGTGCCAAACATGCTTGCCCGGGGCCTCCTGTCCAGATGGAAAATGTGTAGAGAGTTAGAGAGGAGAGTAGAAGAAATGGCGTGGTTGCTGAAGATGACTGATGGCCTTGGGACGGCAAATCTTGCCCCTGTGGGATCAGGATTTCCTGGAATGAGACACAAAGATTAGTGACTTTCAGGTGAGAAAGAAACTCAGTTCCTGGGTTTTGGAACAAAATGTCTTTGTGGTTCCTTGAGGGTTTCATTTGTGTTCACCCACAGACCTCTGCTCATGACCTTTCTTCTTTCCACATGTCTGCATCCTAGTGGGCCAGAGCTCAGGGCTTCATGCAGGCCCCTTCATGAGATCGTCCCTGATGGTCTAATCTGGGCTCTCCCTCCCCTGACCTGCTGACCTGCTGTAGGCAGAAATGATGTTGGTTTGAGATTTTCCAACAGGGATATGTTTTGGGGATGAATGTTTGTCTTCGTGGAACCTCAATTTACTCAAAGATTCTGAGGGAATAACTTAATAAGATGTAATTTATTAAAACATGTTATGGAGTAAGATATAAAATTGGCAAGAATGTGTAAATGAAAGCTGAGACCTAGGGAAAATTTCATGAAGGTGGAGGATCACTCTGGGCCACACCCAACCGGATACCTGCTTGCTCTCCTCTCCACTGGGGGACTTGGGTAAAAGAGCTGGAGAAATAGGCAGTAAGATGTGAGGGGACATTGGAGGGTTCCCTTTTCTTCATAGAGGCCAGAAAAATGGGAGGGGAAACTTTGCTGATTTCAAGTAAATGGCCATGGTTTCACCGATCTGCAATTAAAAAAAACCACACACAATAGCAAGCTAGAATTAAAAAGACAAGAAATAACAAATGTTGGCAAGGATGTGAAGAAAAAGGAACCCTTGTGCACTCTTGGTGGGAATACAAACTGGTGCAGCCACTGTGGAAAACAGTATGGAGGCTCCTCAAAAAAATTAAAAGTAGAAATACCCTATGACCCAGTAATTCCACTACTGGGTATTTACCCAAAGGAAACAAAAACACTAATTCAAAATGATACATGCACCCCTATGTTCATTGCAGCATTATTTACAACAGCCAAGGTATAGAAGCAACCCAAGTGTCCATTGATAGAAGAATGGATAAAGAAGATATCATAGACATACACACACAATGGAATATTACTCAGCCATAAAAAATGAGATCTTGCCATTTGAGTCAACATGGATGGATGTATTGTGCTAAGTGAAATAAGTCGACACTGTATATGATACTGAAATACTACATGATTTCACTCACATGTGGAATCTAAACAAAACAAATGAGCAAACAAAAAAGCAGAAACTGACCCATAAATATAGAGAACAAACTGATGTTTGCCAGAGAGGAGGGGGTTAAGGAGATGGGCAAAATGGGTGAAGGGGAGTAGGAGACACCGGTTTCCAGGTATGGAATGAAGAAGTCACAGAGATGAAAGTTACAGCATACGGAACATAGTTAATGGCATTATAATAGCATTGTATGGTGACAGATGGGAGCTACACTTGTGGGGAGCAGAGCATAATGTAGAGAGTTGTCAAATCGCTGTGTTGTACACCTGAAACTAATGTAACAGTCTGTGTCAGCCAGACTTCAATAAAAAAAGTAGTGCCTACAAAGTATCACGTGCGTCCTGCATGTTGGGCACTGGACTGGTTGCATTACACAGATCATTGCAATCGATCCTCACAACAACCACTGAGGTGGTATCACTCCCGCTTTATAGCTGACGAAGCCAAGCCACTATGAGGTAAAGTAACTCACCCTGAGTCAAAAAACTGGTACGATCCAGGGGCGCCTGGGTGGCTCAGTCGTTTGGCGTCTGCCTGCGGCTCAGGTCATGATCCCAGGGTCCTGGGATCGAGCCCCGTGTTAGGTTCCCTGCTCAGTGGGGAGCCTGCTTCTCCCTCTCCCTCCGCCCCTCCTGCCACCACTCCTGCTCTCTCTCTCTCTCAAATAAATAAATAAAATCTTAAAAAAAAAAAAAAAGCTGGTAAGATCCAGACTCCTAGGTAATACTCCACGCCGCTGTGGGCATATGAAGGAAGAGACATGTGGCATGTGTCTCCACAGTGTATCACAGGCCCCCCCTTGTATGATTCTTGGTTCACCTCCACCACTGCACGGACAGACTCCCAGCTCCAGTTGGGAGCTCAGTGTGTCCTACCCGTTCCTCCCCGTCCTGGGGCTCCTGGGCCAGGGGTGCGGGGACCTCACCTCCTGTACCATGATCTGGAAGGTCTCACAGGACCACAGCTTGCCTTTTCTAACCAGAGGTAAAAGGACTGATTCGGTCCATCCCTTTACAATTTTGGGAATTACCAGGTCAGATCGAAGTGTCCCCAAGTAAGAGATAAGGAGCAATTTGGAGGCAGCCAGGGAACGGCTGGTTGTGAATCCACTCTGCACGGGGAGAACTGAGGGTGAGAACTCAAGGCTGGAGCCCCTCCGCTGGGACAGCTCATCTCCGAGAACTTTTCCATCCAGTAACTTCCTGCGTGATATTTTTCATTGCGGTCACAGTGAGGAACTCTGGTTATTTTTACTAACACACCCCACAGCCATTGCATTTATTTCGTCCTACGGCGCTTTATGATGTGTCTGACCCAGGAAAATGTGTAACTCCTGGGGGTGTCAGGGGTGGTCTTTATTTTCTTCCCTCTCTCAGCTTTCCTTTTCCCTGGCACTTGCCTGCCGAGGGAGTGGGTTCTGACTTCCCATGCACGCTTTTCCACCGTCTGTTCAGATCTGCCCCATTTCCCAAGGGGCCCTTCTAACTTTATGTTGCACAAATCCATGGCCTGGGGACTTGCCAAATCTGTCAAGTCTTAATGTTTTCCTTGGCAGGGACCCCATCACTCCGCGGAAATGGGTGGGGTGAGCCGTCGGGGCTTGGTGCCGCTCCTCCGGGCGCCGAGTGCGGCCACTGGGGCTTTTTCCTGACGCCCTTCCCAGGCTCCTCCAGCTCTGGCATGCCCCGCATCCCACCTCTTCCAAAACTGCTGGCTTCTTGGAGCATCGCTGACTCGGGCGCCTCCCAGGCCCGCAGGAACATCATTAAGTCTGAAGCTTTATCTTCATCACCTCTGCCCTCCTCACCCCAAGGGACGGGTGCCCCTTGCCTTCCCTGTCCTCTTCCCACTGCCGCCCCTCTGGTGGCTCCAACCTTTCGGGCCAGAAGGGGAAAGTTCATTCTTCCATTCAACCAAGATTTGTACCGAGTATCTATACAACACTGTTCACCGTCCTAGGTTCTTAACAGTGAACTGAGCAGTGAACAGAACAGCCAGAAAGCCCAGCCCACATGGCGCTTACATTCTAAGCAAGCTCATAAACTTTGAAAAGGAGGTTGTTAGAAAGTTAATGTGCTGGGTCAGACTGCCTCCTTCTTAAAACAGAAGTCTGGAGAGTATGGTTTAACCCCAAAAAGAACAAAGTACGGATGTGGAATTCCTGACATGTGTGGGGGTGATAGTTGGGAGCCAGGGACCTCTGGTCCTCTGGAACGGGGTTGGCTGAGCTATGGCCCATAGGAGGCCTACCGCCCATTCTGTATGGCCCACAAGCTAAGAATAATGTTTACATTTTGAAATGGTTGGAAAAAATCAACAGGAGAATAGTATTTTGTGGCGTGTGAACATTATATGACATTCATGTTTCGGCGTCCAGAAGTTTGACGGGGACACAGTCCCTCCCACTCACTTACACGTGGTCTCCGGCTGTTTTGGTGTCACAACAGCAGACTTCAGTAGTTGTGACAGCGATCGCATGTGGCCCCTGAAGCCTCAAACACACACTCTCCGGCCCTTTACAGAAAGTTTGCTGACCGCCGCTGTTAAATCACATAGTGGAGTAGCGCTTTCTCCTCCGTGTGCATCGGGCTGGCCTGGTTAGGGAAGCAGGAATCTCTCTTCTCAGTCGGTCCAAGGAAGAGAATCATAAAGTAGAGTTACTGTTGGCCGCTGAGAACCTGTCCCTGACATCTGTTTTCTCTTCAGCGCACGTGGAGACAAGCCCTCCTGGGAAGTGTCCGACACATGCAAGAGTCCCTCCTGGCAGAATCTTCGATGTTGTTCAGGAGCAAACCTTCACCTTGGGAGGTTCTGGGTTCCTTGGAGGGAGGACCCATCCATGCTCTCAACTTTACAAGTTTAAATAATAATATTATGCCTGTGGAAAGGACACAGGACTAACAGCGGAGATGGGTTCAAATCCCCACTCTGCCACTTCATTAGTTGTATGGATTGGGCAAATTATTTAATCTGCAGAAAGAAGCCTCAGTTCTCTCATCTGTGAAATGGGCTGCATTGCCCACTTCAAAAGGTTATTAAGAGAAACAAATGCGATCATACACGTGGAAGTGCTTTCCAACCTGGACAGCAGCATGCCAACACATCACCTTTCCTCTTTTCAAGAGTAGGGAGCAATATTAGCTGAATTATCATCCTTCATTCGGGTTTGTCTGTGGAGACCCAGCCAGAGAGTTGGGGTGAGAAAGATCTAGAACGCTATTCTCCTGGACCTCAGTCAAGGTCTCGGCCTATCCTGAGGCCCCAACTCCCACCCCTCACCCCAGGTTCCACCAACCCTCTGGAGTCAGCTTAGGGGATTCTCAACCATGTGGGGGACAGAGGCCTTTCACAAGTAAATAAGAAGCACAATGACACCCCCGTGGTTCTTTGGCAGGATCGTGTCTCGTAGTTTCGAGGATGCCACAGCTGCCCTCCATCAAACTCCCCAAACCCCATACACCATAGGATGGAAACGCCAGCAACAGCCCCCTCAATCTATTTGCTTATTTCTCCCCCCATCAGTAGCCCTTTCAAGTGCAGTGAGATCCCCCCACCCCCACTATGTACCCCTGATTATCCTAAGTTCGACAATGATCTTTTTCAGGTAGTTTAGGGTTGGGGAAAGGGTGAAATATACAGAGGGGAATGATTTTTAAAAATTAAGACCTTCCTCCCTCACTGGACTATAAGCATGTGAGGGGCAGAGACTCGTTCTATTCTCCATCGTCACTGACACCTACACGGCAGCTGGCACATGATAGGGGCTCCATAAACATTCTTTGAATGAATGAATGAATGAATCAGTGAGTAATGGTGTCTTAGGATTTAATGACAAAGTGTCTTCCAGGTCATCCTATTGATAATTTTTATGAGTTTATACACATCCCTTCTATGCGAAGCACAGCATTCTAAACACAGCAGGTGCCTAAAACATGTCAGTGGAAGGTGACAGCAGTGAAGATGAAGTTTGAAAAGTCAGTGTCCCAAATCTCAAAGCGAAATGAACAGAACAAGACACGTGAATAGGGTCAGTTTAATCGTATCTCTAAAAACAAACCAAAAAACCCTCTTCTTTTGTGAGAGGGCTGGTATCTTTGTTCAAGGATTTTGCTGCCGAAGGGTAATGATAACTTGGAACTTCGACATGTGATCTGGGAAGTTGGGGGGGGCGGGGGTGTGCTGTTTCATTGGTTGCATCTCTGGAGAAAATTCTCCAACTAGGAAAAAATACTCTTGACAGTGACACACAAAGGCTGGTATTTACAACTACTGTCCTCACTGTTTAGGGGAAAGAAGTTTTAATTACGGGCCAGAGAACAGATGTCAAATCCCTGGCCTTCCTCTGCTATTTGCTGTTTGTTATGAGTCACTCTGGAGCCTGTCCGTCCCAGCACCAATTTTCATGGGAGGCATCAATGTGTGGCCAGAAGCGTGTGCTGATGGATGGGCTCA
This sequence comes from Halichoerus grypus, assembly GCF_964656455.1. NCBI lineage: Eukaryota > Metazoa > Chordata > Mammalia > Carnivora > Phocidae > Halichoerus > Halichoerus grypus. The sequence continues at coordinate 73,045,698 of NC_135721.1, forward strand.
CGTGAGGAGAGCTGGAAGGCAGGGCCTCAGGCTCCCGTTGGCTCCTGCCTTCTTTGCTTTTTGGGTCACTTTCTTCCTTCCCCACATCCTCCCTCCATCCCCTTTGTTCTTCCCTCCCAAGCTGGATTTTCACAATAAATGTGGGCTCTCATTTCAGTTCCCACAGCACTGGCTCGTTGGAGACACAAGTGAGGGTGACAGAAACATCTCTGCTCAGGACGAATGTGTTGTCCACACCACCCAAGGCGGCAGGAGTTGGAGAGGGCCATCTCCTGGGCAGCAGTGGGAAGAGATGAGTGACTTTCTTGGTCTTTTCACTCGGTGCCCTAAGAGAGAACCCTGTAGCCCCCCCTGACTTGCACACTCTCTTCAAAGCTTCCTGGAACCTTCCCAGGTTTTCTGGCTGGCTCAGTCATTTCCACCAGAGGACCTGATCTCTCCCCTCCCTTACTGATCTGAACTAAGCTCTGCCAGTCCCCCTTTCCCTTTATTTAAGCCACGATAATCCTGGGATTTTGCATAAGGAACTTTCAAGAAATCTAAGAAAAAACTCAAACACTTGGAATAAGGTTTCTTAAGCCTGGTGGACTTCATTAGCCAAGACCCCCAGTTCTTCTCCTGTTCTTCTTTAGCTCAGTTCCTGGGCCAGCCACGCAGAGCCCCAACCTGATAGGCATGTGTGAAGCTTCAGTAGGTCTAGGTGGTTTCCAAAATGGCTTGTCCCATTTTGTACTCCAATCTGTGTTGTCGAAGATTCCATTGCTCAAGATGCCGGGCCACCGTTGTTATCACCCGTCTTGTTAATTTCAGTCCTTTTGGTGGAAATATATTAGTATCAAGTTGTGGTTTTAATGTGTATTTCCCTGAAGAATAATGATGTTGAGCACCTTTCCTCACACTTCTTGGCCATTTGATTATCCTCTTTTGTAAAGTGCATTTCACGTCTTTTGCACATTTTCAACTGGAGATAAGACCTTTGTCAATATATCTATTGCAAAAAATCTTCTGCCAGTCTGTAACTTGCACTCTCTTCATGCTCATATGGCCCAATGAAATCTTTCTGTAATATAAAACCACAGAGTTAGGAGGACTGAATCTATGGCGTGGCCAGCTGCTTTTACTTGATTGCATTTCCAAATCGCTTTCCAGAAAGTCAATAATATTTATAATTCAGCACCACAGAAAGTGCCCTTGTGCCCCCTCTCAATCAATAGCCCCTTGGAAAAGTAAATTCTATCCTGACCACTATCACCGTAGATTTGTTTTGCCTGTTCTTGTCCTTCACATAAATGGAATCAAGCAATGTGTACTCTTTTGTATCTGGCTTCTTTTGCTCTAATTATGTCTGTGAGATTCATCCACTTTGTGTATAGCAATAGTTGGTTCTTTTTCGTGGCTCCATGATATTCCATTATATACTACAATCTGAATTGTTTCCAAGTTGGTGCTATGATGAATAAAGTAGAGATATATATATATATACATATATAAATTTATATAATATTTGTATTTATAAACATGTAAAATATATAAAGCAATATATATTTTTTAAGATTTTTTTTTTATTTTGAAGTAATCTCTACACTCAACACGGGGCTTGAACTCACAACCCTGAGATCAAGAATCACACTCTCCACTAACTGAGCCAGCCAAGTGTCCCAGAACATTTTTTAAAAGTAATCTCTACACCCAACATGGGGCTTGAACTCATGACCCCAAGACCAAGAATCACATGCTCTACTTACTGAGCCACACCTTAAAGCTATATATTCTTAGAGGTCTTTTGATGGACACAGGGAAACTTGGGCCTATACCTAGGGACTGAGTTGCTGGGTCTTTAGGGTATGAATTACTGCTTTGTTTTAGTAGATACTGCAAATTTTTCCAACTGGTTGTACCAGTATACATTCCCACTCACAGTCTATGAGAATTTCAGTTGTTCTACATCCTCTCCAACAGTTGATATTGTCAATGGGTTTGTTTTGTTTTTTAATTTTGGCCCTTCTGCCATGTGTGTATCTTAGTGAAGCTTTAGTTTGCATTTTCTTGGTGACTAATGGCTTTGAGCATCTTTTCACATGCTTACTGGCCCCTTGGATATCCTCCTTTGTGAAGTGTCTGTTGAGTTTTTTTGCACATTTGTTAACTTTGGTTTGTTTGGTATTTTTCTTATTGATTTATAAAAATTCTTTGTGTATTCTAGATATGAATCCTTCATCGGATATGTGTTGTGGATATTTTTCTCCTCGTCTATGGTTTGCCTTTTCATTCTCTTAATGATGTTTTTTGATGAATGGAAGTTCTTACATTGAATTAAGTTCACATTATCACTTGTTTCTTTGACTGCAGTCAGACAGTCTGCTTTGGGTCCTCTCTCCGCTTTCCGTTCCCAGGCTGTAGGCTATTGTGTCCTGACCTGCAGGTCTCTCCCCTACCCTTGCCGCAGATCCCTTCTGTTCCCCTGGCTTGCTGTAGATTCCCTGCGGTGGGGGCTGAAGTCTTACTCCTCTTTGGATAAGCAGAATTGGCCTCTTTTTCTAACTTGTGCCTGGCCGTATTTTCTCTGTAGCCACGGGTCTCGAAGGTTGGAACTATTAGACTGCTGGGGTCTCCCTGCCCACCAGCAGCAGCCAGTCCCTCCTTCCCAGCAGCCAGAAAATTAGCATTTCCTTACATTCTGAATATAGACAACAAACTGCAACATTAGCAGTCCTTCTGCATTTCACGTTCCAGTCTGAGCCCCACCCTGGGCTCCTTCACCGAGCAGAGGTGATCCATTCATCCTTATCAAGTCTTTTCCTGGCTCCGGTTACACCCCTCCCCCAAATGCTTTGGCAGGTGATCTTGGACACTTCCTTTGCTGTCCTCTGGGCAAGGGAGCCATTCTCCAGATCTCCACTCTCCTGGATTATGTTATAAACTTAGTTTTCACCTCAAGACCAAGACCTAATATCACAGGCTCAACATTTAAACTCCAAATGCGGGCCCGACATAATCCACTCAAAATGGATCCACGTGACCATTATATTGCATATCTCCAAAGTACTACTAGCCTGCCCCTCTTCCTCCTTCTAAGGGGTTCTTCACTTGAACATGAAGTGATCTGGAAATGCAATCAAGTAAAAGCAGAATCCCATAAACTTGGATGTGAAAAAAACCGCCATCTTCATTTCTATAAACTTCTATTTGAAAATTAGCATTTCCTTACATTCTGAATATAGACAACAAACTGCAACATTAGCAGTCCCTGTGCCTCTGTCACCAACAGAAATCACAGCAACCTTCATATCACATAGTTGCTGATGATAGCTTATCATTCACACTTATCACTATTTCAATATTGCAGATATTATTAGACCCACCAATAGATCTTTCATTTAACGGGTTAAATATAATTCTGTCTCACAAATTAGTTTCTTAAAAATATTCTGATAAACTTAGTTCAATATAGTTTATGCATTTTTTTTTATTTTAGATTTTTTATTTATCCATTTGAGAGAGAGAGAGCGAGCAAGTGAGGGCAGGAGCAGGGGGGAGGGTCATTGGGAGAGGGAGAAGCAGACTCCCCACTAAGCAGGGAGCCCAGGACCCTGGTGTCATGACCTGAACTGAAGGCAGATGCCTAACTGACTGAACCACCCAGGCGCCCCTAGTTTATGCATTTTAAAACACTCTGACCAGCAGTCTATAGGCTTTACAAAAGTGCCAGAAAGTTCCCAGGGACAAAAAAAAGACTGAGAAACTCCTATTGGCAAGAGACCCTCTTAAACCCATAGCAACCTCAAGTCACACAGTGACCTACACTGATGAATGGGCAGCTATGCTTCTAGGTTGGGTAGTGTTGAAAGTCTGCTCCATCTTTGTTACTCTGTTCCTTTGGTGTGGGGGTGGTGGGGGGAGGACCTCAAGGGGCCCAGGCTTGTGGCTCCAGTTTTCTCTAGATTCTGGCATTCTGGAGATTCTGGAAGAACAGGGCATCTCTTCTGCAGGTCAGAGGAAATGGGTAGCTCTCCAGCTAAATAGATTTCATGCTTGACTTCAGGGGAATAGCCCAAATGATGATCTGTTTGGGAGAGTAAATTAAAGAGGTAAACGGGCATGCTGGTTTTATTTGGTTTAACTTTTGCTGGTTTAGTTGCTCCCCTAAGCATTTCAAAGGAAGAATATTGGTTGTCAGACCGCTTTTCCCAGCATCATTATCTCCCCCCACTGCCCAATTCAAATTTTGGCCAGATCCTGCTTCTCAGGGGGCACTGACCTTGGATTAGCCTGTAGGGAAGGCTTACTGGAATCTCTTCTCTCTCCAGGCCGATCGAAACATGACTTATTTCTTTTCTCAGAGTTCCCAGTACTGAGTCTTGACGTCACTCCCCCCTCCCATCCTCATTTCTCCTAATCAGTATCCTTCCTTGCATTTCTTGGTTCAGAATGTTCAGGAAGAAGAGTTGTCTCCCTTTCCTAGAAGCCATGCTTTTATGTTCTAATTTGATGTTGAGTAACACAGAAAATGGAAGAGGTTTGATTACATCATGAATGAATCCAGTTCCTTGTCTCATGCCATGAAAGACCAGTGAGATTCCCAGGTCCTAAAAATTGGTGACATATGCTTCGTGTTGCTATCTAAATATCCTTAAATAGTGTGTTTCTTCTGGGGCCCTCCCACCCCCCAACCTGCCCCATTCACCCTAATCTTTCATTTCATCACACAAACCACTGGGCCAGTGAGTTGATGCGGTTGTAAGTCAGGTTGAGACACTTCCACTGACACCTTTGTCTTCTTTTTTTTTTTTAAAGATTTTATTTATTTATTTGATAGAGAGAGAGACAGTGAGAGAGGGAACACAAGCAGGGGGAGTGGGAGGAGAGGGAGAAGCAGGCTTCCCGCGGAGCAGGGAGCTTGATGCAGGACTTGATCCCAGGACCCTGGGATCATGACCTGAGCTGAAGGCAGACACTTAAGGACTGAGCCCCCCAGGCGCCCCACCTTTGTCTTCTTCTGTCAGGAATGCTGTTGGCATGGCTACAACCACGTCCTTCTCCTCCTCCTCCCTCCTCCCCATTAAGGACCCTTATTTTGACTGTTTGCATGTGTTATTTTCAAAGAAAAGAGACCGCAGCTGATTCTGTGTGTGACATTTTTCCAAAGTGCTGTAAGTTCTCCATAAAAAACTAAGCTGTCATTTGTTGTTATCGGGACCACTAGCCAAATTGTTGAAGTTGACGGAGTTTTATCAGCTATGTTTTTGCAATTATGCAAAACTGCCTTACTTGGAGACAAGTGGGAGAACTCTGCCTTCACACTGGCTTTGTCTTGTAGTTCTAAGCTGTATAACACCAATGAATGGTCTTGAGCTGTTTCCAGCCCGTAGGGATGGGTGTCAGTTTCTTGGACACTGCTGGGGAATCTGTGAGTCTGGGCAGCATTTTCGAAGGCAGGCTGTCCTGTAACAAGCAGTGGGCTCTGTGAGTCATGACTGCGACGCAGTGAGTCTAGTGTTGACCCTCCCCCCGACTAACGTGTGGCCTTGGATAGGTCCTTTCATTTTTTTGTCTCCAGTCTCCTCTTCCATAAAGGGAGACAGGAGGCCTTGGATGAGCGCTGAATCCCTTCCAGTTCGCTTTGTCATTTTATTATTCCAATAAATGAATCACAAAAAAGTCATGAAAACATCCCAATTATAACAATTAAGAAAAATAACTGCCATTCTGTTTTATATGGTGTTAAAGATTCCCTTTTGCCTCCTGAGCCTCTTAAAGACCCAATATGTGTACCCCTGAAACTCTACGACATCCCTGTAAACTGTTTTTTAAAATTGATTGTGGGCCAGTATGAAATCCTGGGTCTTATTATCCAAGTCTCAGATTCTGAGTTGTAAGAAGATCTATTTGAAATGGTATGTTTTTCTTGCAGCAATTGTGAAGTGGTCAGATTTTATGATGTTTTAACATTCATTGCCATTCATTATCTAAACACTCCTCTATGATCCGGTGAGTTGTGTGAGGCTAATAAGTAGAACGGAATTCATTCCGGGTTTGATTGCATCTGCTGATTCTAGTGGAAGGCCTCTCTTACATCTGCTCCTCCTTTCTCAACATGGTTAAGGCAAAGAGACGTGGAAAACCTCAGACTCGGCTCAAGATTTTAAATCTCTGTGACTTGGGAGAAGAAAAAAAAAACGTGGCTCTGCGTGTCCATCTCCAACGCCTAACAACTGTAGAGTGTGGTGATATTTCACATGAAGAGAAATCTCTTGTCATTAGATTTTTTGAGTTATTAAAATAGTCACTATACCGCTTTCTTTTCAAACATAGAATGTCCCCACCTGTGTAATGCTCATAAGTCCTAATCATGTTTCCATGCCATATGATATTTGTTTGACTTTATAATGTTTGGAGAGGGAATAATGGGGGGACAGGGCCACCGGGGGCACAGTGACATTTCACGGTCTGACTGCATCTCAGGCGAAAGGCAGCCCGGTTCACGCTGCTGCTGGATGCCGCGCTTTGCCTCTTTACGATTATGGGATGCCACGGACGGATTCTTGGAAGGCTGCGTCCTCTAAGTCAAGTCATTACTCCATTGAACAAGGCTCTCTCTCTCCTATCTTCCGATTTCTGGTTCCTCTGCCACCACCCCCTCCTAAGTACACACTAACACTTGTACTAGGACTACATTTTCCAAAACATACACTTAGAGTTTCATTTACTGATTGCTCTGCTGTACTCCAAATGGCCCAGCATTTTGTCGATGAAAGGGTGTAAATCATGCCTTACGTGGGATATGGTAGGATGTGATGTTTAGAGAAAGGAAAATATGCTTCCTTATAGAAGCACCAGGCACTCAACCGTCTGGATTGGGGAGAACATTTTCAGTCATTCATCCTGATGTTTTGTCTACGTGGTACACGTAGGGTGAGAGACTGAATGTTTCACTTCACATCCAGATGTTTTTGCATTATGCTGAAACAATTAAAAGACGTCAGTTATATTTTTAAGAATTTAAATAGGAAAAGCGTTAACAGTTATACTAATTTAAGTTTTGAGATAGAAAAGATGAGGGAAAAAGGCATACTTTTGGCTGGTTCTTGATGCAATATGCTAGTGTTTTTTTTTTAAGCCACGTATTTTGCAACTCAAGAATTTTTTAAAATTATGAAGAAATATCCCCAGAAATACGGCCTGTCACTAAAAATACAAGGATTGGGATTGTCGTTCAATAATAAAAACACTCGGGTCCTGCAAATTCAGGTAAGACGTGGGCTGTTAAAAGAAATGACTGTCAAAAATGGTTGCTTAACAGTTTAAGAAGTGAGAGCATCATTCGAAATGACTCTGTAAATACATGTATTCCTTGCACGAAAATGAGAATGCATGGTCCATAGGTTTGTCGAGATTCTAACAGGATTTGTGAGAAGGCTTTTCAGACCTTTTAAAGATGCATTTTTGAGAAATGCTTTGAATGATTCAAAACGGAAAATAAGATTCCATCCACTGGAGCCACCTTGAATATCTGTCACAAGAGCACGAGCAGAAAGAAATGTTGAAACGTTCTGCAACACAACCATTTGGGGGGAAAAAAAGGTGTTTTACGTTGTTTGGAGAATTGTATTTCTCTTGTATTCTCGCATTAAATGGGGTTGGGTCTAATGCTTGTTAGAAGACGTGTTCCGAGCATATTTCTTGTATTAGAAGACACAGCATTTAATCTGACGCTGAACTGCCAACAGGTTTTGTGGCCTCTTCTTCTACGCCATGAAAATTCCAATAGATTTTGCATTATTTCCAGGAAGGCACATAGATGTGCACATTACACATAGCAGTAGTATCCCATTGAACGGGCCTGGTACAGCACTTTTGCTGACTCAGCACATGGTTTCTCTTTTCCAGATTACTAAAACAACTTTCCTCCGGGGTAAAGGCTTCACAGAAAGCAAAGGGGAACTGAAATACAGAGGGGCCTTATTTTCACCCTTAATTACACCAAGTCCAAAGGCAAATGCAAAATCAGACTCAACTTTTCTAGGTTTATAAGAATTAAAAACCTTCCTCCCCTTGCCTCTCTCCCACCCCCAGCACCATAGGAATCCCATAAAGTTGGAACGAAGCTTGTTGTTCACCCATGAATTTGCACCAGGCCTCTTACGCTTGGGGCTGGACTCAGACGCAAGGTTACCCCATGCCTTTTTCATGCTTTGTGTAGGGTATTTTAAGCAAGGCAGGTCAATCTCGGTTTTGTGGACTTGTACCAGCAAACATTTCTTAAACGTCATGCATTGAGTAAGCTGCCTATCCCAGACATCACATAGGCACTTGGAGGACCTGGGGTGAACCTGGGGTCACAGCACGTGTCCACCTTCTCTGCCTGATTCAGCGCCGGAGCCTTCAGAGATGTTCAGAGATGTAGGATTGTGTGTGCTGACCCCAATGTACAGTGCTAAAAGGCTAGGGCCCCTTGCTATACATATCAAACGTTCCCGAAGTTCAGTTCTCTGTTCCGTGAACACTCAGCAGTCTGGTGCGGTGGGAATCGCTGGCCGGCAGGGTAGCTCGTGGACCCGGGTCAGGAAGAATATTGTGAACCTCGGGTCTCCCCGAAGCCTCCCACCTCCCCCGCCTCTGGCCTCCCCCATGACCAGCTCACTAATCAATGCAAATGTCGTAGGAGGCCAGGTCCGCAATTGGCATTCCAGAGATCTCGGACCACCAGCAGAGCTTTAAATAAGTGCAGATGTGACGGGCGGGAGACCCGGGGAGGCCGCCTCTCCGCCCCGCACCGCCCTCCCGGCGCAGGCCAGTGCTCACCGCCGCGGGCCTCGGCTGAGCGCGCGGGGTGCCCGCGGCCGCTGCGGCAGTACGTTCTGCGCACCAGTAACCGCGGAGGCTACGGAGGCCCCCGAGTTTGAAGGCAGTGCGGGAATGGTGTGAGCCCGGTGGTCCATAACCTCCGTGGCCCCACTGCTTCTCCTCTCAAGTGGCTGGGGAGTAAGTTACCCTCGCCGCCAGCCCCGGCCTCCAAGGGCCCGACGGCCGAGTCTGGCTCGGGAAATTCTGAACTTGGCCGGCCGGGACGGCTGGGGAGGCTCCGCTCTTCCACCGCAGGGCCCGGGCGCGCAGGAGGCGCTCCGGGCCCGACCCGCCGGCGACACGGAGAATCTGCATCTTCTCCCCAGCTTACCCCCCACCCCACGCGGAAAGGCACCTTTGCCGTCCCAACCCCAGCCTGGAGGCTCGGTGCCCGGACGGAAGAGCCAAGTCGGAGCCGTCCGGGCCTGCGGGCCGCGGAGAATGCGGTCCTGAGAGTGCGGGCCGAGGCGGAGCGGGCGGGAGCGGGAGAGGTCAAGCCCCGGTCAGTCCCAAGTCCGGGTGGCGGTAGAGCGGCTCTGCCCGGGGGCGAGAAGCGGCGGGGGCGGCTCCACCTCTGCAGACCGCCTGCGGAACCGGCGACCCGCAGGCTCCCTTGTAGCCCCGACCGCAGGCTCCGAGTTTAAAGGCTTGGGGAGAGGGGGAAAGGCGAGAAAAAAAACCAAAAAAACTCGAAGCCGAGCGCATTCTTCGGTGTTTGGTCAGCCCCGAGCCCGATTCCGAATTTATTCACAACCAGCCCCCTAACTCTCCAATCTCGGGGAGGCTCCACGAGCCCTGTCCGGTCCCGGGCCGCGCGGCCACCTGCCTGCGGTCTCGTCCTCCGACCCGGGCCCTTCAGGTCCGAGCAAACCCTTTCGGCCTCTCCGGCCCGCCTCCGCGGGCGCCACTTCCCGGGGCCCAGGAGGGTGGCGGGGGCGCAGCTGCAGACCGCTCGGCGGCCGCCCGACGAGGCGCCCGGGCCAGGTCCCCATACCTCCCCCCGGCCCCGCGCATTCCCGCCTCTCCGGGCCCCAACGGCGCCAGCCCCGCGCCCCGCCGCTGCGGGAGCCGGTGCCCCCCGGAAACCTGCAGGCCGGGAGGGGCGGGCCGCCGCGCGCGGTGCAGGGCCTTCTCGCCCGAGCGGCCGGCCCTGCAGCTAGCCCGGCCACCCCGGGCCTTCCCACCCGCCTCCCACACACGGGAGACCCCGGTCTGGCCGCCGACGGTCCGCCCCGAGCCTCGGCGCCTCTGGACACCCCCTCGGCCGCGGGGCACGCTCGGCAGGATCCGCGCAGCGGACGCCCGCCCGAGCCCCGGGGCCGCGAGCGTCACTCGCGCCTTCCGCCGCCGGCCGCCCCCCGGGCGTCCCTCCCTGCCTCCGGGCCCGGCGCGGCGGCGGCCAGGGCTCCAGGCGAGAACCGCAGGCACTGGCGCGCACGAACCGGCCGCGGGGCGCCGAGAGCCACGTGCGCCGAGCCTGGCCGCCGCGCCGGGTCCCAGCCGCCGCCGGGTCCCAGCCGCCCCCGGCCTCCGCAGCACCCCGCGCCGCCGCCCGCCCGCCCGCCCGCCGCGCCCGCCGCAGCCGCTCGCTCGCCGGCACCTGCACCCTGCTCTCGCGCTTGCCTTTCCGTCCGCGAGTAGAAATGCTACGGCCTTAAGCAAATATGTTTTCGGAGACATGCACGAAAAAGACGAGGGGGCTACGACAGTCCGAGCGCCGAGGCGCAGAAACGCGAACTGGCCCAGAGCGACCGGGCTTGGCGCAGAGACGCTTGAAACCAGCCCGAGAGGCGACAGCCATGGGTCTGCGGAAAGCGGAGCTCTTCTTCAAAGACAGGGTGATAAACCGCCTCAAATTATATCGAGAAACTATTCAAATCCTCAGTTATTTTCTGTGGACCTGTCCTCATTAAAATGCCGATTGTAAGCAAAACCAAAAACTTGAATTTATTGATGTAAGTCCTGTTCAAAGAGGCCAACAGGAGTACGAGACACACAACGATGACATTGCTTGGTGATGCGACCACTATGCCATACTTTGCGGAGACGTTCTAATGAATTCATCTCTTTTTTTAAGTGTACAATGTAGCCAAGCAACTTCCCCTACAGCTAGCAATCCCAGATAATATGGTTACTTTCCTAATGTAAAGTTTCCTGGTGATGTATCATCTAAAACAGTACCCGCAAGGTTTCCGATTGTGTCACATAAACAGCGGAACATAACCGGGCTAAAGAACTGTTAAGTCCCCTTATGTAAATACCTGATGCCATCGTTCAAAAATAGTTGTTAGTTTGTAGAGCAAATCTAAATCACAGGGCCAGGCTTAGCTGCTCTTTCATGAATAATACCTCAACTTTCCTCCGATCCCAAAGAAGACAAACTGCAATGTCAGTATTTTGTTCTTTAGAATAAATTGTCCTTTCCTGCTGCCCGAGGTGCTCAGGAATGAGCTGTGTTAGGCATTCATAGGAGGATATTTTGGAAGATGCTGCAGGTGTGGGCTGACTTAAATTACTTGCTTTTGTGTTTTTTTTTTTTTAAAAAGGTCAAATGTAGGATCTGGTTTTAGGGAAGGCAGAGAATAAGATTTCCTGACATGAGTTAAAATGCCCCTGTGCCCAGTCTCAGATGGAGGAGATAACACAAACCTGATAAGGCATTTAGCTGATGCATCCTGAAAAATGATGTGCCTATCAGCATGCATGTCATCAATCAAAAATTATTTAATATTTGCATTCAATTAGCCAAATGGCTCCACCATTTTGAGAATTTTCACAAATAAGCAATTAGCAAAATGATCAGTAAAATCTTCCACACCCACTCATTTAATGGTAAATTATTGAGCAGTACTTTAACTTGTAGGAATATTTAATAGTTTGGGAATTTGTGGTGCAATTAAAAATGAAGTAGAAGAATCTCACAGTTAAATTTTCTGAACTGGTAGCAAATACTAACAGAATTACTTAGGTTTCTTTCTTTCTTTTTTAATAATTTTGGAACAAAGACTAAATTTAGGTAACAAATCAGAACAGCCCTAACATCTGAATATATAAGTGAGTTGAGTATATGGTTTCTTAAGTGATTTTTTTTTATATAAAATAGCTTAGTGGCCTTTAAAAAATCTCTTGCTTAATTAAACACATAACATAAGGAATATTAAGATATGTGTTTTTGTCTTATGTAACTAGAATTCCTTACATACCAACATAAGAAACTAACAGCTATGTTGGCTACCTCCCTAAGTATCAGTAATTTAAATTCCCTGAATATAACTGACCTCAGTAAGTTGAATCATAGGACATAAAAGCTACTTCATAAGAACTCTTTATATATAATTATGCAAATCATAGTAGTTTTTAAGTCACTAATAACTAGACATATAAATTTTCTGGGTTGAAGGAGAGACTGTAAATCTATCATATAATTTTCTAGCCATCTTTTAATATGAGATAAATGATAGCATATAAACATCCTCAGGATCTGTTTTATTATAAGAAAATAATTTTCTTTGCTGTCAGAGACACCCATGAGGGCACATTTTGATTATATATGTGAAAGCTGTTAAATTTGATGATTAAACACATAATTTCAAGCCATTTCTCAGAAAAGTTCTCAGACTATCCAGAGTATTTTACTTCTGAGTAATGCATTAAAAATACAAAATGCGTGGCATTTATATTGAATTTTTGTGACCGAGAATGTACCTAAAACAGGAAATACGTGCAAATAAAAACTAAAGAGTTAGGTCCAGATGAAAAAGGACATTCAAAATTCCGCTTCACAGAAAAATGATCTATTTTACCAACAATTCTTGCAATATTTTCTCTCTCCAGGTCTGCCCTTTACAAAATGACAAAACTGTTCAGGGATCTGCTGACCAACCTCACACAACTGGAGCTGTGTGTGTGTGTGTGTGTGTGTGTGTGTGTGTGTGTGTGTGTGTGTGTGTGTTCAATCTCCATTTGCCTTTGCAGGGCACAGAAATAAAGGAAATATGCAAACCTTGAGCTACTCTGACACACATAAGGACTTATAGTTTATTAATCAGAGAATTTAGCTTATCCCCTCTGCTATTCATCTGAAATTAATTAAGTGTGTAGAATTACAAGGTGGGTGTATCTGAGACAGCAGGCCCTGCTCGGACTAATCAAAAGGGCACATGTTGAATGAGTACAATTTAGTTAAGGTTAATCCAGTGAAGATGATACCTCCCTGGTCTTAATTACCCTAGGTGATAGATTGTGGAATGGGAGAGTAGGAAGGAAGGGAAATTCAGTCCTACTGAATACCGGGACCTTCTAATTTAATTTAGCTCCCTGTTTTCACAGAGGCAAACAGTTTCCATTCAGAGAGCAGGACCACACTCTCTGGATTCTTGTTTAAGGTTGGTAAGAGAAAAAAAATAATTGCATGTGTATTCTTAAGAAAAATAAATGGAAAACACATATGAAGGTTTCAAAGCTATTGGTGATAATGGGCCTTTTATTACAGACATGTCAGTTCGGAATTTTATCACAGCTCAGTGTATTCTTTGTGATTTCTGCTGGGGGCTGGTTACTTTTTTGAACTTTCTTCTGAGTGCTGGGACTGGGCAATGTGCTGAAATGAACAGAGATTGTTTCTGTACCTACAAGACTGCATTAATGAAATGACTGCATATGTATTATTAAAGAACAACACAGTTTAAAATATTAACAAACACACAACTAACCACCATGGATGAATCGCACAAACAAGATGTGGAGCATTAGAAGCAGATGCAAGAATACCTACTCTACGATTCCATTTATATAAAGCTCAAAAACAGACAACACAAATCTATGTGTTACAGGTCAGAGTAGTGATGGTCCTCGGGGGAGCACAAAACCAGAGAGGCTTCTGGGGGTGTTGATAATATTCTCTTTCTCAAGCTGGGGGCTGGTTACACAGGTGGGCCCACTTTATGAAAATTCATTCAGCTCATGAATTTATAAACTTATGATTTGAGCACTTTTCTGTATATATGCCTTGTTTCAATGAAACATTTACTTTACAGAATGAAAATGAATAAGAGAAAAATACTAAGAAGGGAATGGGATTATAGAACGAAATATTCTTAAAAGACAGAGGTGTGAGGGCTGCTGAGTTCTTAATGTGTTCACTGTGTCATCTTTCCATCTGCTCGTGCACAAACGCTAAGATTACACCTCTGTATCCAGACTTTACTAAATATTTGGATCTTTCTTATTTCTTTTGCTTATGTGAAAGTCCCAGTCTGATTAAGGTGTTTCAGAATTTTATTCTATGTTGCTATTTAAGGTGCAGCTCTCCACCCCCCCACACACAAAAAAAGTGTATTTCCTCCTTGCGCATGCATTAAAAAATCATCAGTTGATTTTCTTGTTTTCAGTTTCATGATATATTTTTGGCTCAAGAGGGAGTATCTGTTTCTGATTTATTAGCATTTGATCTCCTAGTTTCCTGCCATTGATCAAGCCTAATACTTAGCTCAGCTGATGAGTTTTATATGAAAACTGATATTTCAGGAAGACGGAAGGTTGGACCCATTTTTAATATTTTTTTCCCCCTTCATCTCTTCCAGAGTTTGATGTACACGGGAGACACCTAGCAAAGCCTGAAACTATATTTCTTTTTCACTATGTCTCCCTGGTATAAAACCTTTTGGAAGCAAAACATGTATTTATCAGTAGAAGAGATGTTTGTCCGGTGGCATCCACATCCTGCCAACTGTATATACATTTATACCCTCTCGCCAAAACAGGCCTTCACCGCGCTGCTAACCCGCTGTCTGCCATTCAATCTCCAGTGAAGTCATGGTGAATAAGGTCAGCTCCTTGGAAACATCTGCATTTGATCAGTTTGCACGAACCGGGGGCCTTCCTAATGCTGGACTTCCCCGACGTCCCCTATTGACAAGAGCTGATTCACCACCACTGCCCGAGTCTCCCTCAGGAAACCATTTTCCCCCTCTCAACGATGCAACGCCCAGACTTGATTCTGCTCTAATGAACCAAGGGACATCTGTGGTCCCACGCGTTCTGAGCTGGCAGCACCCTGTGGGAGAATGTCCGTCCATCAACAGGGAAGATGTTGTTCTAGTTATTGCTAAAGCTAGGGTGATTGGTGGTCCTTTATCCATGTCAGGACCGGGGAAGAGTAGCAAATGAACTCTGGTCAGAAAGTCATCTGTTGATGGTACGCGAACCACTGCAGACCCTGATAGGGTTGGTTCTGTGCTCCCAGGGGCACATCAGTGGAGGATTAGCATTAGCTGCTGTGTGTGTGTGTCTGTGTTTTCTTTTCTCTTCTTTTCTTTCCTGTCCCTCTCCTCCCCTCACCCCCCAGTCTTATTTTCAGCATTGTATTGTCAATATGTTATTCCAATATAAAAACCTAAAGGACAACTCCAGAGCCTCTTTTTCTTTAAAGCAAAAAATAACTTTTATGGCAGTCTAATAGTCCCAGATGGTATATTTTGATAGGCAGAATATACATTTTATTCGTGACAATCTAAAAGAGAAGTTGATGAAAAATCTAGTGTAAACTTTTACATGAAACATCAACCTGAAGATAGCATGAAAGAAGTTTTAGAAAATTCGGGGCATCATTAAATTCATTCTACCTGTGGAACATTTAGAAAATGCCCCCCTCAGGTGTTTACAAAATTTGTTTACCACATTTTTAAAATCTGCAAGTCTGACTGTCCTTCATTTACAAAGAGGCTGGGGAAATAGGCTGAAAAATCTAGTCCATGAGTTACATTTTCACTGAAGGGCTTCTGAGCCTAACAGGTACCAAGCAGGAGGCAAGAGACTCAGGGAACAGTCCCCCCTCTTCCGGAGCTGTCAGAGCAGTTGAGGGGACGAGACAAAAATACATAAAAATGTAAATAGCCGCAAGAAGTATCAGGTAGGCAGCAAGGGCATAACCACCCACGTGCAGATTAGCCACGTTTTCCTCCTGTTAAGGACATCAGAACTGGTTCCTGGTTGAAGCCTGAAGCCTCCGCTCGTGGTCCCATCGAAGGCCTCAGTGCTGCTGTTCCCCATCACCCCGTCCGTGATCAGGGGTGCTGGGGCCAGGCAGACCTGCGTTACAGTACCAGCGCTTCTGGAAGCAGGGCAAGTTCCTGAACTGCTCTGGGCCTTGGGTTCCTCACCCGTAAATAATAGCACTCCCTCCAGCCTGGGCCGGTGTGTCAGACGGTGTCTGCACAGTGCTTAGAGCAACGCTGAGTGCCCTGCTCAGCGCGAGCCGCTATGGTTGGTGTTCACGTTCCTGCCCTTCTCCATCCCTCCCCACATCAGCCGGTCGTGTTGGCTTTAGTACCTCATGATTTCATTCAGATACAAAGGAAATTGTTTTGAAACACTTCAGAAAGCTGCTTTTTTCAAGCCTACTGGCTCTCCCAACACAATCCAGTTCAACAGGGATGGAAATTTAGGGTGATTCATATCACTGTCTTTCCCCCTAAGGGCAAAGTTACATACTGTACAAATAAAGGAACAGCTTTTTCCACCACAAAAGGATTATTTTAAAGGTCTCGCCATGGGTGTAGAAATCCTTGGCACCCGGGCCAGCGAGCCGTCCTAAATGTCAATATTCTGGAAAACCTGACTTTCCCGCAGAGATTTCACTGGCTTTATGCAAGTGACTCAAATGCTTTTCCTCAGCTCGGACTAGTCCCACATGTCGGGTGCTTTTCTTATTCATCTCTGCTTCTGAACCCCTCACGGCCATGGGCCCCATTGCCTTCTTACCCCGGAGATCTCCCTCGTCCGCAGGGCCTCCTCCTGGGGCTCTTCCACCCGCACGTCTTCTGGGTCTGCCTCTCTCTCCCGCACCACTTTTGGCCACTTGGCCCTCAGCAGCTCTCTTCTCCCTACAGTCCTAGCTACTCCTCTTTTCTTCCCTCTTGGCCATCCAGGCCTTTCTGCCACATTCCTCTCATCTCCCTGCTGTCTTTGGAATAAACCCTTGGCTGTCACCTTGAATGTTGTAAGCATTAGCCCTCCTGAGAGCTCTTCTTTCAAAATCAGCCTTTCCCAAGCTTCTCCCTTTGTTTTACTCCCCAAAGCAAGCTCGCTATACCCTTGACCTTTGCTCTGTCTCCCTCCTGTGGCTGTCCTTGAGCTGATAGTTGTCTGTCCTTCAGGGAAGGGGTGGGGCTGCAAGGGTGTCAGGAGAAAGAGGTTGGAGCCTTGACTCTTAGCCTCCTTTGCTTGGTCATGTCTTTCCTCTTCTGCTGATCCATTAAGACGGGGCTGGAGCCAGCCACACCTCCTCCTTCGGAACCACCTCTGGGAATTCTGCTCAACCCCACCTGCCTGCCCACCAGCACCATCCAGAAGTACAGTCCATTCCCAACGAGTGTATTTACTCTGTCTCTTCCCTGCCCCCCCACCCCCTCGGGTCTGGAAACCCCTTCACTTTTGTGTCCTCAGGGAGGCTTCTTGACAAGAGCTGAGCCTAATTCAGCTCTTTATAGAACCGGGCAGGTTGCTGTCATTGAATTAAAAGTCCCATTCAATTCTGTTCAATCCAATTAATTTAAAATGTAAAGATGATTGGGGGTTGCTCTGAGTGGTGTAAGAGAAAGAAGAGAGGATGCCACCTGTCTACCCCCATGATGGAAAGTGAACTCAGGTGAGGGACATGGAGAGCGATGTGGGATCTGTGTGATAGGGAGAGGGGCTGGGTGACGGGCCTGGATCCCTGGGAGAAGTCAGGGCTTGTCTGTGTCCGAGGGGCTTTGGGGGATGAGAAGAAGTGTTCACTTCTTTCAGTCACATAAATGATTCATACTTAGCTTAGTATCCAATTTACTAATTTTAAAGCAATTAACATTTTGAAAATACTCACATGCTACCGAGTAGCTAATAAGTCAAGAATATCAACTTAACTAATTAGATTCCCCCTAACAAGTAAACATCTTTGCACACTTAAGCAATTAAAGTTTTTATAATTCTAATATATCAGATTCCCCTAATTGCTTAGGCGCCTTAAAAAATAAATTGGCAATAATTTCACGATAATAAACTCATCAGCTCTCTTACGCTAAAATCTTACACAAAAGGTAACACATACACTTACTTGTGATCCTTCTTTATGTTTTCATTCCCATTGTTAACTTTTTAGTTCTTTCTTCTTTGCCTTGGGTGTGATTTTTACTCAACCGCCCTAATGAGTCAGAGTTACTTTCTAGGCCAGGGTAAGGCTGCAAATACAGGTGGATGGTCTCAATTCAGGACAGGGAGCAGTGACTTGGGTGTGCTTTCTAAGGTCAGCGTCTGGCCAGCCAGGCGCTTTACTATTCAGAGACTTGATTTCATGACATCAGAACTATACGGCTTATAGGTTCTGATCAGACAAATGCACTTTTATTGTTTTGATCTTAATCTTTGCCCCCCAGTGATGCTTGTTCTGAGTATCTTCCCTTATCAATAGTGTAGTCTTATAGAAGTCAACTTTGTAGCTGCCTAGCCTGAACATCTTCTCTTCATTTTACAGCAGGTATAAGCCTCTTTTGCAGTTGCTGGCTCTCAGTGAGTCCTGGTGTGGTTCCGTTTGAACTTGGATGTTTACTAAATTGGGCTTACCAGAACTATAGAGCTATATACATATAGAGTATTGATGTTCCACGCTCTGCTAACTATGAAAGCTGGACCGAGGCACTTTCCCTGAGCTCCTCGTTCTGTATCCTGGACTCCACCTCTGAAGTCCAATCAGCCCTAACCACCTGTCATGCTTAGATTCTAAGTGGCAAAATGCATGTGACGTATCCCCGTGCTGTGGACCTTCGTGGGAGGGGGTGTGTGGCCAGGGCAGCAGAGTTGATGGGCTAAGTCTCAATCTTACCACTTGATCTTCAAGGGTGGTAGGATTTGCCTGGACAAGAAAAAAGAAAGGGCAGCTAGAGAGAGGGAAAGACGTGAGCAAAGGCATGGCCACCATGGCTCCGCCCCCTCTCCCTCTCTTGCCTCTCTTGCCCAGCCCCTGCTCTCCTGTTTTACTTTTCTATCCTTATGAAACCAACCCCTGCAAAACACAATGGCTTAAGACAACAAGTTATTATGTCTCATGCCTCTGGCTGAGCTGGGTTCCGCCGGACAGTTCTGCTCCGTGGAGTAAGGGTCGCTCGCAGGACCGCCTTCGGCTGCTAGACGGGCTGCGCTGGCAGGTCAAGGAAGGCTCCGTGCATATGTCTGGGGCCTTGGTGCCTCTGCCTGCGGCCGTTCCTCCCGTCGGGCCCTCTCAAAGCATGGTGGTCTCAGGATGGCCCAACTGCTCGCAGGGCTGCCGGCTTCCGAGAGGGAGAAGCAGAAGCTGCCTTTACGAAATCCTACACTTGGGAGTTCCATCGGGTCACCTGCACGACATTCTATTGTTCTGAGCAGGTCCAAGGCCAGCCCAGCTGAACTAGACCGCTGGATGGGAGCAGAGCATGGGCAGAAGAGGGCTCGGTGGCAGCCGTGTCTGAGGACCGTCTGCTCCATCGCCCCCACCCCCACGTACCCCCCCACCACCACCACGCCTGGTGCGCGCGCAGCTGCCCGAGGGCTAAAAACCTACCGCACTGGGGGAACAGACCTCGGGGCCCAGGCAAGTCCCCGTGCCAGGTGTTAGAATTTTCCATTTGTGAGCAACTGCAATAAATGCTGGCGGCTCTGCTCATTTTGACTCTTCATCGCACACCTTTGGTTACCGCTGGGTTTCTCAAGTGTGAGTCTTTTTTTCCCCCTAATTAGACCCAAAGCTCCCAGGGGCAGGGACCACCTGTTCTTCTCTCCTAGACCTAACGGTACCTTGAGTCAGGCTAGGAACTTCTGAGGGAAGTCAAATTGGTATAAAATTCCATGCGTTCTTATTTCTTGAACACTAACTAGAGGTCTAGAGTTATGGCTGTGAACAGAGTTGCCGCGCTCTGGAGCGTCCCTCGTTCCAGCATAACGGTCCCGACGGCCACTGTCAGATCTACCATGTATCGAGTACCTGTTCTCTTTGCACCTGTTGGCCTTACACACACTGCATCCTTGATCCTCCCAGCCACTCTCTGAAGAGAAGTTATTACTGTCCCCTTTTACACAAGAGGAAACCGAGGCTTTAAGGAGATGATGTCATTTTCTCCAGGCCAGTCTATCTGTGCCAGAGCTGGGATCCAAGCAGGAGACTATGTGGCTCATGGGTGGGGCCATCACCTCCCTTCTGTTGCCAGCCACGCATGCAGAATGCCAGTCCTCAATGCTCAGTTTTCAGTTATCCCGCGAACATCACGGCCTGACCAAAACCCAGATCCTGAAAAACACGTGTGAGCATGCACCTGTGTGTGTCCCTGCATGCACCTGTGTAGGAGAAGGCGGTTGACACTGGGAAATCTAGCACGTCCAATGTCGTAAAGCAGTGGTTCTCAAGGTGGTCCACGAGTCAAAACTATTTTCCAAACAACAGTAAGGCCTCAATTGCCTTTTTCATTCTCATGCTATCACAAGTGTGCACCGGTGTCTTCCACCAGTGATATGCCCTGTTCCAGCACGACAGACTGGATGCAGATGAATAGAAAGAAGCAAAATGACTTCTAATAAATCAGACATTAAAAAGGTTTCCAAAAATGGCAGACGAGGCCAGGCTTCTCACTAGGCTTTTTCTTGTTGTTGTTTCTGAATATGTAGTCCCTTTTCATGAAAGTATTATGTATGTGAATATATAATGGGTTTATTATTATTTTTAAATGAAGTAATAAATGAGTATTTTTAAACGTGCACAGTTTTAATTGCTAATATGGAAATTCTTGATAGGTACGATTCATACAAAGAGAAGCTGGTTAGAGTCCGCAATAAATTTTAAGAGTGTGGAAGGGAGTCCTGGGCCCTGGTGGTGCATGCTGCAGTGGGAGGGGGGTTGAAAGCCTTCGGCTCAGTAGGAGAAGCTAAGGCTCCCGGTCCTTTGCCTGAGTTGTGGTAAGCATTGTCGAAGACCTAATGGTGGGGAAATGAGATGCTCTCAGGGCTGAGAGAGCCCCTGGGAACCATGAAGAACTCCCTAAAAGTGAGAGCCAAGCAGGATTTTCTCTCGCCACCCCCCTGCCATCCAGATGCCCCAGCAGAAGCTCAAAGAGTCGGGCGTGATTTCTTCACTGCAAACTATGGCAGCAGTCATTTGCTACAGAGACCAGAATTCTCCTCTGTTCCCGAGAACCAGTGCTTTGGAAAGCACTGTCCAGGTGGGCGAGTGCATGGCTCTGATGTCCAAGGCCGGCAGGTCAGGGCTGATCTCTAGATACCCAATATCTATACACAAATTTGGTTCAGAAAAGAAAACCAGGCAAAGCAACACTTGCTCACAGGCCTGGGTCTCCGGAAGGGGCTGACACTCTCTGGGGCTGACGCTCTGCCCCCAGCGCCCCCCAACCTGGCCCAGATCTCTGAGTGAGGCCTGGGAGCACAGAGGCTTGTGAGTCAAGTGCTGTGAAGAAGGAAATGCACTGCTCCATCGCTGCTGGACTCCCTGTCTTTATCTCCAGCATCCTGCCTCTGGGGTAGACAGTCCTACAGAACAACTGGATCACACCCACGTCACACTTTTTATTCTTCCTAAAACGTGGTGACGGTTGTGAAGATGCCAAGGAGGCGTGAACAACACATCTACCCGACAGGCCCAGTCTACAAGCCCAGCCTCACCCTCTGACCTTGAATCACACCAGAGGATCACATGGCCTCAAGCCAGGACCCCGCTCACCAGTGAGGTTTGCTACAGGGCTGGCGAGTGATGAAGCAGCTCACCCCCTACACTGGGATTCCGGGCCCTGGGACAGGCTGCAATAAGGTGAATCGGGGGGAAAGGATTAGAGTCTTAGCTCAGGAGGGCAAATCATCACTTCCTGTAAGAAGTGGGCACCTGGTTCTCTTCCTGTCCCCACCACGAGCACCTCCTTCTTGACCTCTCTCCTCTCCTATTCTTTGCTTGTGTCCCACTCCTGCTTTCCAACACCACTTCTTCCTCATACACCCTCCCTTCCTCTCCTAGGCTCTGGGCCTGGATTCCGTGAGACTTTGCCCTGCCAAAGACCCCAAAGAGCAGGAGGTGTGGCTGAGTCTATGTCCTAATACAGAAGACAGCAGAGGGGGGCACGGGGAGAAGGAGGGAGGCAGAACCAGAGTCAGCAGTGTCTTCAGTTTCAGAAAATAAGAAGCATGTGCATCTCAGATTGTGTAGATTTTCTTTAATTTGATTAAGATAATGATGCTATCTTTATGCAACTCCAATCATAGAAATGAATGTATCTGAAAATTTAGTGTCTTAACAACCACATATTGAGTTGTTGATAATGCTTGTCTAAAAGGCTCTTAAAACTACAAAGTAATGCATCTCTACTGCTGGAATTCCAGGCACAGAGACAGACCAGTGTGAGTGATACTCAGGATAGAAGAGCTCTTCCAGCTGCTCTCCAGTTACCCCAGATGGGCAACCATCTAGTCCAATTATGTAATAGGCAGCCTGCGTCAATTTTAATTTGAACACATTTGCTTGTAAACTAAAATCATTTCTGGTGAATTATCCTCTCCAACCAAGAGCTATAGGGCCTTAAGGTTTACACTGGTAATCCATTTTTAAAAATTGCACATTGCTGGGGCGCCTGGGTGACGCAGTCAGTTAAGCATCCAACTCTTGGTTTCAGCTCAGGTCATGATCTCAAGATTCTGGGATCCAGCCCCAAGTTGGTTCCATGCTCAGTGCAGAGTCTGCTTAAAGATTCTCTCCCTCTGCTCCTCCCCCTGCTCACACTTACTCTCTCTCTCAAATTCAAATAAATAAATCTTTTTAAAAAATTGTGCATTGCTTCAGCAAAAGGTAACCTCTTAAGCCCCCCTATGAGAATAAGTTGTCTGGATGACTTGGTTCCATGAGCAGGGGGGTAGAGTAGCATGCATGCATGCATTCATTTATGTAACAAATATTTAATAAGGGAGGGAAGGAAGAAAGGCAGGGAGGAAAGGAGAAACAGGGCTTTCCGGGGCACTGGGATAGGGGTGTTAGCAGCTTCACGGTTTGGGCTGAGCCTCCTAGCCAGCAGGACCAGAATCTTTGAAAGAGGACTCTCTGCCTCAAGGCAAAGAATAAATCCCCAGAAAGGAGAAGAGGAAAAGGAGAAGGGGAGTCTGAGGACTCTACAGTGTCAGCTTATTACTCACAATAGTACCCCCACATCATTTCCCTTCCCTGGCTTTGCCTTCTAGAATTAGGCAGCAAAAGCCCTTGGAAACTCTTCGCATGAGCACGACCCATTTCTCTCTCGAGCAGGTCAAGTGGGAGCTGTCTGCTCTGAGGTCTGCTTGGGAGGGAGTCAGAAAGGCCCTCCCAGGCTCTCTCACCAGCCTCTCTCTGATGCCGGCTTACTCTTCCAGTGTAAGTGCCAGGCCCTAAAATACAAACCCCACTGCGGGGAAGTAACAGGTTAAGTCTTGAGCAGCCATTAACCCCCAGGAGGAGGGGGCTGAGAAAGCAGCCACTGGTAAGGGAGAGGGTGCCAGGTATTTGGGATGAGGATACTTGGATTCAAATCCCTCCACTTCTTGGTGCATGATCCCTTCACCTGCTTGAGAGACAGTTATTTCCTTCATCACTAGTGAAACAGAATCATATCACAGGCTGATGTGAGAGTTAAGAGAGAATATTTGCTGAATATGTTTTTTGGATATAGAACACAATAATGCCCATCATTATTATTCAATTTTATCAGGTCTTTTTGGGAGTGACAGCTAGCTGGAATGAAGCTTAACAAGAGGCCTCAGAGGAGGGCTGGAGAGGGGAGGGGGAGAACTCCCCCAGAGTATGGTCTAAGGCAGACTGGCCTGGGAGGGGTGCCAAGAAGGGAAATAAGGCAGGGGTCTTGAGGGGAGAAGGGGATGTGGACGGAAAGCAAGGAAGATGCCCAAACCAAGCAGCCAGTTTGCTGATTTGTCCGAGAGTCAGACTCAGCTTCCCTTGCTGAATGAAACACTGTGGAAGATCCTTGAGAAGTGATCTGTAGAGGCCTGGGGCCTGTCTTCAGGGCCAGGGACAGCTTAGGAAGGGGAGAGGGAAGCCATAGGGTCTCTGGGTTTGGGAGGAAAACTTGAGGTTTCCTCACTGCCATTCTGCAGGCCATGGTGAGAGTCTGTCCCGTGCCATGCCGTGGACTGCAGAACAACACAGGCCCTGCTTTGGGGCCAGAGGGCTGTGGACAATCAGGGCTCAGCCTAAGACATTTGGAGCAGGTGCTTTGTCCACCCACTGGGAACCTACAGACCAGAGTGAGGTGGGCCACAGGGCCCTCACTTAGCTCACAACTGATTAAGAAACCACTTCTGATAGAGACCAATCTTCTGATTCGACTACCTTATTTGGACTCCTGAACTTATTTGGACTTCTCAGGCATTCAAGGTTTTACCCAGGGAAACGCATCTGGTGGCAGGGAGAGGAGGGAGGACTCATGAAAATCACTTAATTAACTTTAGACTGCTTCTTGTAGCAGGAGGGCTCTGTAGGCCCCAACTATGCTAATGCAGCCTTGAGGTTTGAAGGGCAAATCCCCCCAAACACCAGCACTGGCCGCAGGAACCACTCTGAGAGCTGGCTCCCGGGGCCGTGAGGCTCTTACCACATTGTAAACTATACATTTGCAAAGCTCACAGCTAATCCGCAGTGCAGCCTGCGTGCAATCTAATATGAGTGTGAGAGCCCCGGAGGCAGCCTCGGGGCACGGGCAGACCCCGTCTGAAGCCTCACACTGAACAGTACCACTGGTTAGCCAGACGGCGAAATATGTAACTTGAAGTCCCCTTGCCATGAGAACCCCGTCTCTGGAATTTCCTGGCTTCGGGAGGGGTGGCATTCAGTTTCTAACCTTTGCTTTCTGTTGCATTTTATTCCTGGGATCATTTGTGTATTTGGTAGGGAGGCGAGGGGGCAGGGAGAAGAGAATTCCAAGAGAAGAACGAGGAGCCCGGGGCTGCCAAGAGCGCAGCGTGGAGGGCCTGAGCCATGCAGACGGAGGCCGGCGAAGCGCACCGTCGGGCCCCTAACACACGCATTGCCACAGGTTTTCCCACAGCCCCGTAATTGTGGCCAAGTGAAAACAGCTGTTATATCAAGCAAGCACACTGGACTTGGGGTCACAAAAGCTCATTTCCAACCCTGCTTTCACCACTTGCTCACTCAGGGACCTTTGGCAAATCTCTCTACCTCTCTGAGTTTCAGCTTCCTCCTTTGTTAATGGGGTGATGGTGCCTCGTGGAGAATCGTAAGGATTGGATGAAGTAAATGTGGGGGGCTGCGGAGGGCACCCAGAAGACTGTCTAGGGAGCTCTTTGGAATACCTGGGTTCAGAAATGTCTCTTCTGCAGCTTAGGACAGGAACAAACAAAATAGTGAGCAGCTACTGTGCGCTAGCCATCGGGGTAAGGTGAGGAAGAAAGACCACCATGAACAGTCAAGTGCTGAGGACCAGCCCTCAGAAGATGACTAACACGATGGGGTATCTTTTACTCTGAATCGGTAACTGTTGAAAAGAGCGCGGAGAGAAGGATAAGCATCAAATAATGGACCATAGAGTCTTTCAGGGGGATGGGGGGGGGGGGGCTTGAGAATGCCTCATCCTCTTCCCTTTGCATCCTGTGAGTATTTCTTGCCCCAAGAGAGTCTGGCCAAATGTGCCCAAGTTCCAACAGTCACAGGATCCTTATCTAACTCTGCCTAAGCAATTCGAGCAAACATTTCTAGATTAAATTGGCTTCAGGGAGAGGTGGCGTCTTCTGCCTGACGATTTGGGCTCTTATGCCCCAAGTCCATAGGCCCTGACACCATGCGGAGTGGGGCAAGGTACTGCCCGGGGAGGCAGAGTCTCTAGAAAGTTACAGTTCTGGATGTGCTTCTTTTTTAAAAAAGTCATCAGATGTCATCATATGATTCCATTTCTTGGCTCCTGCCTTAAGAAGCCCGAGACCGCCTCGGAGGGAATTTCTTGTTGATAGCCGAGGCCTTCAGACTGGAACCAAGCCACGTGTCCCGCCTCCCCGACAGCCCGAGGGCTCAGGCTGCAGCCCCCGGGGAGGACTGGAGTTACAACTTCGAGAGTGCAGATGACATTTAAAAAATATCCGAGCATTACTGTCATTGCCTGAAAAACTTCTCTGCGCATTTCCCTGCGTGGATATTACTGGACAAGGGCCCCATCCTGCAGAGTGACTTCCGACCTCAGCCATGTGCAAAGGTCCCCTAAGTCTGGTGGTTTCGATGATGCTGCATGAACAGTGAGGGAGTCTAGTGTGCCTACAAGTCAGGAGTGGAGAGTCAGGTTAGTCCCCGGGAAAGCAAAACCAGGATAAAGATGGAGAGAAACAGACCAACAGAGGCAAAAGCCTATAAGAAAACACAGCAAGAAGTGAAATAAGTCAATCAGAGAAAGACAAGTATCATATGATCTCACTGATATGAGGAATTTGAGAAACAAGACAGAGGACTGCCCCGCGTCGGGCTCCCTGCTCTGCGGGAAGCCTGCTTCTCCCTCTCGCACTCCCCCTGCTTGTGTTCCCTCTCTCACTGTGTCCCTCTCTGTCAAATAAATAGATAAAATCTTTAAAAACACAAACAAACAAACAAACAAAACAACAAGACAGAGGATCATAGGGGAAGGGAGGGAAAAATGAAACAAGATGAAACCAGAGAGGGAGACAAAACATAAGAGACTCTTAATCTCAGGAAACAAACTGAGGGTTGTTGGAGTGGAGGGGGGTGGGAGGGATGGGGTGGCTGGGTGATGGACATTGGGGAGGGTATGTGCTATGGTGAGCGCTGTGATTGTGTAAGACTGATGAATCACAGACCTGTACCTCCGAAACAAATAATACATTATATGTTAATAAATTAAAAAAATAAAAAAATAAAGAAAACACAGCAATGTCTGTGCAGCGGCCGTCTTGGTGAAAATGGCGTGATGGCTGATGGCTGTGTTTTTCTTCATACATCTCTGCAGTAACAATTGATAAGTAGGAAAAAAAGATAATTAGAAATTGGTCATTAGAAAATTTTCCAATTAACTATTAATTTAAGAATAAAACAAAACTACTCATGTCCTTTTGAATCTAAACCACCTGGGAGCCTGGTTCTGTCATATCTTCGGCAAGGGACTGAACTTTAAATTTCCGTTTTCTCATCTATAATTTGAAAGCAGCCGTGATCCCGCCAACCTCAAAGGACCATGGTGAAGACTAAGTGAAGTCAACCAGGTAAAGCGGTTAGAGGAGCACCTGGTCAGCCTCAGGTGAATATTACTTGTGTATCATCTCCCCTCTCTTCTGGGAACGAAGTATATCTATGTGGAATGAGGCGTTGGTGCCATCCCTCCTGGGCAGCAAAGGGAGAGAAGAAGTTCAAGTAGGCTCAGGTGGGACAGGGAGAGAGCCCAGTTCAGCACGGCGAGAATGAGGTCTGTTTTCCCGAACAGGCAGAGCCGAAGCACGCTGATAGGAGAAGTATCTTCCCACCACGTGCGAGTATGTCGTAGTGCATTTGAATGTGTTTCAAGTGCTGCCTTCGTTAGGTGTGTTTACTTTTTCTAGTAAGAAAACTAGCTATGTCTCCCTAACAGGGAGGTCAAATGGGAAATGGAGGAGCCACTCTGACCCTAATAAGAGCAGAGCACAATCCACCTGTTCGGACTATATGTGGCAGAACCGAAGGAAGCCTCTGTGAGCATCTGGCCAAGTTTTGCAAAGGAGCGCGAATTGCCTGCCCTTGTTGGAGGGATGGGGGCGGGGTGGGGGGGTGCTGTCGAAGGAAGAGAGGCGGCGGACTCAGAAACTTTGAGAAGATTGCGGCAGAAACTGCTCGGCGGGCCCCAATAGCCATCTCTTCTTCTTGCTTAACTAACGGATCTCTGAATTTTAACAGGGCACATGGGTGCCCAGAATAAAGACACAGTTCCCAGCCTCCCTAGTGTAGCCCTGGGACTAGGGTTTGGCCAAGAGGATGCATGCAACTGTGGGATCACAGAAGGAAGGAGCACGGCCTCCTCTTGTCCCTGGATGCCCCTGCCCACGGGCCAGACTGTAGACATGACGGCTGGGGCCGGGGGGCTCCTAGATCACCAGCATAAAGGGAAGCTGTGTGTTGAGGACAGCGGAGCAACACGACGGGAGTCAGTTTCACACACTGTAAAACCGTCACAACAGCTGGGGACTATTGAGCTCAGACCATTAGAGAAAAATCGACTCCTACCTTGTTTCAGCCGCTGCTGTTTTGGTTTTTATTACAGGAGCCAGACCTGCATTCTACTTCATGCAGGGAACCAAAAGAATACAAGACAAGAAACTGGGTTTGGAAGAGACAAGTCAGGAGGGCGAGAATGTCCGTGGAAGACCCTCCTTCAAAAGCCTCAGCCTGGAAGGGGCCTGGGCTCAGCATCAGGACCTGATGGAACCACTGGAGAGTCAACCTTTGTCCCTCCCCTACTTGGTATTACCCGCCCCCCACCACCACCCCCAAAAGCTGCCCAGCCTCAGGGAAGAACGTGTTCGCCTGGGTGTCTGGTCTGCTGGGATTTTGTACGACAAGTTGGCCCGTGGAAGTAGAAGCCTTTTAAATAAAGTGGTATTCCTCCAAGTTTGGGCCACAAACTGGGGCCAACCCCCAAACTGTCTGAAACCAGCCCCGACGAGAGGAGCATAAACACTCAGGGTAAGCGCGTGGCACCTTTTATAGTGATTTAACATTGCTACAACATCTGAGGCCAGCGTTGTTTTTCTAGCACTTTGCTTGTTTGTTACTTGACAAAAATGGTATTCTGCAGTGGACTGAAAATAAATACACTGGAAAATAAATAAACAAATACCACAGACAGTTGGAGAAGATGGAAGGAGGGCTAGACACACATTGAGAAGGGAGTCCAGGTATGAGAATTATTTATCATTCCCATAAGGTCCTGAGGTACGGCAGCTGAAAGAGAAAACGAGAGAGAACCATGCCACTCTTCCTGCCACTTGCTAAGCTCAGCACCCTGCCATCGCTTGTGGGCTCAATTCATGCTTCAACAACCTTAGCCAGCCATGCGCACAGAGTCTATGCTAAACCATAGTTCGCCAAAAGGTAAAATCATGATCTTCATATACATACAAAACCAACATGTGTCAAGGGTTTTCGTTAACTCATTCAATGAGACAGCCAGCAAGATGTCAAAACTAATTCAAGGGAGAATTTAAAGAACAGGCATACGTGTATATAGGAAATCAGAAATCTGACATGAATTTGGTAATTATTTATAATACTAGTTAATATCCTATAACACAGGGGCGCCTGGGGGGCTCAGTCAGTTAAACGTCTGACTCTTGCGTTCGGCTCAGGTCATGATCTCAGGGTCGTGAGGTCGAGCCCCGCATCAGGCTTCCCGCCGGCCGTGAGCTGGCTTAAGATTCTCTCTCTCCCTCTCCCTCTGTCCCTCCCCCCAGCCTGCTCTCACCACTCTCTCTCTGTATCTCTCTAAAAATATATATGCTATTACACAACAAAGTGTAATGTTTGGAATGTTCTTTCAACAGAGTTGAAATAATTGTATCTCTACTGGACAAAATGTATTTGATCTCTAGACATGAGAATCATTTTCATCTGTACATTTTCTACCACTAAACTTCTACCCCTGTTAACTAGCCTAGCTGAGAGATGATCAAAGGTGCATCCACTTTTGAGTGAACTAACCTCTCAAGGGTCCACTAGATGACACAGACTACCCCACGGGAAGCTCACCGACTAAAGCACCAACAACCCTTCTTTTTCAGGTTGAACTTTCATTCTGAGTCTCTAGTAGTGGGTGGAACAGATGAACCTCCTCTGCCTATTTAACCTGTCCCCCAGCTCTTCAACAGATCACTGAGGATCCACTGAAGATCAGCAGGTCCTTTGATCATGGCTCTTGGCGTGCTACCTCTCTCCGTCATGAGGAAATCAAATGATTACTATGAATTCTCTTCACTTTAACCCTTTGTCCTCTAAATCCGTGGGTCCTACAGCCTGTCCCCAGCCTCTGATGAATGTTATCCACCTTTCTTTTATTTTCATCTCATTCCATTCTGAATAGGCTGGGTCCTTTGGCTCTGAGAGGTGGAACATCTACAAAACAATCTACGTATCATTTTGCAGAGAGCTCTAATTATCAAACTCCTTGAATTGCATGACCAAATAGCCTTTACACAGTGTGTACCAGGTCACAAGATGGGGATGCCCAGACACAGTGAATGGAGAGTCTACTGTAGCCCAATATTTGCCTATCAGCTAGGCACATTTAGCACTCTGGGAGGCTAAACTTCTCTTGATTCTCTCTCCAGGTAGGCACAGCCGTGCAGGTAGGAGGCACTGAGGCCGACGCAACTGGGCAGGGTAGAAGGACAGCTAGATGGGGCTAGACCTGAGGCAGGAAACCAGGCTTAGCCGCTTTTGACTTGGGTCGTTTCCTGCAAGTCACTTAAAACTTCTTAGGACCTCAAGTTCCTCAAATTACCTCCCTGCAAAGGATGTTGCAAGGATGAGCAATAACGTGTGAATTCTCCAGCACACCCTGCACGCTCAGGACACAGGGATGACTATTACTATAAGAGGAGAGAGCGCACGCTCAGGACACGGGGATGACTATTAGTGTAAGAGGAGAGAGCGCACGCTCAGGACACGGGGATGACTATTAGTGTAAGAGGAGAGAGCGCACGCTCAGGACACGGGGATGACTATTACTGTAAGAGGAGAGAGCGCACGCTCAGGACACGGGGATGACTATTACTGTAAGAGGAGAGAGCGCACGCTCAGGACACGGGGATGACTATTACTGTAAGAGGAGAGAGCGCACGCTCAGGACACGGGGATGACTATTACTGTAAGAGGAGAGAGCGCACGCTCAGGACACGGGGATGACTATTAGTGTAAGAGGAGAGAGCGCACGCTCAGGACACGGGGATGACTATTAGTGTAAGAGGAGAGAGCGCACGCTCAGGACACGGGGATGACTATTAGTGTAAGAGGAGAGAGCGCACGCTCAGGACACGGGGATGACTATTAGTGTAAGAGGAGAGAGCGCACGCTCAGGACACGGGGATGACTATTAGTGTAAGAGGAGAGAGCGCACGCTCAGTACACAGGGATGACTATTACTGTAAGAGGAGAGAGTTCACTGAGGGCTGGACCGTCCTGTAAGAGATGGGACTTGAACCAGGCAGGGAAGAAGAGGCCGAGAGGAGGGATGCAGAAGGAAAATGGGAGGAGGGGGCAGATTCCAGCAGCAAAAGTGGGGAAGCGGAAATAACAGGCCCACTCCAGAAGACAGCTCTAGAGAGGAAACTGATGATTATGGGAGATAAGTGGGACCAAAGGTGGGGCAGAGGGGCTAGAAAGCTGAGATAAGGAACGTGCACTTGAGGAAGCACAGAAGGGATCTGTGGAAGGTTCTAGAGGTCATCCTGGTTTGTATTCTACAGTTGCGTTTCTCTACTACAGCACAACAAAAACACCAGCATCCATGAACCCTGCCTTGTTATTCTCACTTCCTCAATAGGATGGGGGGCCTCTCAAGTCCTGAGGCACTTTGGGGTAGGGCCGCCCTCCGGCGGCTGAACCCCTGCAACTTTTCTAGGGGAATTCAGGTCGTAGTCTTATTTTATGGTAATTCTGGGAAGACATGTGAAGGCCAGCCAACCAGTTTACCTTCCAAATGGGGCTTCTTTCAGCAAACCTTGAGAGTTTGAATCAGAGCTACCACCATAATTACTGCCGTGTGACACAAACCAACAAGTACACGCCGTTACCATCTTCAGAACATGCCTAATGGAAGTGACCTCCAGGAAGACTGAAAGGCACACAGTTATTATTTTTGACCATCAAGCTGGCATTTGCACTAACATTGATTAATTGCTTAGCCACAGATAGAACTTAAGAAAACATAAAGCTACCTATGATTTACTCTCTAGATGCCAGATTAACCTGATGGTAATAAATTCTTAGAGGGCAAATTGCTTGCATATTCCCAATCAGTCATAAGCAGCAGAGTATGCATTCTGCAGGTTCTATAGGTGAGTTCCTATTTCTGAAATATTTTATGTCCCAGAGGTTCCCAAAACAACTCCAGAGTATGTGGCTTTCAAAGAGAGCAATGTTGATTTCTAAGCAGATTCATGGGGGGAAAAAAAAGGAGCCATGTTTTATACTCCATTTTTCCTTGGTTCTCTCTTAATGGTGTGAAAATGTCTTGTTGAAAACTGATAATCTAAACAAATCTTGCAGAAACTTTTGCAATTTTCATTTAGCTTATACCGTAGTACTTTGCGCATGAGCACAAGGTGCTGGGCAGATATTCTCCGTTTGTACTTGTAGGTATACTTTATTTCTGTCAACTAGATTACAAATTCACCAAAGGAAATAAAGACATTTTCTGTTTCTTTTGAATTTCCCACTAATGCCTGATCCAGGATTCTTCATCTATTATACGTATTGTTAATTAGTAAATGCTATTAGTTAGGGAGGGATGCTCTCAACAGCCCATAACAAAAACTAGATGCAGCTTCAACAACATGCATTCACTACCTCGCATAGCCCGAAATTGAAAGGTCGGGCGCAAGCAAGATTGGTCAATGCAGAGACTCAGCCATGACGGTAAGACCCAGGCTTTTTCCATTTTTCTGTTCCATCAACTTCCACAAATGGATTTTCTTATTCATCACACTCCACGCCCAAACACAAGAATTGCAGTTTCTCTTTGCTCTTCTCTTGAGGAGAAAAATCTTTCCCAGAAGCCTCGGGCCAACTTCAGCTCAGGTCCGATTGGTCAGGACTGGGTCACGTGACCACGGCCTACGCAGCCATTTTGAGTTTCTTTGGCGGGGAGATTGCTGCTATTAACCAGGAGACAACAGAAGGTTGATCGTTGAGGGGCCACCGTGAATCTGTCACTATATCTGCTTGTAAATGAGCTCTCTAAGCTGAGGTGAAAGGTAACAGGGAGAAAAAAGTTTTGGAAGTTGTGTGGTAGGGAGAAGGGTAAGTTGGGAATCATGGATACCATGCCTAGTTTTAAGAAAATTTCCCCATTCTTCCAGGCCTGAAAGTTGTAAATAAAGTCACGACAGAAAGTGTGGAGTGTGGTGTTGGCCCTGTAGCAAGTTCTGTTTGCTATTCAGTTCTGTAAATTGGTTAAGACAATTGAAAAAGGCCAGGATCATCAGGGTCACCCTTGAGATATGTATATATGTGCTGTATATATGTGTTCCATTACCTGCCCAAGTTTATAAAAGCTTGATGTAGTTTGTAGCCAATCTTGCTTGAAAATAAAATGTCTATTAGTAGACATGAGCCTGGGTGGCTCAGTCGTTAAGCGTCTGCCTTCGGCTCAGGTCATGATCCCGGGGTCCTGGGATCGAGTCCCGCGTCGGGCTCCCTGCTCGGCGGGAAGCCTGCTTCTCCCTCTCCCACTCCCCCTGCTTGTGTTCCCTCTCTCGCTGTGTCTCTCTCTGTCAAATAAATAAATAAAATCTTAAAAAAAAAAAGTCTATTAGTAGATTATTTGCAAAGATACAGAGCAAATGATAATTTGTTGATGTGTGGTGTGATTGTATCACATTATAAAAAGGCAGGATGGCCAGTGGTCTGATGAAGCCACCAGCTGGATTAGCCTCTCTCTTCAGTGCATGTGAGGACGTCAAGTATCTAGATCAATTAGGACAGAAGGGTCTGGGTATTTGGAAGATTGAAAAAATGAGTCCTAAATTACCTTTAAGTAACAGAAATCAACAGAATATACACTATACCTGCATGATATATAATTACACAATAGAAAATAGACAACATTAACATATAATATATAACATGGATAGCTTTATAATATATAGAACACAAACACATACTAAACAGAATACAATAGTAATATTTTAATTTATAATAAATTACTTTCCTTTTATTTCTTTTATGTTAGATATACCAGCTCAGGTTACTAAGATAAAAAATAAGCCCTGTGCAATCTTTTGAGTAATGTAAGGTTGATAGGTTAGACACAGAGGGATCATGCCAGGAGAAGTGTATTGCCAGCAGTGTAGAGACAGCAGAAGAAGTATCTGTATGGAGCAAAAGGACGCTCTCTTTGCTAGGCTCCTGCAGACAGAAGGCTCATCTCCCTGGTATTATCTGGCTTTTCTGGAACGTCACCCTCAAAAGCAGAGTTTTCTTAGGTGTTAAACACTCACGACAGACTAAATCCTTAGGAAAACCTCAGTGCCTCTGTGGGGAACTTCACAAAGCTTTTAAGTGTTCGTTGCTCTTAAAGTATTTGCCAAAAGTCAACACTTGAATTACAGTGGGCTCTTCTGCCGTGAGGAGCTGGGGATGAGATGGCTCTCGGGGAGAGCAGAGCCTCCTCACCCCTCCATCCCGTCATGCCAACTCTAGCCCAACTCGTGATGCCCAACGCATTCAGCATGTGCGTTCCCAGCTGCCCTTCCACCCGCCCCCTTCCACTCTGCAAACGGACCACTCACAGATCAAGCACGGAGCGGGCAGAGGTGAAAGAGAAGGTGTGGACACTGTTCTCAGCTGAAAGAGCTCAGAGAAAACGACAAAACACTCAGGAGCTAAATGCTGGAGGGCCAACTGAACTGAGTGGAGCTATCCTCCTCCTTTCCTCGTCCTTGGCCGTCGTAAAAGGTTAAAGGTCGTGGGTCTCCCTGGGTTTTCTCCCACAGGTGACTTGCACCCCACTCTTGAATACTCTCAATGGGCCAAAGACGCTGCTCGCAAGGGTGGGGCCCTCGGGCGGGGGGGGGTGGGAATCACCACCATTCTCTGAATTTGGAGCTCCCCAGGGCAACGGAGAAGTAAATACTGTCGGAGGGGCCGGCCCCGTCCGCAGTGTGGCTAGTGTCGAGTTGCAGGCGGGCCTCAGTCATGCTACGTGACAACCGGGTGAGATAAGCACAGAGACTCTGTGTTTAACATTTCCGTCCGTGGGGCTGCTGGGGCCTCTTCTGAGGGCACAATGTGCTAGTCTTGCCAGCACTCTTTTTTTCCCTATTTCTGCCCTTAGCCCGGAGTGTCTAGCTCCTTCCTCCCTTACCCCGGAGTCCCAAGCGCACTGAGTTTAGAGGTGGTGAGCTAATGTTCCATGCCCAAGCTGGGCACAGCTCCTGGATTTGCTACAGGGCACGAGACCTGAGCAGTACAGGGCCCACCCTTCAATGGGTCCACACTCGGCTTAATGCGCTGCTGCCACGGTCTTAACATTCTCGATAAGATTTGAACAAAGAGCCTCACGTTTTTATTTTGCGCCACGCCTTGCAAATGATGCAGCCTGTCCTGTCTGCCCTATGGTCCTCAAAGCGATTGGGCCCTTCGCTCTCACTGTGTCCCGAGAGTGCTGTCCCCCCGTTCCAACTTTCTTTTTCAGAGAACCCTTAAGTCACCCAAGACACACTCCCGCAGACCCCACGGGAGGCGGTAAACTCTGTCCTGACCACCAGTGATGGGGATAAAAACGAGAAGGACGTGTACAGCCCTCACCCTCCCCTCCAGACCATTCCCAGCCCAACAGCTTCCATCCTGCTCCCCCAAGAGGTCCTTTCTCTCAGTTAGTAGGCAGGTACTCACTACTCACAGCTGCCGAGAGCTCCTCGCGTGAGCGAGAAGGCCAGGAAGGATGGCATTTTACCCTCATGGGATGGGACATCTACCCAGATGGACAAGCGTTGGCAGAGTTGTGCTATATGCTGAGTGCCAATAAAGAGATTGGAGAAGGAAGAGCTCAGCAGGGGGCCGGGGTGGTCAGAACGTAATGGATGAGGTCATGCTCTTACCTTATCTCCTTCTCTGTGCACAGACCAACCCTTAACCCTAGCCAGCCCTCTCACAAAAACATGCCACTGATAAGAGGAAGGGGGGCGAGCAGGGCTGGTAGAGGATCTCCATGCCCTAGCCCCTTAGAAAATAAAACAATTGCCACTGTAGTCCCTGTCGGTGAAGATAGATGAAGGGAAGCTCCTTCTTAGCATAAATAATTAACTCAATAGCATCTCATTCAGAGGGCAACAGTTAGTTCTGGCAAGGAGGCAGCGACAGCCCACGAGATGAGTAACACCGAAGTTTCTCTGGAACCTGCAGAGGCCCGCTTACCAATAATGAGTCTCATGCTCACTTCTTCATACCAGCAGCACAAATTCTCTGAACCACCCAACTGAGGAGAGAGTTAATTTATTTGGATCATGCTAAAAACCTGAGGCTCTGGAGCTTTCTGCATTAAATGGGAATCTTCTGGGGTTTTTCTTCTTTAAACTAATTGCTTTCTAATAAAACAAACAGTTACAGGGCAGTGACCAGATGCCAGAGACTGTGCAAAAGGCTTAATACAGATGATCACTTGTGGACTTCACATCTGTGTAAGTAGATCCTGTTTGTTATGGGCCGAATGTTTGTGTCCCCCCCAAATTCATACGCTGAAGCCTAACCCCCAGTGTGATGGTATTGGGAGGTGGAGCCTTTGGGAGGTGATTGGGTCATGAGGGTGGAGCCCTGGTGATGGGATGAGTGCCCTCACGAAAAGAGCTCCCGGAGAGGCCCCTCACCCCTTTGTGCCCTGTGAGGACACAGCAAGAAAATGGCTGTCTGTGAACGAGGAAGCAGGCTCTTGACGGACACCGAACCTGCTAGCGCCTGGATCTGGGACTTCTCAGCTTCCAGAACCGTGAGAAATAAATGTTTGTTCTTTAAAGCACCCAGTCTATGGTATTTTTCTTATAGCAGCCTGAACTAAGTACTATTATCTTCAATTTACAAATGAGGAAACTGAGTCACGGAGAGGGTAAGTAACTTGCCCAAAGTCCTCAGACACACAATTGCAGATCCAAGATTTGAACCCTGGCAGTCTGGCACAGAGCCTGTCTTCTAAGTTATCGGCAACCCTTGCCTCCCCACCCCCCACTCTGCCAATTTCCTGGGAGTTGAGAGTAAAAGAAGTGCTTTGGAGTGATTGGTTCGCTGGAGAAACAAGAGACAGCTGGAAATTTAGAACCAGCCCATGCTCTGGGCCTTTTACCACCCGCTGCAGACCTCCTCTTGACAGATGGGTGAGGGTGAAGTTGAGCTCAGGCTCTTGAGCCCCCTCAGACACTTTATCTCTCCTAATTTCAGTTAAATCCAATGTGGGATTTGAAGATTCTACCAAACATCAAGCATCTTAGAAGTAACTTGGAAGATGCCAGGAAGCATTTGTCAATTTTTGTTAACCATGGTGCCTTGGCTGCAGATCAGTCGTTTGCTTATTCCTTGTAGAAAGTTCTCTGGGTAAGCTTGCCAGCTCAGGACCCTTCTACCTCTTGGTTATTATAACTTCTTATTTTCTCAGAATTTCCTCAACCAGTATTTCTAATTGCAGGGTGAGTAGAAAGGGTGGAAGAATAGTCAGAGCACCTTGCTCCTCCGGACTCCCCAGCCAGTACAGTACCAAGGGCAGCCACCGTCAATCAGCATTTATCTTTACATGGAGGCTGTCCTCACTTTGCACAGTAGTGCTGACTGTAAAGGGGACAATAGAAGCTGAAACCCTGCGAAGTGATTTTAAGATTTTATTTATTTATTCGTTTGAGAGAGAGAGAGAAAACGCAAGCGAGAACAGGGGGAGGAGCAGAGGGGGAAGGAGATGGAGGGGAAAGAATCTCGTGCTGACTCCATGTTGAGCACAGAGCCCAACATGGGGCTTGATTTCATGACCCTGAGATCATGACCAGAGCCAAAACCAAGAGTCAGACACTTAACCTACTGAGCCACCCAGACGCCCGGCACAGCGATTTTAATAGTCACCAGAGGAATTCTCATTGTTCTGTGATCCTCAACATTTTTTGCAAGACTTTGAGAACTCTCTTATTGTCAGTTATATATATTGAAGTGGAAAAAAATAGTAAAACCAATATTTACTTAGTACGTTGTCATCATTGTCACTTAAAACATTAGAAACTTTGGGGGCGCCTGGGTGGTGCAGTCGGTTAAGCAGCCGACTCTTGGTTTCAGCTCAAGTTGTGATATCACGGGTCGTGAGAACAAGCCCTGAGTTGGGCTCCACACTCAGCTCAGAGTCTGCTTGAGTTTCTCTCTCCCTCTCGCTCTGCTGCTCCCCTCACTGTGTGCATGCTCTTTCTCTCTCAAATAAATAAATGGTTTTTTAAAAAACATTAGAAACTTTGAGAATTCACATATTTTATTTAAAAAACCTATTCATTGAGAGAAGTTTGAATAGCGTTGGCTGCTTCTCATCATAAAATGGATGCTAGAGAGTCAGCATCTTTGCTAGGCCTTACCACATTGTCATACCTCTTTCCAAGTTTGGATCGGCTTCCGGTGCTCTTTTTCGTGCTTTCCATGTTGTAAAGTGTCTCTGAGAGGTTCTCTCGGGAAGTGTTTTGCTAGTGTCACTGCCTTTGTGACATCTTCATCCTTGTTGTTGTCACCGCTCTCTTCACTGAAGTCACTAAATTCGCCTTCGCGAAGATTCTCAGCTGCATACCTTGAGTGTCTAGAAGCGCCACGTTGCCCGTGTTCCCACCGCCAGCCATTTTGCTAGAACTCCGCTTATGCTGGGTTGGACTTTCACCTCCAGCATCATTATTTTTGTTTCTTTGCTGCACTTTCATCTTTGTTGGCCCACTTCCCCTTTGGATGATCACATGGATTTCCCACTGGACGACAGGAAATGTCACAGGTACACGCTTTGCTGTCTGTGCGTGAACTGAGGAACAGGTGTGCAGGGACCAGTCACCGGCACGCTTGGAAAGAGATGATGCCATTGGTTACTGATCACGTGTGCCTCTGCTGTTTCCACAGAGATTTGTGGGCTGAAGGGCTGGCAGAGAAGCTTGTGCTTTATGCAGTTACTCACAGTTAGGGCACATGGTAGCCGAGATCCGAACCCTGTTGTTGGGGACTGGTGTTATCGAACTCAGGGGTGATAACTGAAATTGATGCGTATTTGAACTCTGCCAAGTAAGGACTGTCTCCACGTTATGTCATTCAATTCTCACTAGCTTTATGAAGGGTGCAGGCAATGTCACTACTGTAGCCCCTTGTAGAGGAAGAGGTGGAGGGAGGCCACCTAACTTGTGCCCACGAGCCCATGGCAAGGCGGTGATGAGCAGGGATTTGGGAGCCTGTGCTCCCCACCACGACACCATGGGGCCTTGATTTAGAAGGAGGAAGTCGGTTGTGCCTTTCTCTGGAGGGCCCCTCATCACAGAGAGTGCCTCATCACATTTCTTGCATTTGCTCTACAGGGGATCTTGGACCCAGGTCTAATTTACACTTCCCCAGTGGTTCCTACACAGCTGACACAGGGCTTGGCTTATCACCCACTGAGGCAGGGAAGAGAAGGATGGTCATGTCCAAGGGAAGAAATGGAGTCCCAGAGAAAGATCGAGCCTAGTCCTCACAGCCCAGCAGGCTGCCGGGGCACCTTCCCCAGTGTCACGCCATCTGGGGACACAGCCAGAGCCTGAGCAAGGGCTGGCCCCAAAACAGGGGTGACCGGGCCCGAGGAGATGGCTGCTGCCCTGCCCAACGCCCTCCCCCTTCCACCACACTGGCCACACTGCTGGGGATCCCCCACCCTGTCCCAACAGCAGGAGAGCCTGCTCTTCTTACTCACTTGGCCCAGCCCAGATCAGAAGGATGTTTCTCATTAATAGGATCAGAAAAGCATCTCTCTAAGAACAAAAGAAAACGTGGCTTTATTTGCCAAGGTCGCTCCCCTCGAAAGCCCTCAAAAAAAGCATACAAAATTGTTAAATTATCAAAACATTAATTAGATTGTTAAATAAGACCTATGCTAATCCTCCAAGCATGTGGGGCAGGCCCTTTGGTGGATCTGGCCTAATGGCTTTGGGGTCTGGCTGGCACTTCCTTTCCAGAAAGTCTCAGTCTTAGAAAGAACAGCTGAAAAAAAAAAAAAAAAAGTAGTTGCTTGTGTAGAGACAGCATCTACTGCAGCGGTCAGATTGGCAGGGCAGGCTGGGGCCCCTCTGACCATGACAGCCACCACAGAGGCCACCCTGCCTCCAGCTGCCCCCGCTCCCGGGGTCTGTGCCTGCCATCCTGCCATTCGAAATGCTCGATTAGATCCTGTGACTTCACAGATGAAACTCACAGATTCATGGGTTTGAATCTGGTCCCTTCAAATATGTTGTAAGCATCTTGAGGGCAGGAGCCAGCTATGAACGTGGTCAATTCTCAATGGTACAGACTTTTAAAATTAAATTAAAAAGAAATCTTTTATTTCTGTCCTATTTTCTCTGCACTCCCCGCCCACCCCAGTTGATGTAAAAAGAAAGTGTGACCTGGAAATCTGCCTCACCTGCCGGTCCATATCCTGGGCTAGTCCGTAACCTGGGACATAATCCCAGATTTGGCCCCAGAATCAAAAACATGGTCTGCTGCGAGGACTTTCTGTCTTGCAGACACGGATGAGGAGGGGCTGTATGTCAGGCTGTGCAGCGGTGGAGGAAATTAACGTTTCTGCTTTCCTGCTCCCCAGATTTCTTCTTCAATTTTTTTGGATTAAAATTCCAGAGACGGTTTGGACCTATTTGAATAAGACTGATGAAAAAAAAAAAAAAAACCACAACACCTCAAAAAACCTATATTGGGCAATTTGAATTAACTAACTACTTTAAAAATTCATCTATTGGATGCCTGTCAGCCATTGTGACAGGAATCTTAGGTCTGAAGAGCAATTCCCATTCTGTAAAGGACAAAACAGGTTCAGAGAGGTTATGTAATTTCTCCACGTTTAACTAGTAAGTGTAAGGAGGAGGATTCGAATCCATTCTGATTCACCGCAAGGTCTATTAGCTGCAACCTCATAATAGCCTCTGTAACACTTTTGCCTGGCATGCATGCAGTTCTCAGGGTGTCCTTTTCTCCTCCACGCTGTAATTCCTACTCAGCCTTCACACTCAGTTCAACCCCTCCCCCTTCCTCCTCTCACTCCCCTCTGGTACCCTCTGCTTAATTCTGTGACAGCATGTACACATTGGCTTCTAATAGGGGGAGTTCCTTTGTCTGCCTCCCCTTCTAGTCTGTAAACTCCTTGCACTCGAGAACTAGTTCTTATTCTTCTCACGCCCTCAGTGCTTAGTGTAGGACCCGGCTGTTAGTAGGGCTAGGTTGTGAAAGATAAGACAGCTTCTTCCTCCCATGTCCCCCTGTGTCTCACTTCTCAACACTCGCCTTAGACCCATCCGTCACGTTGTGAGGAAGTTCGGGTCACAGTGAAGATGTTCTGGCCACAGTCCCAGCTGAGATCCCCAGTTGAGGCTACTGGAATAAATCAGGTGAAGGATAATGGTGGATTGGTCCTTGGTGGTAGTAGTGAAAATGATAAAAAGTGGCTGGATTCTGGATCAGTTCTGAAGGGAGAGCTGACAGACTTTGCTGGTAATTCATAGTGAAGGGAGAGAGACAGTGAGAAAGAAAGAGAGAGAGGGAGGGAGAGAGAGAGTCAGAGGTTTAGGATGGCTCCAAGGCTTTTGGCCCAGGCATTGGAAGGATGGGGTTGCCGTGTCCTGAGATAAAGCCTGGAGGGTGTGCCTGTTGGAGTGGATGGTGGCATCTGGAGCTCTTCTTGGGGCATGTGAAGTTTGAGTCCCATATCCAAGCACAGATACTTACTGTGTTTGCAGCTAGATATGTGAGTCTAGAGTTCAGGGGGCCAAAGATAGAAATTTGAGAGTAATCAGCATGTAAATGATAATTAAAGCCATGAGAGAGGATGAGATCATCAAGAGAGTGAGTGTAGATAGAGAAGGGAGAAGGCCCAAAGACAGTATGGGGCCATGTCAGCGTTCAGAGTTTGAGGACATAAGAAAGAACCAGCTTAAAACTGGAAGAAAACAAAGCAGAAGGAACCCGCAAAGGAGTCTGAAAGGGAGTGGCCAATCCACGAAGGGAGACACCACAGAGTAGAGTCCCGGAAGCCAAGGAAAGAATTTTAGGAATGATAAGGTGGTCATCTGTGTCAAAAGCTGCCATAGGTCAAGTAAGATACCGAGAGAGTATCTCACCAATGGATTTAGCAACATGGTGGTCATTGGTAATCTTTTTTTTTTAAGATTTTACTTATTATTCATTTGAGAGAGAGAGACACAGCGAGAGAGGGAACACAAGCAGGGGGAGTGGGAGAGGGAGCAGGGAGCCCGATGCGGGGCTCGATCCCAGGACCCTGGGATCATGACCCGAGCCGGAGGCAGATGCTTAACCGACCGAGCCACCCAGGCGCCCCGGTGGTCATTGGTAATCTTAACAAGAAGGTTTTGGTGGGGTGGTGAGGGCAAAAGCCTGATGGAAGTGCATTCAAGAAGGAAGGAGGACCAGATAGCAGGTAGAGCCCCTCTTGAGAGAAGACCTGCTATGGGCAGCAGAGAAACGGTGCAGTGGCTGGAGGAGGTTGTAGAGTCAAGAGAGAGTCTTTTAAAATATAGAAGATATTACAACATGTTGATATGCTGATATAAGTCATCAGCAGAGGGAGAAAAGAGGTGACAATGCACGAGAGAATTAACAGAAAGCCCTTGTAGCGGTGAAAGGGATGGTATCTGATGAGTCAGCAGAGAGAGTTGGCTTCGGAGAAGAGTCGGGAAGGTTCATGCACAGGACAGGGCGGGGAGGCAGAGTACAAGAGACAGACATGAACAAATGAGTGAGTATGATGGTGGGAGCACATGGGAGTTCCCTTCTGACTGTGTTCTTGCAGAGAAAGGGGGGGCCGGGCTCTCTGAGTATAGACAACAGATTGAGGTAGTGAGAGCACCAGGGGAGATGGGGGAGCACCAGGCACAACTAGGAGTCCAGTTGACATTAGTGCTCATGAATGTGAATATGAACTGTGTATGTCTTTACACATATTTGGTTGCATGGTGCAGGCATGAGGGGTTTAATTTTAAAAGGATTGGGATTTGCTGGGGATACAGTGAAGGAGGGATGGGGCCAGAGAGTTGAGAGGAGGGAATATAATCATAGAACACGGAATCTAAGCTGGGAAAGGAGGAAAGGGCATGAGGGGCATTGACAAAGCGGTGAAAGCAATGCGTTGTAGGTCCCAGTGGGGCTAAATCAGAGCTGGCACTAGTCCGTGGAGCATCTTCAGTGAATAAGTTAAATGCATCCCCTCTAGGTGATACAACCGCACAATTGTGCAACAGAAAAGTTGCCCTTTCCTTTGGGTAAATAAAGCCACGAGCCAGGGCACACAGTGTCATTCTTGGAGCGTGGGCTGGATTTCAGGGCTCACTTGTCCCCTTGGCCAAGGACTTTTGTGCAGTATGCAAAATGCACAACTGTACATGGCAGCCCTGGGTCAAAAGATCATTGGGGCTGAATACTAGAAGGAGGGGTCCAAGTCAGCAGGTGGTGATCCCAGAGTGGGAGGATGAAATTGAGATTGTGAGGAGGTTGCAGTCATTGGCAGTGGAAAGGTTATAAGGTGCAAATATCTGTGATAGGGTAGAGGACAAGGTATTGGAAAGGAGGTTGCCAAGGAACTGAGAAGTCTGGACACTGGAAGGATTATCTTCATGGATATTGAAATCACCAAAAACGATACCTGGAGTCTGTGGGAAACAGTGCAGTGAGCCAGGGCTCTGGACGTGACTGCCCCAGGAGACTATTACAAGCTCTCTAGGCTGATGGCGTGTGCCTCAAAGCAGGCATTTTAGAGAAGAGGGAGGAACAGTGATCCCCAAGTGGTACGGAAGATCAGAGCATGACCCAGCGGCATGAGGGACGGAGAGGAAGCAGACCCCACTCAAAGGTGGGTGGGCCAGCATTTGGTTAGAGCAAGAGGGTGAAGAGTGCATCAGGGAGAAGCAGAGAACGGAAGGGATTTTGCTGATGGTGGAGCACAAGGCCCAGAGACGTGGCTACCTGGGGGAGTGACAGATAGGCTGAGATTAGGGGCTTCACGAAGCTGCCTGGAGGTAAGAACTGGGGTGTAGAGTAAGATCTGGGAGTTCCAGGCTTCTCAGGGTGATTGATACAAACAGCAATCAAAGGCATGATGGAATAAGGGCCGGGGGTCTGCGAGGCCGACTGCGGTCATGAGGCTGTGAGTGTTGGGGTGGGAGCATCTCGCAAGACCACACTAAACTCTGGGGCGCCTCTTTCCTCTTCACTGATGGCGGGGTGAGGTGGCCGGGGCAGAGACTGCATTCCCCTTGGTCTGTATCCAATTACCTTATCAGAAAAATAAAGCCTTCCAATTAGTCTTATTTTGGTGTTCCTTCCGCCCCGGGTGTCTCTATCTTAATGACAAGTGTAATTCACTCTCTCG
The DNA here is from genome assembly GCF_964656455.1 of Halichoerus grypus. Taxonomy (NCBI): domain Eukaryota; kingdom Metazoa; phylum Chordata; class Mammalia; order Carnivora; family Phocidae; genus Halichoerus; species Halichoerus grypus. The sequence continues at coordinate 73,089,899 of NC_135721.1, forward strand.
GACTGAACGTAGCAAGTCTGTGATGCCCTAGAGGGCCAGGCCTCCACTGGCCTCCCCTTGGGGAATCCGCATCCATACAGCTGCTCCCAACTCAGAATTCCAAGTGGAATGTCCAGCCCGATAGGCCCTCCAAGGGCGCTCGTTCTTACCGCCTTCTAATGTACTGGCCAGAGCTGTTCTGTAAACTGTTGAGGCCATCTTCAGCTCACTCTAAACCGGAAGGACTAGATGTGTATCAGGAGAAACCAAAACACTGTTTGATTAATCGCCACCTTGCAAGCTGGAGAGTGATGGCTGGGCACAAAATGTGGTCGTTATCTAAATGGAGTGCCGGTCGGTCCCCAGGATTCTGAACAAATGGACTCCCCTCTATTTATAAACAACCCTGAGGGATGAGCAGCTCGGTTTACGTTGAGAAGGGGCCATCATTCATTTTTATCCATCATACTTGCTTTTAGTGATATTACACACACACCCCGCTGGGGCTAGAATCTCAACAACCCAAGAGGTTTATGTGCTTTTAACACCAATTTTGAGGGTTTCTGTGTACATTTCATCATCGGGCAGTTGCAGTGGGCCTGAAGCGCAGTGTGTGAGCTGATTCCTGCCTCGGGGCTTCACGCAGGGTTCATGATACAGATGAAGTTGGGGAAACTACTGTTGGCCCCAAGGCTTTGTTGGTGACTCCGGGTGATTACAGAGGTGAGCAGGCAGGAGCCACTGAGACGACCAGGGTTCTCCTGGCAGGAAAGGGGATGGAGTGCAGCCAGGTACGCAAGACCCTCTGTGATGTCTGGATGAGCCTTGTGCAACCCGGGCCTGAAGCAGGCATTTGGTATTTAGTATTTGCTAAATGGATAGGAGAGAGAAGGAAGGGCTGGAAAGAGCAGAATTCCTCCACCTGGTGAATACAAATGATCTACTGTTAGAATTGCACTTCCATTGTTTCCAGCTCTCCTCAGATATCAATTCTTATGTTTCAAGTAGCCCTGAGAGAAGGACACTGATCATTATTCTCCCTTTATAGGTGAGGAATTCGAAGCCCAGAGCAGTGAGGTGGCTTGCTTAAAGTCGCCGCCTGTTCACTGGACGGCAGGGCCAAGTCCCAGCTTTCACATTGCCTGCTCAGGAGTCCTTCCACTCAATCCTGACTGCATCCCCATTGTCTGCTGGGCTCTGCCAAAAGTGCCCAAGCCTCTTCCACCCTGTGAAGGAAGAAAGCAAGCCAGTTGCTTGAAACAACAGAGATGCTGTCCAGTCCTGGTGTAGATAAAACCAGCTATAGGAGCTGAGTGGGTAGATCAGGGTGTCCCTGCGGGTGTAGGGCTGGTGTCCTTACAACAGCGCCATCCCATAATAACACAACGTGAGCCACGTAGGTCATTGAGCATGTTTTAGTCGCCGCACTGCAAAAAGTAAAAAGAAACAGGTGAAATGAAATTTAGCAAAATATCCAAAATATCATCAGCATGTGCTCAATTTGTAATCAATATACCAAATTATTAATAAGATGTTTTAAATTCTTATGTTTTGCATTAAAGCTTTGAGATTCCCCATGGATTTTATTCTTATTTTTTAACAGCTTCATTGAGGAATAATTGATATACAAAAACCTGCCCATATAGCATGTACACATTTCAATGAGCCTGGACACATGCACACACCCACAAAACCCTCACCACCCATGTGTATGTCAAAGCCCTATTCAAATCCTAAATTTTCATCAGTAATACTTATCTGTACCTATATTTCGTAAAATACTCAGTTGAAAAAGACGATTCACCTATGTAGGCTGTTCCAAACAGATTTAAAATTTTCTAACAACTTACGTATCCGTTTTTAATGATAACCTAAATGAACTAAAATGAAATATGTTTAAACTAAAGTTCTTCAGCCATGCTAGCCACATTTTAAGTGCCCAGTAGCCACACATGGCTCATGGCTACCATATTGGATGGCTCAGCCATAGAGAAGTCATGAAAACCATGGTGGCAGAAGCTTGGCTCTTTAGAATCTCAGAGTCTGGGAAGTGGGCCAGGTTTGCACTTCCCAACATGTACCTGCCTGGCATCTTCTTTCCATTTGTTATCCTGTTCAGCATGACTGCCAACAGAGAGGACAAGACCTCAGCTATGACCCACCCTTTAGGGCAGGAACAACTTGAGGAGGTGGTGGGCATAGAAGGATTTTGCATTCCGCAGCCTGTCTACTTGGACAGAGAATCCAGGGAGGCTGCCGGATAGCACACAGCAGTGCTCACTGAGGCCCACCAGGGGATGGATATCCAAATAATCCGTTAAAGACCCTTCTCCATGGCTATCAACACACACACACACACACACACACACACACACACACACACACACACACACACACGTCTGTTCTTCCAAGGTCTGTGACATAGAGTGAGAAGCAGGAGCTCTCTATTCTATATTGTTGACCCTCAAAAATTAATTTCTGAATGGTGGGGATTAAACACTGAACTAGGAGTTAGGAGACCTATGATCTATTCCTGGTTCTGAGGCCACTGACCTATGCGTAAACTTGACCAAGTGCAGTTTTCTATAAAATGAGAGGTTAGGCCCTTCCCAGCTCTGACATTCTAGTCCAAGTGTTGGCAAACTACTGCCCATGGGTCAAATCTGATCACTCCCATTTATTTTCATATTGTGGCTGTTTTCACCTACAACTGCGGTATTGAAGGCTTGGGCCAGAGACCCACAAGGCTGAAAATATTTACTCTCCAGGCGTTTATGGAAAACGTCTGCTGACACTGTTCTCATCTCTGGTTCCAGCTTATTTTAATCCTCTCTACTCATTGACTTGGGGATCTCCAAAACTGGTGAGAACCCAGAATGAATCTGGGTTCCTGAGGATTTTGTGGAGCAAAACCACTTTGTTCTGAACTTTCACTTAAGGGAAAAATGAACTTCTTTGTCTGATCCACTGCTATTTTGGATGTCTGTTACCAGTAGCAAAACCTAAACCTAAACGACATCCCCAACTTTTCCTATGTCCCTCTGCTCTGCCTGAGCACAATGTCTGCTATAATTGTGAGAGTCTGCGAGAGTCCAGATTATGCTGAATGCATGTGTGCAGGTCATGGCTGCATTAATTCATCCCAAGGGATGGCTGGGACAAAGGAGGGTTGTCTTCCCATGAAGTTGTGTTTCGAAAGAAATGGGAATTATAAACTAAACATTACAATTCCTCCTATCTCCCTCAGATAGATGAAATTTTGATTAAAAGACAAACACTTCTCAAAAATCTCATAAAATACTCAGCTGAGTAGTTTTTCTTTTTCTCTTTTTTTAAAAGATTTTCTTTATTTGAGAGAGAGAGAGAGTGCATGTGCGCGGAGAGCACGAGCGGGGGGAGAGGTAGAGGGAGAGGGAGAAGCAGACTCCCCACTGAGCAGGGAGCCCGACTCAGGGCTCAATCCCAGGACCCCAGGATTATGACCTGAGCCGAAGGCAGATACTTAACCAACTGAGCCACCCAGGTGACCCCTGAATGGTTTTTCTTTGTTTCTGATGGAATAGCTTTTTTTTTTTTTTTCCCCAACATGATACCAAAGAGTTGACGTGAGCTGTTTCTATTCTTTAATCGATTATTTGGATATTATTGGATATGAATACACCTATGTGTTTTAGACTGTATCACAGTCTTATGGTATTCATAGCCTGGTTTTTTTCTTCCCATAAAAATATTTTTTTACATGTAAAACAAATGTTAGCTAAACTGATAAAAGCTTTGCTTGTAGTCCCTGCCACAGCCTCACCCACCAGTACTGCTCAGAAGGACTATTGTATTAGAGATGACAATCCTTGCCTGCTTTGTCCCCACCCTGACTCATAACCTCTGCTTCTAGGTGGCACGTTGCCCACCCTCAGCTGACTGAGCTCTGGGTGGGCGTCCAGCATAAGGGCAGCCGAGCCACGGGATGCCTAGGGCACTAGGCCCTGCCTCTCAAAAATAATCGAGGCCGGTTGGGCCAGTTATATTTCTCTTAAGTCATAGAGAAATAGCCCGTTAGCATTGAGGACAGGAGCCAAAAGTCATATAGAGAACAGCCACAAATGAAAGGGGCCAGCAGTCATGATGGGCCATATGCAAAGTGAAGTAACAGAAAGTATTGAGTAAGCAGAGGGGAGAATGGAACAGCCAGGCAGACAGAGCAAGAAATGTTGAGAGAAAGGGCTGGTCTCCAGAGCTGCCTTGGGTTCCTTCTAGCATTCCTATGCTTGATCCTTTTCCAGGTCCCTGCAGCAAACCTATAATGTGCCTCTTCTTCATGGTCTATCCTTTGTCCCTTCACACTTTGGAGCCCAGTTCTGATGGGGCCAGGTAATGCGTGGACACGTCACAGCCCAGACTGGCAAACACCACTCTTTGCTGAGGGATTTTTCACTCAAGTATTCCTAAGAATGTCAAAGAGAAGAAGAGAAAGGGCAACTTTCTGGAAGGGCAGATATAAAATGTGAAGAAACAAAATCTGCCATCTTGCTTCCTGGAGGAGTTTCTCCAGGAGGTATCTGCTGTGCTCTGGGCCTCTTCAGAGTTAGGGGTTGTCTGTGATGGGAGACCCAGGAAAGAGTCAAAGGTGGAAAGGAATTACCTTCCACTGAAGTTAATCTTGAAAGATGGGGATGGGGTGCCTAGCTGGCTCAGTCAGTAGAGTGTGCCACTCTTGATCTTGGGGTTGTGAGTTCGAGCCCCATATTGGGTGTAGAGGTCCCTTAAAAATTTTTGGGGGTGCCTGGGTGACTCAGTCAGTTGTGTGTCTGACTCTTGACCTCAGCTCAGGTCTTGGTCTCAGGGTCATGAGTTCAAGCCCCACGTTGGAACCTACTTAAAAAAAAAGAAAAAGAAAGGTGGTCATGACACTTTGAACACCCCAACTTTTCTCGTCTTCCTTGGACTGAAGAAGACCAAACCTGTTGGTGGGTCGAGCCAAACAAGGCAACCCTGGCTTCCCCGAGGACTGAAAGACCCATAAATGTAGGTGTGTGTGTAGAAACTTCGTTTTGGGTCTCTCACTGAAACCCAACCCCCAGCCCAGCCACACAGCATGAGCTCATTCTATCCCAACCGGGAGAATGAGAAAATGGTCTGTGAATTTCGCTTCCACTCTGTCAAAATAAGAACAGAAAAAATACACCTCTGCAAAAGTGTTTTCTTTCAGCGTTTATTTGCACACATTCTGTATAATTATGGTCAGCGAGAGGGCATTTTCCATACCCACACTGGCAATATTTTCCACACAAAGGTTTATGCTGGCGGGCAGCCTGCCCTTGAGCTATTTACTTGTGTGGTGGATAGAAAACCATCGGACCTATGGCCAGTTAGACCCTAGCAAAATGTTTTCATTTGGACCTCTCCTGTAATAAGGCATATTATTTTAATTTCCCTCTACCCCTCGTCCTCTTCCCTAGGTAAAGTGATTCAATATGAGACAACCACCTTCTCACAACCAACTCTATGGTATACCTTTCACTTAACTACTAATGTTCACATTTTAAAATGCTTCTTCTTAGCTTTCAGATCTTTGAAGTTTCTTATCCACAGTTCTTCTGTGTGACTCCATCTCATGCCCTCTCTAGCCAGTTAAGGGCCCCTCACACACCAAGCCCATTTCCTTCTTCAGGTCATTTCTCACAACATGCTCCACCATCCCATCCCAAATGCCTATCTCCTTCCTTCAGCTTCTCTGAATCCTGTCCACCACTTCTCAGTGAAGTCCTCACTGACTCCAATTCCTTTTTCTGTCTATGTATAGGCTGGTCACTAGCTGCCCATTTGGGAATTAACGAGTCACTAGACAACTTGATCAACATGTTGACATTGGTTTATGCATGGGTCCATAGCATAAAACAAATAATTCAGTTAGCAAGTATTTACTGAGCACCTACCTTATATTCAGCCCTGTGGGGAACACACTATGTCAGAAAATGTGTGGGTATTCATAAGACCTGTTTCTATTCTAGAGCAATTTGCAGAGACCTTGGAGAAAACTAGCTATACGCATGAAGGAACAATCTCATTACTGGAGGCCAAAGTATGATGGTTCTTCAAGGCAACATGAGGTAGATAAGAAGGGGAAAAGGAGCTAACATGATCCATTAGAGGGGCAGTGGTTCAGAGGCAGTTTCAGCTGACAGCAAAGTCAAGTTTCCACTGTTCATTGGATGGAGGGATGGAGGGATGGAGGGATGGAGGGATGGAGGGATGGAGGGATGGAAGTATAGCTGAACCAACAGATGGATGATCCAGAAGGCATCCATCCATCCATTTAGTCAAGAAATATTTATTGAACACTTACCATGTACCAGTCATAGGAGATACTTAGATGGACATGATAGCCTTCAGTGAGATTGCAGTCTAGTCTGTTGACATGGCAGCACAGTCATAAGTCAACCAACAGTCACTTTAAAACTTCAAAGAGAAGTAATGATAGCTACCATATTTTTAGGCATCTGTAATATGTTAGGTTCTTTTCAAACATCATTGCCTCGGTTCCCACTCTGGGGTACCGCAGCAAATACACAGAGGCACCATGAGTTGTTTTAAATTTCGAACGAAGCATAATGATACTCAACGTCTGCTAGACACTGTGCCAACTACAAGCTCGAGGTAGTTCACAGTTTTAATATGAGATGATGCCACATTCCTTTGGATGATGTCATATCTTGTGGAGCTGGGTCTTTGGTGGCGGCCGCAATAAATAAACAAGAACCATATGAAAATCAACATGGAACAGGAGATGAGGGCAACGGGGTCCAATGAGATTCCAAGGTTTGAAGTCGGGCAGTGCCCAAGAGGAGCGCACATCTCATTAAGTGCTTGTTGTTCCGTAAGAATGAAATAAAACTATTACTTTTTTCTTTCAATATATACGTATTACTTTGTCAGGACATAAATATCTCTTAAGTTGTTTGGTTCTAACTTTTTAATAAATGGGACTTTTCGGTGTTTCTTAAAGCCTAGAGACACTATGAAAAAATTACTGCGGTACGAACTCGTTAGTACGTTAACTGAGAAAGTTCAAGAACTTCTGTGTTATTGCCAATCCTCCCAGGTTACAAATTTGCCAAAGATCACACAGGTGGTAAGTTCCAGAGTAGACATTCGAACTAGAATCTCTTCCAGTGGTCTCTAAAATATCATTTTTGCTTATAATAATGATGGGCACTCCGTGGACTCATGAGGAGATGGAGAGGAAGGCTGGCCTGTTGGGGCAGAAGTTGAAGAAGTGGGGTGGGACCGACAGATCATGGAACGGAGCCTTGAGGGCTCACTACACAGCCCCTCGCCCCTTTGTCTCCTTCTCTGTGCTGAATTTCCACAGGACCTTGTCTGGTGGGAGGAAGAAGGACAACCCCTGTGATTTTCTCAGTGTGGTCAAAAGAGGGGGAAGGGAGGGGAGACCATGGAGAAGTGTGAGAAATGGGGGCTGAATCTGCACATACTTGGGGGGTCAGATAAATTTTTTTTGCAGCCTGCTCACTCTTGAAACCCTGAATGGCTACTGTCATAGTAATATCCCCAAACAACTGGACTTTTGTCATTTCAGGTGGGCCGAGTCCTGACAAGATTATGGGGACAGGGAGTGGGAAAAATTTAGGTCAACCTCATTTGAACCTTGATCTCCTGCCCTTTTGTCCCCTGACAGACATTTTTCCTTGACCTCCAGAAATTCCTCTGCCTCAAGGGAAGGCTCCCTTGCCCCCCAGAGGCCTCCTAAGTGGGCTGGGAACAGATTCAGGGCAGGAACCCAGGGAAGCATGGAGGGCCTTGGGAGGGTGGACGGTGTGGAGAGGCATCTCTGCAAAGATCTTCAAAGGCGAAGCCCAAGGCACTGGGCACCCCAGGAGAGCACGTTCCATGACCAGAGCCTGCAGCTGAGGGGGCCCGGCCAGAGAGACCCCCTACTGTGGCAGCGAGCCTGCTTCTAGGAGCCCTGAGAAGCCTAATTCAATTACCCTTATCAGAATGCCTCTGAACTTAACAAAGCAGATAATCAGTTCCAGAGACAGATACTGTGTGGGGGGCCAAAATTATTTTGCTTCCCAAAATTGGAGGCTGAAATCAGAGATGTTTGGGTAATGGAAAACATAATCCCTCCCCGGGCCCAAGCTCCTTCCCAGAACCCGCACCTGAGACACCCCTCCCATTCCATCCATGGAGGCCAGGATTCAACATCCACACCCATCTTCTTAAGGCACCTGGCTGTGGACTGGACCTCTTTCCCCCACCCTCTTTGTGCCATATCCAGAAAGAAGCTGAATAGAGGTTGGAAGCAGGAGGGGAGAGGATTAACATTTATTGAGCCCCCTTGTATGTGTCGGGTTCCTCACACACAATATTTAATTTAAATCACCCAACTTACCTTTTGAAGAAAAATGTTAGTAACCACCACATTATAGAAGGCAATGGAGACTTGGAAAAGTGAAATCACTGCTTGAAGGACCCACTGCCCGACTCACTGCGCCACCCAGGCTCTCTGCTCACCATCAGAAAGCAAATAAAACTCCCTTATTCGAGGATGCATAGCAACCCTCCAAGGTAGAGCTGTCTCCTTTAAGGGAAGGAAAAAGACTCAGAGAGGCTAAGTAACTTTCCCAATGTCACACAGGTGCTGCGTGTCTCAGTTGGGATTTGAGGCCAATGAGATTGGAGGCAATGCCGGGGCCCTGAGGGCTACCTCACAGCTGCAACCCAAATTATTTTCTAGAATCTTCCTAGAGCCCCAAGTGCAGAGACCATTTCTTTTCATCTTCCCCGTTGGTTCTAGTGTGGGGCTGGGCCTCTCCAGAATGAGCGTAGGCTGATTTCTCTTTCTTTTTTTTTTTTAAAGATTTTTTTTTTATTTATTTATTCATGAGAGACAGAGGCAGAGGGAGAAGCAGGCTCCTTGCGGAGCAGGGAGCCCGATGTGGGACTCGATCCCAGGACCCTGGGATCATGACCTGAGCCGAAGGCAGACGCTTAACCGACTGAGCCACCCAGGCGTCCCTGATTTCTCTTTCTTAACCTGTGTGCTGTGTTGCCAGGATTACGACTGAATGTTCAGATGCTTTCCCAAGGAGAGCTCTCAGCTTCTGTTTACCTTAGAATTGTACAACATACAAGGTTAACACGGAAACTCTCTTATCAGTGGATCACACCCTTTATTTATTTGTTTAAACTTGCTTTTCTTATTCGGTAACATTTGACATGTACAGAACAATATACATGTAAATTATAAAACGTAGTAGTCATAAAGCCTGTGAATCCACCACCCACCTTACAATTAGGTGGTTACAATGCATGCCCCTCCCTTTCCTTGCTCCTGCCTCCCCCACCGAAATTACCAGAATTATCCAGAATTTTGTGCTCACCGTTCTCTTGATTTTTTTAATAGTTTGGCCAGTTAGTTACATTTTGTGTAGGTTGCATTATTGTTCCGGGTTTATAGATACACTTTGATATATGACTTTGTGGTTCCTCCCGTTAGAGATGGAATAAATTGACCTGCCCAATGATGTTAGTTTTGCCAGTAGAATGTTGCAGACAGTGACGGAGGCCAGTTCTGAGCCTAAACCTTAAGAGACATCACATTTCCATTTCTCCCTGTTGTATCTCCGCCTCTGTCGTGAAAAGAAAGTGCTCCGGGTCACCTGCCAGTCCCAGGAGGATGAGAGACATGTGGAGCAGAGCCGGACCCCATCTGAACTCAGAACCAAGCCCGACTGAGCCCAGACCAGACCAGCCAACCCCCAGCCAATCCACAAATACCTGAGTAAGAACATGTGAAGGTTTGGAAGCCACTGAGTTCGTCAGGCCACATTATTGTGGCAGTGGCTGCTAATACACAAGCCGTCTCTGAACAGCATACTTTCTTTCTGCTTGTTTTAGAACTTGGGAAAATGATAAATAAATGAATATGGAACGTCATTGCCTACTACTTACTTTTCTTCCCTACTCAATGTTACGTTTCTGCGATTTATCCCGTGGAACAGAACACAGTCGGAGAACTACAACAATAGAGAGAGAAAAGCTGAAAGACCCCCAGAGCTCGGGGAGGGCTGAGCTGGTGGGAAGCCTGTGTCTCATTCCCTCCGCAAATATTTACTGAATGTAAGCAGAGCACTTTCCTCAGTGCTGGGAATATCAAGGTGAACCGGGGACATCAGATTCTTGCCCTTGAGGGCCTTCTGTTATAGAAAGAAGCACACATCTGTGCTTCCTGTCATATCACCGAAAGGGCTCCTTATTGCCTCTGCCCTGCCATTCCCTTCATGCCCTGCGCCAACTGCTGTCCCCAGAGGCAGAGAGGGTAATTAAGGCAGGATGTGAGGAGGGCAGGCAGAAACTACGGAGTGGATACCTCTCCTGGGGAGAACCTTCGGGCAGACGAGTTCCAAAGGAAAGGGCCCAAGTATTTGGGAAGCTCGAGCCCAAGGATCCATCACTTTGGGGACGCAGGTTTGCCTTTCTTCTGATGACATGTGTCTAGAGGCAACAGGCAATTGTCTGGCCAGAGCAGGCCCCGCCATGAGCTCAGCAACCCCACAGACTTGGCTCCTGGGTGACCGCAGTCATCAGCAGAACATGTCTGGAAGACAAAGGATGAGAGCCAGTCCTCCCCGTTGAGGACCTTGCAGTCAAATGAGGGAAGCAGGATACACCCTAAATGCCGGGCCGCTGACCCCTTCCACAAACACGGACGCCATGGGCATAACCAGAGCTGAGCGGATACACGTGGATTGACGTGGATGAGGGGACGGCCAGAAGCAGCTGAAATGACCAGGGCCTGCTGCCATTCTGCAGACAGGTGTCTTTTGTTTCTCTGCAACATTGGGGCAGGTCCCCTGAGAGTCGCCTTTGATTCCATGCATTGGAAAAACACGGTGAGAATCGCTTCCCATAAAAATGAGACTGAACACAAGCGCATACTCCCTCAGTGATTCAGAAAGCATTCCAGGGTGCTTCGGGGCCTCGGGGACATCATTAGGAAAATCAGTTACCAGACAGGAGCAGCAGAAATAGCATCCTCATGATATAGCAGATTTCAGGGCGATTGGGTCCTGGACAAAGAAGTCATTTTCGGTCATGAAGGATTCGCAGCAGTTGCCAGGTAGGGAAGTGGCAAAACCGAGGAGAACCCTCGGGCTGCTGCCGGCGCCAGCACTCAGCTCAGGGGAGGCTGGGGGCCGCTCCTCCCAACCTCGACTCCCACCACCTCCCCCGAAGCACAGGAAGGGACAGCCCGGACAGCCCCACCCGCCTCAGCCTCCGCAGCCCTGGGCCAGAGGCAGGCATTTCTGCTGGGGCTCAGTGATCCGCTCTCTTCTGGTCAGACTCTGCTCCGAGAGCAGCCACAAGTCTGGGGTGATCTCCCCTTGAGCTGAGGCAGGAGGCTCAGGAAGGTCTGCCAGACAGGAGTGGCCCCTGCTTGAGGAGAGGGACACTGTTTTACCTGTCCCTCCACCCAGCTGCCATTTGGAAAGTCCCATTACTCTGGTTTACTGTTTTGGGTTTTGTTTTTTTTTTTCCTCCAAAATTAATGTTTCCAAAGACAGTGTTTTCTGCCCCCCGTGGTTCTGTATGAGGACTCTCCCAGGGAAGGAAAGCAAGGCGTGGCCTGCAATGAAGTGGGTGAGGAGCCAGGGCCCAGATCCTAGGCGCTAGGAATGATGGCCAGCTCAGAGGGCAGCTGAGTGGATTGGAAAGAGCCCGAAGCCCTGAGCTCAAGGCCCAGCCCTACGGCTGCCGAAACGCATAACCTGCAGTGCAAGGCTCCTCATCTCCTCGGGCCCTGGTTGTCCCATGTGTAAACAAGACTGAGAGGACAGCGGCTTCTAACCATAGACATTTTCTACCTTCAAGAGCCTATGGGGAAAACAAATGCTTCCAGAGAGGTGGCCACAAGAAAGGAAGAAAACGACCAAATCTATTTGGGCCAAAGTTGAGAAAATACGAAGTGGCTCTTACCCTCTGTTTCACAAAATGTGGTATATTTTCTTTGTGTCATGTATTTATTCCTGTTATACATGTGTGTGTTTTTACTTCCCCAATCAGATTACGTTTCTTAAGAGCGAGAAAAAAGTTTCACAGAACTCACTAAATTTCAAAACAAATCTTACTAGTTTTTAAAAATTATAAAATTAGAAATTTTATTAATCTCTATTTATTAGATCAGAATAAATATCTCTGTTAATTATATATCATTATAGGTGATCTCATTTATTTCTCATATCAACGTTCTTAGATGGATTGTATTTCTATGCCCATTTTACAGATATGGAAAATAAGGACAAGAGAGGTTAGAAGACTTGTTAAGTCCACATAAACAGGAAAGGTAACGCTGGGACTTGAACCAAAGTCCTTCAGCTTAAACCCCTAGGCTCTCCAGAAGTCCTTTGGCTCTCTTCTTCACTGATCACAGTGCAGGTCCATAACAGGCGATCGATACATAGTTGTGGGTTGATGGATGCCACATAATTATCCATTGTCTGGCTTAAAGGCTGGGGTGGATTCACATGGCCTTGCCTGATTTTGTTTCTCACTCGGGAATGCCTTGGGGCCCCTTCGAGTGCCCCACGCTCCAGGAGCCAGGGCTCCAGAGGACCCGCCCGGACCTGTTGGCACGCAGTTGCCATCATGTGGCTGGCCAGACGCCTGCGGTTCCCTTTGCTTATATGCGAAGCCGGCAGGCACAGGCCAGGCCTGGAAACCCCCTTTACACACACATTCCAGTTCACGTTCACTCCTGGCCAACAGACGGGGCCCTATAAACCGCCCGGCAGAAGCAGCCAGGAAAAAGCCCTCAGTTCTGGCCACAGGAACTTCACCAACGCGTCCGCCCGAGCCTGAGGCGCCGGCTCTGCCCACAGGGACACCCAGAGGCAGTAACCCTGGCCAGGCCAGGTCGCATGGACTCACTGGGTTTAATTTGCCCAGCAGGGAACTGGAGCAAAATTGAAAAGCAAACACCTGGTGCCGTTAAGTTGGTCATCCTAACCACAAATAAGCCTGGATGTGCGTCCACCTGATCCAGCCCCACAGCTCAATTTGGGAAAGGATTTGCGTGCAGCTCACTCAGGCCTGGCCATCAGTTCTTCTGGTGACGCCAGCTCTGGACTCTGGACTCGGTCACTCTGCCAGCTTGGCCTTGGCCACTGACCGCACATCAGGGCTCCCTTCCTCCCCCCACCTCCCAGCAAGTCATCATCCCGACAGCAGGCCTTGTCCGGTTCCTCAGCCACTAGCCCAGATCTCGGCTCTGGGGGACCCCTTGGTCCACCAGCATGGTGCTGCCAAGCCCAGCTTTCTCAAGCACCACTTTCTTTCTTTCCTTTTTTTTAAAGATTTTATTTTATTTATTTATTTGAGAAAGAGAGAGCACAAGTAGGGGGAGGGGCAGAGGCAGAGGGAGAAGCAGGCTCCCCGATGAACAGGGAGCCCGATGCAGGGCTCCATCCTGAGACCCTGGGCTAATGACCTGAGTTGAAAGCAGACACTTAACTGACTGAGCCACCCAGGCTCCCACTCAAACACCACTTCCAACCATCCTCCTCGTTCAGAAAACTGCAGAGACTCCCCAGCTCGTAGTGTAATAGATTTGGACCCAGAGTCCCCTTACAGCTCTTGTAAACGTCTCCTCCAGATCCCACTGGCCATCCCCCCTTTCTCTGTACACACACCCTCCATCTTCCTAGACTGGCCTCCCTGTTGTCCCAACCCACGGTGCACTCTGACCTCATGGCCTTTCTTCACACTGCTCTCCTTACCAGGAAAGCCCTGACCTATGTCCTGTCCTATCCTCATCTTCCATCCCGCCAGACCTGCTTCTGGAGGAACTCTTCCCTGCTGGCAGGGGTCTCTCCTCTCTGAAAACTCCGCAGCACTTAGCCGGTCCTGTCTTGAATTGTTATTAGACTGTTTCACGACCATCACTCTATGAACATATCTGCTATACAGTAAATAAATACCTCTCTTAGACCTATCAGCCAGGGCCCCTGCACATCAGAAGGCCCCGCTTGGGCCCCTCCAGCCCACCCTTCCCCATGGGGTGATGATAGTTCTGTGGGACCAAGTGAACACACCCATCTTTGGTCTACATCCTTTCCACTCCCCACTTTAAGACCATGCTCCTGACAGCCAGGACCCCAGAATTCTGCGCCCAAACAGCCCTGAATCTATTTCCAGGACACGTGAGAGCCTCTTCCCCAGATCAGTGGCCAAGGAGTTGCCAAGGAGGGGCTGCTTGCGGGGAGGTGGGTTTGTAGATGGAGCTTGGGCCCGTGGGCTTGGGTGTCCATGTGCATATGCAGAGGCCCTTTGGTGAGAAAAGAAAGGGGTGGGCTTCTGCACACTTGAGTCCCCCAGTTGCCTTTTGGACCACCTGCTGGAGGATGAGGCCAAGATAGAGGAAAGTAAGGTGAGGTTCGGGCAGAGAGAGCTCAAGCACAGACAACATTGTGGAAACTCAATCTAGCATGTGGCTAGGATTTTCAATGAACTAAACTAAACTATTTTCCTTCTTGGCTTAAACTCATCTGCCATGGGTTTCTGTTCCTTGTAACTAAGACTGATGAGTACGGCCATGATGAATGTGAGGATGCGGGTGGTGCTGGCCCTCGGGGAGGTGGCGGCTAATGGGCTACCACCCGCACGTTCCAGGCACTCTACTTTGCCTATGTTAGCTCACGTATTCCTCCACCTACCTCTTGAGGGGGTTGCTATTATTATTCCAGTTTTCCAGGTGAGGAAACAGAAAAGCTAAGTACCTTGCCCAAGGTCACACAGTATTCAGACCCACGTCTGCCTCACCCCTGAGTCTGTGCTCTTAGCTGCTAAGCTTGTTTTTATTGGTCGCCCGTAGTGCAAGTTGAACCACATGGAAGGCATGGGACTCAGAGTGTGCAGTTAGCCACAGGGGGACAACCATGGCAAAGGTCAAGGTCGGGATGCACAGGATACAGCATTGTCAACCTGACACCCAGCAATCCTTGTTGATGGAGGAGAAGAGAAAACAATCCTCCAAAATGCATTTCTCTAAGCCTCTCCCCCTTGTCTCAGGCCTCCTGAACCAAGCTTTGGGAAGGAGGACAAAATTGTGAGTCTGGCAGCACGCCTTTTAATGTCTCTGTAGGGTTCCGTAGGTTATGCTTTTCAGCAAATACACAGAGTAGCTTATGCTGCCATTGGGTTAAATCCTAATAATGAGCAGAGGCATGTTACAGCACAGATGGTTGAGGGTGGCCAAGTCCAAGTGTTTGTCACCCCCCCAGTACTGAGTACATATAAGATATCCCAGATGTGGTCCGGGCAGGAGCCTAGCACATACCCTGTGAGTGACTGGGATCATGTAACTTAAATCTGGCCTCTGCCAGGGGAAGGGGGGAAATGCAAAGCTCAAGAGGGCTTTGGCTCCTTTTAGGACCACATACATGATTGTGACATCAGTCTCCCTTTGGGTCCCTCCTTCAGGGAGAACAGAATGAAACCGAAATTAGCCAAGAAGGTGTATGTGGTGTGCAAGATAGCAGGACCATCATAAAAGGTTTATTGCTGCAAGCGTCAGGGAGCTGCAGGAGGCGGTCTCTGCTCGGCCACATGTGAGAAATGCTCTCATCCATATTGTCACTGCCATAAAATCTTTATAGAAGAGAGTGCAGACCTCCCCACTGCCAAGTACTCAATGTCACTCAGCAAACACTCATGAGGCATGAAGGGCCTTCCCATGTGCAGGTGTAGGTTTTCAAAATCTTCCAGGAAGGTCAACAGTCATAGCAGAATAATCTCTGTGGTGTCTCTTGGAAGGAGCACTCAGTCAAGTTCAGGCTCCAAGTCTAAATACGTCTTCTTCCCTACCATTCTTTAGTAGGAAATGTGCATAGTAAGCCAGTGCATTTTCTGCTGAGGGCCACTATTTCCAAACGTAACACCCATATATCAGTGAGCCAGAAACCTGTCTTACCACATGGAACTCTTTCAACAGTTCCTTCACTTACCCGTATATTCATCAATATTTTTGAGCAAAGGGTTAGAAAGGTGACTAGAACAGACTGTCATGGAAATAACATTGAAGGATGGGAAATGGGGACATGAAATGATGCCTATGCATTTAATTACATTTCAGTTAATACAATTACACTTATTTTAGTCTCATTTCTTTTTTGTTATTTACATTCAATTAGCCAATGTATACTACGTCATTAGTTTTTGATATAATATTCAGTGATTCATTAGTTGCATGTATTAGTCCCATTTCAACCAACTCAATTGTGATAA
Organism: Halichoerus grypus; assembly: GCF_964656455.1. Classification (NCBI taxonomy): domain Eukaryota; kingdom Metazoa; phylum Chordata; class Mammalia; order Carnivora; family Phocidae; genus Halichoerus; species Halichoerus grypus. The sequence goes on from NC_135721.1 coordinate 73,106,180, forward strand.
GTCACATAGGACACTTGCCTGCCTTGAGAGCACGTAACGGAAGAGAGAGACTCGGTTGGGGCTAACATTCAGGGATTGGGGAAGGTCTCTCTGAGGGAATTCCATTTTGATAGAGACTCAGTAGAGGAGTCAGTTAAGCAGATAAAGAAGTGAGGAAGGGGCACCTGGGTGGCTCAGTCAGTTGAGCGTCCAACTCTTGTTATCAGCTCAGGTCGTGATCTCACGGTTGTGGGATCGAGCCCCAAATCGGGCTCCACGCTCAGTCTGCTTCTCCTTCTCCCTCTGCTCCTGCTCGCTCTCGCGCTCTCTTTCTCTGTCTCTGTAATAAATAAATAAAATCTTAAAAAAAAAGAAGTGAGGACAAATATTCCAACAGAAAACAATGTGTGCAAAGGTCCTGTGTCAAGGAGGATTGGTACAGAACTCCCTCTCTCTGGAACCCTCTCCTCCGTTGACTCCACGACACCACAGTTGCTTTGCCCTGTGTCTCGTGGCTACTCAATCTTCTTCACAGGCTTGTTTCCCTTTACACAGCTTTTCAAAGTGGAAGGCCTCAAGTCTTAGCTCCGAATCCTATTCTTTCTCTATGCTCTCCCTCGAAATCTCTTCTGCTCCTGTGGCTCAATTGTGTTCGAGGTATCCATGAACCCCAAAGTTTATAGCACTTACCCAAATCCTTCCTCTGGGTTCCTGTCCACCAAAACTGCCTCCTTGCCTGTTCTTCTTTACACTAAGTTTTGCAGAGGCAGGGCCCTGCAACAATTGGTTCTGCTTATGAATGTTCAGTCAGCCTGCATCTGGGGTTCTGTGTTAGGAAATCACCTGATGCTATGCAATTAAGCCACATTTTCTAGTATTGACTCTATCAGCCGTAAAGCTGACGCTGAAATCTTCATCCATATCAACCAGCATCATAGAATATCAGCTTGAGCCAAGGAAAAGGTCTGGCATCTACCGGACCTCCTCAACACCAGCAAGGCATTAAGGAAAAGCAAGGTCAATTCTGTTTCCATCTCAGTGGCTGTGGGTGCCGTTTGCTGAATAGGTAACACTGAAGGAAGACCAAGCTTTGGTGGCAAAGGGGAATGCAAAACTTGAGCCTCAGTCATGGTGAACTAGAGTTGCTGTTGAAACTTCCAAGTGGGCAATTCGGAGGAATGCAGAGGAGGGGTCCATGACAGAGATAGACACTTGAGGTTGACTTGTTGAAGAGCTCGCCTAGAGGGAGTAGAGAAAAGAACAGGACTTAGACCAGGGCTTGAAGCTCATCAGCTGTTTTTTCTAATACAGAAGAGTTTTATCGAGACATAATTAATATGCCTAAAATTCAACCTTTTAAAAAGTGTTTACAGTTCAGTATTTTAATACATTCACAGAGTTGTGCAACCATCACTACTATGTAATTCCAGAAATTACAAGAAATCCTCAACAAGAAATCCTGTCCCTATTAATAGTCTCTTTCCATTTTGACCCTGCCCCCAGTGGCGGACAGTCACCCATCCATTTTGTGTCTCTACGAATTCGCCTACTCTGAACATTTCATTTGTGTCTGGCTTCTTTCACTTAGGATAATGATTTAGGATAATGATTATCCCATGCCGTAGCGTGTATCTGTGTTTTATTCCTTTTTTATGGCTATATGATAGTCCATTGTAGGGATACGCCACATTTTGTTTCTCCATTCATCAATTAATGGACATGTAGAGTGTTGCCCTTTTTTTAGCTACTGTGAATAAGAATAAGTCTACTATGAACAAGTTCTTGTATGAACATGTTTTCAATTCTCTTATATAACTAAAAATTGTGTAAAATTGCTGGGTCATATGGTAACTCTTTGTTTAACTTTTTGAGGAACTGCTGAGAGGTTTTTATGAAAAAAATAAAGCAGCTGCATCATTTTACATTTCCACCAGCAATGTATGAAAGCTAATTTCTCCACATCCTCAACAACACCAGTGACTTTCTGTCTTTTTGATTGTAGCCATCCTAGGAGTGTGAAGTGACATCTCATTATGGTTTTGATTTGTGTTTCTCTGATGAGGTTTCACCTTCTGTCATGTGCTTATTTACTATTGTAGATCTTTGGGGAAATGTCTGTTCAAATATTTTGCCCACTTTTAAATTGGGTTGTCTTTTTATTATTAAGTTATACAAATTTTTTCTTTTAATTCTGGATACAAGTCCTTCATCAGACATATGTTGTACAAACATTTTCTCCTATTCTGTGTGGATTGTCTTTTCAGTTTATCAATTATGTTCTTGGAAGCATAAATGTTCTAATTTTGATGAAGTTCAACTTCATATACCTGTTTTTTTATACCTGTTCTTTTATAATTTGTGGTTTGGGTGTCTTGTCTAAGAAACCATTGCCATGTAGATCTCGGATCCATTTTAGTAAACTTTTGTGTATGTTTTGAAGGTAGGGGTCCAAATTCATTTCTTTATATGTGAATATCCAGTTGCCTCAGCACCATTCCTTGAAAAGACTTATCCCCATTGAATTATCTTGATGCCCTTGTCAAAAATCAATTGACCCAAAACATAAGGGCTTATTTATAGGTTCTCATTTCTATTCCATTGATCTATATGTCTATCTTTATGCCAATATTACACAGTCATGATTAGCGTAGCTTTGTAGTTAAGTTTTGAAATCAGAAGGTGTGAGTCCTCCAGCTTTGTTCTTTTTCAAGATGTTTTTGGCTACTCTGGATCCCTTGAATTTCCATGTGGATTTTAAGATAAACTCATTAATACCTACAAAGAAGCATTTGGGATTTGGGTAGGGCTTGCATTGACTTTGTAGTTTGATTTGGGGAGTATTGTCATCTTAGCAGTATTAACTCTTGCAATCCATGAGAATGGGATGACTTTCCATTTATTTAAGTCTTCTCAAATTGTCTTCGGCAATGTTTTGTAGTTTTCAGCGAACATCTTGGCACTTGTTTTGTTAAATTTGTTCCTAATTACTTTATTTTTTGTGATGTTGTTATAAATGGAATTGTTGAAAGTACAACATAGGGATATAGTCAATAATATTGTAATAATTTTGTATGCTGACAGTTTGTAACTACACCTATCATGATGAGCACAGTGCAACGTACAGAGTTGTCTAATCACTATGTTGTACACTTGAGACTAATATAACATCATATGTCAGCTATATTTTTTTTTATATTTTTTTCTTAATTTTATTTTCTGATGGCTCATTGCCTGTGCTATAGAAATATAATAGATTTGTGCATATTGATCTTGTATCCTGCGACCATGCTGAACTATTTATTTATTCTAATAGTTTTTTCTTTAATGGATTCCTTAGGATTTTCTATAAGATCATTTCAGATGTGAATAAAGCTAGTTTTACTTTTCCCATTCCATTCTTGATGCTTTTTATTTCTTTTTCCTGCCTTGTTGTCCAGGCTAGAATCTCCAGTACAATGTTGGGTAGAAGTGGCATGAATAAATATCCTTGCCTTATTCTCGATTTTAAGGAGAAAGCATTCAGTCTTTCACCATTAAGTTGATGTTAGCTGGGGGTCTTTTGTAGATGCCATATTCATTTTATATGGCTCTTATAACTAATTATGGCAAACCTGATGGCTTAAAACAACACAAATTTATTATCTGCCAGTTTTGTACTTTAGAAGTCCAATACGGGCTTCACTGGGCTAAAACCAAGGTGACAGAGAGTTGTGTTCCTTTCTGGAGATTCTAGGGGAGCCTTCTTGCCTTTTCCAGCTCCTGAAGACCACCCACATTTCTTGGCTCATGGCCCACTTCTATTTTCAAAGCCAACAACATGGCATCTCTCACCTTTTTTCCATAGTCATATCTTTCTCTGGATAACTGCAACAGCAAAGATTCTCAGTTTTAAAGATTCAAGTGATTGTACTGGTCCCATCTAAAGGTCCTTAACCTTAGTCCCTTACCACATAAGCCACCATATTCACATATTCTATGGATTAGGATGTGGATGTCTTTGGGAGATCATTATTCTGCTCACCACATTCTACCATCTGACCTCCAAAGATTCATGTCTATCTCATACACAGAATACATTCACCCCATCCTAAGATCCCCTAAATCCTCAACCCCTAATAGCATCAACAAGTCCAAAACCACACCTATATCTCATCAGTTCAAAAGTTCCAAGTGTCATCATCTAAATCATCAGTATAATATGAGTGAGACTCAGTATAACCTATCCTGGAGCACAGTTCCTCTCCATGTGGACGAGTGAAACCAAAGAAACAAGTTACATGTTCCCCAAATATAAAGGTAAGATAGACTTAGACACTCTAGTTCAAAAAGAGAGAAAAAGGAAAGGAAAAAGAGCCACTGCTCCCCCCAAATGTAGAAATCCAGCCAGGCAAACTCTATTGGGTTTCAAGACCTGGAAATCATCTTCTGGGGCCTCAGTTCCAATCTCTGGGTCATGGCTCCACTGTCTGGGCCTGAGGCTCCATCTTCTGAGCCACCTTCCTTTCTCATGGTAAATGACATGTGTTTGCAACTCAGTAGTTTGCTTCTTCAGCCTGTTTCCTGCCTGCAGAATTTGGGGGAGGGGGGTCCTACATCTTTCTTGCATTTTGTTCTTTCTCTGTTTCTTTGGTCCAAGCTGGTAGTGTTTGTGCTGGTGTAAAATTATCAAGAATCTATCATTTTCCCATTAGACAAGAGGTCTCTCCATAGTTTCTTCCTAAATAAGCCCATCTCTACTTTTGGTTTCTGCTGGGATGGTTTGGGGGGGGGGTTATGTGTCATACATGTCACTGCTAAGAGCCTTTTGTGTGACTGATTACTCTGTTTTATTTCCTGAGATATCCATTTTTTCCCCTATAATACACTTCCCTGACAGCAAATCTCTTGATTTTAGTCTTTTGCAATCTGGGTAAGTGGAGAATTTCCTAAGTCATTAAGTCCTGGATCCCTTCTCAAACAAAACAAAACAAAAAACATTCTTCCTTCTATTCACCTCTTTTCTCTTGCATTGTATTATAAGCAGCAAGAAAAACTAGGTCACACCTTCAACACTTTGCTTGGAAATTTCAGCTAAGTGTTGAATTTCCTCATTCGCCAGTCCTGCCCTCCGCATGACTGCAGGACACAATTCTGCTCAGCTTCCTGTACTCTCTAGCGAGAATCCCTCGTCTGCAGTTTGCAATAACATGTTCCTCATTTCCCTCTGAGCCTTCCACAGTGGATCCTTTAACACCCATATATTTGTTCATGATGATTTAGGCATCATCTAAGGCAATTTGTTGTCTCTGCTGCTTCTCCTTTCCTCCCGAGTCCTCATTAGCAGCGCTATCATCTTTATTCCTAACTGTCTGTTCTAGGCAATCTAGGCTCCTTCTCTCCTTCTCTCAGCATCCTCCCAGCCTCTGCCCATCGCCCGATTCCAAAGCCACTTCCTCATTTTGGGTATCTGCCACAGCAGTACCCCACTTCTAGGTACCAGAATCGGTGTTCGTTTTCTGTTAGTATTCTATCGGGTTAGGGAATTTCCCTTCTATTCCTAGTCTGTTGAGTGTTTTTAACACGAAAGGGGGTTGGATTTTGTCTAATGCTTCCTTGGCGCCTCTTGGGACAATTATGTGGATTTTGGTCTGTCAACTGTAAAAGACCGTGCAGAGAGAAAGGAACCTGCGGAGGAGACAGAAGTCGCCAGCCAGAGAAGGGAAGCCATGCGATTGTGGTGTTCCCGGAGCCAACAGCAGAGAGGGTTTCAAGGAGGGAGTGGCCGAGACTATCAGTCCTGTTGAGAGCTATGATAAGAGGCGGACTGAAAAATGCTCAATGTGATCGGTTCTGCGGAGGTTTGTTTTCGACCTTCATAACAGCTGTTGTAATGGGACAAGAAGAGGCACAAGACCGTTCGGAGCGGGAGGTCATCCCCTAGATTTCAGGGACTCTAGGGAAGCTAGAGGGCAGTGATTCCATTCAAGAAGGTAGTTAGCATCTGGGGAACTTACTGAGCTTTTATACCATCGATTTGGGACACATTTTGGCTGAAGCAGGGAGGGCAAGACGTGTGTCCTCAGTCTCAGTGTCTGAGATTCTGGAATAAGATTCCCTGCTATTTCTAGAGTCAAGAACGGACATTTCCAGACCTCAGCTTGGGAAGCCAGCTCCCGCCCTTTGTGAAGGCACCGTGGACTGGCACCTGCTCAGCCATGAAGGAAACCAGCTGTGCTGGGAGCGGCGGTCCCATCTTGGGAACACACCCAGGCTTGGCCCCCACAGCGAAAGATGGGATGAAACCCACATATGGTATCTAGTTTTTTGATGACTCTTTAAAATGTGAAGCTTTTTTTTGTGGGAAGGGATGGATTTCTGGCCTCAGGGAGAGACATTTCCAGTCAGCGGCAGCATTATCTTCCACGCTGAGAAGCAGCCAGCTCCAGCTGGTTCTCTGGGCTCAGCCTCACCGCATTCTTGGATGGGACTCCCACTTGACAGAGCCCAGGAGACCCCAGCACTCTGCTGCAATGCTCATTTCCCTCTACCTGGCAACCTTGTTTGATTGAACGTTTCCCTGGGATATTTATGTGGAAACCAAAGAAAATACTCCAGGGTCATTTTTAGTAAGTGCCAATCCCTCCTAGCTATCTGCAGCCATAAACATTTACGTCTAATATCCCAAAGAAAATGTTGATGCCGTCTGATGTGGGGGTGACAGCACACAGATTAGTCTAAACAAAAACATGAGGGTGACAGTTAGCTTTTTCCTGCATGAAGCTGCATTCACTCATTTTTGACATAAAAGTGCAATTTGCATATTCTTTCAAGTCTGTTTAGCTGCAAACACATGTGTGTTTGGGGCACAGAAATTTAAAATTTGTAAATTATTCAGAAACTACTGCCAAATTGTAATCAAGTGGTAGGAAAAACATTCTCCATGAATAGTTGTATATTCAGAGGGGAGCCTTTCTCAGGCTCGGGGAACAGTTTTTAAATATACTGGTGCTTGATCAACTCAGAAAAAAACCAGGGGGAGAAATGTTTACCTTGTTAGTAACAATTTAATATAGATGTTGGGGTTTTTGTCTGTTTATTGAACATTGCAGAATGGAATGATTTTAGTATTGTGACATTAAATAAATTAGGTGCCTTCCGAGAGAAAACTAAACATAGTGATTAAGCTTAAGTAGGAATTTCTAATGCCTCTCTAAAAACCATTTTAAGCCCAGAACCATAATTACTAGAAAGCGATCCAATGTAATTAAATGTATGTACACTGTACCTTGCAGATTGTAACATCCAGTATATATTCGTTGCATCTTTGATGTTTACCCCCCTCCTCATTTCCTCCTTTATTTTGTGCATCTAGCAGATATTGTTCCGAGGGTCCACTTTCTGCAAAGCACTTAGGGTCTAAGGAAGTTGCTTTTGTTTTTGTTTTTGTTTTTTTAAGATTTTATTTATTTATTTGTCAGAGATAGATATAGAGAGAGAGCACAAGCAGGGGGAGGAGCAGAGGGAGAGGGAGAAGCAGACTCCCTGCTGAGCAGGGAGCCCGATGTGGGGCTCGATCCCAGGACCCTGGGATCATGACCTGAGCCGAAGGCAGACGCTTAACCAACTGAGCCACCCAGCCGCCTGGGGTCTAAGGAAGTTGTATATATATGGAGAGGACATGGACATGAGTAGGTGAGTGAACTGTTTGTGGAAGAGGTGAAGGGCTGGCAGACACCGCCAAGAGCACTGGGTGTGGACTGAGGGTGAAAGCACTTGCCTAAAGATGGATGGAGAGAAGCCACTTTCACTTCCCTACCAGTGCTGCCAGATGCGAGGCTGAAGCTCACCGAAGCCGGATGACACTTTGGACATTTCTTCCATGACTATAACTACGCAGTGTTTACACACTGAGCGGTGCAACCTAATTCAACTTTTCAAAAAACTTCCACTTCGGTCCAATATCCACCTCTCCTACTTTAGCTTTTGACTCTTAGCAGTGACAACCTCTGAGAAGTGGCTTTGAATTGGGGCAGGGAGAGAGATTGTTGTGGTTGTCTTTGAAAACATTCTACTGCGGACGGAATATTCCTTTAATGGAACCAAGCTGTAAGTGGAAAGCCAGATTATTTTAACATCAAACAAAACAGCAAATAAATTCAAAGTCCAACAGGATGCATTGTCAAAGATAACTGAAGATCGGAGCTGACTTCTCTCAGCCATATAATTCCATTCATTCATTCTTTTATGTATTCATCCCTTCACTCATTCAAGGAACATCTATGGAACACCTAAGTGGCAAAGTACAGAGTAGGAACAGAAAATAGAAATCCTGCCCTTACCTTGTGTGTCCTTTGGTGGATAAATACAGAGAAAATTGTTTTCCAAAAAGTCCCAAAAGACCAACGGGTCAAGTTGGACATAAGCAAGGTTTGTTTGGGAACTCTGCATTCAAGTTCTTGAACATTTTGTGGTGATTTAACAAAAATGTTCCTTCAGGCAAGATTGTCTTGCATTTTCTATGAATATTTCACCATGTGGCTGCTGATGTGCATATGTATTGTGCATGGGTGTTGTATACATTTTTGTGCATGCAAACATTTTATATCAACGGGGGCAGTCCGTGAGAAATTGCATTCATATCATTGCTTCAATTAAATTAGCCAATATCCTTTCTAACTAAATCTTCCTTGTCCTGACACTTTTTTTATGGCTCTAGGCCTGACACTTTTTTTATGGCTCTAGTCCTCTATTTTATCTAGGACTTGATTTAGGACCATCAGTCTACAGAGAGATTATTTGGAAGTCTTTTCAAAAGGAAAAACAAACAAAAGTCCATAAAAAGTGGAAGGAAAGAAGTAAAACTCTTTATTTGCAGCTGTCATGGTTGTCTATGTAGAAATTCCAAAAGAACCTACAACAAACCAATAGAAGTAATAAGTGAATTAATACAAAGTCAACTTACAAAATTATGTTTTCTATAAAAGGGCCACAAAAAATTGGAAAATGAAAAATTTAAAACCCTATAGCATTACAATAGCATTAAAATATGAAATATTTAGCAACAAATTTAACAAAATCTGTGCAAGACTTGTACACTGAAAACACACAATGGATTGCTGGGAGAAATTGAAAAAGGGCTAAATGACACACACGCTCACAGATTGAATGACTCAAAATTGTTAAGGCATAAATTCTCCCTGAACTGATACATCAATTCAATGAAATCCCATTCAAAATCCCAAAAAGTTACTAGTTGTTGAAATTGACAGTTTGATTCTCTATTTTACAAGGAAATGCAAGAGATCTAGAATAGCTAAGATGACCTTGAAGAACAAAATTGGAGAATTTACACTACAGATTTCAGGTCTTAGAAAATTGGAAAACCATAGTAATTAAGACAGAATGGCATTGGTGACAGGATAAATAAATAGACCAAAGTTACAAAATCAAGTGCAGAAATAAACCCTCCTACAGCTCACCTGATTCACACGGAAAGCACCAATGCTTTGTTGGGGGAAAGAATGATCTTTTCAACAAGTGGTGCTGAAAATTTGAATAGCCATAATGGGGAAAAAATTGAGTGTGACCCCCCCACCTCATACATGGCACAGAAATTAATTTAAGATGGAGCACAGATTTAAGTATGAAAGGTAAAACATTGAAGTTCTAGAAGCAAATATAGGAGAGTATCTTCATGACCTTGGGGTAAATGGGTATCTCTTAAACAGAACACGAGGCAGTAGCCCATACAAGTGAAAAATTGACCAATTGAACTTCACTAAAATTGAAGATTTCTGTTTATCTAAAATAAATAAATAAATAAATAAATAAATAAATAAATAAATAAATCATTAAGAGAATAAGAAGGCAAGCCCCAGACAAATATCTTTGAACAGACAGGACAAAAGACTCATATCTGGAATATATGAAAAAACTCCTACAAATCAATAAGAAAATTCAAACAACCCAAATTAAAAATGGGTAAAACGCTTGAACTGGTACTTTAAAAAAAAGAATATCCAAATGGCCAATAAGCATATGAAAAAGTGCTGAACACTTTTATTTATCAAGTAAATGCAAATTAAAACCATAATGAGATATCACTACATACCCACCAGAATGACTACAATTTAAAAGATTTATAATACCAGGGGTGCCTATGTGGCTCAGTCACTTAAGCATCTGGCTTTGGCTCAGGTCATGATCCCAGGATCCTGGGATCGAGTCCCGCATCGGGCTCCTTGCTCAGTGGGAAGCCTGCTTCTCCCTCTGCCTGCCATTCCCCCGGCTTGTGTGCTCACTCTCTCTCTGTCAAATAAATAAATAAAATCTTTAAAAAATTTTTTTAAAATAAAAAATAAATAAAAGATTTCCAATACCAAATGTTAGTGAAGATATGAAGCAACTGGACCCTTAAACATTGGTGATGGGAATGTAAAATCATATAACCACTTCTGAATATTATTTGATAGTGTCTAGTAAAGTAAACAAGTATATATCCTATGACTCAGCAAATCCACATCCAGACGTACGTACACCCAACAGAAAGGTGTACATATGTTCACAAAAATACATGTACAAGAATGTTCATAATAACTTTATCCATAATAGCCAAAAACGAAAAACAACCCAAAGACCCATCAACAGGAGAATGGATAAATAAATTGTGATATATATGTGTGTATACATAAATATTTGTGCATATGTGTACACACACATAAATATATACATACACACATATACAATGGAATACTCCAAAGCAATAAAAATGTACAAACTGCTGATGAGTACAAGTGATAAACCTCAAGATAATTATGTTGAGTGGAAGAACCCAGACACTAAATAAAGTGCATACTGCATGATTTCATTTATATTAAATTTGCAAGCAGGCTAGGCTATTTCTTGTTAATAGAAACATGAACAGTAGTTACTTCAGGGGTTTTTGTAGATGGAAAAGGAACATGAGGGAATCTTTTGGGGTACTGGAAAGATTCTATATCTTGACCTGGGTATATGTACATACATAGAAAAATTCATCAAGATGAACATTTAAGGTCAGTACACTCACATACTTTACTGTATGTATGTTATACATCCATAAAACATTAACAAAAGAGAAAGAAAGAAAGAAAAAGAAAGAAAGAAAAAAGAAAGAAGAAAGAAAGAAAGAAAAAAGAAAAAAGAAAGGAAGAAAGAAAGAAAGAAAGAAGGGAAGAAAGAAAGAGAAAGAAAGAAAGAAAAAGAAAGAAAAAAGAAAGAAAGAAAGAAAGAAAAAAGAAAGGAAGGAAGGAAGGAAGAAAAAGAAAGAAAGAAAAAAGAAAGGAAGGAAGAAAGGAAGAAAGAAAGAAAGAAAGAAAGGGGGCGCCTGGGTGGCTCAGTCGTTAAGCGTCTGCCTTCGGCTCAGGTCATGATCCCAGGGTCCTGGGATCGAGCCCCACATCGGGCTCCCTGCTCAGCAGGGAGCCTGCTTCTCCCTCTCCCACTCCCCCCGCTTGTGTTCCCTCTCTCGCTGTGTCTCTCTCTGTCAAATAAATAAATAAAATCTTTGAAAAAAAAAAAAAGAAAGAAAGAAAGAAAGGAGGGAGGAAGGGAAGGAAGGAAGAAAGGAAAAGAAAAAAGAAAAGAAAAAGAATTTGAATACAGTACCACATTAGTGAGCTTCTTAAAACAAAACCTTTTTTTTAAAGATTTTATTTATTTATTTGAGAGAGCAAACACGAGCAGGGGGAGGGGCAGAGGGAGAGGGAGAAGCAGGCTCCCTGCTCCCTTCACAACATAGCCCCATTTAGCTCCTTCGGTGCTATTATAGTCACAGATTTTACTTTTACGTAAATAAACAAACAAATAAATAAATAAAATCTTCAAAAAATAAAATAAAATAAAGACGATGATAGGAGCCTTCACGTACCAGACACTACAACTGAAATAATGTAAAGCAGAAATAATTTGTAGGCTCTACTCCTGGTATATAAACAGATGACATGGTAACAGAACAGAGATTCAGTGATGTACCCAAACATAAAAATAATGTAGACTATGATCAAGGTACTTCTCAAATCAGTGAAGGAAAGCTGTAACAAATAAGAGCAATGGATTCATAATAATTTGTAAAGTTAGAAACTTACCTGTTAGCTTAAAACAAATTCAGGATGGATTAATTTTTTTAAGTTTAGAAATAAATATTGTTGTCCACACAGAGGACTGAAGAAGCCCCCAGATTCCCTACCTTGCTTCCAAACACATGGAATTTCTGAGTTAAATATAATTCATACCTGTCCTGTCTCAAAAATAAGAAAAGGAAACCCACAAGTACCAGAAAATGGACAAAGAAAGTTAAAATCAGAGCAGTAAAAGGGAGTAGGAAACAAAATGGCCCATAGTGTTATTAGAACCAGATACACGCCCAAGGCACTCAAGTTTTAATTGAGGTGCTTAGCCTATTTGCCTTTAGGTAATTGTTGATAAATAACTGTCTTAGATTAGGTTACATCGACCACCTTTGCTGTTTGTTTCTATTTGTCCCATTTTTTCCCTTTTTCCCTCGTTTCCTAAACTTTTTAAAAATTATGTTTTAGTATTCCATTTTCTCTCCTTCCGTGGATTTTTAGTTATACCTCTGTTTTATTTTTAGTTTTTATTCTGGGGATTGCCATCTGCAACATGAACTTTTTTACAGACTACAATTGATTAATATCATGCTACTTGACATGTAGTGAAAACCTACACAACATAGCCCCATTTAGCTCCTTCGGTGCTATTATAGTCACAGATTTTACTTTTACGTACATTATAAGCCCTGTGATATATTGTTGTTCTTATTATTGCTATCAACTATCAGTTGAACTCCCAAGAAATTAAAGAAAGAGAAAAAAGTCTTTTTTCACTTACCACATGGTTCTCATCTCTGGAGCTCTTTCTTCCTTTCTGTTCATTTGTGTTTCTCTCTAGCACTGTTTCTCTTCCATACAAGCAACTCCCTTTAGCAAGCACTTCTTATAGTGAGGGGCTGTTGGCCATAAATTCAACTTCTGCTTATCTGAAAATGTCTTTATTTCACCTTAATTTTTGAAGAATAATCATTTCACTAGCTCTAGGACTTAAGGTTGATGGGGTTTTTTCCTTTCAGGACCTTAAGGATGTTATTCCATTTTCTTCTGGCTTGCATTGTTTCTAATTAAAAAAAAAACATAATTCATATTCATGTTACCTTGTGTGTGATCTTTCTTTTTTGCTGTGCCTTTTTTTAATTTTTTTTTTTTTTTTTGAGAGAGAGAGCACGCAGGAGTGGGGGGAAGGGCAGAGAGAGAAGGAGAGAGAGAGAATCCCAAGCAGGCTTCACACTCAGCACAGAGCCCAACACAAGCCTCGGTCTCATGACCCTCAGATCATGACCTGAGCAGAAATTAAGAGCCAGTTGCTTAACCGACTGAGCCACCCAGGCACCCCTTCTTTTGATATTTTTGAGCAATTTGACCACGATGTGTCTAGGTGTCAATATTTATCCCATCTGAGGTTTGTTAAGTTTCTTGGATCTGCATATTGACATTCTTCATCAAATTTGAGAAATTTTGGCCATCGTTTCTTTAAAACTTTTCTGTCATAGTCTCTCTTCTATGACCCCAATACATATATGTTAGACTATTATTCCATATGTCACTGATGATTTGTTTTATTTGTTTGTAGAAATATTTTTTTCTCACTCTGCTTCGGTTTGATTAATTGATCTTGTCCCAGCTCCAAGTTCATGGCTCCTTCAGCCTACAATACCCTAACGTCCCATCTGCTTTTAATCCTATCCAATGAAATGGTTTCAGATCATTTATTTTTCAGTTCTAGAATTTTTATTGGGTTCTATAGTAGAGTTTCCATTTCCTTTCTGAAATACCCCTATGTAATTTTTTACTCATCATATCCGTCTTTTCCTATAAAATCTTTAACATCTTTATAATAGTTATTTCTCGTCTGATACCAAATTGCAGGGTATCCTACAAATTGCTGGATAGAACTCTTCAAAGGTGTCAAGATCAAAAGGAAATTGAAGAACTGTCCCAGAATGGAGAAGACTAAGGCGACAGGACAACTAAACACAATGTGTGATCTTGCACCTTTTTTAGTCCCAGCTGTATATGCCTAGAGCCTCAGCCAGGAATATGCTTGCCCAGCCCCACGACCTCAGGTCAGTGGAGCCCCAGGCCCTCCAGCTGATCTGTCGCTGAAAGAGTCACTTCCACCAACAGCGTCACCAGGGGTGGCTTCACCTACTACTCCAAATCCAGTGAAGTGTCTCCAACCAGGGCAGAGAAGCTGCTAGCATTCCTGATCCACCCTGGCCAGTAACCTCACTTAAACTGAGCTGAAGGAGGGGAGCAGCCCCGGGCTAGAACACCACACATTTCCACTGTCCTTACCCTAAATCCAGCAGTTTTTCGAGCATAATAGCTGCTCAGATTGTTATGCCTCTGCTCTTTCCAGGGGACCAAAGTGGTTATTTTTGTCAATTTTGTCTGGCTTCATGGTTTTTTTGGGAGGAGAGTTTGCCAGTCTCCATATTGGTCCATAGCCAGAAGTCCTGCCTTAATATTTTTTAAAGAATGACTGGAGAGACAGGCATTTTTAAAGATAAATATATTAGCAATATCATCATAGATGAATGGACGAGAGTTAATTTGGAATTAATGTATTTTAAGATCCTAATCTTGCTTGGAAGATAAACTTTGTTAAGTTAAATAAGCATATTACAAATTTAAGAGCACCTGTTAAAAATGGAACATATAACTTCAAACTAACCAAGGAAACCAAGGGAAGAATCAGGAAAATTCAATCGATCCAATGGAGGAATAAAAAGATGGGAAGGGAAAGAAGGAAAGGGAAGTACAGTAAATAAAAATTGCGAAGTAATATGTCAGGGAGAATGAGTATGATTACTATGTTAGTAATTATAATAAATATAAATGAATTAAGTTTTCCTATTATGGTGCAGAGTGTACTGGAATGAATTAAGAGCCAAAATCTAGATATATAGTTTACAAGAAGCATACCTAAAAGAAGGTCACAGAAAGATTAAAATTAAAGAATCAAAAAAAATATACACTATACAAATACTAACCAAAAGAAAACTGGTTCAACCATAGTAATAAGAATTACTTGATGGTAAATCCACCAAGGAAACACAGCTATTATAACTTTCAGGGATTGTAAATCACTACAAACTCTCTGGGAAATAATCTGTCGGTATGTATCAAAGGCCTTAAAAAGAATTTTTAAATCGTGAAATTCCATTTCTTGGAATTTATCCTAAAGAATTTGTTGTACAGATGAGCAAAGATACATATAAAAGTGATGCACGTGCAGAGAGGTTCTGGAGTCCGGGTACAAACCATGTCTAGACCTTGGTTTCCTGGGCTGGGACATTGGGATAATAGCTCCTTAGAACCTACTTCATAGGGATGCTGTAAATATTAAAAGAGGAAATACACTTAGCGTGTTCAAAGAGGAGACGGCACACCAGTGATAAAAGCTAATGCTGCGTGGTATTTCATACGTGCTAAGTGACCTAGGCTTTTTAACTCACTTGATTTCTATGGACTCTCATCTGGGATAGGCTGTATTGTTGCCCTCTTTTTTTTTTTTTTTTTTTCTTACCTATTTACTTTTGTCGTCCTCACTTTAGAGATGAAGAACCTAAGGCCCAGAGAGGCCGGGTAAGCTGCCAAGGCTCTACATTTATCAAATGCTGGGGCCAGGATTGGAGCCTGGGTAATTTAGCTCCTGAGTCAGTGTTCTTAACCACGGTGCTATCATCACTAAGCAGTAGCACTGGAAACAATCCAACTGGAGATTTGGGAAAGTAATTCATTCCTAAAATGCAATACTGTCCATCTGTTTTGAATGCCAATATAGTAGATGATAAAGACAGCAAAATTTTATTAGGTGCTTTCCTATGTAAAAGACACTATTAGAAGCATTTCATATAGATTATGTCAATTAACACCCATAAAAATGTAGGAGCATTATTATTTCCTTCCTGATGAGGAAATGGAGGCACAGCAAAGAGGAAACCCAGTAGCCTTTAGCTGAGCTGGCGGAGACAGGACTAGACCTGGGACACTGCTCTGAACCCTACACATAACCCAGCACGTACACTCCATCCAGCCTGGCTCGCCAGCTCTTCTGCAAGACGTCCTCTCACACCTCACTGTTGTTCGCAGCCCACCATACTTCCCAGCTGAAAACATGGGGATCTTCTTAAGAGCTTCCTCTTTCTCCTGTCTCCCACATTCGATCCATAATCGTGTCTTATTAAGTCTATCTCTAAACTGCATCTTAAATCTGCACGCACTTGTCTACCCTCCCCACACCACTCACGTCTTCTTGCTGGGATGGACAGATTGCCATCCTGTTTAAACACCTCCGCTGCAAGCCACTCTCCCAGCTGCCAGAGAGATCCTTCAAAATGTAAAGAGATTCTTAAAAAACCACTTGGTTCTCCACCTTAAAATCCCCAAGAGCTTTCGCATGGCCAGTTTGCGTACATTCCATACCCCTTACCACGTCCTACAAGATCCTCCACGGCCGGCCTCTGCCCTCATTTGTCACCTCCTGCGCCAACTCTGCCCCAGGCTTCCTTCTGTGCTCACTTCCCCGAAAATGCTCTTCCACTCCTTCGGTCTGGATGTCTTCTCCCCATACAGCTCACGGATCCTCAAGGATCAGTAGAAATGTCAGCTCGGAGAAGCCGTCCCTGACCCCCAGGCCAGCTCAGTGACCACTGGCACCAATGCTCTCCCTTAGTCATTCCTCCAGTCCTGTGCTTTATAATACTTCGTTCTTTCAGCCAACAAACATTTACTGAGCACCTACTATGTGTTAGGCACGATTCTAGGTGCAGGGAATCCAGGAGTGAACCAGACAAGGCTCACCGCAGCGTGCAATTGTATTTTCATTAATCTATTCATGCAGTGGGATTATTCATTTACATATGAATTTTTATCCCCATGGATACAGACATCCCAGGAAGCAAAATGTGATTCCCTTTCCCCAGTTCTCAAGCAGCTTAACTTTTGTAGTCCAGTGTCTCGGCACTTCTGGGAGGGTCGCATCTCCCGGGTACTGGCAGGTTTCTAAGGAGGCAAGGGGCACTGGGCAAGGGAAGGAAGGAATGGAAGCTGGTGTTTTGAAAACAAGGCAGAGGGGGTTGCACCAGGAAACTGAGTAAACTCCCAGCGGCGGAATGCAGTGGGAGCGAGGATTTCCTCTGAGGTTGGAAGCCGGTGCTTCAACTCTGAAGCAACTGGGGCTGGTGGGAACCCACGGGGGGTGAGGGGGCAGGGGTTTGCTGGGAACAGCGCTGGGAGCAGGCAGGACAGGATACCCGCAGGGACTGTGATGGTGGGCCGGGCATTTGAGAGCCGCCTCCGATTTTCTGGCCACAAAACCCCAGGATTTTGGTACAATTCATGGGAAAGGAAATGACCCCAACAACTAATATTGAACTTAGTGCAGACCTTGGCATGGGTAGCGCTGAGAGCCAGATTTGTTAGGATTTGGTGGGTGGGGGGGGAGGGGGGAACCTTTCTTTCACACCCAAGTGTCAGGGAGCAATTCATACCAGTTGCTTGGCCCACGTGTGTGCACCCCCCACCCCCGCTCTCTCAGTTGGTTTTGTTCAGTGTTGTATGTCCGGTGCCTAACGAAACACTCAGCCCCTAGGGGCTCAGTAAATGCTTGTTCAATGAGCGACTCTGGAAAATTAGACATAAAAATGTTAGCATGACTAACACTGAAGAAGGGATTATAGGTGATTTTAAACTGAAAGTTTAATCTATCAAAGTTACAAATGCCCATATCTTTTAACCTTAAACTTCCATTTCTCAGAATTTATCCTATGGATATATGAGCATATGTGAGAAATTATGCATATACAAGGCTCTCCTTTCCAGCCTTTTTGTAATAGCAACAGATTGGAAGCAATCCAACTACCAACTAAGGGGACTTACTGAATAAATTGGGATGAAATACTATACAGCTGAAAAAAGAACAAGAAGAGTCTTTCTACAGTGAAAAAGAATGATCTCCAGGATATATTGCTAAAATGAAAAAACAATAGAGAGAACAGTATATGAGTAAGGTACGTAAAAAAAAAGGGAAAATAATAGGCAGATGAATGTTTACTTATGAGTAACATAGCTCTGGAAGGGTAACACACACACAAAAAACGATTAATGCTGGCTGCCTTTGGGGAGGGGAACAGGGTGGCTGGGGTCAGGTGGGAGGGAAGGTTTTGCTAATTATCTTTTGGTTCCTTTTAAATTTTTAATCATATTGATATGTTTCCTATTTTCACAAGAGTTAAATATACCCATAAAATCATCGTTTACCTTTTTGCTTCTCTGTTTTTACTGTCTCATAAATGGAAAGAGACTACTTGCATTATTTTCAAATTTTTAAAAAGGAAGAAAAAGGTAACAGGGGAGCCCCACTGACAGAAAGTAGGGTCTAATTGAAAAGGAAAAAAATCTACATCGTTTTTCATCTGGAAATGTGTTTTGAGGTGCCCCTTTGTATTAAGGATGTTAAACCAAATGTGGTTGAGCCTTTTCATCAATGGAGCTAGTAATAAGAATCATGTAGGGGGCTATATTTTTTAAAACATGTCCTGTAAATTCCTCTAAGTAGAAGTGATTTAAAAATCCACTTATATTGCAGTCTTCTCTTCAGACTTTATTGTCATCAACATCTGTTTTTTAAAAGAAAACAGCTTTCATCCCGGGAATACCACTGAGCTCTGTCAAAGCTACTTATAGGAACCAAAAGTGTCTGCATTCTGGCGAGAGCGAACTGCAGCCCATGTGTCCACCAGAGGCCGGGCCGGGCTGGTGCGGGAGCCCGCTGAAGGGTAGCGGGCCTGAAGGGTAGTAGGGCCACAGAGTCCATAGAAATAAATTCCGAGTGTTGGCAGTGGGTTGGAAACCAGCTTTAGGAACTCGGTGCTTTTCAGGTGTTGTCCTTAGTTAGTACACCGGCCAAACAAATGGACACCTAGACTGGCTATGGCAGCCCAAGCACCCTCAACATCCACGTCCTTATAATGCTCTTCAGCCACCTGCCCTAGTGAGTTTCCAGGCTTCAGAGATACATCCGAATTGTCCCCACCGTTGTCGGGTTATGCAGTGTATTTTATATTGCCCTCATTTGATAATCAACAGGTAATACCTTCTCTAATTAGATCCCCACCATAGGAAGTTAGAGCTGGAAGGGACCTTAGCGGCCATTTCCATTTTCTCCGTTTTGCAAATAAAGAAACAGAGCCCTAGGGGGTTCCAGGTAGTGTGTCTAAGACCACCTGTCAAGTTAGTTTACAGAGGGCTCTTACAGCACCTCCTGCCATTGTTTGTCCTTGTCGTATGGACTGTATCTTTAAGAGGCAGAGGATCAGGTAGCCTCCTGTCATGTCCTGGTGTCATGACTGATTAGCTGGGGACCCTGGACCTGTTCCTGAAGCTCTGAGTCTCAGCTTTCTCATCCAAAAATTAAAATGAAGAAATTCAACATCATAGTTGGATGAAATGACCTAAAGAATACCCAGGATGTAGAAGATGTTCGGCAAATGTGAGGCTCCCACCCTACCCTCGGGCTCTGTCACAGAAGGACTTTGTCTTTATTTGCAAACTGGAGAAGGTAGAGATGCTCCCTTAGGTCCCTCCCAGCTCAGAGATGCGGTGAAAGGCCTTTGCACATAGAAGGTGCTGGAAAATGTTTAGCGCTTTTGATGAACTGATGGATAACTTAGTACTTGTTATCCGAATTGGTTCCCAGGCTTTTTGTCCGATAAGAGACGTAGGGCTGCTTCCAGCTGTACTACTTCCAGGCTGTCGCACTGTGCATTTCTCCTTCCTTGCAGCCCCGCAAGGTGAGCCAGGGTTCAGCTCATGGACTGGGGGCACTCATGGGTTTTTCATTTGCCACCTACCCGTGGCTCTCCTCTGTCTGTCTGCCGCTTGTCACCAACCCACCTGTGCCTGAGGGGCACAAGGACAGTCCTCTTCATTACTCCCAAGTGTTTCCAGCCCAGGGTAAGCAATGCTACCCTACTTAGCAGGAGTGGATTCGTGTGAGCCTTTAGGTCCTGCCCTGCCCAGAAGGAACTTCACCTGCATTATAGCACGGTTCCCATGGTTTAGAAGAGGCTCAACCAATTTAGTCTCCCCGTGGCTGCCCTCTCTCACGCCTCTGGGCCTTTGCACACCCTGTTTTCTCTGCCTGGAATGCCATTTAGAGATCACTTTCTCTCTATTCAATAAATCCTTGTTAAGCACCTACTGTGTATCAGACACAGCGTGAGAACCTGTGGCTTAGCGGTATATATATAAATATAAATCCAATATACAATACACTGCATAACCCAGCGTGTGGCTTAGCAGTGAACAAAACAAATGAGAAATCCTGTTTTCATCAAGTTTACAGAAGATTCCATTCTAGGAAGGCTTTCCTGACCTCTCGAGTGGTGTTGAGACCCCGTCCTCTGTAAGCCCTGAGACCCTGGTCCTTTCCCACCAGGCCAGCAGGCTTTCCTTCTGTCGTAATACTCCATGGATGGATCTACTGGGGCAGCTCTCTTGTACCCAGAATGGACTCTCCTCCTCACATATGGGCCCAGCTCTTCCCACACCTCCCCCTGCCCAAGAGATAACTTCATTTCACAGGATTATTTGGAAGATTAAATGAGGTAATTGTTTGCCACTTGGCCAGAATAGGGCCCGGGGCAAAGAAGATGAATGCATTTGTAATCGTTGCAGAATGTAGTGATTGTAAGCAAGGATTATGAAGCCAGGTGAAGTTCAAATCTTAATGTATCTCTTATAAACTCTGTGACTTGAAGCAAGCTACTTTGTTACCCTGTCATTCAGTTTCCCCACCTATAAAATGGACACTGATAATAATAACTGCTAAAATATCTTCCAAATGTAGACTCTGTGCTTCTAAGCACTTTGCATACACCACCTCTCCAATACTGGCAAGAATCCTGTGACAGGTACCTTTATCACCCCCATTTTATAGCTGGTTAATACACTTGCCCAAAATCACGCAACTGGCAACAGTGAACCAGGCTGCCCATTACCAAAGCAGGGGTACTTGAGCCCTTGAGCTTGAGCTTCCCACCTGTGTCAAGCTCGCTGGGTTGTTGTAGCAATGAAATGTAATGATACGTGTGAAACATTTGGCACGGTGTTGGGCGCATGGTAAGTGATCCACAAATGTTAGTGATACCCACTACGATTACGACCACTATCATTCATTTTCTCCGTAGCAAAATCGTTCCATAGGTGAATAAAGACTTAATTGAGGGAAGAAGGCCTTTCGTTTTGCCCAATCAGATCAGCAGAAAGAGCAGGCCAGTATCAGAGAACTCAGTTGAGGCTGCATCCTGGGCAATTAATTTTCCCACAGATATGTCAGCATTGGCCTGCATTACGTAGGCATGGCTGGCCCTGAGTGGATACATAATTGCCTGGGCAGAATGGGCTCCCAAGCTTCCTAACAGAGGCTGAACTCCTGGCTAGAACATCAGTCCTTTAGCAGGTATTTCCTGAGCACCCCCTATGTGCACAGGTGCTGGAGGGAGCCGGTGGGCGGGGAGGGGGGAGGCATGAAATGGGAGATGTGTAGGACTCACAGAAGCACGACAGACAGACAGTCCAGCTCTCGGGGGCACTGTGAGACAAAGCATGAACAGGAGATGTTAAGTACGGCAGCCCGCCAGGCCTGCAGCCCCAAGCTAACCACCCACAGAGGTTACAGACAGTGAGAGCTAGGACTGTAGGGAAAATGAGATCCCATGGGCTGGAAGGTTGCTTGGAGAAGGAGCACCTTGACAGACATGTAGGATCTGGGTAGATAGTGAGCAATACAAATAGGAAGGTCATTCCAGGAAAGGAGAATGAAATCAACAAAGATCCAGAGCCAAAATACATCACAAAGCTTATGCTAAGGATAGTGAAAAGGTGGATGGGGTGCAAGGTGGGGAGACAAGTAGGGGACAGGGGAAAGCCAGTGGTGTACTGGGCAGGGGGGAGTCACAGGCTCCCCACACAGCCAGGGGCAATAGGGAGCTGGAAGTTCCCCTCCTCCCCGCCCCACCATTATGCCGCGTGCTGTGCATTAAGGGCACAGTGCCTGGCCCAGAGCCGGAGCTCCCCAGTCATGTTATCAAAATGGAGCTTCAGTCAGATCACTGAGCCAGGCGGGGGGGGGGGGGGGGGGGGGGCGGATATTCAGTGTGGTGTCAATTCCCATGTCCTTGGGAGAATTGGCCTGTGTTTCTGGACTGTTCTTCTGGAATCTATCTAGAGGAGTTTTTGTCTAATTGGCCAGCCAATCTTTGCCACTCTCTAGTGTTCCCCCAGAGGTGGACAGAGCCAATGGGCAGGGCCAGACAGAGACTTGGAGTGTCCTGGGCAGACCCATCATTGGGCACCCCTTGAAACAAACCAGTCGCCTTTAAACATTCATTAAACACATGGAGGAAACAGTAAGAGGAGTGGGAGAAGAGCAGAGGAAGACAGCCCAGCCTTGGCCCCCATTCACAAGGCAAAGGTTCTGCAGAGACCCCCATGCTGCCCACTATTCACTTCTTCCGTCTCCCCCAGGAGCTCCTTCTGTGGCTTAGCAAAGAATTGCTGTTTCCAGAGCTCTCCTTGAGAACACTTCCTTCATTCCACAGATATTTACTGAGTGCCCACTAGAGGCTGGAGACAACTGCAAGTGAAGCAAATTGTCAGTAGTCCTTTAGAAAAACTGTATCTACGTGACAAACATATAACCAGTACCATTCTAAGTGCTCCACAAGGGTCACTTATTTTTCCCTTATTAACCGCCTTTGAGGTAGGTACTATTTTTATCCCATTTTACAGATTGAGAAACTGAGGAACAAAGTTAATTAACGCTATAACTAAAGTGGCAAAGCAGGACTTAGACATGGGCCATCTGGCTCCTTAATCTACATGCTTAACTCCCAAAAGACAACAGAGGTTTCCTTCCGTCCAGCCCATCTGTTGCTTCCTGTGGATGGGTACCTCTTAACCCAGAATGTCCTTAGGGCAAGGCTGGGCTCTCAGTTTTCCTTTAAAGGAGCAGACAAAAGGGATGGAGTCCCCTGCCCCACCTTGGTTGGTTGGGCAAACACAAAGCAAGGCTTCACTTCAAATCTTGCGGTCTCAGTTCTCTCTAGGGATGACCTTGAATTGGGGACTAGGAAGAGGCAGCATCAGACATTCTGGGCACCCACTTGAGACATATTCCATTCCTATGAATCTAATGCCATTAGGTCCCCACTCCACACCCTGGCAGACTCCAGCCCTCGGGTAGCAGAGGACCCCGAGAGGAAGAGGCTTCCCTCCACCTGGTTTCCTGGGTGGTTTTTCCTCCCTTCCCCCCTCCTAGCCTCTCCTTCTAGGTTACTTTCTAGCTCCTTCTAGTACCTCATGCCTATGTCAGCTAGTCGGGGCTGGTTATGGAAGCCCTCAGGGTTTGAACCACTGCTTCATCTCCTCGGACTGCTCGGGGACATCTCCCGGAGCCTCAACCTACATGTTTCCACACTGTGGCTTGATTCTAGCCCCAGTCCTGCTGCCATGCTGACCTTAACCCCCCCAAAATAGACTGTCCTGGTCTGGTGTAATATCCCTTTGCACATTCTGAACACTTCTCATGTGTCCTCCTTCCAGAACCCTCTGTTCCTGGGGTAGAACACATCTGGCTAGATTCCCCAAACTCCAACTTTGGTTTATTCTATGAAACATGTCCTTCTTTTTTTAATTTCTTCTTTCTTTCTTTCTTTCTTTCTTTTCTTTCTTTTTCTTTCTTTCTTTCATTCTTCCTTTCTTCCTTTCTTTCTTTCTTGATAAAAAAAATCCCTCAAGAGCATCAAACAAAATAATAGAGCTGGTTTAACTCATTAACAAAATATTAAACTAATACCACATTGTGCTCAAGTAACATATTTTCCTTCTTTGAAATAGTCTGACAGAACAGGTATGTGTTTATTAATAAAATATTAAAATAATACCTCACCATGCTTACATAAGACATTTTCTACTTTTGATGGTGTTTTCTTATATATTATCTCATTCCTTCCTCACAACAGCCCTGTGAGGTGACTAGTCCAGACATTAGCATGTCCTTTTGATAGATAAATAAACAGAGGCCAAGAGAGGCAGTCCGACTTGCCTAGAGTCACACAGCCTATTCAGGATCCAACTAGCTATGAACCCAGGTCTCCCAACTCCCAGCCTTGCTATGTGTTCACTGAGTCAGCTCATGGCCCTGTGGCCTCTTCTTAAATGAACTCCCAGACCAGAGAGATTGAAGGAGGCCTTTGTTGTCCACACTCAGGAGCAAAGGTCAGGCCTAAAGTCAGTGGGGAAACTGGAGCCAGACATCTTGAAAGCAAAGGGACAGTGGGCTTGCCTGGCTTGGAGACCCCACCTGGCCTGTGGGATGGGTGGAGGGTCACCTGTAATAGAAACCCCTGGGCAGTTGGAGCATTAAGTGATCTGCTTAGGACTGTAGACAGAGAAGTTGGACACTGCACCCCCTCCATTCATTTATTCCACACGTAAATTGTCACATGTGTCGTACTGACGAGGTCGTGCTTACCATCTCTGGCACCGAGGGCAGCAGCTGGTAGATGGTGGGTACTGATTCTCGAAGGAGAAATCAGAATTCCCAGAACACCCATGTCCTCACACCACCCAACCGCCTCCCCTCAGAAACAAGCACAGGATGTTGCAGAGTCTCTGTTCCAGTTCAGTTCCTTGCGCCTGAGTTGCGCACAGCCAGACACCACTTCAAGCTTAATTCCTTCTAGCAACTTCTAGAACTGTGCTGTCCAGTACAGTAGCCACATGTAGCTATAGGACGTAGCCTCCTGAGCACTTGAAATGTGACTAGTACATCTGAAAAATTGAATATTTATTTCATTTTAACTTATTACAATTTAACAACGGATACTGGATTCAGTCATTAGAAAGAGTATCCAGTTGTTTGGAGGAACGTGGGCATGTGGAGAGCTACTTTTTCACCTGTCAGCTTATGGAAATCTAAGTATGACAAAGTATTCTAAATGGCAATCTGGTGCCTGAGTTGCGATGCTCTGTAAATGTGAAGTACACACTAGATTTACAAGATTCGTACGCAAAAAGAGGGAAAGTATCTGTTTCACAATCTTTTTATTGATTACACTTTGAAAGGATAATATTTTAGATGTATTGGGTTAAATGAAATATATTAGCGAAATTAATTTAAACTGATTTTTTGTGTGTTTGCTTTTTAGTGTGGCTTCCAGAAATTTTTTAATTTCATATGTGTCTTGCATTATGTTTTTATTGGAGAGTGGAGGCCTAGACACTCTTTTCCTCCAATAAATAGATAGATGATAGATAGATAGATAGATAGATAGATAGATAGATAGATAGATAAAAGGAGGGGGAAGGATTTTGGAGAGCAGCTGAAGGAACTCTAGGAGACAGATCCTGGCGGGCTCTGGAAGGACATAATGTTGACCTTTATTCCATCATAACCAAAGCTTGTACATATATGTACCAGGCATGGTTGCAGGAATTCACTTACTCATCACAACAATCCCATGGAGGAAGTACTTTATTATCTCCACTTCACAGACGAGGAAACTGGGGCAACAGAGAGGTTAAGTCACTTGCCCAAGGTCACTCAGGTGGTAAGTGGCAGATTCAGTTTTAAATCCAGCTTGTCTCTAGAGCTCTCTGAACTCCCATGACAGACTGCTGCTAATTTTAGATTTTGCTATCAGTCCAATCCTCCTGTGTATCAGTGTCGGGTTGAATTCCACTCTCCCCCTCGACTAAATATTCATGGCTTCACTTCCCTCTTGCCACCTCTCCTGCGCGTCTCACATTCCTCACCTCAGGGCTGACGCGTCCCCAGGTTCTCCTGTCCTCCCAGCCACCCCCATCTGCCTGGCTCTGGCAGAGTGCTCAGGGCATCCAGGGAAGAACCTTCTGAAGAGAGGCAATGGGACTTTTCTGAACACTTCAAAATAAAATGTGGCTTAAAAAAAGGCATAGCCATGACAAGTAACATTTTGCTTAGACAGGGCGATGGGCAAGGGGAGAGAACAGGAAAGCATTACAGACTCGGGGATTATGAGTTTGGCCATTTACCAAATGAAGCAGAGGCAGGGACAAGTGACAGAGGAGTGTTTGTGAGCTTTGTGCTGGGGCAGTCCAGATGAGAGACTTGGGGTGGTGAAATGGAGGTGAGGCTGGGGACATAACTCATTCAGGCTTTTTTTTTTTTTTTTTTTTTTTAAGATTTTATTTATTTGACAGAGAGACACAGCAAGAGAGGGAACACAAGCAGGGGGAGTGGGAGAGGGAGAAGCAGGCTTCCCGCGGAGCAGGGAGTCCGATGCGGGGCTCGATCCCAGGACCCTGGGACCATGACCTGAGCCGAAGGCAGTCGCTTAACCGACTGAGCCACCCAGGCGCCCACTCATTCAGGCTTATCACTTGCCAGGAAAGGCAGTCACCTGTCTCTGCTCACGCAAGCCTCTGTTCCTGGGCATCTGGATGCCGGCCACTCCCT
The DNA here is from genome assembly GCF_964656455.1 of Halichoerus grypus. NCBI lineage: Eukaryota > Metazoa > Chordata > Mammalia > Carnivora > Phocidae > Halichoerus > Halichoerus grypus. The sequence continues at coordinate 73,132,757 of NC_135721.1, forward strand.
TCTCACGAGGGCCTGTGCCCAAGTGTTGCCACCTGTGTCTTCAGAGAACAAAAGGGACATACATGATACCCCCCTCTGTGGGACAGTCTGATAAGGCCAAGGGCTTCCTCTCCAGTGGGTCTTTTGTGAAAGCGTCTAATTGGACGGGCGAGAAGCTGCCTGAAGCCCATTCTTACTGAGGTTCTCCTTCCCCCGCCAAGGGCAGAGGGAGGGCACTGCCTGCCAGGTGCACCCCAGGATGGCCGAGTCACCATCAGAAAGGGTAGACAGACCTTTTAAACAGCACTCAGCCTGGTTGGAACCAGTCTCAGACCTTCAACAGGGAAGGTTTTAGTTTGGAGAAACTTCTACAGAAACTTGAGCTCCTGTTTCTTGCCCTAAGAGTGGCTTAGAACCAATCTAAGCAGTTACTGGTTGCTTTCCCAGCAGCATTCCTAGGTGTTTGCAGAGCCACAAAGCCCTGAAGTCTCTGGTGATCCAGAAATAGCTAAGGGGGACTGTCAGGGGGACAACGATATGGTGGCCTGATGAATTTCCCAGCTAGTGGTCAGTGGAGCCAGGGACCAAGGAGTAAGTTTGGAAGACGAAATTCAATTGAACAAACGTGGATTGAAGACACACTACGCACCAAGCTTTCCGGCCAGGAGCAAGATGTCCCAAAATGCAAGGCAGAGCCTGGGACACACTATTCTGAAAGACACGGCATGAAGGAGAGAGCACCTGTGACTAAGGAGCTAGGGTGTCCATGTGCTGGGATGGTTTTGAACTGGGTCTTGAGATGGTTTCAACAGAGAGGGTGGTCTCAACAGATGGCACTGAAGGAGGGAACAGCAAAGCAATGGCAGAAAATGGGAAAATTAGGGAAAACATTCAGGGAACATGGGGCATCAAAGGTTTATAGGCAGGGGTCTGTTTAAGTTGGTGTCCAGGGACCATGGGAAGAAAGGTAGGTGGGAAGTAGGGGAAGAAAGAAAAAAGGGAATGATGCCGCACCAACTTTCATACTCATTATTTCTCACTCTATAGCCACATTACATTTAAACTTTGGATTTTTAAATGACAAGGTATATTCTTTGGTATTCCCCGTGTGACCTCTCCAAAACTGCAGGATATCATGGCACTGAGGCACCTGGGCAGGGCTTGGGGCTCTCATGGGAAAGCTAGAATGGACTTCATGCTGAAGCATGACCCAACTGTCCTTCTGGGCAGATGGCAACAGGAGATCATTGGCACAAACATTCATACCCACCGCTTCTCCATCAGCAGCATCCAATTCCCCCAAAGTCCCATGCTGCCTGCCTCTGCCAGTTCTGACAGCAAAGTCTTGCTGCGCGAAGCCAAATACGACCTATTTCAAATGAAGACGGAAAAGAGCCTGACCAGAGAATACACAGATGATGTGGGGTACTCAGCTGGCTTCACAACACTCTCATAGGCAAAAACACTCTTTTTAAAAAAGGAATGAAAAGATTTCATGATTTGGGAGCATCTGGGGGGCTCAGTCAGTTGGGCGACAGACTCTTGATTTCAGCTCATCATGATCTCAGGGTGGAGGGATCGAGCCCCGCATTGGGCTTCACACCCAGTGGGGAGTCTGCTTGAGAGTCTCCCTCTCTCTCTCTCTCTGTCCCTGCCCCCCCTCAAATGGATAAATAAATCTTTAAAAAAAAGATTTCACAGTTTTATTTCATGTTCTTTATTCGTGTATTTGTTTTAGGAAACCAAAGGTGAGGTAAACGCTGTCTCCCCTCAACTCTTCACTCATTTGCCATAGGAATACTTAAGAATTCCTAAATTCTTTGGGGGGAACATAATTCTGCAGTTCAGTTGAGCTAAAACTCGCCTAAAATGGGCCATATTCTTCCTCACTGCACTTTCCGAGCCCAGCGGCAGCCCTGGGAGGGGACCGTGAAGCATTTGGGCATCTTCTCTTCCCCACCAGCGGCCAGGGTCCCCCGTGCCCCCCTTTTCGGTTCCGTTTACCGTGAATGGCAGATTCCTCTGTCCGGGTCAGGTTTCCAATCACCATAGAAACAAACTCGAGGCAGTTTCATTAATCATTTAGAGCACGAGAAGTCTAGGTCAGTCTGATTGCAGCATATAGAGTATCATCTCCGGGCCACATGGGACTCAGTCGATTTGAATTAAAAAAGATTAAGCTGCCCTGGGCTGCCTGGCCCCATCAGTTTAAGTTCTCATGTAACCGTGGTCTCTGGAGCCATATGGATTAGTGAGTGAAGCTATGCATTTATGTGGCAGGGTTCAGTGAAACATTAGATGCTTGCAGGTGTCTGAGGGGAAGAGGACAGGATCACATACAGTTTTTTTTTTTTTATACTTGTTGCTGTTCTTTTGAAACTGGAAACAATAACTCAATTTTATTTCTCCAGTGACAGTTACCACTCTTGCTGACCATGAAATGGTACATTTGTTACTGGGGTTTATGGTTCAGGACGAGATGGTCTGGGGAGGACCCGGGATCGGCCACATCCCAGGCCTGCTCCGGGGTGGCGGGTGAGAATGGTGACATGGTTCATGGTTTTTTTTTTTTTTATTCCTTTCTTATGGAGTGGTAAGAAATGCATCAAATAAATATTGATGACATTTTAGTTTTGCTCGAATCAAGATTTATGAACCCCAGGAAATTGACTTAGAGGCAGCTACAAATCAATGCAGCTCTGAAAAAGTTGTATAGGGATCCCTCCAAATGAATGCCCCTTTCCAAAGTACGTACCTTATTTATGGGCCTCTCCAGGACTTCAAAGAAGTTCAGTAACTTAGGCCAGACTGTTTTATTGCTTCATGGAGCTAAGATGTTTCAGGGGGAAGATGCAGGTTACCGTGTATTAGGAAGCCTCTCCCGGGCGGTGGGCAAGAACTTTCAGCATATTGAATCATTGATCGAAAGCTTATTACACTCTGGCTTCCTACAGAATGACTCCTAAATCTTCTCAGTCCACTTGGCATTGTCTGCAGTCCCAGGTGTTAAGCCCAAAATAGAAAGAACTTTTGTCCTCTCTTTTCCCCACCCCACCCCCCATTTGGGGGCAGCCACCTTGGACTAGCAAGGAGGCAGCTGGGCCCAGTGGAAATCCACTACAGAGTTCTGCAGGCTGTTTCCACGGGCCTGCTGTTCCCGATCTGATGTTTTGTTCCTCTCTTTGTTGTGACAGAGACAGTCCTGAGTGCATTGCTGAGAGTGCCGAAAGGCAGGGTCTAGCCTGAAGACCGGAAGGTGGTGCTGCCCAGCGCTGGGTCACATCGAATGCACCAGAATCAGCCCCGGTCCAGCGGCGGCATTCCAGACAGGTCCTACGCACACCTGGGGGCAAGTGCTCAGCGGGAAAGAGAGGACTGAGGCTAGGCCAAGCCCCAAGCCTCACTCTGCTGCTTTCAGCACAGCCTGGGTAGACAGCCCAGAGTACACTCGCATTCTGGATGCTTCCCACAGAGCCCAGTAGTAAATAACCAGAGAAGTCGAGGGGAGGAGGTCAGGTTTCTGGGAAGGATGGGGCATGAAAGCACAGAGAATGAGTCAGATGTCAGACCACATGCCCACCTTGCCAGACCTGCCAGGGTCAATGACAAAAGTCAAGCATCCCGGGGGCTTGGACAGTGGTTTTTAATTGCCACCCGTTCTACTGAAATTTGCCAAGAGTCAGGCTGGGCAAACACTGACTCATCTTCCCCTGCGCATCATCCCTCCTCCTCCTCACCTGCCGCTCACACTCCCTACCCCTGCCCACAGCACCCATAGCCACCCACAGCCACCCAGGCACGGAGCCCCAGTGCCATCCCTGACCCCCACCCCCACCCCATCCCCGGCAGACCCTGCGTCATCGCCTTAAGCCCTCCCCTCAGGAAGAACAACAATGCTGCTTATGGGTCAGGATAAGGGAGGTATTTCCCCATAGGTTGAAATGGGGAGGAGTGGGGAGACAAAAGCCGAGAAGGGGGTAGAGAAGGAGACTCAGCTGGAGGAGGGGCAGGTGCCCAGGGCTGCAACAGGCGTGAGAGTTCTCATAGCAACCCTTCCATATCAGAGAGCACTCAAAGACCTCTTTTAAGACACAGGGTAAAAGTGAATTTACTAAGTATAGACGTCCTAGCGCTGCCTGGGGCTTTTCCAGTCCACAGGCACACGCTGCTTCGTGCTCAGCTCTTCCAGCAGACAAGCAACTCGTGTCTCCCTCGGCTCCTAGCAGAGCAGCGTCCAGACTGCTGGGTTCACTGTGAACGGTTTCCGCCTGGGTCCGTCTTACTCCCAGAGCAGGGTCGTGCCTTCTCTTCATGCCTCGCCCCCTCAAACACACACCCACACACGTACGGCTGGCCACACGATTATCAGGCAATAAAGAGAGTTGATTGATTAGCAATCAGCATGATCCACACCAGTGGGCACTCTGAAATAAGGGGGCGATGTCAGCTTGAATTTCCCAGCCTGGTGTCCTTTCCAAAGGTCAGGACGCCGCCTAGAAAACTAATTGGACTCTTAAGATCTCAGTCAGGTGACGCGTCCCCCACCACCCCACCACACACAAGGCTCAGACCTCCCAGGCCAGAGTTGGCCAGATTTACACAATCGCTCAGGAGGCCCCAGAAAGCAAGAAGAGACGTCGTCTCCCCCACCTTGAGCCTTTCCCTGCAGGACAACACTGTTACTGAGCATGGCCTTTCTCCAGAATGTTCAGTTCCACCGCCCAAGCTCACCCTGGTACCCCATGTAGGAAACGTTGGAAAACTGGACCTTGGGCTCTAGGGTCGTTAGCACATGGAGCTCATGCGTGCTTCAGTGACAGAGAGCGCAAGGAGGAGAGGCCACGGTCTGTGCTCTCTCAGGGAAATCTGCAGGAGTGCCTGGGCAGGGGGGACTGCGCCGAGGGGGACCTCAGGCAGCTCCGGCTACTGTGACAAAGTACCACAGACCAGGCGGCTTTAGCAACCGAAATTTATTTCTCATAGTTGTGGAGGCTGGAGGTCCAAGATGAGGATGCCGGCATGCGGGGTTCTTGGAGAGGGCCCTCTTCTGAAATGCAGGCAGCTCTTTTCTTGTCTCATAAAGCAGAGAAGGTGAGGGAGGAAGCAAGCTCTCTCATGATTCCCAGAAGGACACCGATCCCACCATGAGGTCCTCACCCTCAGGGCCCCAGGGAGTTCTCATCCACTCCCAAAGGCCTCATCCCCTAATACCATCCCATTTGGTGGGGAGGGTTTCAACATATGAATCTGGGGGGACACAAACCTTTCGTCCATAATAAGGGCAAAAGAGCAGCAGGTCCCAAGCTCCTGGATTCTCTGCCCAGCCACTTGGCCAGGGAGAGCCCTGGATTTCATTCCTGGGCTGGCCCTCCTCATGGGCTGTGAGGACTCGAGGTTGTCTGAGGTCACTCCAGCGTGAAGCCCCCTCTCCAGTGTCCAAAGAAGCTGGTTCCCAGCTCATTCCTGATCACTTCTGGGGACACAGGCTTCCTCCCTGCCCAGCAACTATTAGGAAGCCCTTCTTCCTTCCAGGCAGCCACGGTCTACCTCCCTGTCCCCACCTCCCCTCTTCTGGGGACACAGGGAGCGCAGCTGAGCGTCTTCCATACAACATTCCCCGGGCTTCTCTCCCTAGCGCATGGTTGCCGTTTGGCCCTGAGTCCCCTGTGTGAGGGCCCTCCAGGCAGCCTAAGAGATTCTGAGCTCTAACGGCTTCATAGAAAGAAAGCTGGGGAAGTTACTTCCCTTCTGTGCCTCCGTTTCCACATATGAAGTGGGGATAAGAACAGAGCCCAGCTCCTGGGATTGATCGGAAGCCTGCATGATAGCACACAGGAGGCCCACAGCCCCATGCTGGGTGTGCCGGAGGGCCCAGGACCCGTCAGCTACCATTCTCCTACATGGATGTTTTAACAACAGTTTTTTAAATGGAATCATATCGTACATTATCTTTTGTAACTTGGTTAGGTTTTCTTCACTCATTTAGTATGAGCATTTCCCTATGTCATTAAATATTTTTCAAAGCCTTTTTAACGGCTGTCATATCTCATCTCAGGAGTTCTGGTGATTTATTTAATCACTCTCAGAGGGATTACTTCTGTAAACCATTTTTTTTTTTTTTTTTTTTAAGCCCAGGGTCCCAGGTTGGAGCCACCAGGGCAGAGGGGTGGGGGCGCCTTCAGAGCTACTGACCCTCCTGCCCCCACCCTCCCGGCATCTGTTACCCTCAGCCTGGGCCTGCCGCCCTCGTTCCTCAGCTGGAATCAATCGCCCTCCCTTCCGGCCCGTCCCTCCTGCCCCATCACATCCATCAACCAATGAGCCACCGCTGGGTGCCCAGCTCCGTGCCAGCAACACAAGGGCTGCCCGAGAGAGGCGGGGTTCACCTGACTTCAAGGACTCTGTTCTCCATCTGGGGAGGTAAGCTGTATGCAGCAAGAACCAGGGAGGCGGCACCCGGAGGGAGGGGGTGCTCAGAAAGGCAGAGAGGAGGGGTTGGTGGGAACTGGTGTGTTTCCTGGGAGCACTGGGAACAATGACAGGAGCACACCCTCGGGGAGGCATCCGTGGGAGCAAGGTGCACCCTGACTGGCTGGGCACAAGGAGTCTGGGAGGATGTGTGGAGGGGGCTGGTTGGAGGGTATAGTTTGGCAGGAGCACAGCTGTGAGCCCTTGCGAGGTCACAGTCCTGCTGGGGTCTGAGCTGATGGAGCTGTCCTCTGCTCCACAGCCTGCCTTGGGCCGGATTGGGGGCCCCCCGCTCAGAACTAATGCCCCCAGTGGCTAGGGGCAATCATTTCGAAATGAAGGTAATGATCCAATTAGTGGTTATCCATCAAGTTCAGTTATCTTTCCTTGGGCTGGGGAGCAGAGAAGCTGAGTAAACACGTGCCTTGGACTGTGACATAAAACCAGACCCCCTCGTGCTGGAAAATGAGTTCAAGATGTGGGCTGAGCTGCCTCTCAGGGCCTGCAGGTTAGCATCTCTGCGGCCCAAAGATACAGGGGAACCACCAGGCTTACAAGGAACAAGCTCTCTGAGATGGCAGCTCCCGACCTTGGCCGTTTGCCCCACTGGGAGAATGGGGAGCAGCCGTGGGTCTGGGAATGAGCTTCACAGCCACAGCCGCTATCTGCCCAGCATGCCAGTCAGAAGGCTTTGGTTTAGCTCAGTCCTGGCCCCAAGCTCCCGGCTCTGAGCTCCCCAAGCATTAACCAGCTGTCTGAGCCCACCCCTCCTCTCCACCTTGGCTGTCCAGGCAGCTCCTTTCCACACTGGCATGCTTGGTCTGCGCCTCCTTAATTAGACCCTAAGTTGCTTGAGGACAAGGGCTTTCAGAGTCTTCTCATCAAAGGACAGGGTTTATAGTTGGAAGGCACAATACGGAGTCATCTACTCCAAGAGTCTCATTTAAAAAAATGAGGAAACCTGGGTGACTCAGTTGGTTGAGCATCTGACTCTTGATCTCAGCTCAGGTCTTGATCTCAGGGTCATGAGTTCAAGCCTGGCCTAGCGCGCAACCTGCTTTAAAAAACAAACGAACAAAAGCAAGGAAACTGAAGCCCAGGGATGGGAAATGATTGAGAGGATACCCTGAATGTGAGAACCCACATTCACCAAGTATCCTCTCAAGTATCTTCATTGCGATGTAAGCCCGTCTACCCTCATCTTCCCCAAAGAAGGGCACCAGCCATCACTTCAAACAGCCACCCAAAAGTGGCAAGCCATTCAAAAGCCTTCCCTTCACTCTGCCCCTCATCCAGAGGCCCTGAAATTCTGTTAACATTGGGTTTGGAATTGGCCTCCAATTTCTCCACTCCTTCCTCACAGTACTCCCTAACTGCTCAGACTTTTGGAAGAAGGCATTAAGGGGCTGTCCTGCTCAGTCGGTTCCCACTCAAGAGTCCCAAACTGCCATTCATCCCCCACCCCCACCTGATGTTCACAGCTGCCTCCAGAAATTCTTTCTCAGAACACGATCCATACCACCACTGACTTGGCTCAGCCTGGCCTGGTCACCCCCAACCCACCCTTGCTCCTCTTGGTAGCTGGACTTTACAGTGACCATTGAATGACCCATCCCTGTCTCCCCGACACAGAGAGATCAAAGAATGACGTTACTAAAACTGAAACACCACCAACCCCTCTGCACTCTATATTTTCTATGATGAACCATGAAGCACAGGGACCCTTCTTCCCATCGTGAAACCTGCCCATCCAGATACTGCTGGTCCTCCAAGCTCTCCCGAGGACCTAGCTCTGAGGCCTGTCCCCTTCTATAGCAAGATTGCAGGAATCGAGGCACAGTCTGCAGAAGTTTCCCTGTGGATTCATTGCTTCTTCCTCTTGGCCAGGTAAGTGCTCAATGACCTTAGGTGGCCCTCTGTGCTCTGAGATGCATGGGTCTGCTTTCAAATGAGCCAGTTTTCCTTGTGTGCTCATCTTACACTGATCTCATTATGCATGGACCATCTGCATATTAACTTCAGTATGTTTTAAACAGTTATCCAATTCCCTTTTCCTGGGGCCTCTTCTGTCCCCTCACCTCTACTTCGACCTACGAAGGGTGTAAGGTCTGTGTCTAGATTCATTTTTTTCCATGTGGACATCCAGTTGTTTCGACACCATTTGTTTTTCTATCTTTGCTTTATTATATTGCCTTTGCTTTTTTGTCAGAGATCACTTGACTATTTTTATGTAGGTCTATTTCTGGCTCTCTATTTTGTTTCATTGATCTGTTTGTCTATTCTTTCACCAAGACCCCATTGTCTCAGTTGCTGTAGCCGTATAGTAAGTCTTGGCATCAGGTAGCGTCGGTCTTCAATTTTGATCTCTTTCAATATTGTGTTGGCTATTCTGGGTCTTTTGCCTCTGCATGTAAACTTCGTTTGTTGATAGCCACAAAATAACTTGGTGGGATTTTGATTAGGACTGCATTAAATCTACAGATGAAGTTAGGAAGAACTGACATCTTGCCAGTATTGTGTTTTCCTGTCCGTGAACATGGAATATCTCTCCATTTATTTGATGGAGAGATATGGTTTGACATGGTTTGACATCTTTGATACCTTTCTTTGATATATTTCATCAGAGTTTTGTAGTTTTCTTTATATAGATCTTGTACATACTTTGTTAGACTTATACCTAAACACTTTCATTTGGGGGGATGCTAATAGGGGTCTCCACTTCCTCCTCTATTTCTCTCTATGAAAATCCTACCAACCATGGGTTTCAAAGGTGAATCCTAGCTCTGCCACTTGTATGCTGGGTGTTCCTGGGCAAGTGGTTTAGCTCCTTTGACCCTCAGTTTCCTCATCTGTGAGATGGTTAAAATAACAAGTATCTTGAAGTATTGTTAGGATTGGTAAGATCAAGGACAGACTCAATGCCTGTCACAGAACAGGCCCTCTGCTAAATGGTAGTGGCTATTAGTGTTTTGTTTTAATAATTTTTCGAGTGCCACTCTTCCATGATGCCATTCCTCATGGCTTCATCCAAAAATCATTTTATCCATTGCATTTTCCTTATAGAACTTCTCTCATGACGTGGTCACTAAGGGAGCTAAGGGAATAGGGAAGGTGGGAAAATAAACTGTTTTAAGTAGAAAAAAAATGAAGGTTATTCAACAATAGCTTGATGATTGAATGAGCAAACCCAGGAGGCAAATGTGTTTCATCTCATGTGGTGACATGATTTGGGGAGGTATTGTTCAGAGCACGGAAAAATAGTGCTGTGGTTAATTAATAGTGTCTGTTATGGGCAGTGAACCCTATGTAATGTATTTGCCAATGATGGAGTAAACTATAGATCTACAGGATATTATTTACAGGACATGACTGCCAGAAACATTTGGTCAAAACTCCTCATTTCATAGGTAAAGAAACTACAAGGGTGCCTGGGTGGCTCAGTCAGTTAAGCATCTGCCTTTGGCTCAGGTCATGATCCCAGGGTCCTGGAATCGAGCCCCACATTGGGTTCCCTAATCACCAGGGAGTCTGTTTCTCCCTCTGCCTGCCTCCCACTCATGCTCTCTCTCACTCTCTCTCTCTCAAATAAATAAATAACATCTTTTTAAAAAAAGAAAGAAACTACAGTATGTGCTCACACATGCAGTTGTATAAAATTTCTTCCTTCCTTCTTCCTTCATTCCTTCCTTCCATCCATCCATCCATCCATCCATCCATCACTTAACTATTTCTTTAAATACATATAGCTGTGTCCCATAGGAATTTGGATACCATAAGTTATATAGTTCTAAACTACAGTTCCTTTCTCCGCCTAGGTGTTTCATTCTCAAGTGAGACTTCAGAACATTCTAGAAACCTGGAACCTAAAAAGAAGAAATATTTTGCTCCATGACACAATGAGTGCTTATAATACATTCAAAGAGAACAGATCAATATATAAAACCATCAAATAAATAAAGCATATGTATTACTCCTATAGAAGAAGGATGAGAGGAGAAGTTAAAAGAAGGAAGGAACCTCTGGCCCATAAGAATCTAAAGCCTGACAGCACTGTATCCTGGAGAAGTCTGATGCCTGGGTACGCTACCAAGAGAAGACTCAGTCAGTATCCGTGACAACTGTTGGTCAGAGGGTGGGGGATGCAAGATACCAGTAGGTGCTTTTTTGTCCTGAGATATGGTTCCCTTGAAAGTTCAAGAGCATCCAGAGGAGAGACTGTGCCACAGGTGAGGTCATTCACACATCGCCTCCCCAGGTTGGAGTCGCCATCGATGCAACACTCATCTACCATCTATGCAAGCACTTTACCTACATTGGCATTTGGTCATCTCAGCAACCTTTTGAGGTAGAAAATGTTATTTCCATTTTACCTGTAAAGACTGAGATTTAGTTAAGTGAATCGTCCAGGACAACACAGACAGTGGCAAAGCCAAGACTTGCATCTGGGGATTCTGACTCCAAATCCTTAATTATTCCACACTGTGTGATGGTCTAGGTACCCCCACACATGGTGTGGAGTAGTTTGAACAAAGTCTGCTTCAACTCTGAGCATGGAGTAGTTGTCCTCTTGAGCTCTGACCCTGTTTGATCCTGCTGGGGCTTTGTTTCCACAGACTCCTACTGTGACTACTCCTGAGTCTCACACGGGAGAGGTCCCTGCTTCCTGAAGGAGATGCACCCAAGGAAGACGAAAAACTTGAAGTGAGGACTGTGGTGCCTCTGGCCAGCCAACTCTCACTTGTTGAGTTTCTGTTGGTATGCATCCTCTGTGGGATCCAACCATATTAAATTGCTTCAAGCAGCCTATAAAATAAGGAGAATTGCAATGCCATAAGGAATAGCATATCCCCGACCATAAATAAATTAGGGCTCTAATTCCATCAAGGCATGTGGGTGACATCACACACCGTGAGAGCCGAGCTTAGAAGGGCTGCTCACAGCACCACAAATCTGAGATGGAATTACCATCTTAATTTATTTACATCTTCTGGTGGCTAGGTTGCTGTGACAGATGATTTTTGAGAAGTCTGTCCCTCTAGATTATGACCTCATGTTCTGCTCTTCTCCTTCTCCTCCTCCTCCCCCACTTCCCCCTCCCCATGCCCCTAGGCACATCCCTTATTGTATTTTATTCTCTCTGTGGTCTTGGTAAAGAATGGGAGGAGGGAAGCACCTAGCACTGAGGAGAGATGGCAAATTCCAGAGAGGAGAGGCCTCCCAGAAGCGGGGGAGGCACAGGAAGAATGAATCTCTCCTGCAACCATGATTTGTTGCGTTGCCCTGGGGCCATTTATCCATGACCTCTCTGGGGACATATAGCCTTTCCTTGCTTAAAATTTCAATTTAATTAAATCCACTAGGTGTGTTCTTGGATGTCAACCATGTCCTAGGCAACGTAAAGCAGTCAGAACCATATGGAACCAAGGAATGTTTGAGGCAGACAGGCTTTCAGCAGTCTCTGAGTTAGTTTAGCTCCTCGTTTTACAAATGAGGGACCCAAGGCCCAGAGAAATAAAGTGATTTTTTTCCAAGATCATGTGGCTAATTAGTGGCAGAGCCAAGTCTAGACTGCAGAAAAAGTGGCAACGTCCGCCAGGGCCTTACAGCCTCGTCAGAGAAGTAAGACAGACATCTTCAAAAGAGTTAGCTAATAACAGAAGAGAGTACATAACCGAGCCAAACTGAGGATTATAAAAACTGAATTCAGGGGAGGAAGGAAGCAATGCTGGCTGGTAAGTTTGAGACAAATTTCACGGAGGAAGCCGCAGTTGAGTGGGATGCGGAAGGGTAAAAAGGATCTTGCTTAGCAGAGATCACAAGGGAGGGCAGCATAGGCAGAGAAATAGCCTGAGCGAAGGCCAGAATAAGCACTGCCTGCAGGAATAAGCATTGCCTGCACAGAAGTTCCGTGGGACCCGAGTGGGAGAAAGGGGCCAGAATCTGAGTATCAATACTTGATGGAGCCAAAGGACTTGGGACTTAACCCTGAGGTCTGCCAAGGGTCCTGGAAGTTCTTGAAGAAGAAGCAATACATGAAAGCTACTTTTGAGCCTTGCTCACAAAATGTGGTCTGCGAGCCATCAGCATCAGCTTTACCCCACCTGGGAGCTTTTCTAGAAAAGCCCAATTTTGATCCCATCCTAGACCTTCTGAATTGGAACTGCATTTTATTTATTTTTATTTTTTAAATTTTATTTATTTATTTGTCAGAGAGAGAGAGAGCACAAGCATGGGGAATGGCAGGCAGAGGGAGAGGGAGAAGCAGGCTCCCTGCTGAGCAGGGAGCCCAATGCGGGACTCGATCCCAGGACCCTGGGATCATGACCGGAGTGGAAGGCAGACGCTTAACCTACTGAGCCACCCAGGCGTCCCGGAACTACATTTTAACCAGACCCCCAGGTGACTCACAGGCACATTAACATTCGAGAAGCCCTGCTTTAAGAAACCTGACATAGTGGGAATGCCACTTCTCGGTTGTTCCAGAGTCGTTCCCTGGTGCTGCTAACTTGTTTCCTGACCAAGGATGACTTAGCAAACATTATTGTACTCAGAAATTCTTGCAAAGTGAGGGAAGTTAACTAACAGCTGTTTTTTTTTTTTTTTTAAGGGTTTATTTATTTGAGAGATGGAGAGAGAGAGAGAGAGAACTAGTGCGGGAAGGGGCAGAGGGAGAGAGAGAAGCAGGATCCCCACTGATCAGGGAGCCTGATGCAGGGCTCGATCCCAGGACCCCGAGACCATGACCTGAGCCAAAGGCAGATGTTTAACCAACTGAGCCACCCAGGCACCCCTAAAAAGCTGTTTTCAAATAAAGTAAAATGTTCACGAATATTAAGTTAACAATGAATGAAGATGATAATACTAGATTTTTGTGAACACAGAATATTTAATTTCCATTTTGCCATTCTCTTTTTTTGTATTTTGGAGCCCATGGACATTCTTCCAAAGATCAGACATTTTTCCGAGCCTTTGAAAAGTTCTTGGGTTTTAGTATCTAATGTATAAAACCGGCTGTGGTGGGTCTTGCAAGAGCAGGGACCCCCACATAACCCAGGGAAGTTAGTAAGACCCGAGCAGGGAAGATGAGAGAGTCCAAGACTCCTGCCCCGTGCCGCTAGACTTCAAGGGAATACTGGGTCCTGGAGTTTGAATCGCCAAGCATTGGAGACACTTCCCCTACTCCAGCTACCACATAAACCCAGATCCTGATGTTGTCCAGGCCCACGTGGTAGGTAGAGCCAGCAATGACTGAATTTCCTACCAGCCCACCAGATGGGAGCTTAGAGTTGGAATTAAGTTGACTTAAAGAAAATATATAAAGTGATTTGTCTGTGTGTGTGTGTGTGTGTGTGTGTGTGTGCGCGTGCGCACACGCGCCCGCGCCTTGGTCTTGTAGACCAAGTTGAATACTTGCTATATTTTCTTTAAAAAAAAAAAAAAGAATTCTCCCAAGGCCTCCTCCAAAGGGAGGAGAGGGTGTGCATGTGCTTGAGGTAAGCCACAAGTGAAAGTGCAGAGAGTCAAGGGAGTCTTTCAACTCTTCAACTTTAGACTGACATTGACGTAGAGCACAGTGCCCCCCCCCCCCAAACCACAAAATATGCGCCAAGTCTGGGTCATATAGCTTCCTTTCCCAGTGACCATCTTGAAGTGCTTGGGGCATGCTTTTAAAGGCAGAAATTCCACCTGGGTCCCCTCTGTGGTAGCTGACATTGCTCTGGTCTTCTGGAGACTGGTTCCCATTGGGGAATAGCCCAGGGGCCCATCTGCCTCTCTCTCTCCACAGGCTGGCTGGTGGGGGGTGCTGCCTGTGAGTTCTGCTCTGCTTGCAGGATGGGCCCCAGTCAGTCCCCTCAGTGGGCTGCTTTCTCTGAAGCCCTGCATCCCTATGGCTTCCCTTCCACTCAAAGAGACTTCAACAAAGAAGAACTCTCCCATGGCAATAGGAATCTTGCTGGGAGCCTCCTCCCTTCATTCTTTTTTCAATTGAGATTTAATTCACATACCACAAAATCCACCCTTTTCAAGTGTACTATTCAGTGGTTTTTAGTATATTCACAAGATTGTGTAATCATCACTATCTAATTCCAGACATTTTTATCACCTCAAAAAGAAACCCCATACCCATGAGCAACCACTCCTTATTTGCCCCTCCCCTCCCAGCCCCCCCCCCCCCACCCCGCAACTGCTAATCTGTTTTCTGTCTCTGTGGATTTGCCTATTCTGGACATTTTATGCATATGGAATCTTACAATATGTGGCTGTTCGTGTCTGGCTTCTCTTCCCTTTTATCTTGCCACAAGCAGACTTGTCTCAATAATTTCCTATGAAGGTCTAGAAGTTGTTAGTCTGAGAAAGATGGTAATGTTCCTGGAGCAAATTCTGCTGAGAAAAGCCATTGGCCGTTCTTTTCTGGCGTGTTCCTCAGAGCAGCTCCTCCACGCCCCACATCCTTGTTGGGACTCAGCTTTACTGAAGGGACAGCTCAGTGCACATGAACACACTTTGGTTGAGGGCCAGAACAAGGGCCGGCCACCACCGTGAAAATTAGCTTTGCTCAAATTATGTCCCTCCTGGCCATGGTTATTTCATATCAAATATTTGAATGGCCCTTCACAATATAAAAAATTCCTCCTCGGTTGATCAAAACTACAGAAAGAAAGGGTAAAAGACTTGCCCAAGGTGACACAGGTAGGAAGTGGTAAAGGTAGAGTTGAAATTCAGGACCTCCATCCCAGTGCTTTCCCCAATGACTGCCTCCACGTTAATGAGTCAGGCTGCGTTTGTGGGAGACTACCCCACCGTCCTTCTCTTCCTCAAACATCCCCCCCATCCTGGGGGAAAGGGAGTCACCTGCAAGCTGACAAGCAGACTCTTCCTTTTCTTTCTTGCCCCCCACCCTCGCTCACTGAGTTTCTCTCTTGCCACATCCTGAGATTGTCCAGGTGATCCACTAACATTGCCACAAGCAGTGGCAACAAGGCCAAATGTCTTGTTTTCCAACCTTCTGTGATCTCTGGAAGGCTACTGAACCACTTGTGCCTTAGTTTCTGCATTTTACAAGTGAGGATAATACTAGTACCTACCTTTTAAGGCTACTGAGAGGATTAATTGATAAAGTGCAGAGAACAGTACCTGACACACAGTAAGAATTCCATACATGACAGACATTATTTGTATTATATTTTGTATTTCTCATGCTGTTGAGGAAAAAAACAACTCTATTTGGGCATACCATGTTTTGTATAAAAGAGATGTGCATAAATATTGGAGGAAAAAAGGAAAGAAGGAATGAAGGAAAAGAAAAAAGGTATAAAAAGGAATTTATAGTAGCATCTAAATATAGAAGAAAGGTTGATCTGTAGCTAAGTTTTCTTTTTTCTTATAAAACATCTTCATATACACAGCAAGAGAAAAATTCCTGCAGTGCAGAAAAGACAAATCCATTGAGAATTTATGAAATTCACTTCAAGTTGCAAACAGAATGGCTAGGATGTGTCCTCTTTGTTGGTCAACTCTATACTAGTGTTGGAGAATCAATACTCAATCCTTTTAAATTCATTCTCACATCTAAACCTGCGGTTACTCTTGATTACATCAATTGCCATTTTATTAGATTCTCATTTCAGCATCCTGAGGGCCTGGCTTATTTCATCCTCTGAATTGGCTAGGTATCAAGTTCTCTGTTGGGTTTATCCTCTTTTTCTCTCCTTGTGATCTTCCTAGTGAAGATCGATGTTCTCACTTGTAATTCACAGCATTTCCTCACATCAGTGTGAGGACTGCTTTGTCTGCTGGTTTCCTTCTAGCTTGTGCACCCTCATGCATCTCAGGTCAGGAAACGCTCTCTGTGTCTGGTGAGGGAGTGTGTTGGGAGAAGGTGATGTGATAGGGCTCAGGTCCCAGACAACGAGGATGCTCTTCTTTCTGACCCTTCCTACATTTACATGGGTTCCTCATTCCCAATGCAGCAGCTGGAGATGATGCTGGGTGGAATCCCTAAACTGGGCAGACCCAGCCTCAGAAGCCTGCCACACCCTCAGTGCTATCCTGGGAGAAGATATCTGTGTTATGGGTAGTCTTTAAGCAGTCCTATTTGGACCTTAATGACCTACCTTTCTCACTTTTCTAGCACTGGAAGAGCTGATTGGAATCAAGGGGGTGGGCATCTGGATCAAGGACAGCCAATCCAAAAGATGAGCCATCCCCGTCAAACTCTCTAAGGCATTCAAACCAAGAAATGCCAAGTGAAGGGTGTAATTAGCAATAAAGCTAAAACAGAAGGTTTATGAGGTAAGGAGAAACCGGAGAAGCCATGATAATCTAGTATGAGCCAAAGTTACATGGGAACAAAAATTATAAGTAGCCAGACTCAAAGAGTTATCAGGAGGAGAATGGAAAAGACACACCCAAAGACGCAGAAACATGGTAAGACAGAGCAACTAGGCCGCTCATGGGAAAGAACCCTCTGCCAGCCCCCTCCGTTCTAGACCACATTCTGGTCCAGGCTAGAGTATCCTTAAGATAAATCTTCCCTTCTCTTGAGGTGACTTGAGTAAGTCTCTGTTTCTTACAACCACCAGAATCTAAGTAGCACCTTCCTGCTCCTCAGGCCTCTCCTGAGATTGGGAGTCAAGACTAGTGGGGTGCTCCAGACCACGGGCAATAGCAGCGACCATTTTAACTCAAAGTCAATGCCCTACGCTTGGAGTCTGGGATCCAAGTTAATCCACCAAGTGTATAAATTGAGCACCTACCCCTGAGAGGCCCTGTGCAAGATTGGCAGAGGTAAAAGTGAGTAAGAAAGCCCTTTCCTGGAAGGAGCTTGTGATCTACATAGGGTGGGAGGGTATGAGAAACACACAGAACTAAATCAATACAAAACACAACAGAGCTGTGTATCAGAGAAGGAAAACAATGCATTGGAGTTTGGGGGAAGTTGGGGTCATGTTAAGATGTGGGGTTCAGGAAAAGCTGTTCTACTTTGCTGGGGATGCAAAGGAGGAATGTAAGAAATATGCAAGTTACTCTTGCAGAACTTGGCAACTGAAGAGATATGAGGGGTAAGGAAGGCAGAGGATGACACTGGGATTCCAGGTGACACTGTCAACAGAAGGAAGATGGCGGTGATGGGTTCAGGACACCCTACCCCAAAACATGGCACCTTGGCATATTGAATATCTTAAGCTGAAAGAGTTTGAAAAAAAAATGGCAGAAGTGGGAAGGTCACTCTGACCTCTCTCCTCATCCTTCTTCCCTGAAACAGATCACAAAACTCCCCTGTTTAAGGTCCCCTCCCTGCACCAGGAGGAAGACATTCTTACCACCAGAGACAGGGAATTTGAGGCCAAAAAATTTGTTCAAACAAATCTTGTTAAACCAACCCTTATCTTCCTGGTTACTTCACCACCCCAGCAAACCCCTCTGTCTGGTCGATTCTTCACAAATGCATTGTTTCCTTGCCTAAAAGGTATACAAGCTTCCTGCTCTGGCCACTTCTTCATTCTCCTCTAAAGGCTCCCAAGGACACATTAAAATTTACGAAAATTTGTGTGCTTGTCCCCTGTTAACTTTTTTCTGTCTGTTTAATTTTCAGACCCAGCAGGGACCCTAGGAGGGTCGAGGAAAGCCTGCATTGGGAAGTGGGAAGAAGCTGATGAGCTCCATATTTGGTGTGCGGAACGTGGGATGCTGGCCGGCAGAGGACATCACAGAGGGGAGATCCAGCAGGCAACAAGAAATGGGGGTCTGGGATTTAGGAGAGAAAGTAGATTTAGGAATCTGGAGGGGGGAGCCTTCTACAGGGAAGCGGAACTGAGGAAGACAATAGGAATGCTCTGTGGCTGAAGAGAATGGATGGGAGGAAGAGAAATAAAAGAAGGGGAGCCATGGGGCTGCAGGAAGGGGGAGAGTGTGGGAGTGAGGTGAGCATGTGGAATGAGTAACCTCAGGGAGGGGACAGCCTCTCAGTGAGAAGGGGTGGACAGAATGCCAGGGGCTGCCCGTTGGAGTGATAGGGAGGGAAGGCAGGGGAAGAGCTTTTGAGGAAGACAGGAGCAGACGAGTGGGAAGGAGCCGGGACAGAGGAAGGAGGGCACACGCAGGGAGGCTCATATGTAGTGGAGCTCAAGCAACTGAACCCGGGGGGCAACAAGGGCATACCAACTAACCTCAGCCTACACCATGAGTTTGGAGCAGAGTGTGGAGCCACGGGGTGATGGGGAAGAGAGGATGAGACCCAGAAACAGCTCCTGGGCAGTGAGAGCGGCTGGGAGCCAGTTTCCCACCAAGATGTAACATTCTCTAAACTCATCTCCTTGCAGCCCCCGTAGGCTTTCATGTAAAAATCATTATTTGTGGATTTTCTAATGTTACAAATTAAACACATTCCTTGCTTTAAATAAAAAAGGATTGAAAAGAGGATTCAAATAAGGCAAAAAATCTATATAGCAAAAAGTAAAAGTGTGCCGTAAATCCTCCCTCCTGAAAGATAAACACTACCTATTTTATCCAGAACAGTCTATGCACACAAAAACACCTCTCTCTCTCTCTCTCTCTCTCAAGAGAAAAAAAGATCATAGTATATATACATACTGATGGGCAACTTGTTTTTTTCAATTGAGCGTATTGTGGAGCTGTTCCCAGATGGGTACATACAGAATCACTTCATCTTTTCACACAGCGATCCATTGTGAGGGTTACCAGATTACTGTAGTTTATTTAACTAATCCCCTATTGATGGACAGTTAGGGGGTTTCCAAATTTATGCTACTATAAATAATGTAATGAATATATCTATTGCTTCTACCATTGTGTGAGTATTTCCATAGAGTAAACTCCTATCTGTGGAATTTCTGGTTGAAAGGGTATGGACATTCTCATTTTTATAGATAACGCCAGATTGCCCTCCCAAAATGTTGTGTCAGTTTACTCTTCTGTCCCCAGCATGCACATTTCTGTTGTCCCCATACCCTTGCCAAACGGGGTAGTAGCAGTCTCTGTCATCTTTCTTACTCTGTTAGGAAATTGTAAAAACTGCCATTGTTTTGGGGCACCTGGGTGGCTCAGTCATTAAGCGTCTGCCTTCGGCTTAGGGTCCTGGGATCGAGCCCCTCATAGGTCTCCTTGCTCCGCGGGAAGCCTGCTTGTCCCTCTCCCACTCCCCCTGCTTGTGTTCCCTCTCTCGCTGTGTCTCTCTCCGTCAAATAAATAAATAAAATCTTAAAAAAAAAACTGCCATTGTTTTAATTTGTCTTATTTATAATTGGAGAGACTGAACATCTTTTCATTAGACTTGAACATTTGTAGTTTACCTTCTATTCTGTGAATTTCTGTAAATATTCTTTTCCTGTTTTTCTAATGAATTGATGGATTTTTCCCCTACTCATAAGAAGACAACATATTATTTTTATTTTCTTAAAGATTTATTTATTTATTTGAGACAGAGCATGTGCGCCTGCGGGCAGGGAGAGGGGCAGAGGAAGAGGGAGAGAGAATCTCAAGCAGACTCTGGGCTGAGCGCGGAGCCCTACTCAGGGCTCAATCCCAGGACCCTGAGATTATGACCTGTGCCAAAACCACGAGTCGTACTCTTAGCACACTGAGTCACCCAAGCACCCCAAGAAGACAATATTTTAAAAGAGGTACCCAGAGATCTGTGCTAGGAAACATTTCTAAACTGTTTTGTGTATCCAGAAAGCCATACCACCTTCAACAGTGAGTGCTTCATGAATACTTATGGGGGCAAGGTAGACAGCTCATGCAATAGAAACACAGTTAATATTGTCTAAAAGACTGAACTTGAACATTAGGGATATCAGCGATATGAAAGTTTTGCAATAACCTATTGCCTTGCATAGCAGTTCAACATGGACATCAGCCTGTGACACGGAAGTAGATTGGAGGATGACACAAAACCAGGAAGAATGTTGCCTGGACACCCCCTCCTTGAGAGTTATTCCCAGCTTGGAGGAGGTAGTATTAACCATCAGAGTCTGGCTGCTACGGTGCATGATGTGTTTGGGTTAGCAGTTTAATAAACTGGGTATTAGTTTATTCCATTGTGTGAGTTTGGATCTTCTCAATCCTTTGTTGTCCGTATAAAGTCCCAAGTATCCCATTCATGTCTTATTAAGGGCTGATACCTGAACAAGGGCAAAAATGCATGTGTGATTTAGGAGGCAGGGGTGAGGCAGGAATAGCAATGACCAACAGTTGTTGTCACCATGTTGATGCCCAGGGTAGACCTAAAAGATTCCCACTTGGTTCCAGAGCAGTGCCTCCTCCCATGTGAGTGCACACCCTTTACACAAATGAGAAGAGGGGTCATCTTCTGACCCCTGTGGTGCCCTGGACCACACACTCAATAAACATTTGTTAGTTAAATTGAAATCTTGATGGGACGAGTACCCCGAGGAATCAAGAAGGCATAAAAGTTTAAAACTACACTTAACCCTTGAATTGCTAAAGCCAAGCGCAGACAGGTTCATTTTTATTTTGTTCTTGGGCATCATTTCTCCCCAGGGGACAGTTTTATCCTTCTACCATTTTGTTTAAGATTTTATTTATTTATTTGAGAGAAGGAAAGAGAGAGAAAGTGAGAGCGGGCATGAGCGGGGCTGGGGGGGGGGGGCAGAGGGAGAAGCAGACTCCCCAATGAGCAGGGAGCCCGACATGGGACTCGATCCCAGGATGCTAAGATCATGACCCAAGCCAAAGGCAGACACTCAGACACTCACTCAGACCCAGGCGCCCCTCTTCTATCAATTTTCAATTGCTTCCTCACCCAATGCACGATTCCTTCTCTCCCTTCTAGAGTTGTAGGAAACCAAAGAAAGGCACTCCCTCCTGCTGCTCAGTGTTGCTATCACTGACCCGTCCATCCTGAAATGCTAGCTGTTGGGGGGTGCTCTCTGGCAACTGAGCCATCCACCAGCCCTGCCTGGCTGGTTCTGCTGTTTTCCCCAATGCAAATGACCGAAAACATGCCTTTCCCAATGAGGAAAATATGTAAGATTCGGTTCCCAAGTTATGTTTCATGTTTACAACGGTCTTCTCATCATCGTTAGTTGGATTAAATTTAGTGATTACAAAGATTTTTGTTTTTATCAATAATACCCTTGATCTTGAAAAACAAGAGCAATTTAAACAGACCCAGATGCTCTAAACTCCACCACATGTTTGTTGTATTTTTTTTTAATCGCATTGTATTTGAGGCTGTCGTTTAAATCAATTAAATATGAATGTTACTCCTATAACCACGTTTCCCTGGCTTCTCACACTAAACCTTTCCTGTTTCTAGTTATTCAGTTGCAGAACCTTCGAAGAAAAACGTTTCATGTTAATTAGTCTGTTGTCCCTCACACTCTTGTGAACAGGTATATCCTCCTGCCAGAGCCCACGTGGGAGCTGAGAGGCCACCCAGCGGGGCGGGGGGGACCTACCCTGGCCCTGCAAAGTCATTGAATTTTAAGTCACTGCTCTGTTTATCCCCTTTCAGCAAACATTTTTTTCCCCTTTAAAATGGATCATTTAGTTTCATTATTATCACTACGATTATCAACAACTCTTTCTGTCGATGTAACTCAACCAAGACTTATTGAGTGTCCACTGAATTTCTGTAAACATTTCCTCCATCTGTAAATCAAAGCAACTCCAGTGACTTTGGTCATGCGACAGTGAGTTCTGGGGGTGGGGTGGAGAGAGCTGGGGAAGGAAGAAGGCATGGAACAATAAGGCAGCGGGCTGTGTGTATAAAGAGAGGGTGGCTTGGCATCAGGCAACGTGAATTGAATCCTGATGGTAGCATCAATCAGTGACCCTGGGCGTGTCATTTGACCTTGTTTGAATTTTAGTTTTCTCACCTGTGAAAAAAGCGTGTACCTAAGCACCTTTGCAAGAAAACGTTCCTCCAGACACGTTGATGGGTAACAGTTAGTGTAGATGCTCCTGCAACCGTGGACCAACACAGGGCCAGAGCTGCTTCCTCTTTGTGCAAGGTGGGACCTTCTCTGAGAGGCTGAGGATCTTCCTGGGTACATCAGGTCTTGCTGATAAAGGGAGACCTCAGGAGTTCTGGCCAGAACCAGGGAGAGCTAAAACATACAGGAGGGCCCTTCTGGGTAGGAATGCGGATCTGGTGCTAAAGAAAGCCAGCAAGGGGCCTGCAGAGGTGTCCTGACTCTTGGGATGAGGATAAAGGAATAAATATCTCCTTGGGATCCTCCAGGGAATGACACAGGGCTGAAGGTCCCTGTCCTCTTGAAGCCAGCCAGGTTTCTTTTATTTTCTGGCTGTATTTCCCTTTTGTCCTCCCTGAAGATTTACAGAATCCTTTTGAGAAATTCCAGCAGTCACCACTGAGCTGAGGGCAGTTAAGGGAAAGGGTCTGTGCTCCATTGGACTCGGGCATTCAAAGAACAGCCCCTCTCCTGGGGCCAACAAGGCAGGAACAGTGGTGATCAGGGTGGGAGAGCCCAGGGATGACTCAGGCTGACGGACCAGGGCCTCCTGCTCCCACCTGTTCCTCCCACCTCAAGAGGTGAATCTATCTGGAGTTTTATTTTATTACACCCTCTTTCTGAGTCTTGCTTCCCAGATACCCCAGTCCCTGACACCCAAGTCAGCTAACAACCCCAGCTTCACGCTAAGCTGGGGTCCAACACCCTGAACCATTTCCTGCTGTGGTGAAGGGTTGCCTGGAGCCATCAGCACTCTCTCCCAGGCCATGGGACGACCCACCACACATACTGGCTGGCTAACGTAAGGCTGCAGCCTGTGGCCTGGAAACACCCGTCTCTGGCTTGTAGGCTCAAACGTTGACCGAATCATCTCTCAGGCTTGGCTCCAGTCAACATGGCGAACCAGCCCTGGTCACTCCCCTTTGTGACGTAAAGAGCTGGATAAACGAACATCAAGGCTGGGACCCTGTTCCAGAAATTAATCTGCTGCCAGGGGTCAAGTGCCTTCCATTGGATGTCAAAAGGCCACTTAAGGATGAAAGACCTCAATGTGAGACAGGAATCCATCAAAATCCTAGAGGAGAACATAGGCAGTAACCTCTTTGACATCGGCCACAGCAACTTCTTTCAAGATACATCTCCAAAAGCTATTGAAACAAAAGCAAAAATGAACTTTTGGGACTTCATCAAGATAAAAAGCTTCTGCACGGCAAAGGAAACAGTCAACAAAACAAAGAGGCAACCCACAGAATGGGAGAAGATATTTGCAAATGACACTACAGACAAAGCACTGATTTCCAAGATCTATAAAGAACTTCCCAAACTCAACACCCAAAAAACAAATAATCAAGTCAAAAAATGGGCAGAAGACATGAACAGACACTTCTCTGAAGAAGACATACAAATGGCTAACAGACACATGAAAAAATGTTCATCATCATTAGCCATCAGGGAAATCCAAATCAAAACCACATTGAGATACCACCTTACACCAGTTAGAATGGCAAAAATTAACAGGGCAAGAAACAACAAATGTTGGAGAGGTTGTGGAGAAAGGGGAACCCTCTTACACTGTTGGTGGGAATGCAAGTTGGTACAGCCACTTTGGAAAACAGTGTGGAGGTGCCTCAAAAAATTAAATATAGAGCTACCCTATAACCCAACAATTGCACTACTGGGTATTTACCCCAAAGACACAGATGTAGTGAAAAGAAGAGCCATATGCACCCCAATGTTCCTAGCAGCAATGTCCGCAATAGCCAAACTGTGGAAAGAGCTGAGATGCCCTTCAACAGATGAATGGATGAAGAAGATGTGGTCCATATATACAATGGAATATCACTCAGCCATCAGAAAGGATGAATACCCAACTTTTACATCAACATGGATGGGACTGGAGGAGATTATGCTAGGTGAAATAAGTCAAGCAGAGAAAGTCAATTATCATATGGTTTCTCTTATTTGTGGAACACAAGGAATAGCATGGAGGACATTAGGAGAAGGAAGGGAAAAATGAAGGGGGCGAAATTGGAGGGGGAGATGAACCATGAGAGACTATGGACGCTGAGAAACAACCTGAGGGTTTTAGAGGGGAGGGGGGTGGGGGGGATGTGTTAGCCTGGTGATGGGTGTTAAGGAGGGCACGTACTACATGGAGCACTGGGTGTTATACGAAAACAATGAATCGTGGATCACCACATCAAAAACTAATGATGTATTGTATGGTGACTAACATAACATAATAAAATAAAATTTTTTAAAAAATGAGATGAACCTAAAAAAAAAAAAAAAGGCCACTTAAAGATCAGTCTAACCCCCTTTGTCATCTGTGGTTTTTTTTCCATGTGCTACACCGAGCATGATAGATGGGAGCTCCTAGTTCTGGGCAGCCTGCTTCCAACTCTTTAAGCTCAAATTATAATAATAACAGTAGCTAACAGGTTTTGTTTTTCTCCAGAACAGAATGTATGCCATACATAGACCATCTCCTAAAATCCTCGTAAGAAACCTAAGCATTTGGTCTTATTGGCGTCATTTTGATAAGGAAATCAAGATTCAGAGAAGGTGATCTGCCCAAAGTCACACAGCTGGTGAGGGGGCGAGGCAAGATGTGGGGGTGGCCTTGGCCTCTTCACCACTATCCACACTTCAACAGTGGTTCATATGGGTTAAGTTTCTTGTGGTCACTGGTGCCAGACACCAACAGTGGCTGGCTAAATAAAGAAGTAAATAAATAAATACAGGAGTAAGGAGACGGTTTAGCATTTACTGGAAGATTTCTAGAGGGCTCTCAGAATCCAATGGAGAGCTGCATCCCCAGGCAGGAAGGAAGCAGGGCAGCTGGGGGCCTGAGCAGCAGGGTTGGTGGGCCCTTCTGTCCAAGGCATTTGGTGCCAACTCTCATCTTCGGTGGGTCAGAGCTTCAAAACTCTTAGAAAAAAGGAATCAGAGATCCCAGCTTGGTGAGGCATCCATCCCAGACCAGTCAGCTTTGGCCAATGGGTCAGGGGCAGGAACAGACACAAAGGATTCCAGGAAGGGGTAGAATAAGAAGTTCTTACTGAAGGAGGGTCATTGTGAGCCAAGAAGGTCAATGACGATATCAGAAAGGGTGACCAAGAGGGACCATGAAATCTTCCTACATAGAGGGATTCAGCAAACACGAGAATCTGAGTGCTGGCCGGCTTTCGGGCCCTCATGAAGTAGACCTGTCTGACCCCATCCAGTCCTATGAGGTAGGTTCCCTCTGCCTCCAGTCTTTCCCTCCCCTTGACAAGGGCTATCTTGTCAATGCCTTTGCTCAGTTGGTTTCCCCAAGCCTAACATATCCTCCCTCCCTCCTCTCTAGCAACCCAAACCTTCCCCATCCTTCAAGGTGAGTCCCCCATCCTTCAAGAAGCCTTTCTTGGCCCTTCTCCGTCTTACCCCCACCATTGTCCTGCCTCCTATAAACAGCCATGCCACCCCCGGTCTGTACCTTACACCTTACTATTTAGCCCTAGTCTATATTACTTGTTGTTCTTTTCTGTTTCTTGTTCTTCTCTCTGCCCGTTAGAATAGCCTCTTTGAGAGAAGAGACCTTATTTTCTCTCTGTATAACTTAGTATAGGACTGAACACCGTAATAAAAATAACCATGAAAAACAATAGCTCTCTCTATACAGCCTTTCAAAAGGCTTTTTGGTATATTATTTCATTTGCTCATCCCAACAAATCTGCAAATTAGGAAATGAAGATCACATACTCCTGACTTGGCCATGGGATGTGTGGGGCCTCAGCCGGAGGCTAGAATCATCTGGCGGTCGGTGCGGGCCGGCCGCTGAGACTCAGCTGGGGCCTCCGGCCAGAGCACCTACACGTGCCCTCTCCATGTGGCTTGGGCTTCCTCACACCATTGCAGCCTCAGGGTAGTTGAACTGCTTACATGGTGGCCCAGGGCTCCATAGGCAAGTGTCCCAGAGGAACTAGGCAAACGTTGTATGACCTTTTCTGATCTAGTCTCCAAGGTCATGCAGGGTCACTTTCTACTACACTCTACTGGTTACAAGTGAGTCACTAAGATTGGCCCGGATTCAAGGATAAGGGACATAGACACCCCCCGCCCCCACCACTTCTCAATGGCAGGAGTATCAAAGAATTTTCCCAACATGTTTTAAAACTGCCACAATTCCCCATTGGACAGATAGAAAAACTAAGGCCCAGAAAGGGTGAGTGAGCTTGCCCAATGTCATGCAGCTGACAAGAAAAATAGCAGAGTCAAAGTCACACCCAGCTCCCTGAAGAGGTGTCATCCTCCTATCTGGCACCTGATAGGCGATACCTTAATGGAGAATCTCGGGAAGGTGACGGCAGGGTCAAGAAGGACGGGGAGGGGCTGGCGGTCTTCTCTGCTCCGGTGGGTTCCTTGGATCTCTCCGACCATTTTGGACTCTAACCACTTTGAGAGGTGCCCACTTTCTCTGTGCCGAGAAATAACTCTCGCTGATAGCTAGGAGATAAATAAAGTAAGGAGATCACTGCCAAATGTGTGTGTTGTATATTGATCAACAGATAGCAAGCAGATCTGTCTATGGCCTATTTCAGGACCCAGCTGTACAGTCCTGCAAAAGAGGCTGGGGTTGAAGTCTGAGCGGGAAGCTGGGGGCTGGGGGCTGGAACTGGAGGCTAAGGGCTGGGGGGCTGACGCTGGGGACTAAGACTGGGGGCTGGAGGCAGGGGTGCAGGAGCGACTGTTCCACATTCCAGTATGGTCTGATACTCACCCACAGTCTGCCTGCTTATTCACACATCTGCTCAGCACTTGCCTGCAATCACTTAAGTTTTATTACTGGACTTGTCACCATATTAATGTAGCTGTACACTTAAATTGATTGTAAGTTTCTAAAAAACCTGGGGTTTTTTTGCAAGTATTAATTAACCGATTCACTTACATTAAAAACAATTATGTAACCACAGACCTGCCTTCCTAGCTCTTCATGTAAAAAATGGGGGTTTTGTGTAATGCATAAAATATGTAGATCAAAATTTCACAATTAAGGTCAATTTCCATTTGGAAAGGAAAGATAATTAACTGACTCGCACCTTTCATCTCCTGACATGTTTCAATTAAGGAAACAATTCTTTATAAACTTTGTAATCTGGACACTCAGAGAACACGTTAATACGGCTACTGATAAATATAATCATTAACAAAATAAATCAGGACCCCTGGCTGCAAATCTGAGGTGGCATGTGTTTTCATGTTAAACCAATGACGCTAGACTTTGGGAAAGCTGGTACAAAGGCACAGCTGGGTCCTTAAGCAGCTGAGAAAAAAACACCGTGGCATTCTCTGGCCTGCCCCCGGAGGTACACAAAAGCTGAACATGCAAAGATTTTTCATGCTTCCTCTGCTGCTTCCTAGCTGAGTGACTCTGGGCAAGAGACTTGACCTCTCTGAGTCATTCTTTCCTCATTTATTACATGGAAATAAATTGTACCAATCTCATATTGCTGTTAGAATTGTGCATGAACTGATATATGTAATGTGCTCAACACTATGGCTGGTGTTAGTCAGAACTCAGTAAAAGGGAGATGCTTTGTGTCTGTTGAGGACTCTCTATCTGGGGAAACCTGGACAAGACCCTTCCCCTCTCCGGCCCTCCAGCCTCATCTGTGGATGTCCTTCTGGGTGGCCCTCTGTGACCTCTCCCCCAGTGTGATGGGGCGAGGTACCAGCTCCCCCACCTCACGCTCCCTCACGCATGCTGGGAGCTCACCCAAGGCCTCACACCCCATCAAGGTAAGCGAAGGAGTCTCCCGAAAGTCAAGGATCTCATCCATTTACAAGGTCTGTCCAAGGTCGTGGCAAAAGAGCAAGTAAATCCCTCAACCCACAGCTGTCTTTGTGACAAGGCTCTGCTTTCATTTCCTATCTGAGACACCCTCACCATAAACCCTAGAGATCCCCCGTTTTGCAGACCCTAAGCCCCTCACGGGCAGTTGAACTCCCCAAACAATAGATCTGACCCCTTGAGACCCATTTTCAGAGTTGTCCAACAATAATAACTTCTCGATGTGTGCAGGTGGCAAGAGAGGGGAGAGGGAACCTGACCCCAGCTCAGGCCCACCTCTCCCCCGAGACTCCCCCAAGGCTCTAAATGAACTTGGCCCATCCCAGCCTCCCAGGCCCTTCGTTTCCTCATCCGGAAATGGGGCTGATTAGAGGAACTCCAAGGTCCCCTGTGCTCCCCAGTTATATATTCTTTTGTTATTCTTTCTTATCTCCTTCAGAATCTATTTTACTATTTTTACAAAGTCTAAGACTCAACAGAGGTGTTTGACACTCCTTTTCTAAAAAGAAGACACTTGCCCCGTGGGACTGGGGCTTTGATAGGTCTCTGGTAATGGGGTGGGCTTCTTTCCCTGACCCAGCCACCCCACAGGACCGCAAATCTCTCTCTGATTTCTCATTGAGGTTCAGTGCCCAGGGAGTTCCCATGGGGTAGATGGCAGGGTGAGACTGGGGGTCTGGCCAAGGAGGCTCGGGGTGGGGATCAGCCCTCCACCTGGGAGGTTGTCAGGCCAGCATGGTCGACTAAGTTCTCATCATTGCAAAAAAAGCCCCCTCTGCACACTAGTCACACCATTCTCCCCCTCCTGGGAGTCTGTCCCCTCACTCTCCTGCCTGACACCCAGCAGGATGGCGACGGGAGTGGTGAGGATTTAAGGGGCAAAACTCCGAGGGCTGCCCTCCCCGATCCCACCCTCCACATGCCTTCTCATGCGGTCCCCCAAAGGTAGCTGTTGCATAAATTCCCTGGCTCCGAGGAGGCTGGGGTCTGCAGAGAGATGACCGGGAAAGCGAGGGCTGCAGGGAGAAGAGCTTCTGACTGAGAGCCGTGAGTCCCGGATTCTTTTGTTCATCCATTCAACAAAAGTTACTGAGGGCCAACTAAGTGCCAGGCACTCTTCTAGATCCTGCGGCTATGGATGTGAACAAAACAAATAAGATGCCTGCCATCATGGAGCTTACATTCTAGCGGGCAGTGAGAGACCATAAAAGAAAAAGTAGATAAAGTATAGAATATGGAGAAAAATAAAACAGGGAAGATCCCCAGGGATGGAGAGTGTGCAGTTTTTAAAAGGTGATCAGGGACAGTCTCACTGAGAGGGTAACATTGGATCAAAGACATGACACAGGTGAATTTCAGTCCTGACTCTCACTGTTGGCTCCTTGGGGAGCTGGGAGAGTTGCTTTCCTTCTGGGTTTTCCTGGAAAATAATCAAACAAATGGACTAACCTAAATCAGTAACTTACCCCCATTTTTCCCCCTGCAGCAGACTCCTTTAGTCAAATGAAGAATTACCCAAAACCCTGTAGATTAAGATTCCCAGACAAAAGACAGAACACTCCGTTAAATTTGGAATTTCCAGGAAACAATGAATCTTTTTTTTAACATACGTATATCCCAAGTATTGCATGGGATGTATTCACACCAGAAAAGTATTTGTTGTTTATCCGAAATTCAAATTTCACTGGGCGTCCTGTCTTTTTGTTTGCTAAGTCCTGCAGCTTATGGGAGCAAGAGAAGGTACTTCTCAGCGCTCTGCGGCTCTCCTGCCCAGCGGCCTCTCTGAGCCTCCGTTTCTCTGGGGGAAGGTATCGCAGAGAGATAGTGATGGATCTCCATGGGAAGAATGAGTGATCACCACATTCCAGAGTTCAGCCTGAGGTAAATACCAGGCCAGGAGTCCTCAGATCATAAAGAGTTTTCACTCAAATACCCAAGGAGAGAGTGTCCCACCCAGCGCCTGGTGGCGGTGGGTGCCCAGAAACTGTGTTTTGTTTGGGTCTAGTTTTCTGGAAAACCGCCTTGTCCTCTCCCCCGCCAGGCTTTCTGAAGGCCAACTTCTGGTCCATTTATCCCAGATGGCCCCTTAGCTCCCCAGGGCCAGGAAAAGGTTGACAGAGCATGTTACTGAGTCTGGGAAAGGACCCAGGAGGGCTTGGTGGTTTTCTCTCTTCCTGGAAGTTTGCTCATTCCTGGGCTGGTTGCGGAGCTGGGTTTGGCCCTTTCACCTCATTTGTCTTGGAAGGGCTGGCCTCGGGCTCTCCCACCCAGTGAGAGCTTAATTGGAAAAAGGGTGACATTTTTTTAATGAAAAGCAAAACCACCCTCCAGGCTAGATAAAGAGCAGAAATGGGAACTGCAAAGTATCGGAAGGTTCCTGGCAGGTACTAGAAATGGTCTCTTAATGGCATGAAGTCGAAGAGAGGCCAACGAACGGCTCCTCCAGAGCCCACAGCTTCGGAACATGCTGTGAGCAGCTGGGACTCCTCAGCTGGTAGCGAGCACTTGTTTTCTCCCTGGGGTAAAATCAGTAGCCAAGGCAGTCTGCTCTCAATTATCTGCCTTTTGGCTTCTCTGAGGTGGGAGACCTTCAGCGTGAGGAAGAGGAGGACTGGGGACAGAGGGGAAGGGGTGAAGGCAGCCCTGAGGAAGCCACGACATGTCTGTGCCCATCCCTGTTAACTACAGCTGGGTCACAAACCACCCCAAAATACAGTGGCTTCAGACAACAATGTATCCTCATTTCTCGTGGTTTCTGTGGGTTGACCGGGCTTAGCTGGACAGTGCTCCCTTGCGGTCCCTCATGTGGTGGGCTTCCGACGGCAGCAAGCCTCGACCAGCCTGGGCATCCGTCCAAAAGCACTCCTTCATCCATGTGCGTGGTGCTTGGGCTCAGATGGTGGGAAGAGCTGGGGGAATGGTGCCCACACAGTCCCACTGTGGTGCTGGCTAGGCTTCCTCACAGCATGGCGGTCTGACGGTGGCAGACTTCTCACACCGTAGGGGCTTTCTCCAGATCGTGTGTTCCCAGAGGCCAAGACAGAAGCTGCAAGGCTGTCTATGAACCAGTCTCAGAAGTCACACGGTGCTACTTTAAAGGCCAGCCCAGGTTCGGGGCCTGAGGGGCTACACAAGGTGTGTGAATTCTGGGGGCGGAGTTCATGGGGGGCCATGTGAGGGGAACTAGCTACAAGTGTCCTTTCTGTGGGGCTGGGGCTGGGGTGGGACACCAGCTGGTGGAGGACGGGTTGCCTATCAGCCCAGCTTCTGGGCAGAGCAGCGGTTGCTCACTGATGTAAACGATACCCCCAAACCTCGAACGGTAGGGTTCTGTGGCACAAAGAACCAAGAAACCCGGGTCCTTGGACTGGCTCTAGTTTTCTCTAGCTGTGTGTCTTTGGGCAAGTCCCCAAGGCTCTCTGGGCACTGCCTTCCTCATCTTGAAATGGAGGCAATTGGATGAAATCACTTGAAGTTTCCTCTCAGCCCCGAATTAAGAAATAGAACATGTTATGTGAGTCCATCACAGAGCTCAAGCCTCTCTCTCTCTCTCTTTCAAAAGGCAAAGAGACAAGCGTCCCAGGGCCATTTTCAGTACAACTAGAAGAACCAAGTCACCTGTCATCAATCCTCCCACTTTCTGGAGCCCCAAAACCCACGTGGCTAATTGGTATGTCCAATTCGGGGGACGCGACATGTCCCTTCCTGACTGCACGTGTGAGCGCTTGTGCATGTGTGTACGTGTGTGCGGGTCTGTGCTTGTGCGGGGTCAGTGTTGGGCACGTGTCCCACTACACATTGTTTCTCCTCAAGAAAAGACTGCCAACTGGGCAGTTTATACTGGAACAGCCTGGAATATCTCACTATTTCTCTGACTATGTGTTGTGTGGCCTTTTAATTTAGCCCTCATTCCAAATGCATGACACGTCCTTTTGACACCTTGAAGAAATGTTTCTCAGATGGCAGGCTGGGCACAGCAGCTCCAGGCTGTGAAAGGAAAACACACAGCCCTGAAAATTAAAAGTGATTTAGGTCCTCTCAGGAAATGCCTTCCTTCAGGCTACTTGATGTGGTCATTTATTAAGTGACTTAATCAGGAAAGTAACACAATCTCAGAGCAATTAAGTCCCTTTCTGGGCACTCCTGGATCCTCCCAATTACGAGGCGGGTAATGCGTTCATGATGGGACTATCAGAAGAGAATCGCTTCCTGGGGCTGAGGAATGGTTAGCTGCTCAGCCAGGAGAGCTCTGTGTTGCTGAGAAACGTACTTAAACCACTAACTCTGGGGAAACTTCCCTTTTGATTGAATTTAAGCAGTTGTTAGCATGGTTTCACTTGCCTGACAGTGGGACACGTTAAGGTTAGAGAGTCACAGCCCATCAGAGTGTAAAGAATCTCAAAGCTCCCCTTATCCACACTTGCCATCTCTCTGCCAAGGAAACACAGAGAATGACAGTGCCCAAGGCCATACACCTTGCCTTTGCAGATTTGGAACCAGCACCCAGTCTCCTTTCTTGCACGTCAAGCCACTTGGCTAAACTAGAGGGGAAAGGGACCCTGGGAGGCTCTGTTGGAATGGTGCGGGGACATTCTGGACTCTCCAAATAACCAGGTGTGGCTCTGGAGATGAGCAGGGACAAATGGACTCAATATTGCAGAAGCATCCTGTGCAAGGGTAAATGGCTAGATGAGTGCTCTGTGAGAGAATATGTTCAAAAATGTTTATTGAGGGCCTACTATGTGCCTAGAACAATGCTAGAAACCAGGAATACAGCAGAGAGCACAGTCTCAAGCCTAGTGAGGGAGCTTATGCTGGAGGAGGTGAGGAGGTAGGCAGAGAGGGGAAGGGAACAAGTGGATGGCTGAATGGATGGATGAGTAAATAATGGATGGATGGAGAGATGGATAATAAGTGAATGGATGGATGGACGATTGGTTGCCACACTTAGAAAGCTAGGAGAGCAATAATACAGGAATAAGTTGGGCCTGGAGTCTGGCCCTGCCCTGCAAACCTGTCCCCCAGCCAGAATCACCTCTCCTGCTTAGAACAACTTAAGGGTCATCCAGTCCTCTGTAATCCATACCCTACCTCCCACAGCCGGCGCTCCGAGACTCGCCTTTCACCACAATCCCGATTGATGTCATCACAGCGCCCCACCACCACCACTAATCAAACCCCCTCCTGCCCCTGGGCTGGGGCGGACACCCCTTCCTGGAATGCCCTCCCCCTCTATTCAGCACCTCTGCTCACTCCAGGCCTCTCTTCCTGGCCTGCCTGGGCCACGGGCCTAAATTCTTCCGGGACATGTGCTGTATCTGGCGAGCTGGACTCGTCTCCCCCAGCTCCTGCTACGTTGCCAGGTCACCAAGGACAGCAGCTGTCTTCCTCTTCAGGGTCCCCACAGAGTGGAGCATGTGGCTGGCCACACAAGGGATGATCCATAGAAATTCTGGGAATAATACCCACTCCGGACAAAGTAAATGGAGGAGGACCCCAGGGCGGGTGCCTGGCTTGGGCTCATCCCTAGGAAAGTCTGAAACCTGGGCTGTCCTCCTAGCACCTGCTTCATATAGCCCCACACCCTCCACCCCTTTCTTGGAGGCATCCCCTCGGAATCACAACTGGGTTGAGGCCTAGCATGCTGGGCAGGGATGGGAGACAGGCCTCTTGGGCTGTTGTACTACAAAAACTACTCTTCTGAGCTGGCCAGTGACTCAGCATCTTGGATCCCAAACTGAGAAAAGCTGTTTTCATCCTGGCATGCAGGAGGTGCGGAGGGTCCCGCTGACTTTGTCAAATCCCGGCACCTAAAGGGTGGACTGCTCTGCCAACCTCCTGACCAGTCAGGAAGGGGGAAAGAACACCTCCTATTGATGGGCTTTGCCACCCCATTTTATAGATGGAAAAGTCAAGATCTAAACAGATCAAAACCTCTTAGGGTTCCCCAGGTCGTTCCTCTTTCTCCCCGATGTCTGGCCAGGACTCCTCTGAAGGAGGGTTGAAGGGTTAACTCTTATTCGAAACGGCTGCAACTCTGCACTGGAGGAAGAACCCCTAAATACACATCAATTTCATGGGGGTCCTTAACCAGTTTTTGTGCCTTTGGCATCTGGTGAATCTGTCTATGCACCCCTTCTCAGAATAAAATTTTCTAATGCATAAAACAAAGCATGATTGCAAAGAAAACAAATTATGTTGAAATAAAGTTATAAAAGTAATTTTTTAAAGTGATAGAGTAACACACGTGCTTCTTTATTAACATTTTAAATGGCAAGATCTAGGGGCACCTGGGTGGCTCAGTTGGTTAAGCGTCTGCCTTCAGCTCAGGTCCTGATCCTGGGGTCCTGGGATCGAGCCCCGCATCGGGCTCCTTACTCAGCGGGGAGCCTGCTTCTCCCTCTCCCACTCCCCCTGCTTGTGCTCTCTCTCTCTCTCTGACAAATAAATAAATAAAGTATTTAAAAATAAATAAATAAATGGCAAGATCTAGCAGCAGGTCTGATAGGTACCAAAATTTCAAAGTAGAGATGAACATAATAATTGCAAGATGTCTGCGTCAACGCTAAGACGGTATGAAAAGATCCGTGGTTTCTGTTGTGGGCAAGTCATCAATATTGCCTAACACTGCCATGGTGGAAGCCTACATTCTTGAAAAAGCAGCTAAATTTCAGAGAGGGATTGGTGGAAATGCAGATGCAATTTTCTTCCCATCCAAGTTCACAGCTAACTTGACTGCTGCCCACTGGACCTCTGAGTCAGCATCATCACAGAGTGACTGACTATTTAATGGTGGGATCGCTGGCAAAAGCCTGACGTCCTCCTACCTCAGACCCAGTCCCCAGCACACCTCCAGACCCTGAAGGAAATGTGTTCTGGATTGAATCAAATACTTCTCAGCTCCCACCATGAGTGAGGTGTGGATAGCAGACTACGCCTGCCTCCGTATCCAGCTCATTCCTGAAAGTTCGGGGCTTTTCATAGAGGGGCTTTATTTTCATTTATATATATTTGGAAGCAGAGGGAGTTGTCCCGGACCTGCTAATGGGAGACCCATACAGCAGCAGGAAACATTCGAGAACAGTTCATCCTTAGGAAAATACCCTCCCTCTGACACACCAGCCGGCTTGGGAGACGTGGGGCGCGGGGCAGTCGGAAATGAATCTCCCTTCCCGACTGAGCCGGTTATTTCAGCGGGGCGGTTTCCCTCCTGCCCCCGCCCTGGCTGAAAGGAAACACCAGTGAGGTGTTGCTGTGCTGGCTTGGCTTCACAGCCCGGTCAGGTTGTCCCTGGGACCGGCCCGGAGCGGGGGCAGAGGGTCCCAGCCTGGCCACAGCGCTCCGTCGAGCAGGCACCCATGAACCCGCCTGGCATCTGCACAGGCTTCGGGACCCCTTCCTCCCCCCTGCTCCTGCCCAGTGGTGGCCAGTGTCCTCAACATTAACTGAACGGTTATGCTGCTCAGAGGAGCAATCTAGGAGAGTGGTTACAGGCTCAGACTTTGCCAGCAGACCTCAGTTCAACTCCTTGCTCTGCCACTTCGATAATGTGACCTCAGTGCACCCCAAGCACCCACTTCACCATCTGTAAGATGCGCCTAATAATGGTATCCACTCTAGAGGGTTGTCAGGGAAATCACTGAAATGCTGACTTTAAAGCCCTCTGCTCGGTGCCAGCACATAGTAAAACATGCAATAAAATATAGCAATTACTTATAAATTAAGTTTGTTTTTGAGCTCCTGCTGGGACAGGGCACCTACAGCATGCTGGGCCATTTCCATGTTCAAGGATGGGCAAGGGCTGCGAGGGAGAAATTACTCAATTGGTTAATTTTGAACAGCTATAGGAAAGGAAAAATATTTGGTGTTTAAGGAAATCGACCATATTAACTAAAGGCTAAAAACAGTACCTGCCCTCGACGATGGTACCTGCCCCTGGTGCTGTGGGACTGGGTGGATGAGCACAAAGATTTTTCCATCCACTTATGCTTGTCAGGCTAGTGGCTGTGAAGGGAGGCAAAGGCTCTGTTCTTGACCCCCAAATGGGGTGCTAGAAACTCCCAGGAAGCACCACAGACCCAGCGGGAGCTCAGGGCTGGGGGTGTGGCGTCTGTGAGTTCCTGCAAGAGAATGCCACCTTCTATGTGCGTGTGCATATGGGCATTTTCTTGGGAAGAGGAATTTCCTTGCATTTCCGACTGGATCTCTGACCCCCGAAGTTAGGGAGCCCCTGCTTTTCAGAATAGCTTCACCATCTTGTATGGTTCTCAGACTACAATTCAAACACCAGTCCTTTCTCTGCCATAAGACTGCATTTGCCATCCCTGGCCGTCCCCCGATGGGGCCAGAATAAACGTGCTTCGGGGGGTTCTGAATATTCCTACATATTTTGACTTTTCCCAGAAATCTCACTGTCTCACTTTGGGGAGCTGGAGGGAGAGAGGTGATGAATGCAAACCCTGGGAGGCCTTCCCAGGCATAGCTAAGGTAGGTCAGGAAGGCTTAGCCAGACTTTAGTCTGTCTCGCCCTCTATCCTAATTCTCCCTGTTGTTCAAACCCTACATTAAGACCACCTTTTCAAAGAAGGCTTCCTTGCCCACCCAGACACACGATATTTCCTTCCTCTCCACCTCTGTGCCTGGCCATTTTGACAGCTTCACACAGCTCGGTTCTGTTGCCCTACTAGGCCATGAACTTCTAGAAGACAGAATAGTGTCTTCCTCTCTTCCCCACCGCCCCCTGCCCCCCGACAGAGCCTAGCACAGAGTCGGACACAGAGTAGAAGCACTTCAAATACTCCTTAGACTGATACTTTAGGAAAGTAAGTATATTTGTTTCATGGACCGGAATGGGATGAGATTGAATTGAACTGAATTGCTGGTGGGTATTGTCAGTATTGATGTGGGTGACATTTGACCTTCCAGAAAGGTCTCAGGTTAAATATGAGCTAGGAAAAAAATCTAGTAGAAACTACAGAATCCTTAAGAATGACCTTATCCCCAGCCCCGTCCCAAGTATCCACAAAGTCTGTAGCACATTGAGCATACAAATGTTTCCAATGAAGAACGCCTGCTATTCAGAGGGGGAAAACCTCAGTCACCGAATGTGTTTATACTTTCCAATTTCAGCCTCTACCCCTTACCAGCTAAATCTCCTTCCCCCAAACCCCCCAGTTATGACTAAACTCTCAAAGAGAACTGGTTTGGGGATGACCCAGAGGTATATTCACCAACCCATCGAGGGTGAAATGGTCCCCGTGACTTCAGGAATTATGTTCTCATGTGAGTATGAATGTGTGTATTCCTCATTTCCTACGAATACAAGTACATATGTGTTTGTGTGTATCCACATGTGTATGTGTGGGGACAGGTATTTGCCTATATAAACATTTATTTATATGTGTGTGCGTATACATTCCTGTTTTGTTTCTGTGTGTGTGTGTGTGTGTGTGTGTGGTCTCCAAACCCCCTCTAAAGAAGATCCGAAATTAAAGTCTTGCTGAGACTACAAAATGTATCACTTAATAATCTTGGAGGCTTAATTTAAGCCTTCCCCACGAGGAAATCTCATTTTGTGAACCGCTCATGGATTTCATGGTCTGAATCTGTTCCTCGTCTGCGCGAGTCTCTTCATGGTGCCTTTCCCTGGGTCTGCCCTCCTCCTGGCCCTGGCTCTAGCCCTCCCCATCTTGTGAGAGCCTCCGTTTAAGACAAGGAAACTTCACCCACTTGTACCTCAGCTTGCATCCACATTAGACTATTTTTGTTTACTCTCTAATATTAACTTATTGCTTAAAACTATATATTTTTATTGTATGTCCTCTGTAGCAAGTTACAGTGCATGTCCTTTGAGGAGGAATGCGCTTGCTAGTAGTACAATATACTAGATTGTATCAAGAGCTTTCATAGGCCCCTAAAAGTATTAATCAGATGCTGAAAGCATGGGGAAAGAGGAGGCTTGACTCTCACAGCCATGGGTGGAGACGATTAGTTGGGTTCATAGCCCATCACAGACCCACTCAGAAAAGGACCTGAACTTCTGGGGTCAATGCTGGAGGACTGTGCCCACTATGGCTGGGAATATGCACTCAACAGGATGTGATTTCTTGCCCCTACAGATCTTCATGGATGTGCACATATGTCCTTAGGCGTGTGTGTGTGTGTGTGTGTGTGTGCATGTGTGTGTGTGGTGGGCAACACCCATGACCTCTGAGTTTTCAAACACCCCCAGAGTCTGGATGTTGACTTTGGCCAACATGGGCTCTGTGTGGAGCAAACTCAGCTTATGGAGTCTAAAACAGTTAGTCCTATGCGGTCAGAAGTTCAGAAGAGCACTTTCAAAAGCCCAGATCCTGCCAATTCTAATGGGGGATCCAGCATTTATTTCCACCCATATGCTGGGAGAGCATGAAGGGTCTTTGGGATGCTGTACATGATAGACTAGACATTAAAAGGGAAGGGGTATGGCCGAAGTGGAGGAGAGGATGACTCAGAAAGATTTGTTTGTAGCTATAACCCTTATGTCTATTTTGGAAGCTCTTCCTAGGCAACATTAATTCTGGCTGAATAAACTTACAACAATACTGAAAGTTTACCAAATGGTTCATGCATAGAATTACAGTTAGCCTTCACACTAACCTCATGAGGCAGCTGTTAATATGAATCTATTTGCAGAAGAAGAACGTGAAATATTGTCCTAATTTAGGCATCTCAACAAAGGTGTGGGCCACAGTGGCATGGACCGGGGAAAAGAACTGGAGCGCCCTTCAGGGTGGGGAATTGCCCCAGCTGGGTCCTGGCCCATGATGGACAGCATGTGGGCAATGTCTGCTGTCCAGTGGCGACTGGGGCACTTAGGATGGATTCCCCACCCTAGCATGTGTGTCCAGGAGCTCTAGTCTAGGGCAGGCAGGAATTGGGGAAAGTACTATCCAAAGCCAGATAGAGGGCAGCTGAGAGTTCCACAGGCTAAGATCTATCAGTTACCCCAGCCAGCGGCTGGGGATGTGGGCACGGTGTCTGCCCCCTAAGGTGACAGGGCTGGTATTAAGGGCCAAAGCAGGGAGGCTGGGGTTTAGGACAGGTATTCTGATCCAAGAGAAAATTGGATTGTTAAGAGGAAAGCCAAATGTTCTCATTATCAATTGCTGTGTAGCAATCACTCCAAAACATAGTGGTTTAAAACAACAGCAATCATTTATTTTATTCACGAATCTGCAATGGGGACAGGGCTTGGCAGGGATGGCTCATCTCTGCTCTTTGTGTCTCAGCTGGGACAATTTGACTAGAGCTGGAAGATCCACTTTCAAGATGGCGCACTGACATGCTGGCAAATGAGTGCTGGTTGCTGCTTGGAGCTTAGCCAGCTCTGGGGCAGGGCAGCGGGGGAGGGCTCAGTTCTTTTCCACAGGGGCCTTTCAACAGGGCTTCCTTACAGCTTGGTGGCTGGTTCCAAGAGCTAGTGTCCCAAGAGAACTAGGCAAAAGCTGTATTGCCTTTCCTGACCTGGCCTCAGAAGTCATATTGTGTCACTTCTGCCACCATGACAAGCCTGCCCAAATTTAAGGGGAAGAAACAGACTACCACCTCCTTCACACACACACACACACACACACACACACACACACACCTTGAGAAGAAGAATATCAAAGACACATTAAAAGAAGAGTATATGGGATGGAGATATTGTTGTAGCCATCTTTAGAAAATCAAATCTGCCACACAAAGGTAGATTATTAACATCATCCCTTTTCAAAAATATTTTTTGAGAACTTACCATGTGCTAGCTGAACCAGAGGATCCAGTCCCTGCCTTCAAGGAGCTCACAGCCTGATAGTGAAGCCAGGTACGAAATCAAGGGGTTGTTGTACCATAAGACGGTGTAATGGGGGGGATGAGAATAGGAAGATGACATGGGCACTGCTGTAGAGCCACAGACCCAACCTGGGGGAGGAAAAGCATCAGGACAGTTTTCCAAAGGAAGTAACATCCAATCTCAGTCCTGTAAAATAAGGGGTTTGGGAATGAGGGAGAGGTTTCCAGGGAGAGGGAATAGGACATACAGAGATCTGAGGGAGGGAGACTTAGCCCTTAACTCCGCTGCAGTGACAAACAACCCCCAAATCTCAGAGGCTTCCAGCCACGCACAGTATTTCCCACTCATAATAAATGCAGGCTGCTGGCCACTTGTGATTCTGCTTTAAGTTGGGGCTCTGCTCCATCTTCTTTTTCATCCTGTAACACAAGCTGGAGCAGCACCTGTCTGGGGGACGAGGGCAAAAGAAGAGAGAGTCCTGGTGGCAATTTGCAATGTCTCTAAAAGCTTCTGTTCACCCACTCACATTTCATTAGTCAAGCTTGTCATGTGGCCAAGCCCAGGGTCAATGAGGCAGGGACTTAGGCTTCTCCCATAAAGGAATAAGTGGGTGGTGATGGATATGTATCACAGGAGTGGGAGAGTCCATGGAAATTACTCAGGATGGCTGAAGTGGGCAGCGTGGCAAGATGAGCTGGATACATGCACAAAGTCCGATGACAAAGGGCTTCAGAAACCATGCTAAGGAGTCTAAATTTCATCCTGAGGTTAATAGGTGCCATTAGAGGGATTTAAACACAGAGTAGCACAATCGTATCTGTGCTCTAAATTGGTGGCTCTGGATGATTCTTGATTGAAGGACAGAAAAAAACAGCACACTGGGGAGTGAGAAGAAAGGGGAAGCCAAGGAACGAATATTTGTTTAATGCCTCTTATGTATCAGGCACTAACTTCTACATTCCGTAGCAGACTAGAACAGTAGCCCACCCATCACCTCATTCTGCCATGTCTGGGCTCACAGTCCCTGCAGATCGGCAGTGGGCCATAGAGTCCCTCCCACCCACCCACCCAACATCACTGATTGGAATGGGGATCACATGACCTAAGATAAGCCTATAAGATTTCCTTCCCCCCCTTTCTCCTCCATCCCTTTTTTCCCCTCTCTTCTTCCTTCTCCCTCTCTCCCTCTCCCCCACTTCTCTCTCTCCCTCTCTCCCCTCCCCCTCCCTGCCTCAGTCTTCCTCTCTCCCTCTCCCTTCCCCCTCCCTCTCTTTCTCCCCTGAATTCCAAACAGGGGCAGAGGTTCTAGAGTGCCTCCTGAGTGGCTGAACCAGGGGCTCAATGAAAAGCCAGGGAAGTATGAAAAGGAGTGGCACCAGGGAAAGTGGCTCTTCAGAGAGAAAACAAGGACGTACCCTCAGAGGGGAGCAGAGGAGAGACCACTCTGCCAAGAGGAGGGAGGAAAAGCCTTGACTTCTAACTATTGTCAGGTTTCTGGATCCACCCCTGTTAAGGACAATGGTGTTCCCTGCCCTTGAATCCATGAACCCTGCCCATGAATTCCTATAATAAATTTATTCTTTTGTTTCCCCTGTTAGTCTGAGTGGATTTCGTGGTTTGTACCCCAAAATACCTTGACTAAGACACTTGAATTCTCTGAGTCCTCCAAGTTCACCCCAGGCATAATGGGACCCTGAGTCCATCCAGACTTTACCAGCTTGGGACTGAGGCTGCTGTACAGCTTGCCCTGGTCCCAGAGGGTTCCTGCCCAGTAGGGGCTAAGACTGAAGGCCACAGACCCCATGGCCTGGGGACTGAAATCTCAGGAGGGCAGAGATGGCTTTTCCTGGAACCTAGAGCCATCTTTCTGACATCTGCAAGCAACTCTCAATCACTGGGAGCCGGAAGTGCCCAGAGAACCTGAGTGGAAAGGAAAGAAAGGCTTGGGGGCGAGGGGGGAGAGCTTGGTGGAAGGCTGCCCCAGTGAAGTGGGTCAGAGCCAAATGACTCGGATGGAAAAACTCAGGTTTTCCATAGCCGCTGGACTTGTATTTAACTTCTCTGAGCCTCAGTGTCACCACCTGTAAAACGGAGCTATGAGTTACGCCTCACTCATGGAGGTGTTTTGAGACTATGTGAGATACCACAGTTCCTGGCACATAATAGGCATTCAGCAAATTCTTCCAGTTACTATTATCCTATTATTTTGCTATTATAGAGGAACTCAGGGCAGTAAGCCTTATGGTTTATAGTATGGGTTTTGGCATCAAAAACTGAAATTTCATAGGCTCTTTACCATCTGTATGGTAAGTTGGTCAAGTTGCTTAGCCTCTGAGCCTGTCTCCTCCTCCATAAATGCTGATAATACCCATTTTATAGGATTATGGCACCCACTCTACGTTAGTGTACTGCTTTGTGCCTAGAGGATACTCTCTTAGTGGAAGCTATTTTTAATTTTAACCCATAACAAGCTCTATCTCAGGACACAGGGGACTGATGAGGAAGGAGTTGGGGGGTAGGGGTTTACTCTATGTCACAACACAATCCACACCTATCTACGGAGCTTTCAGTGTGAATTCTGCTTTGTGAGAGCA
The DNA here is from genome assembly GCF_964656455.1 of Halichoerus grypus. Lineage (NCBI taxonomy): Eukaryota > Metazoa > Chordata > Mammalia > Carnivora > Phocidae > Halichoerus > Halichoerus grypus. Next base: position 73,175,405 of record NC_135721.1, read on the forward strand.
AACACGACAGAAGCAGCAGCCTTGGTCTCCACCCCATAGGAACATGCTATGTCACACTTGTATGCAGCTGTCTTTTGATTTCTGAGAATTGTCTTAATGAGACCCAAATCCTGGAAACACCATAAGCTAATGCAGAACATTACAGCAGCCAGAGCTCTCCTGTTCCTCTCCAAACAGGGACCCAGCCTTTTCATATACATTAGTTCATCTCCTCTTCCCCAAACCCTGGGAGCAAGGTGTTTGTTACGCCAACTTTTTATTCTCCCTAGACTGGCAAACTGACTCCATAAGATTAAGTGACTTACCTTTGGTCACACTGTTACTAAGTGGAAGAGGCAGCGTTTAACCAGATGGCCTGACTCCAAACCCTGCACTCATCCAAGGCTGCTGCGGACGGTGAGCTGCAGAGACCCAGGTCGTCTCTTGTGTGCAAGTTCTGACATTTCCAACTGCTCTAGAACCTCCAGCCACAGCTCTGAGCATTTCCCACAGTGCCTAGCCCAGGTGTGGCCATACGATAGAGCTCTGATAATATTTGTCACCTGGAAATTAAATCTGTCTTTTGACACTTAAGTCGGGTGCTTTCTGAAATAACATTAATTGTATGTAATTATGCAAACACACTATCCCACCACATCCTGATAACAATAGCCCTAATTATCGAGCACCTATTGTGAACCAGATGTTGCATAAACTTTATCCCTAATCCCAAATGCAACTGTATTCAATTCAACAAGAAATTGTTGAATGCTTATTGTGCGCCAAGCACTGGGTCATTATTCTCATTTTCCAAATGAGCAAAATAGGCTCCAAGATTGAGTAATTTACTGAAGGGGTGGGTCTGGACCAAGGACCCAGGTCTGATGACAAAGCCCACGCCCTCTGCTCAACCCACACGACTGTCCCCAATTGTGAGCATTTACTAACAGTGCAACTATACTAGAATGATTGGAACAAAGATGGTAATTGCCAGAGGGCCAACCACACCTGTCATCACAAACCCGATGCCACAGTGCTACCAGAGGACATCTATTTGAGGCTGACATTGACCTGGTCCCTCTGCAGCAGCCTCATGCACAGGTTTTCCTAAGCTCTGTGCCCTCCCCCAGCAGGGCTGTATCTTGTTTCTACCTACTTTATTAGAGCGTTTTCACAGCACGGTGCATAAATTAATTAGCACACAGTCTTCGATAGGAAACAGCCCCTGGATTTTAGCCTTAATTCACAGAGACAACAAAATAAAGTATTGGATTTCCAAGCTAAGAACAATCTGGCTTTTTCCAGGTTCCCTTTAAAAAATGCAGAACTTGGTGGAAAGCCCTGTGTGCCTGCTTTCAATGGCTGGGGGAGAGTGCCCCCTTGCCCAGGTGCCACCCAAATCAGGAGAGCCAAGAGCAGTCACCAGCCAGGGGGAGGGGGTATCACTGATGAGTGGGACTGATGCATTGTAATTAATGCTAATAAAAATAGATACTGCAGGAGAGAGAAGTGCCAAGCCAGGAATCCCTACTCCCGGATAGAATTTCTCACAGGTAATGGAAAGAAGAAGAAAAAAAAAAGTCACTTCTTATAGGAAACCTGATCTACACGTTGCCTACAGAGGATTTTTGTAAAGTAACTAAGGAAATGCAACTAAAGACAGCAGCCCCAGAAAAATTAGACTAGCTCGATTTAGAAAACTTTCTTTCCTGCAACCCAAGGGAACCTGGTAACGCTACAGGCGGAAAGAATTTCTAAGAGCAGCGCGTTCAGTCTGCAGTTTCTATGCGGTCTACGGAGACTCCAGCACCCAGTGCTTCTGGTTGGAGGAAGCCAGCACAACTCTCGGAGACTTCCCCTACAAAGAGGACGAGAGCTGGGAGGGAAGAACAGGGGAAAAGGAGAGGAAAAGGGCCGTTTTCCCATTGGCCTGGTTCTTCTCAGTTGCGGCTGTCAATCAAATCCCACTGGTCATTCTGGCATCCATTCAAACATTTCCTGGGCACCTACTGTGTGCAAGGCAGATCAAGATCCTGGGGGGGGGGGGGCGCTGGAGGGCAGGAGGTGGAGTAGAGGTGGTGGAGATACGAGGGTGAAAAGCCGGTGTCTGTTCCCCAAGGATCACGTGATCAGACCCCGGCAACCTGGTGCGCCTCCGAGGGAGCGCACCTCCTGGACGCGCCCCGCTGCTAGTGGCCTCTCTGCCAGGGCAAACGTCCGGCTAGTGCTGGGGGCCGGTGGGTACGGAGGCACCATCGGGCCCTCCCGGCGGCCTCCCCCTCCTCCGCTAGAGGCCTGGGAGCGCTGCGCAACCCCCCAACGACCCGGACTCTGGGACCTGCCGCTTGGGGGCTCTCGCTGGCAGACCCGGCCGAAGGCAGGTTTAGGGACGCAAAGGCCCTCTGCGGCCCACACGAAAGAAAAAACAACAAAAAACAAAAACCGGGCGGCGGACATAGGCGGCTTCCTGAACCCAAAGCCGAGAGCCTGGCCGCCTCACCGGATGCCCGGCCCGCCGTGCCCGCGCCCCAACCTCTCTCTAGGCAAAGGGGCCCGGCGTCCCCTGCCAGCCCGGGAGGGGGCGTGGCGCAGGCACGAAGGGACTCCAGCCCTGACCGTGACCGCGGGCGGGGACAGAAGGCCGCGCGAGCCAGGCTGGGCGTCGTCGGAGGATGGGCAGCGCCCGGGGCCTGCGTACCCGCCTCAGGTCCCACTTGGTCTCGCCCGGTCCCGGCGCCTCCTCGGGCCGAGTCACCGGTTTGGCGGCCTCCAAACGGGCCCCGAGCCCTAGTTCTCTCTCTTTTCGTTTGAACAAGAACCCCTGTGAGCCCGCGACCTCCAAACCGTTGTCTCGGGAGGGCCTTCTAGGCCGCCCCGTGGGTCCGGCCCAAAGAGGGACCCCGCTACTCCGGCCCTTGGGGGCCTGTGACCGTGCCAGGCACGTGCGGCGCCGGCGACGGCCCGAGTCGCGCCGTTTCCAGAGGCCTGCCGCCCGGAACCCAGTGCCCGAAACCTTGCCCGGGGTTGGGGTGCCGTGGAGACCACTTTCTGAAATGGAGATTTATGTGAGCGGAATGCCTGCGCCTTGACTGCCCCCAAACGTTGGGCAACACAGAAAACCGTGGGGTGCGGGGTTTTGCAAATACCCCTCTTGTCCTCTGGGCCGCCGGGCGGCCATGCAACCTGAGGAGGCCCAGGGCCCCGCGGCAGGGAGGCGCCCCGAGCCTCAGCGCACACCCGCCCTGCGCCGCTCGTCCGCTTGCAACGAAACGCGCCGCAGCCGAGGCGGGAGCGGGAGGCCAGGTCTCAGCGAGCGTGCTGCGGGAACAGAGGGCTCTGAGATCGCGGACGCCGGCTGCCCCCACTACCCATAACACCGCCCCCCCGCCCCCGACGGCGACGTCCCAGAACCCAGCCTGGTGCGAGCTGGGGGGAGGGTCCGAGGGGGGCGGTGCCAGGGCCATAGTCTTATGCCCAGGGGATTTCTGCAGCCTTCAAAGCCTGGAAAAAATAAAGATTAAAAAAAAGGGGGGGTGGGTTTCTAGTCTTCTGCTTTGGCACCGAGCCCCCCCCCACCCTCGCCCCCTCCTCTGCTGGCGTTAGAAATAGCCTGTAAGCAGCCCCTCCTTAGATCGTCCCCTTCTTTCCCAAATGGCCTCAACCCAAAGTCAGGGAAGCCCTTGGGGGGCTGGCGAGGCTACTTTCTCCCTTCCCCAAAAGTTCTGCTAGTGGGCAATGTGCTATCCCTGGGCTGGGCAAGGGGTGCCATCTGTGGGGCCCTGGGGCCTTGCTCTGGGGAGCTCCCTGCCCAGCTCCCGACACAAAGGCCCCAGGCTGTCCCTGACCAAGAGTCAGGGGCAAAGGCATTCTGTCAGTGTGAGCTCATTGGAACACACCCATCCACCTGTGCTGCAGCCTTCCAGAAAGCGTGATCCCAGGGGATTTTCAGCACACCTTAGAGGGGAAAGGAGACATTTTAGTGAATCCCAAATTTCCACCAATCTACAAAAGTTTTCCCCTTCCCAGCCATGGAGCCTCTCCTATTTGTGCTTACTGAAATGGCAAGTGCAGGTCTCCCCAGTATGTCTTAGGGAAGGAAGGAATGTGGGATTGGGTAGATTGGGGTGGGTTAGAACCAAGGCTTCTCCAGCAGCTGCCCCGAGCACCGGAACCTGGGGCTGAGATCGCCTTAAAGTCATGCTGGCATTTATCAAATCCTCACCCAGATACCTCCCATGTGCTCTGTCCTGTGGCAAAGACTGCCAAGAAAGGGGCTAGGCAGGGAGGGGCCTTCAGACTGTGAAGAGCCTAGCTGAGCTTGTAACCTTTTTAGGGCAGGCACTCAGCTGTCCCGGCTAACAAGAGGTTCTAGCCCAGACCTGCTAGAGCCAGTTTCCTACAAATATGGGAGGAAGGGGAGAGCTGGTGGCATATGCTCATACACCCATACATTGGGTAATGGTGTTCCAGGTTTTCTGTGCTTACTCTGTGATGACTTTTCACATGGCACACATGATATTATCCAGGTCCACGGCTGTTCTCTTGGCATGGGTGACTCTTGGGCTTGGCAGCCGGGGGCCCCAAAAAGGGCAAAGCTGGAAAGAACAGTGAGTCTGAAGTTCCCGAAAATGTGCCTTAGCTAAACAGGGCCGGACCCAGTTCTGGGGGAAGTTCAATCTTGAAGCTCCAAGAGTTCAGGGAGGGGTATATTCATGGTGGAAACTGTGGCTGAGGTTGCAAAGGTTACCTGCCTTTTCAAGGTGAGGATTCTCAGAGCCAGCCCAGCCCAGAATCAGCAGGACGCAAAAGATCACACAAGCTTCATCTAATAGTGGGAGAAAGTGAAGTGGAGCAGACCATAAGCTGGCCCAGTCTTACACCAGGAAGCTACTGCCCAGGCCCACTCACTGACACCAGTGAGTGGTGTCAGGGCTCCCCCACAGCCCAGCCTGACCTTGCCAAGATGTACGATGGCCATGGTGAGAGCTGGGACCAGCCTGCTGTCATTAACCATGTGGCTGAAGATGAGGTCTTGAAAAGAGTAGGTTGCCCCTTCTTGGGGGTCAGTAAGGAAGACTCTGAACATTAGTGCAGCCAGGGACAAATACTTCCCCATGTCTCCCAGAGGCCTCTAAGACTGACTATTGTGTGAACCCTGGGCAGCACACAGGACTCTGGATAGAGTGGCCTGGAGGCAGCAGGGTTCCTCCCAGCCAACTGACAGAGACTCTGAAGATGCCACCTGCATTTCTACAGGGAGCTGTCCCTGGCACTGGCTTGGATCCTACTTTGACAGCCCTGGTCTCAATACACACGGGGCAAGTCCAAAAGCAAGTCTCAGGGTGAGTCCCAGGGTTCCACTCTTTCATGCCTGCAACTCCCCCAGAGGACTTCTAGAATGCTAGAGCAGGGGGAAACTTTTGGAAATCTTGCTAAGGAGATGAACACTTAGAGAAACAAACACAGACTTTTCTCATAGACACCAAGCAAAGCAAAAACTTGAACCCAAGGTTCTGGACGCCCATCCAGTGCTCCTAGCACAACCTCCGGAGAAAATTAAAAAGGATGGGGAAAAAAGAAATGTGGCCTAGACACAGGTTCCACAGTTCTAAGCTGAGGGCAGAGCCCAGGCTCTGTGCTGGCTTGGGTCCTGGAACTGGAAGCAAGGTTGACTCCAGCCTCCAACAGCTCAGAGCAAAGACAGGAAACGGAAGTGGAAAGGACCAGTCCGGGAAGAAGCTAAGCCCCGGGCTTTTCAAAACCGTAGAAACAGCAGCAACAACCCCCGCCCCCCTCCAGATTTTCCACCTACTCTCCATGCCCTCCTCCCAGAGAACCAGCACCACGTGTTTCCACACGCGCCCTTACAAAGACACAAACAAACCAGGATCCCCTTTTTAAGACCCTTATTCCGGAGCTCAGTGATCTGGTTCCCAGGCTGGAAGTGCCTGGAGCCAAGTCCGAGCTCAGAGGCCAGAGGGCGGGATGGTTCTTGCGCCCACTCTGTCCTCCCGGACCACCCACGGGGGAAGCGCCACGGGTGTCCTAGACTCTGCCCTCGCCTCCCCGTGGGCCGACTGCCGGCGCAGCAGACAGAAGTCAATTTCCCTAGAGGCCCCAAGTTAGTGCCTGGCGTTTCCCGGGCCGTGGGACCCGTGGGGTTAAGTGTGAGTCCCCGCCCGGCGAAGAGCCAAGAGTGCCGAGCTGGGGCGGTACCGACCTCGGGGCAGCCGGCCGGGTTAGAACAGAGAGGAAAGGCGGGATCCTCCACGAAGTTGTGTTCTCAGGCGTCCGCCTACGGCCACTGCCAAATCTTCTCCACTTCTGTCTCCTACTCCCTCCCCCTTTCCCTCGAAGACCGCCCAGGTCCAGAGTTCCTAGGATGGGGGCGGGGCGCTGTCCGCAGGAAAAGCCAAATCTTTGAGAGGCGCCCAAGCACTTCCAAACTCTCCCATCCCACTGGACCGCTCCTGGGCAGAATCTCTCCCAAAAACTGCAGACCCGGGAGGGCGCTGAAGACCCGGAGTGGGGGTAGGGCACCCAGGGGGGCCTCGAGAAAGCTGTTTCTTCCCCCTCGAGGTACCCTCCACCCTTCTCCCTCCTCTTCCTCCCAGCACCGCCTTAAGCAGTTCCCCGCCTTCTCCTCTCCCCTCTTTCCTCCCCACCTCGATCCTCCCCTTTTCTTCTCCGGGCGTCTCCACCCCGCCCCCCCTCTCCCGTGTACGTCCCCTCCCTTGCTCTATGGGCGTCCGCCCCGTCAATCACCACCGCCGCCGGCCCCCGCCCGGTCCTCTCCGCCTCCCAGGTTCTTGGAGCGCCTCCCGCTCCCGTCTCGGGCCGCCCTCCGCTTTGCGCGGAGCCGGGCGATCTGTCAGCGGAGCCGGCCGGGGGGAGCCGCCCGACCCGCCGGGGCTCGGGTTACCAGTGACTGACAGCGTCTCCATGGCGAATAATTTGACTCCGACTATTGTCTGGCGCGGGCAGGCCCCGGGTCAGATAACCAGACCAATCAGGGCGCGGGCCGCCGCGCCTCATGCCCGCTTAGAATAATATTATTAAAAAAGCAGCGAGCGAGCTAGACGGGAGGGAGAGCGAGCAAGAAGCGAGCGAGGGAGCGGCGGGCGGGCGCGGAGCATGCGGAGCGGCGCCCCGGGCGGCCCCCGGGCTTGGACGAGGGCGCAGGCGAGGCGCGCAGGCGGCGGGGGCGCGGAGGAGCGCGGCAGCCGCGGCGGGCGCGGGGACGGACCGCAGTGACTCGGGGTTCGCCGGGAGACCGCGCGGGGCCAGGGGGGGCCGCCCCGCCCGCCTCTCGGCCCGGACGGCCCGGCGGGGAGGCGCCCATGCCGGAC